>NC_139333.1:26339824-26957324 GCF_056507025.1 Lutjanus erythropterus
GGGAGGGCGGCGGACGTGGTTGTGTTGGCTGCGCTCTGGACAGCCACCTGGGCCGGCTGGCTGATGAGGTGGTGCTGCACCCCGCTGGACACCAGGTGCATCACATTACCTGCAGCGTGACAGTGAGTCAGAAGGGTAATCAGAGAGACCCCCCTCCAAATTCTCCAAAGAACACATTATTACAAAATAAATTAGTAAGGACACTGCAACAGCATTTTTATGCTGACACTAGTTTTACTTTTAACTCTCAGGACAGAATACAGAATAATTCTTCCCTCTAGCATGGACTTCTCTGGTATAAACTAATATTAATCAGTTTTCTTTAATTCATTTAGTTGTTGTCCTGCCCTTAGAAGAAAGACAGTTAACAGCATATTTTACTAAATGCACACCCCTTTCCTTTAAAACTTTCCTTAAGAAACAGGAATTCTTCTCAGGAAGTCTGGTTTGGTGTAGCTTTGTTGTTGTCTGGGTGGAAACAGCAGACTTCTACAGTCACTGTACAGTGTCAGAAACAGGTTGTGATATTGGAAAAGGAAAAAGCTTTTGTCAGAAATCGGGAGAATTGTGATCCCAGGAGAAAATAGGGAGAGGGCGATGGAAAAACGTGAGCCTCCTGGGTAAAACAGGGAGGGTTGGCAAGTATGTGTAGATGTTCATGTGGGTCAACATGCAGAAAAAAAGCACCTGACAGACAACACTGCAACCTTATATGAATTAGAAGGTATTGTAAAAAATCCTTCTATATATTAACAGAATTACTGATTAGGAAAATCACAACTGTGACATATGATTATCTAACCATTAAATCTTAGCAGTTGAGAACAGATGCTGAATGACAGAAAGAACTGTCCATTCATTCACCCACAGTAAGTACAGGGCAGTCTGACACTAACCTTGAACGGGGCGTGCAGGGGCTGCTGGGACTTGGTGGATCTGGGCTCCAGACAGAGTCAGCTTGTTGCCCTGAAGCTGGAAGGTGACGGGTTTGCTGCCCTGACATGAGGACACAGGTCTACCTGCCAAGGAGGCGAGCTGGGCGATGCTCACTACCTCACCAGCTGGGGGAGGAAAACAGAAATAAAACGAGGATTAGAAATAATATTACATTTAGTTTAAAGCAAACCCAGTTATTACTTGGGAGTTATGACCCAAGTTTCGTAAATGAGCAACCGTGTGGAGGATTTAAAATGATGTGTGCTTCTTTAGCTGCTGAATTGACTATCAAAATAAATAAAAGTTAAGCATTTAAAGGATATGATAAATTAAAAAGAGTTACCTGTTCAGAAACACACAACTGAACGCTTCAAAAACACTGAAAATGACATCTGTGTATACTTACAAGGTAACCTGGCTTGCATATCTGGACTGAGCAGGACCCTCTGGGGCATGATGTTGCTGGGGTTTGGAGCTGGATGAGCTGGGATGCTGGCGGTGCAGGAGGTGGCGGTGGGAGGCCGTACGGTCAGCACCGGCTTTGGAGCGCTGGACCTAACTGCAGTTTGAGCTGGAAGATGCATGGGCGGGCGAGGAGAGGGAGTGGTTGCCACTGAACACACCACTAAAGGGAAAAGAGAAAAAGAAAAGCATTAGGAGAAATAAGGACAGAATAAACAAAATCATGTTCAAGTTTTTTTTTGTTTGCACTTAGTTTTCCCCACTTCACTTGCCTTGTTGAACCACAGGAGCAGGCGCAGGAGTTGAGGTGACTTCAGTGACAGCAGGAGGTTTGGGGGTCTGAGCTGCAGGGGGAACGGAGCAGGTAGGTTTGTTCATCAGGAGGACCGGTCGATTATCTCCTTTAGGAGGCGGCTGGAACATCCTAAAACAGAGACAGAACATTTGATCATCTTAGTATCTGGTTTCATTAACTCAGTGTCGAAGATCAACACCCGTTAAACACCAAATGTGAGAAAATTCAGGGTTTGCAGGAAAACTGAACTGAGGTCACTGGCCATATGGCTGGAAAAATTGCTAAGACTAATGTGATTTTTGCTGTGCACCATTCTCATCTTGACATCAGCAAACTATATTAACCATATTATAGTTATTTTTCTTTTCTGTTCCTGTCGATATTTATCCATCGACAGGCCTGGGTCGAGGGACCCGCTAACTGCTAGCCTGCGGCTCAGTGATTTAACCCACCTCCAGGATGTTTCTCTGTTCTTGAAAACGGAAGGGGGTCTATATTTTTGCGCATGGCGTCTTCTAAACAACACAGGGCAATTTAAAAAAAAATGCATGATGAAGTTTTATGGTGGGTAAAAAATATTTCTGTCTGGTAAATTTTCTCAGTCTATCTGCCACTGTTATATGAGCCAAAAAGTTATTTTGGACCCTGCCACTGACTATGCATTGATGTCCAGTTCTGCCTCCTACTTGAGCATTTTCAAAGTGCAAATAAAGCTCTTTATTTTGAATATAAAATGCAGAACCATCCCACTGACACACAGTACTGGTCGTCCTTCAACATGTTTCCATATTGTTGCTAGTACAATGACGATGCTTTGATACTTAATTTGTCTCTGTCTTGTCTTTATCTGAAATACATTTGTCTGAAACGTGCATTAACAGTGAGAGGAAATTTTTAAAATTCTGATTGTTTTTTATTTTTTTTTGCATTTAATGCCATTTTCTCTACAATTCTCACCATCAGAATATTCAATACAGACACATTTCGTTTGGTATTGAAAGTGATAACCAACCCAAACATTGTTTTACTTCTTTATGCTAAAATGAGAAAATGTAGAGGTATTGTTAATTATAGGTTATTATGCAATGGTTTTACTGCTTCAAAACACTTGAGATCAAATCAGGTTGTATGTGACCAATGAACTAAAATGAGTTTGACATCCCTGTCAAATGATGCACTTGGATGTATAATGGAAAGGTTGGCTGGTAGAATACGCAGCAGGGAAGATAAAGAAAAATCTATTTCACTTCTAGCAGCGTGTTTGTTCACAGTTCCATCAACACTATTGACAGATCGTCCAATTCTGATTGATCGCGGGCAGAGCTCGAGGTATCAATAACAGTGGCCTGTCCACTGATTTCTATGCATCTTAAGTAGGGGAGAGGCGCCTTAAATGTGATGCTTTACTGTTGTTACACACATTTTTTCTGGCTACATCAATGTCATCATGTCTTCACACTATAATCCTAAACATCCCTGAGAAATATCAAAAAGCTTCATTCAAATCTGCACACAGTTAGCACAGTTTTCATGTCATGCGTCTTAGTTCTGGTCCGTGAGAAACACCAAAGCATGGGCGCAACCAGTGGCTCATTTATAACACGAGGCATGATTACACAGGGTCTCCCCCCAAAAAAAGCAGGGGCTGTATTGGCAGCGAATAGGCTGCTCTGTGTTTAGTCTGATGTCATTATATTCTAAATCAGATTAGAGCTGGATACTATTTTTAACGCTTCCATCAATCAGATCCACAAACTATGCAGGTGTAATTAAAGTACTGCCAACAAAGAAGGACGCTCCAACTGGTATAATTTTAATAGTATTATTATTTTTCATATAGTATATGACCACAACCTTTTTATGAAATCAAACTGATAAACTGTTCATTAAGTGTTACGATTGTGGCGACTCTTACGTACTTTCATGTTGTTCTTTCTTGGGTGTTGTATTGCAAAGGAGGAAGTTCATATCAGTGTGAAACATTTCCTTGTACAGTTCTTGAGCAATTTAACATTTTAATAGGAAAAGAGAAATGATCCTGATCGGGTGTTGTTGGCTGCCATATGCTGGTCAGCTTTTCTAGACTGAAACATTGAGCAGATGACAGTCTGGACAAACTGCGAAGTGACCTTTAATAAAGTCCTTAACTGAAATTGCTCCCACAGTACAGAACACTGCAGTTACAGATGAGGCTAACTGTTGAAACTATGAGGCAGACAGATGCAGGCTCAAATGTTCTGTTCTGTGGATTTGTCTGCACAACGTGTGGTTAGAAAAGTATTCATAGGTATCAGGAGCTGCACTGCGTACCTGTTGACCTTCATGCGGACTGGTTTGGGTCTCGGTGGGGGTTCAGGGGAGTCCACGATCTCCTGGATCAATTGGCGGCTGGCCTTGTGGCGCGGCAGGAAGACATCTGCCTGGTACCGGGACACTCGGCTCTCCAGGCCGACAAGGTCAAACATAGAAAGGTCGCAGCGCTGAGGACACAAAAACAATTTGTTTCTTTTTGATCAGAATCATTATCCTCGCTCAACATACCAAAAATGTTATTTCTCTTCTTGGTTTGATTTTCTGACCAAACTGAAGTTATTTTCATTTTCCTTTTTATGCGAACCTTCAAGGGAGAAACCTCCAGGGCGTCCTGCACCAGGGAGGCAGTGTGGAAAACAATGGGCTGCGTGATGAAAGGAGACTGGATGGGTCGAGGGTCAAACAGGTTGGGGTGGTTGCACACTTTGCGGAGCTGCATCAGGATGTTAATCACGGACATGAAGTGGCCGCTGGCCAACGTTTCCCGAGTCCTGAAAACCAGAAACAAAAAAAAGTGATGAACGGAGAGAACAAGCTAGTAATATGAACAATCAATACAAGAAACAATTGATTAGGGTAAGAAAAAAAAGTATGTGATTGTTTTCAGTTAAATAATATGACACAAAAAAAATGATTGCAAATATTACAAAAACAAGGTTCCAGACTGTCTAACTAATGCAGTCTAACACTGGGTTCTAACACCTTTTTCCAAAGACAAATTCAAGCACTTTTCAAGAATATTCAAGGTGAATTTTCAAGCTTTTCCAGCACCTTACAGCTGTGACAAATTGCATGCTTATACACATATGCACAAAATGTTTGTGATTTATTTACTTCATCACATTAAATCAGAGATTATTGTGCTTTAAACAAAGGAAAACACAACAAAGTTTGAAATGTTTAAAATGCGTCACCTGTCTCACTGTTTGTCTGAGCCAATAACTGACTTTATTTCTTTGTCTAAAAGGCAAACTATTCAGTCGGGTAGCAATTTGACAGACAATGCAATTACAATTTTAAGCCATTTAAAGCATTTTATCCAAAATCCAAGCACCTGTACAAGTCTTGAAAACAACAGTCTTGCATTAAATCCTCCTTTCATGAAGGCTGTAATGTTCAGTTTTATTGAAATTGTTTTAGAAAGGTGTTGATTCAACCGTATGATTATTTTGAAGGCTGCAGTTTGCAGCGATGTTGAAAAACTGAAATGCCTCTCTGTGTCATTATAACCTTCGCAAACCCAACATTCATCACGGGACTGTTAGACTGCATTTGTTTTAGCTAGTTGTACAAAATAAACTGACAACAGATATGTGAGAAGGGAAGAAAAAAAACGTTTATGGCAAATATCCGTTTTCCAAGGAGAAATCTTGAGTCTCATAATAAAAAACTCAGTTACTTAAAAAAGAAATGTTTTTGTTGTGAACTGGATCCAGAGTTTGTATTAGCTGGCACATCCTATGTCTTTGGCAGCATCACATGTAGCTGTCTGACATATTTCCTCCATATTTTGAAAACTTTTATTTTCATCTGTCAAACAGACCACACAAAATATGATTAACCTGTGAAAAAAGTGCATTACCTGCGATTACTTTCTTGTCAATATTGAAGTTTGCTGCACGCCACGCACAGAGCAGCACAAAGAAACATTCAATTATCCTGGAAACAAACGCCTCATACATTCTACCTGCCAAACCCCATTAAGATACTGCTCAATTTAACTGTTATAAACATCCACGCCTTCTACAAGATTATTAATGATTTATTACAACTCGTAAACAGACACTTACTGATTCTGCAAACATTCTGCATTAATTTAAACTCTAATTGATGTGAAACAGGCAAACAAAAGCAGGAAATTGTGGCTGCAGCATTGATGTCAGAGAAGTGAGTATTAAAACTTGTCATTTCCTTCATATCTGATGACCTATCATGGTCATTTTTACAATTAATTAACAATAAATATATTACAGATTTCACCTTTGAGATAGCCATAGAATAGCGGAAGTGTAGAGCTGTGTTTAAACATATATCTGGTAGGTCTCCTGTATAATTGTGGAATATTAACAACAGACTGTCAAAAAAGAAAGTCTGGTGTAAACTCTGAATCATCTCAACTTTATTTTAAAACAAGTGTGTCGTAACTTACGAAGCCTGTGCCATGAAGTCATCGTAGAGGAATCGTTGTCTCTTGGAGAGGCGACAGCGCACCACGTGCTCGTACTTCTTGGGCATCTGCTTCTCCACGTCGACCTTGATCCTCCTGAGCAGGAACGGTCTCAGCACCTTGTGGAGCCTCTTGACCAAGCCCTCGTTGTACTCCTGACTGCCCTCAATCATTCCCGTCAGCGGGTTGGAGAACCACTCTTTGAACTCACGGTGCGACTGGAAGACGTGGGGCATGAGGAAGTGCATCAGAGACCACAGCTCCATCAGGCTGTTCTGCAGAGGGGTTCCTGTCAGCAACAGGCGCCGGTGGCTGTAAACGGGAGGAAGTCGGTATAGATGTTAACATAAATGTGCCAAGATTTATATAATTAGGCTTATAGATAACGAGGGAGAAGAGGTAGAGTTCAGATAAAAAGGTGATCTCAGTCAAAATGATTTCCAAGTTGCTGCACAAGACTCATTAAAGCTGCACTGATTAATTTTTTGACCACTTGGGTGTAACAAGCTGTAAACACAACAACATCATCACCTTATAAAACGTACAAGGCAAATAGCTGCCTCTTTACACATCCAGCAGATAAACAGAACTCTAAACATTTATTTGAAGTCGTGTTTGTGACCATCTGAAGTCCAATATTCACTCTCTCCTTTTAGTTTTTAGTCTAAACTGACTCCTGAGAGAAATATCTTGCTTTTTAGTTGCTAAATGCTCCACTTTGTTCACCAGCCAGTTGATAACTCTGTCTCTGAGTTTCTTCTCTGGAAACGGCTCAAAACAACAAAGTTATGGCCAAAAACCCAAAACAAAGCGCTGAAAGACACTACAAAGATGCGCTGAGAGGAACTGCAGAGTCTGGTGATAATTCATTGTGAGAAATTGACAACCAATTTTTGTATTATCCTCTTTGTATTCTCCATAGCTCTCCATTATAACGACATGTTAATCTTGACTGAAGTGAGCGGCTCACGATCGCTCCACTTTGTGTGGAAGAAGAGTCAAACGATGCAACAAATGGTCCTTTTTGTGTGAGGAAAGACTGAGACAACACAGAAAGTTGATAACCACCGCCGTTATCTCTGACTGAGGCTTTAGGTTTTGTCAAGCCAGCTCATGCAAACAAAGCCTGTCTATGTTGAGCTTCCTTTGTAGTGCAGCCCTCAGGTAGCCAGCCTGGTGAACAATTTTAAAAGTTACTGTTGAGCCCCGTGCAATCAATCAAAATATCGATCAGCTCTCAAATTAATCTCACATCCAAAAAGACAAAATAATTGACAGTTTAAACATTTTCCAGAGCATCGTTGCATTTACAAATGTGTTTCCTGGTTCTCATCCCTTAGCTTCCGTGTTTATAATCCATTCATCTCATTTGATTAAAATCCTCCTGGTTTTACATTTGAAATACACAGATGTTTTACTCATCACAGACTGCCCATTTATACATACAGTTAAGTGCTCTCTCATTTTCCATCCACCCTGTATGCCTAAAGAGGATCTACGAATAAAAGCCTGCATGCAATAAAACAGTGTGTGCTTCTCTTCGTGTGCAGAAGCTACTCTTTGAAGCTCCGAGTCACAGTGAGAAATTACCACCAGCTGGAACGGGCCACCAGCCAAAAGATGGCAAGTTAGTGTAATTACAGCCACTCTGATAAGAAATAAAAAAAAAAACATTTCAAATTGGAAGATTAGTTGGTTAAACCTTCACATCCACGAGCCACTGCGGCCTGTGGATAAACAGTTATGTAGCCTGTGGTATTTTGGGGATGCACTCAAAGTCAAACATGGCTAATACTCAATGACGGCTTGTCTTCTACAGCTGAGTGCACGCTGACTTTTTGTGACAAGCAACCGCTCACAGAGGAGACAGAGATGCATCCTTGGATGTACTTGGAAGCACGACAGATAGAGACGGGAGAGATTTATTTTTTTCAGTGAGCGTTACCAGTTCGTACAAAACCACTTCGTGCATAATGTTTGCTTATGACACCTATTCAGATTTTCCACCTACAGGCCTGATTTCCTAAAAGAATGCTGGAGCCATGATCATCTCAGTCTACTGGGTTATTATGTCATTCAGTGAGGAACATATAATAACAGCACAGTGAAGACTGGGGAAATGGTCTAAACAAGAAAAGCAAGCTACAAAGAAAGAGCAAGCGAGCAAGAAAGAAAGAAGTCAGAAAACTGCATGATTATTTGCATCAGAGTAGTTTTTTCACCAAAATTGTGCATCTCTTCTTGCTTCAATCACAACAAACCATTTTCTGTTATGAAAGCAAAAGCGAAACTTGTCCTGATTTTACACTGGCTTACTGATTTCTGTGTGTGTGATCTCTCCGCGTGTTTATCACACAGTACTACTTCCTAAAATGTTTTTTTTATCTCCATTGAACGAACCTTTGGACATTAAATTAATGGGGAAGACACTTTTGTCCAAAGCAACATACAGACGGGTAACCTGGGAACCAGACGAATCTGTGAGTTCATGTTTCATTTGCTTTGACATAAGTTTCAGCCCAACCTGGATCTTTTCAGACCAATCAAAACCATTTATTTAATATGGGACGGGCTTCATTAAGATGATTGACAAAGGACTGTCGCTGGTCCAAATTCACAAAGTCACACATTTCGAGCATGATGCACCAAACTCAGCTCAAACCGTCCAACTAAGCAGAGCTGATCAAATACGAATCAAGATTCTGTTTCTGCATTGCCCATTTCTCATCTGAAATATTTTCAGAAACACATTTTAGAGAAAGTTTTCTCCTGCTTGAAAACGGACCAAGCAATGCCCCAACTTTCACGTGTCACTCAGCGAATGAGTGTTCAAATTTTAGAAGCTACTCAGTGGATTAACTTTGTATTTTTTGGCTGGTGAGTGAAGCAAATCTAGCAGCCACTTACCCATTTTCCAGCATTTGACTGGTGAGCTGGTGCTAATTTTTATGCCCTGGCTTAGAGTCCTGCACAAGTCCAGCTCTCACCTGCACGCACAGAGCTGAGAACCAGAACCAACCCACAATTATCTCTGCAAATTTAAGCTCTGTGACCTGACCAGCACCTGCAATTTAACACATGTACACAGCCGCTCACTTGCAGCAAACAAAAGCTTTTTATAAGCAGTAAAGCCAATGATCGTTTTCACTTCTGATATCTCCTGAGGAAAAAAATATTGTTGTATTGTATGTGTTTTCTTATTGTTCTCACCTGCTACCCACCCACAAAAATATTTGTTTCCCCATTGTAAAATGTTTTTGTGGTTCACCTGGCAGGTACCCGAGCAGGACTCTGGCTACTTCACGATGCATTGCTCTGATTGGTTGTAGGTTTAGCCAACTGGCAGAGGCATTTTGGCATTTTGGTCTACGCCCTGTTGATAAAGCCCCTTAGAAATTGAAAATGAACAGAGAAATTCCAGAGTAATTTGCATTTGTGAATTAGTCTGGCAATGCCAAGCTAACAGACAGAAGTCACTGGAGATCAAATCACCAATCATACAACTATCGGCTAACCTGAAATGTGAAAAACAGACGTCTTTCAGCCTTTTTTTAAAAAAAAAATCCGGCTGTGTCGGTGCATTAAAAGTGTTTTCATCAATGAGTGACAGCATCCTCTAAAACCACATTTATAAAAACTTGTAAAATGAATCTAGTCTGTAATGACATCATGTTTACTTGTCTCCGGCAAAGTTGGATGTTGCGATTCTCCTATTTAAAGAGCAGGAACAAAGTACAAAAAGTATGTGTGCTACAGCGGTTTTGGCCAGCTCATGTCTGCAGAAGAAATGGTGCATGTGCTGAAGCATGTTCAAGCCTTCAAGGAACAACCCTTGGACATGAGACAAGGTCTAATCATTTCCTGCCTGGTCCAACTGGGTGTGTGTGCGTAATGTTCAAAGAGCAGATGAAATGATTTTACATCACGGATGATGTGTACAAGTCTGTAGATCCACAGATGTTCCTGTTAACAGCTGTAACAACAGTGCTGACTTGCTTGCTGCTCTTTAATTTTGGAGGTCTGAAGAATCACATAAATTACTCATTCAGGGCCCAACGATTTTTACATGTCTCCTTCTGAGACTACAAAACACCCAGCTGCACTGACCTGTTGAAGTTCAGCAGACTCTGCCAGCGCTGAGACTTGAAGTTCTTGATGTTTTGTGCCTCATCGAGGATCAGGTACCGCCAAGACTTGCGTCGGAAGGCCTGATGATCCTGCAGCACCAGCTTGTATGAAGTGATGCACACGTGGAAAGCATTAGGCTTCGTCCACCCCTGCAGAAAAAAGCAAAAGACAATCAATTAGGTAGGACACCGTCTGGACCCCAACAATAAATTACTGCAAAATACAACCATCATAACAAAATGTCTACTTCTATTTCTGGAGTAAAGGAGAATTATTTCAGTAAAGTTAGTTAATCTGCATACTGTGTAAAACAAAAATATATTAGGGTAATCAATAGCACAAATATGCGTGTCTGCGTCTCCTTAAAAATGACCGAAAGAGTGCTTTTGCCCCCCTAATAGTGTGTGATACTTTAAATTAGGACATATAAACTCAACAAATACAGGTATGCATGATAAATATCTGGGCCACAGATGGGAAATTTATGTATTATTTATTATTACAATAATGAAATTACAGCTGATAAATATCAGTTGTAGTAAAATCTGATTTGACAAGTTATGTCAAAGTATTTAATTTGAATTCCTAGGGTAAAATGTATATTTGTGAATTTTTTGATATACTATCGATACTTGATTCCGCCTTTGGTACCACAAAAGAAAGGGAAAGAAATCCTCAGGACACAAAACAGGATTGTTTCGTGTCATTTTTTCTTGCACACAGAGGTGGTACAGAAAAAGTCACTGAACATTGTCTGATTTACCTGCAAACCAAATTTCAGGTATCAACAGTAAACTGAACTGAAGAAGACTTAAAGACGTCTTGACCATGAAAACTGGTCACTGTTCATGTAAATTGTTTGGGAGATTCTGCAACGCTGTGAAACTCCAGCAGTGTTTTGTAAACTAAAAAACTAAAACTTTCAATCGACATGAGGGTGAGTAGATAAAGAGCGGATTTTCATTTTTGGGTGAACTGTCCCTTTAAAGTTAAGGACCATAAAAGCAGGAAAACCACGCTTGCCTTGAACATTATAGAAACTACAGAAAATGCAAATTAATTAATGAAACCACACCTGTGATAAATATAATACCATTCCAAACCAATAAAACCATTACCTGTCTCTTCAGCTTTCTCTCTTTTTGGCTCCCAAAGTATGTGAGGATTTTAAACCCAGGACACCAGCGTTTTATCTCCATCTCCCAGTTCAGCATCACACTGGTGGGGACGATGATCAGGTGAGGCCCCCAGTTACCTGAACAAGCAAAATGACAAAATATCAGCAACTGAACATGAAAGAAGGAACAACCTGAAGTTAAATTACTGCAATAAAATATGAGCAGCACTTCAAAAAGGCTGCTGTATGTTGAAGTAGTACTTAAAGCATCCCGACCAGGTTTGTTACCTTTTTCGCAGGCGAGGTGGGCGAGCAGAGCGATGGTCTGGATGGTCTTGCCCAGACCCATCTCATCAGCCAGAATGCCATTTAGCTTTTTCTCGTACATGGTGACCAGCCAGTCGAGTCCAATGTGCTGATATTCTCGTAATGTGCCGTGAAGCAGGAACGGGATGGGGGTCTTGACCTTTTATTGGGAAAGAAAAAGATGAGGAAAAGATGGTTCAGACAAACATTACAGACTACATTTTTGCACTTTTAACACACACATTGCACCCCTACTTCTTTAAGTATTTTGAAATGTTCTTTTATCATAGGAAAATAAATGTTTCCTGAATTGAAGACATGGAACAAAATATTCCCCTAAAAATTCAAGACTGACCTTTGTAGTAGCCAAAGTGTAGCCTTTAGGCTGCAGGCTCTCTGCAGTCGCAGCAATGTGGCTGATCTCTTTCTTTGGCCGTGAGCTCGAGGAAGGTGGGCTGTTGTCTCCCTCCTTTAGCAAGAGCTCCATCCCTTCGTCTCCACAGTCATCGTCGCCATCTTCTTCCTCGCTCTCCTCTTCGTCCTTCTCACTGTCTTCGTCTTCTGCGCTGTCTCCTGCTGAATCTGTGAGAGGTACATTTGAAAGAGGAAATAATTTAAAGACAAATGTATTAGAAGAAGCACATAATATTTTAAAAAAGCTCAGAAAAGGAAATATTTCCCTCCTGAAAAGTTGTTACAGCTTCGGCTTGTCAGAGTGGGAGCAGATAAACAACTGAGATGAGATTATTTTGATTCCCTGTGAGCGGGTTAATACCTGAGGAGGAAGTGTTGCTCTCCGCATCACTCTCATCTTCTTCGGTCTCCTCCTCCTCATCCCCAGACACCTCAGAGTCAGAGCTCGCTTTAGAGCCAGATGCAGAGGGAACCTCAAAGTCTGAGGCGTATGCTCCTTTGTACTTCTCCAGCAGCTCCTCAACGCTCATATCGCCTACAAGGAGAACAGAGATATACGTCAGGATAGATGTTTACTGCTCCTGTTTTTACACAGGCTGCTGTTTAACTGAATTAAATGATTAGTGACACACACAAGACACGGTTACATTAAAACAGCACTCAAACACAAGCACAAACTCTGGGATAACTCTAGGATCAGTCATTAACAAATCTTGATTATTCTTTATAAACCAAACTTCACAGTACATGTGTCTTGTCCTATATTGAACTATGCTTCAAATCTAAAAATGCTGACTCCATACAAAATAGAGCTATTAGCGGTGCAACAGATTGCAGCTGGTCTGCGGCCCGTACGGGTCGCCCCCCCATGGCTCAGCCAGCATGTGATCCACAGACTAAACATCTTAGTGTGAAATACAGTTTTGCGGTCACGGTTATTTTTTGAAGTAATAAATCTTTGATGCAGAGTGAAAAAAAAAAAGAGACAGATGCACGCTGTGTTTTACTCTGGAGCGCTGTGCTGTGGGAGTGGGGAGTAACTGATTTAAAAGCCGTCACTTTCACCTCCGTCGAGTGAAATCCTGACCATCATTTCAGGTATTTTCAGTGGTTGAACTGAGAAACTGGACATACTTGTCACCAGGTAGATCATAAGATTGTGATGTTTACTGTAACTTTTTTTTTTTTTAATTGATGCAAAAATGATTTGATTTTCGTTAGGGCTGCAAATTCTACTTACTGATCATTGGTAACACTAATGGACAATTGATCGTTTAATCGTTTTGCTTGTACCATACAATTGAAAATGTGTTTTTTCCTTCACAATCAAAGCTTTACTTGAATATCAGATTACATGTAGAGCACACTCATAAAAATAATCTTATATTTTAGATCTATATTTGGTAGTAGATTAATTTAATTTTACTTGATTAGCCAAATTCTTATAGACTGATTTATCAATCATCTTTAATTGCCCTCTAGTTACCCTTTCAGCTCATTTTGGCAAAAGTCACGTTACTGAAGCTTAATTAATAAGCAGTATTTCAAGTTACAGCAACTGAAATACAAAAGTACAAACATGAGGTCAAGGAAGGTCCTGCCTCTAGTGTCATTCATTCACATGGAGAGGTAATAGTTGCATTAAAAAAAGACACTTCCTTTGTACAAATAATCAGTAACAAGAGAAGCTCTTCAACCAAGGCAATATCGCTTTTAACACCTTCAAAGCAGCAACACACACAGTAACAACAAGAGGATTTTAAACAGGAGCGATTACACTTTCCATTTTATTATGTATGAATATGAAAAAAAGCACCTACCCTCTCTGGCCAAGTCGTCCAGTTCCTCTGCATGATCTACGTTTCCTTCAACCTTCTCCTGAGCAGCTATCGTGTCCTCCTCATCCTCAGCTGAAAATGTGAAGAGGAAGAAAAAAAATATTAATTACATCACTATAACAGACATTCATGGACTTTTAAATTCTAAAATGGTTTCATGACAACCAACTAATACCGTAAAATATCTAATTTCAGGTCATTTTCTAAGATATGCAGAAGTATTTACCAGTTTTTATTTCACATCTTTAAATATCAACAGTGATCTTACCATCCTCTTCATTGGCAGTGAATTCGCCGTCTTCCTCTTCCTCCTCCACCGATGAAGAGGTTTCGTCAGAGCATTCCTCATCTGAGCCCGACTCCTGCGTAAATCCAATGATTCAGTGATTAAACGGAATGCAAACATCTGTGGTCCGTATAAAAAACATGTGTAAAACATCTGTATCAAAAGCACTCAGTGGTTATTTGTATTAGATCAGAGAAATCTCAAACAAAAACAGTTGCAATAGTCAAAAACTAAAACTAAGTTGATATGGATTAATGTTAACATCTAACTCTTCTTTCGTTTGCCATCACATGTATTATTTGTTATTTACTTGTTTTATGTTCTGTATTTTTCAGCTCCTAATAACTTTGTGAATTTCTTATTCAGATGGAGGTCATCTTTTCTGGCAAAACTCTCAATAAGAGGTTGTTTTTTTATATTTTGTTTATGATAAAAGCAAAATCAAAGTAAAAAGTGATGTAAAATCATCCTTTATTTTCAGTTGTGATCAGTCACTAAAATAAATCATCAGTCATGTTAAATAACATGATCTTAAATAATTGTTTGGAGGTGAAAAAGAAGATGAGCCCAACTGAAACATTTATCTTAATCCATGCATTAAAATAGATGAAGGTACAGTTATGCAGAATATTTAATGGACATTAGATAGTGGGACGATTTTAACATTTGTTGTGGTGGAACACAGTGATGGTAACATCTGCAACCATTTTTATGGTGTTTTTAGCAACTTTTTAATGGTCAAACTGAGGCAGAGCATAAAAAAAAACTCTCACTGGAAGAACTAAAAAATTCTGCACGCTTAAAGTCAATTCATTCATTTGTTTTTCGCATTTTGTCAATAAATAATTGATCACAAAAAATAAAGGGTCTAGACTCTATGGACTGAAATGTCATAAATAAAGTGAGCAATAATTATTAACAGTAAAGGTGCATATTGTTCCCGATAATGTAATAATAATAATATTTTTTTTTATTCCTATATTGATAACGGCAATTTTCCAACTTGACATAATGATGTTATACCGTTCTGCACAACAGCAGCAAACGTGGCTGAAAGCAAGAGAACCATTGCTACTTCACTGTGAAGGAGTCAGTCCCAAAAAGGAGAGCAACGTCTGTAGTGTGGAAGTGGTTTGGTGATAAAAGTTCAGATGAACAACAAACCACAGTAAAGCAAAAGAAGAGCAGTAACATCAAACAGGAGCAACACAACAAACCTATTTCACCACCTCAAGCTGAAGCACCTGGCTGAGTACAAGAGAGACAAAAATCCCTCAAGGAGAGTTCAACAGCTATTGTGAGTTTTAAACCAGAACTATTTTTTGTATTCTGACATATCAAAAATATCATCAGGGCAGAAATACCCTGAAATATTGCTAAATTATTTCAAGCTCACACGCCTTAATGTTTTTGGTTTGTTCACAACTATCCCCAGACAAAGTCAGAGCATGAAACACCCGTTTTTTTAAAATAGTGTTTTAACTGTATTTGATGTTTGTTCTTGTGCAGGAACAAACAAATAGTCAAACAATGTACAGTAAAAGTTTAATGTTCGGTCTGCTTCATTTGTTTAAATCCAATGCAATGATGGAGCAATGTAATTTCACTATATATTAGCACTTGTTTCTCATTTCATGAAAATGTTAGGATTTTCATGACTGGGGGTGTGTATCTCACTGACTGATATATCTTAGAAATTTTTAAAGACTCATGGCTCCGTACTCTGCTCTCCGACACGTTTTGCATTAAAGATTTGCAGCTTTCTTATAAAACCCAAAACTTATTCTACACTTGCGCATTATGGAAGTTATGAAAGTGGTGCAACGCGGCACAACGTCACTTCTGTAAGTAGAGGAGAGACAGGAGAGGGAGGAGGGAGCGCTTGTTTCGTGTGAGAGCGGCAGCAGGCGGTGCAGGCAGACGCAGGAGGAGAGAGAAAACGGAGGAAAGTTAAAGCAGCAGCTCCTTGATGATAAAAATGAAACATATGTGCGTCCTTATGAGATGTATTGATACGCTAGTGCTGAATCGATTTGTTTCCGATTCATGTTCAGCTTTTTACTATGGACATTTTGAGTGATCATTTTAACATTTGCTTTTGTTTTCACTTAAAAACTCTTAACAACTAATTTAAACTGGGGAGCTTTAACACCTGTGTGATTTTTCATGTCAAATCTTGCAAAATTAATTGTTAAATTAACTGTTTCAAAAACAAAAAAATTTCCCTGTATGTTTTTCCTCATCTTGACCGGTTTAATTCAGCTCATCAGTATCTGTCAGTGTTTCAATGCACTGGTGAGTTTGTGATGGAGAACAAATCTTGTAGTTATATATAAATGTTTGTGACAACTGAGAGGAACAGAGTTCAGTGTTCTTCTACTTTTAGAAAACAATCCCAGTCCCAGCAGGTTTGTGGAGGTACCTGTGGCAGTTTGAGGGTGCTGAGTAATTGGTCCAGGGGCAGCATGCCCTCCTCCTTCAGCAGCTCAATCTCCCTCCGATGGCTCTCGGCGTCGTTGCCCTCCTGCTGCTCCTCCACCTCTATGGTCTCCTCATCATCCTCCTCCTCACAGGGAGGCTCGAAGTCTCTGTCTGCAGAGAGGAAAGAGAAAAGTTTTTGTCTCCTGACTACAAACAAACAGAAAAAGACTTCTTGAATCTCAAACAGATTCACAGTGAATGGAGATCGACTGGGTTCATTAGGGACCACACAAAGGCTAAGCTGCATTTTTCAAAGCTAAGACAAGCTTCAGTCCATGTGGCCTCAGGAGGACATCTGGTTAGAACACATTTAAAAACACTAAACCTGCAACAATTTGTCAATTAGTTGTCAACTATTATAATAAAATTAATAGCATACACTGTTTTTAGAGGTACTATTATCACTCTAAGCTGTATGAAAGGACATGAAGCTGTTCATTGGTCTTAATTGGTAATTGTAGTTTTTTTTTGTGGTTATGTCTTGGGTTTTTAATTGTTTTACATTATCTTGTAATGTTTAATTGTGTGGACCCCTGGCAGAGCAGCTGCTACAAAAATAAATCAGCAACTATTTTGATAATCAAATAATCATTTTTAAAGCTAAAATGTCCACATTTTTTCCATCAGCTGTGTGCCTCCACCAGCCAGTCAAGTCCAATCCATGACAGAGATTAATTATTAGTTGCAAATATATTTTAGTGAAAACTTGAGTTTGGGTTTCACTGACAGAGATTCTGCGCAGCCAGTCACTGCACTTTAGCACCGCAAAACGTCATCACAATAAAATTAAAGCGAGACTGGACTACGACCCGCAGAAATGAACCGCTGCCAAGTCCTCTGACTGAGCAATCCCATAAACTATAGGCACTGTTCACCTCCATGCTGTCATTGATAACATGGGCAGGAGACAAGTCTGGCAGGTTTGACAAGTCTGACGGTTGCCGAGCAGCACGCTGACAAATATCATCTGAGTCGAGACAAGATGTCTTTGAGCTCAAGTAATCAGGTGGGATTTGCACAGAAATGCGAGAACATGGTTGATTCTCTCAGAGATGCAATAACCTTGACAATGACAAAAAGCTTTTTACCTCTTGCCATTTTACCTCGGTGGTAAATGCTTAAGAACATTCAGTCATTGGCTTAGAAAAGGGACGTTGTCATAGCTACACACCAATGATTCAGCTGTGAAAGCAGCCTCAGACTATCACATGGAGACAGTCAGCTCCATTTACACTAGAAAGTGCAGGTTTTATTAACCTCTTCAACTCTGCAATGCCGACAAAAGTTGGTTTGACCAAAACGTTGATATTTAATAAATATGTGAGCACAAAGCGAGATTGTGCGGAAGTTTCTTTCCACTAAAACACCTGTCACACATTCAAGAGTGCAGAAGCGTTTCTCAATTAAATCAGTGTTGAAAAAACATTCAGGAACCAGTATTGAAATTTTTGAACAATACTCAGCTCCAAGCGAGACCTTTTTGAGACTAGACGTCACTCTATAAAATAACCTTTTAGTGACCTCTACAATAACTTCACAACTACAAACTATAGATCTGGGACATTCAGAGATCATATGACTTCCCTCAGTATATTGACAATCTGAGCAATTCGCAGAACAGAACTGCTCGCTATTCAATCACAGAAAAATGCAGCCCTTACAGAAATCTTATAGATCACAGCATGAATTTGTTTTATAGTGTTCATCAAGGTTGTGGAGTCTTAATGTGGTCATATGAACGGATTTTTGACCATCTTTATGATTTCTCGAGTGTCAAAAATGTTCAGTTTTGCACCAAATCTATGCAACAAATGGTATCAACCCAGAAACAGCTGCAATGAGACATCATAGAGCATCATAGGAATGATCATCATTATAATGTTATACGCCCTTATACACACAGCATAATGTTTTAAACTTCCAAAATCTGTTCCTAAATCAAAAACAAGGTATATTACATATTTATTAGGGGCGTCACGATTCTCAGAATCCACAATTTGATTTGACTTTTGACTGACAGGTAACTCTATTCTTTTAATTTAAACATTTTTGTATTTTGCACTGACAGCTTTGCCACTATTAGACTAAATTTTTTTATTGGTGTAGATCAACAGATCACTGTTTTTACGCCCTGACAGGTGTCATTTAAATTTTCAAATTCTTCTTCAGAAACATATTTTTGTCCTTGGACAGGCGCTGCAGGATGCAAGCAGGAGCGGTGGAGAGAAAAACAAACAGGGAAAATGGTTGATCGATTCTATTCTTGAAACTGAAATCTTATTTCAATAGATTTTTAATTTAACAATGAAATTGTGTCTAATATTTGTGAATAGAAAACTAGACACACAGTGCTGAGCTGCATCTCAAATTAATTAGAGTTCCCAGCTCTCAGATGATGTACATCACCTCTATGTGTGCTATCTACTCCTAAAGATGTCCTGCACCCCCCCTGAAAAATGGGTGTATGGTAGGGAGGGGTGGAGCGGAAAAAGTTTAAAAAAAGAAAGAAAACTCACCGTCCTCATCAACGGGAGGTGGGGGAGATTTTTTGGGAGTAATGGGAACCGTTTCAGCAGGTCTGGTGGGTGCAAGTGACTTGCTGAGGAGGTCTGAGTATTTCTCTGTCTGGCCGACAATGAAGTCCAGCTGAAGGTCCAAAGCTTTCTTCCTCTTCTCCTCCAGTCTGGACTGCTGCTTGTACTGCACCACCTGTACAGACAAAAGAGAAGACACCCCCACTCTTAACACCAGGTGACTCTTACTTTGTAATTTAAAACAGCAGCTACAATAAAGCCTAAACGACAAATATTAGTCAGCCTAATTTTCTGTGTGATAACTTCACTTGTTGAGTCAGTATACACGTTTTTTATTGTCTGAAAAGTAAAGTGCATTTTATTTTTATCACAAAAACAATCAAACAGAGGCCGTGATCCTTTCAAATTCCACAGCTGAGCGTTGAAGCAGAATGTTTTGTTTGCTCGGTTTGTGTGAATCATCTGTACCTTCTCAACGCTGCTCCAGAAAGCCCGGACTTCCTTTGCGATGGAAGAGGCAACTCTTCTGATTTTAGCGTGCTCGTCTCTCTTGGCTTTTTCCTCTTTCTGCCTCAGCTCTTCATGGTGTCGCATCACCATTCGGACCACCTGGCATCACATCGACAGAACACGTCAGTTGAAATATAGTAAAAATCTCTCAAACAACAACAACCGCACAATTTCTGGGTACGAAAACCCTCAACGTACCTTTCTGGCCACCCCTCTCTTCCACCGCCTCTCTTGAGCGAAGTCAGCAGAGAGCCACTGCATCTCCTCACACAAGTAGTCCCAGTGAACTTTTGGTCGAGGCGGTTCTGTCAGGCGGGTGAGACGCTTCATTGACCAAAAGCCCTCTCGCTTCAGTGCCTGGGTCCGATGTTCGATGTCTGCTTCCTACAGGATAAACAAAAACCAAACCACTCAGTAAATCCTGCCAACACATTGGTGTGCCACAAAAGTGACAGTTCACATGCACACTAATCTTTATTTATTTGTAATACGTTTTTTTTAATATGTATGCTGGAGGACAAGCCTGTAGAACCAGACTATTTTCACATCTAAACCGGAGTTAAATTAAGTATGTTTTAGAGTTAACAAGGCAGTGTAGCCTCTTCTTAGGTTGGTAAAAGAGAGAACCCTGAATTCAGAAGGTGATTGATTGTATTTTTGTTTAATAAGGAAAAATAGATGTGTGAATATAGGCAGACAGTGAAAGCAAAAATAGCTTGTAATCAGATCTCGGCTGTGTCGTTATCCTGTGAGCTTTCTAAGATTATATCTTCATTAATAACCTAAGCTCTAAAGATAACAATTTTGCTTAGTTATCTTGACAGGAATTAATGAAATGCTGAGCTATAGACCTACTATATATTTTTATAAAAAGTTTTATGACACCCTTTCAAATCAGGAAGGCCTTGCGATCCCTCTTGAAGCTTCTGCTGCCCCTGGTAAGGGTCAGGACCCCCAGATTAGGAATCAGTGGTGTACAGCACACACATGCTAGAGTTATCTTGTAGTTCAGCTTTTGAAAAAGGCAAGCATTTGGGCAGATTTTGGATTAAATAACTTAATAATTGTCTTTGGAAAGGCAAAAGAGTTTTTTGTGAATACTTTGTACTTTACCAACTCACTGACCGACTCACACTGCAGCACTGTGCAGAACCTGCCAGATCTGATTGGTTGAAGAAAATAATTTCATTTCTAAAGTCTGTGCCCGTACAGCACTTTAGATAACAATGGCAGTAGTTATGCTGCAAGCAGAAAGACTGTTCTCTAATATAAAGTTCATAACACAGCAGAACATTCCACTGTTTATTTCCTTTTCCCTCCCTTACTCTAGAATGAATACACACCAAACAAAACACATTTAACCAGCGAGGATGGTCAGTAAATTACACTCATTTCATTTTTTCTGTCCAGACTCTGGCCTGCATCAAGATCATTTAGCTCAACTGGCAGTTATGTTTCACACGGAACAGAAGATAAAAGACGAGAGCAAATGGTTTGGCACACAGTGAACTGGAGTAAGGGCCTAAAAATAGTGCCCCCCTTTCTATTTTTTGAATCATGAATCAGTTTTGGAGATAATCAATTCTGGATTGAATCGGATTCCCACCCCGTCTGTGAGTTACGACTCCAGCGGACTGCAGCTCTACAGCTGACATGTAGGTATACTGTGAGAGTGCGTCTTCAATACAACAACTGGGTTGATTATTCAGTGCAGAATTCTGCCTAGCTCTCAGTTTACGCTCCAGTAAGGCTGCAACTAACAATTATTTTCATAATGAATTAATCTGTTGATTATTTTCTTGATTAACTGATTGTTAATTGAGTTTTTCAGTCCATAAAATGTCAGAAAATGGTGAAAAATGTCAATTAGTATTTCTCAAAACCAAAGATGACGTCCACAAATGTCCTCTTTTTGTGTACAATCCAAAGATATTCAGTTTACTGTCATACAGGATTAAAGAAACCAGAAAATGTTCACATTTAAGAAGCTGAAATCAGAGAATTTTAACTTCTGTTCAAACCGACTAACAGATCAATAGACAGATATTAACAGATCAAGATAGTTGGCAATTAATTTAACAATTGACGACTAATCGATTAATCGTTGCAGCTCTACTCTCCAGTATAATCCAGCCTGCCAAAGGAATAGTAAAAACATCACAGTCAAAAGGATATCAGGGATTAAATGAGGAATTAAAAGACATGGCAACCCTAAAAATTGCAGGTTGGGAGATGAGGGTCTTGCCATCATTTTTCCTCATCATCTCCCCCAAATATCACACACAGACTCTCTTGAATTATTTAAAGTAGGCATAAAATAATGACTGATTATTGAGCATTAACATGACCAACAGTCAATAAAGAAAATTGGCCCAAAGTAACCTTGAACCCCACTGGAGATCAGATTTTGATTAGATATACATGGCTTATTAAATGAGTGAAAATGCACTTGTCAAAGTGTTTTCGAGGAAAGGTCCAATCACATCAAAGTGTCTCGTCAGCACATTAATTAAAGCCCTGCTCTGGGAGGTTTCAATTCTCTCTTGCAAATCAGGAATTTTTGCAGATTAAAAGCAATATGTTTAGGCAATTAAAAATTCTGACTCCTTGAGTATCTCATTCAAGGAATACGGCATGAGGCAAATAGACTATTGAAATAATTTCAGAGACTGAGGATGTCGTGAAAGGCTGAAAAGGCACTGAGAGGGAGCTTGACATTCATCATATCCAAATACACTCACAGTTGAGCTTTTAACTGCCAGACACACACTGGTGGCGTTTTGTGAACTCTCTAATCACCTGTAGAATATTAAAAGTCTTATTTTGATTTATTTTCTGATTCACTGATATTATTAGCTGTTCTAAGCTCAAGCAGCTACCTTAATTCAAAAGATTCTGAAAAAGCTGAGACGTTGTGTAAAATGTAAACAAACTAGAATGCAACGGTGTGCCGATCCTTTAAGACTTACATTCAACTGAAGCCAGTGCAAAGACAAAATATTTAATGTTCAAACTGATAAACACTGTTGTAAATATACATTCATTCTGAATTTGATGCCTGCAACGCATTTCAAAAAAGTTGGAGCAGGTTTAACAAAAGACTGGGAAAGTTGTGGAAAGTTAAAAAAAAAAAAACACCTGTTTGGAACATTCATCAGGTAAACAGGTTAATTCGTAACAGGTGGCATGATTGAAGTTCACCACTTTGTGAAAAACTGTGTGGGTGAACAGTCCAACAGTTTAAGAACAAAGTTTCTCAACACAAAACCGCAGCAAACTTAGAGATTTCACCATCTATAATCCATCAAATCATTAAAAGACTCCCAGAGAAATCTCTGCTGGTCACGGGCGAGGCTGAAAATCAACACTGAATGTCTATGACCTTCGACCCATCAGGCAGCACTGCATTAAAAACTGCTCTAAAAACCCACATCATTCAAAGAAGCATACAAGATACAAGACGACGCCAAGACACATTCTGCATGTGTTACAACAGCGTGACTTCATAGTAAAAGAGTTCAGGTCCCAGACTGAATATAGGTCCAAATGTTTTTGCAAGTAATTCCATTCTGTTTTTTGGAATTGTACGTGACTAAGACATGGAAAAAAGTTATTACTACATTTTATATACTGTATCGTAAGGCTCACTCACGTGTTTAGCCAGCTCTGCCATGTCTGTGTGACGCTCTCCACGGGAGCGCTGAGGGGTTGATTGATCAGGTGGGGAAGAAGAGGAACTGTATCCACCGACAGAGGAAGGAGAAACGAACTTCCCGTGAGGACCGCGGAGAGGTGAGGACCTCTCCCGTCGCGGGGTGGGCCAATCACTGATGGGCGAAGGACCGGGGTAAGAAGAGGAGGTGGAGGGTGAGACTGGAGACGAATTGGCCGTGACCCTATCTGCGATCCACTGGCGTACCTAAAGGCAGAGGGAGAAAGATGAAGCGGAAGTTATTTGAAAAGTTAGCTTAGCGAGGCTAAAGCAGTAAGATCCAGTGAGACGAAAGCCACATGCATGAGTTAAAGCAAGCATTTACTGAGAAACAAATCTAATCATGCTCCAGACATATAAAGTGGCGATCAGTGATTTTCTGTCAGCGTTCATCTCATGCAGAATTCTAATCATGAAACAGTGGAAGTCAAGGGAATGCCTTCTTAAGTCAAAATGCTCCAACAGTGACAGCGCTTCACTAGTAAGTGCATGTGAATATCCTGTTGAAAGTGAACCTATCTGGGTGTCTGACAACCACCACTTACCTTAAGGAACAGTGCCTTTCTGTCTGTCCTGCTCTGTCCATGCTGGAAAACACACATGGCTTAGCATGCGGCCAACTTAAAAGAAATAAATCACTAAATAATAATAATAATAATCATAATAACAACACTGTTCACATGAGTGACATCAACATGGAATACATGCAGGAAGATGGGTAAAATTATGCCATATGTAGACAGTGAAAACATGCCAGCATATCTGATGAGAATCACAGAAGCATAACAACATGATGGTGCAATAAATACTGCTTTTTGTTTTCTGCCAAAATAAATCTTCTTAACTAACATTAAACATCACCACAGCCTAATAATGTTTTGTTGTACTCAATGCGAACTAACACTTTAGATAGGATCATTTAATGTGGGGTTTCGTGAGGATAGTCAGTGTATCAGCAACAGTAGATGGCGGTCGGCACACCCCGTTTGGGGCACCAGCATGGAAGCTATGCAATGTACTGCTGTGGACGGGGTCGGCGACAAAAGCTATTTTATCCACTTAAGGGACAATTCAGCCCAAAATCAAAAATACATATTTTATCTAGGCTGTAATGCTTTTTCTCCATCTAGATTTTTTTTGGTGGGAGTTACAGAATTTTGGCCAAATCTATCAGAAAAACACAAGACGGCAGGTATCTCCAAAACTCTGCAAGTCACACCAAAACTATCTAGATGGATAAATAGCACTACAGGCAGGAGGGAAGATCTGTATATTCAATTTTGGGGTGAACTGCCCTTTTACAAAAAGTCCTTAAAAGTTCCTCCTTGAACATTTACACTGTTTTACCTTGCCACCAGACAGCCCTTCTGAAAGTAAACCACCAAATATTGCTCTAGCCAAACGAACCAAACTCACTGGCAAATCTGTAATTTTAACTTGCAGATGGAGGAAGTTGCTCATCTACTATTTCTTTGGTTTCTTAGTTTGTTTATGCTATTGTGTGGCTTCTGTGTTTTAAAATGATAGTTCGGATTCACCAAAGTCACAGAATAACACTAACTAACCAATCAAGGCACTGGTGGGCCAGCAACTCTTGTGTTCTGCAAAGCAAAATTTCTGATTTTGTCTATGGCGTTTTGTGGAATTGGAAGGAGAAATATTTGGCTTATATAACAGTGGTTTCCCATTAGAAAAGGCTCTCTAATGGCAAAGCAAAGCGGTGAAAATATTCTAAATATAGCATACAGATAGATACATTTTCCTTCTGACCCTGTCAACAGCTGTACGTGCTAAAATGCTACTGCATGGAGAGTGGCATTCAATTTATCTTTCAGATTAGAAAGTAAAATCAGCTTTGCCTGAAACGATAAGATGCACCTCGGAATATCTAATAAACACATTTTAGCGTCGTCGTGATCACAATGTAACAGTTAAGATGTCCAGATAGAAATTTGACATTTATCAGCTTCAGCTATTCCCTGTTTTGTGGAGTCTGACACAACCGCCTTATCTTGACATCCAAGGACGAACCCTTTAGTATTATGAGGCCCGATGCTTCAACGTGTCATGTTGTTTTGTCTTACTTCTGATGACGCAGACACTAATTTTTAAATCCTTATCAGCTGTCTTCCTGCCTCAACCTGCCACAACCCTGCCACAACTCTCTCTGTCCTCAGACTATCCTCCTCTGAGTCCTTCTAAACCTTTGATTATGTGAATTTAATGAACAATATCCCATTTTTCATGAAAATACCTTGTGCTGTGAGCTTGGGGTGGTCATCTCGCTTTCTGTTTTGTCAGCATCGGGTTCATCGTCACTGCCTTCCTCTGGACTGCTAACCTGTCCTGATGTGACCTCCTGAGCCTCGGCATCTCCCGTTGGCTCGTCCTGTTCCATATCCTCGCTCTCCTCCTCCACGTAGAGGGAGTCAGGCTGGCCGGCGGGACCCATGACTGTACCTTCGCTTTCCACAGATGCTGCGAGCATGTAAACGGCGTTAGGCGTGGTAGGTGGGGTGGCGACATCTTGGGACGCAGTATCCAAAGTTTTAGTAACAGTTAAGGCCTCTTTGTCAGATGTGTTACTTGACGTTGTGGGGGTGACAGATGCAATCTGGTCAAGCTGAAGGGAGATGCTGCCACTCGCTGCTGGCTGCTGAACTTTGACGGATGTAGCTGCTGTCACAGGAGTTTTATTGACGGAGCACTGCGTCTGATCTTTCTGGCTGCTGCTGAGAGCCACAGACGCACATAAAGAGTCAGCTGCAGAGACAGTTTGGGGAAGGCACTCCTCAGACGGCGTGCCAGACCAAGAGCTGTGGGCATTGGCCAGCTTGCCGGCCGCATTCTGTTGCTTGGACACCTGTGCCAAAAGTGAGGGAGGGTGCTTCAGGACAGGAGTTTCTCCTGGTTTAAGAAGGAGCAGCTTTGGATTAATAATACCAGAGGAGTGAGTGGCGCAGAGAGCCTCTGGTTTGGTTTCTGTGGGCACGGCAACATTCTGAACACTCTCTGTTGAAACAGGCTTTGTGGCGCTTACAACAGTGACGCCTGGGGACTGATTTTCTACATGAGACACATGTACTGAAACAGCAACGGGCAATTTCATCCCCATGCCCTCACCAGTTACCACTGGAGACATGAGAGATAGCACACCAGCTGTTGCTTCCGCTTCCTGTTTTGGGGGAACTGTTTGAATTACGGGAGAATCACTCACCTCTGTTTGGTTTTGGACTGCTGCACTGACCTGTGAGCATGTTGTCACAATCTGTAGACTGGTGTCTGTCTGTTCAACAGTGAATGAGTCAGATGTGACAGCAGCTACTTCAACTAAACAAACCTCGCTTGAATTAGCCACTTCAACAGCTTGGTTAGCATCTAATACCAAATGCTGCCCGACAGCAGCCACTCGTGTGTTTTGCATGGACAAATTATGGGAATTACTGTTAGAGCAAGACTGTATTTGATTAGCATCATGTGGTGAAGGCAAGGGCTGCTGGGAAATGATGACAGTGTCACCTTCGTTAATTGTGTGAATAGATGGTTCAAGGTGCGACTCTAGGTCCTCTTTGACGGTGTACTCATCAGAGTTTTCTAGTAACGCGTTGAATAAGTTCACCTCGTATCCTGGGGAGTGAGGCATCTGTGCACTACTGCTGGCACAGACTGTCTCCTCGGCAACCTCCTCCACCAGGCCGCAGAACTCGTACACTTCCACGGGTTGTGAGTGTAACTCAACACTTTCTTCATACAGCTTTGGTTCTCCAGTGGAGAGCTCAGAACTCAGCTCATTAACAATGGCAGCTTCACAGACGCTGCCGTCTTCTCGTTGTAGGAGGTAACTCTGATTCAGGTGCATGTTAGACCAGTCCCCGCTGATATGAGCCTCCTCTCTGACAACCACAATTTCTTGAGATGTTTCTGCCCCGACTACCTGCCCCGCCTGCAGTGAGACTACTAGCCCCGTGTCAAACAGAGGGGTTGTAGCGGAGGGTTTTGAGGAGCTCTCCTGAGTGGAAGAGCTCTCTGGCAGCATTGTGAAGTCAGATGAGGAGGTCTCAGTTTGTTCTTCCCTCGCGCTACTGTCCGCCTGCTCGCCTTCAAGGAGACTGCTACTCTGGATGTTGCCGTCTTCTCTGCTGGACACCGAGCCTCCTTTTCCAGGAGACGCGTACAATCCAGGAAGCAGGTCTCCTGCCTTTGGGGTCTCAAGTATTTCAGCTGAAGGAGCTTGTGTTTCTTTTTGAGAAGTGTCAACAAGCTCTTTAACATGCTCAAACTCCTCAACTGATGCCAAAGAATTTGCTTTCTGTATCTCTCCGGCATCATTTGAGAGCTCTTTGATGATTTTCGGTTGTGTATTTGACATGTCAGTTTGTTTAATCTCGCTGTTGTCAGATGAGGGTAAAGGGAGCGGAGCCGATACTGAGTCCTGTTGATCACCTGCATGCTCCGCAGCACCCGGCGGAGGTATATGGCTGCTTTGATTTGCGTGGACAAGTAGATCCCTGTCAGACTGCTCCACAGCCCCATGTTCCGAGGTGTCTTGGGCTTCGACACCAACACTTGACTGTGGGACAGATGGCGATGAGGCTGTGAAACAGATTTGAGTTTGGGGTTGATGGAGAATATTCCCACCTGTGTGCTCTTTTCCACCAAGTTCCATGTTTGTTCCAGTCTCTGGTTTATATTCCAATGTGACGGACTGTTTCTCCTTTGTCCCGGTAATAACCACAAGTCCAGCACCTTTTCTAAGTGGCTGAATCTGGTTTGTCTGACTATTTGAGTGGCTTTTCTCTTTATCAGTTTGTGACCCGTATTGCAACTCTTGCACTGTGCTGTCAATCTGTGTATCCGGGGTGAGAGGAGGACAAAGAGGGACTGGAAGCCTTTGCATCTCAGCAGAGGAACTACAGTCCTCATTGAGGGATGTTGGCAAGGATCTCGAAACTCCGACAACTTGAGCGACGCTCTCCCCAGCGGGGACTTCTTCTGAGATGCCGTCCTTGATTGGGAGAGTCTCAGGCAAGTTGGTCGGAGGGGCCTTCTCCATGCTGAGGAATGCTGAGTCGTCGCTCTCCGGCAATGGCACAGTGGACGGATTGGTGAACGGAGGGACTGGGCGGGGGGCAGCTGCGACCGGCTGCGGGGCATGCCGAGGTGACTCCCCAGCCACATTCTGTGCAGCCTGGGGGTTGCCACCCAGCACATCCACAGCCGGAGGGGCACGCTGCCGCACCGCCTCCTCCCCAGAGCTTCCTTCCTCTGTGCTGCCTCGGCTACACACTGCACCTGTGGGCGATACAGGTTGTTAGCAAACTGTCTGGAGCAAGTGGGTAATTTATTGAGGCTAAAAACAAAACAGGGACAGAGAACAAAACTCAGCACAAACAAAAAAAATCTTTTGGAAATAAGGTAAGCAGTCAGTGTGCTGCTTCTGTGTGTGTGTTTTTATTCAAGTACAAGACATTGTATTCTCCTCACCGCCTACTACCCAACCGACTCACTATCTTGCAAAAGGCAAAAAGGCACGGCACACATCTACGGAAAATTTTTTGGGTAGAAAACAGTCAACCTGATGACTAAGACAAAAGAATTTCACAAAGCAAACCATCATCAAATGTTGGACACAGTGGCTACATTTACATGCACACTAATTTTCCACTATTATTCCAAACATGACACTGGTCATATAAACAGCATATTCTGTGTGATTCTGTGAATTAAGGCTTCTTCTAAATTGAGAATTTCCTGCTCAAAATATGTGGGATATGTCATTATTAGGAGTGGAAATCACAAGTTTCATCATGATACAATATTATCATGATTCTTTGGACAATAATACTATATTTACTGAGATCCGTTTGCCATGATACGATTTCAATTAGATTCAATTTAGGGGCCTGAGCTCAATATTAGACAATATCAAATGTCCATTTAACACATTCAGTCACATTTACTCACAAAAAGCACCTAAATAATGTTTGGACAACTTTATGACTAAACAGAGACATGTCATGGGAATTTCAAAATAAAAGGTGCATCCTCAAGGCGACAATACAGATTGATTTTCACTTTGCATTGATCATCGATCCATATCAATGTACGTTACATCCCTAGTCGGTTTTATTTGCATTCTTTAGACATGTACACAGCGGATTCGGTTGGAGTTTTTACCACAGTCTGCAGAGCAGGGGTAGAGACGCATGCACAAAAGAAAAGTCCACATTTCTGCCCTGAACCTAATTTTACACATCATGAAAGACTTGAATATGACAGTTTTTGGATATTTTCAAATATCACAATGCCGACCTCTTCAAGAAGGTGGCTGAACAGATGACAGAGGGAGGCTGTGTTTGCACGGCGGAACATGTCTGCCATCAGTGGAAAACTTTGAAAAGAAAATATCATTTTTACACAAAGAAGCCAAATGGCTCCAGCAGTTCCTCTTTTCTGTAATACAGAATATACCCTGCTGCATCTAAAGTGGAATATTAATGGAATGTGTATTTTCATTAGTCAGGTAAACAGCTTAGTGGGAATATTGTCTTTTTCACATAAGGGCAAAACCCGGAAAATTTTGTGCATGTTAGGAGTGTCCCACATCGTGATGTTCACAATATATTAGATTTTTTTTCCTGATTTAAAAAAAATCATGATAATGGCAATATTATATTCTAAATTCATACTGTGACAATGGCAGCATCACAGAGGTGAAGATAGTTCCAAAAAAGGTGGTGGAAGTGGTTTGGTTACAAAATATCAGATGTATAATAAACCACGGTAATAGTTAAAAAGTGCAAAACGACCGTAACATCAAGAAGGGGGAAATACAACAACCCAATTTCACCACATCAAGCAAGAAGCACCTGGCTAAACATGAGGAGAGTCAAAAATCCCACGAGGAGAGCTCAACAGCTAGTCTGAGTCCTAAACCAAAAATATTTCTCTGTATTTTGCCATGTCATTAAGAATACAGTTATCGCAGAACACCCTAAAATATTTTTCATTAGCAATGTAAACAGTTCAGAAGGATTTTTTTCTTCTTTTCAGAATAAGGGCAAATACTGGAATATTTTGTGCATGTAGATGTAGTCAAAAGTGACATGCAACATTAGGTGGGAATGTGTGAAAAGCAACAACTTCTCACCTGTCTGTGGTGTGAGACACAGCTCTTCTGTGCTTTCTACTTCCAGGATGCTGAAATTAGGGTCCCCTCCACATATTCTGGGAAAAAACAAAAATAGAAACGGGTAGTAACTTTATTATCGAAATCAAACGACCAACTGCATATCTTCACAATCAAAAACTCTGATGCAAGGGCTACTGTGCCTGTCACACTACACAACTGTGTGAGGATAAGATAGGATGACACAGAACTTAATAAATCCCAGAGCAAATTCTTGTGCCAGATTGCTCCAAAATTACGGTAACATAACAAGAACAATAGAGCAACAAATAAGTAGAACAAACATCAAATATAAAGCGTATATGTAGTAAATGTAAAGAAACAGTGCGTTATAGAATAACAATAGCATTAAAGTTCAATAAAAAAAATAGCTAGGTAGACAAAAACAGTAGTGTCAAATCCATTTAAAGTAATATTGGCTTGTATTGACAGGTAGTAAAAAAGTTATATTGCTGCAGATAATAATGAAAGACAGTGATAGTGAAAGTAATATTGCATATTGTATTAACTAGGGCTGGATGATTTGTTAAAAAAGTGATATTGCCATTATTTTTATTGAAATTGTGACTGTGGTATGTGATGTGATTAGTGGAAATTATCAGTTTTGCATTACAATTTTCATGTTCACTGAAAAAAATGCTATTAAAATTGCAAAGAAGTGATATTTATTGAGTTCTGTACTAAACAAACATGTTCTTTCATCTGGAGAAGAAGATGTTTAGGTCATCTATGCAGCACTACAGTACCTGATTATAAGTCTGTTTTCTCATACATTTTCAAAAAATTGCAATTTCACTATGGTTCTGTGATTTGGATACTGCACTTTGCCATATTGCCATTTTATTACAATTAATAATGCAGCCCTAGTATTAACATGTGACATTAAACATTGTAGGAAAATGTTATTGCACACATAGCCCATGATATTGAGTTTTCCACGTGATAAGGAACATTATATAGTCCATGATACTGAAGAGTAAATTGCACATGGTAATGAACATAACATAGCCCCCGATATTGAAAAAGTAATACTGCACATGATAATGAACATAACACAGCCCCTAATATTGAACAGTAGTAGTGCACAGTTTTAGAAAATTGTATATGAAAGACACTTGAAAAGTACTACTGCACATGATGAAGAAAAGTAATATTATCCATGATATTAAAACATGACAGTAAACCTAACAGAAGCCTGATATTGCACATGATAATAGACACTGTATTGCAAATAATACTGATGTTTAAAGTAATACTAAACGCAGTATTGGTATTATTGTTCTCAGTCCGGTGTGTCAGTTTTCTTTCCTGCAGAATGGGGAGGAGTTATACAGTTAATAAGGCTAATAACTTACCAAAATGAGCTCAAGCTAGAATACATTTCATTAGATATGATATTAGTAAACAAAAATATCTCAATGTGTGGGACGATGAGTAACATGTCACGTCACGAGAGCAGCAGCAGCACTCAGATAGCTAGGCTAGCCAACTATTGCTAAGACTGTAGTTGGTGTATTTGGCTGTGTTTTAGTGGGGTATCTGCAGCAGTAATAAAAATACTCCGTGTAGCAGCACTAACCGAGCAGCTCCAAGTTGTCGTTGCTGCAGTCGGTCGCCCACAGGAAGACGTTGGGAATCCTGCAGCACGCGTTCTCCAGCTAAAAGCCGGCGACCAAGCGCGGGCCTCTCCACTCATTCATTTTATGCTCTCGTAAATGTGAACAGAATTTATTTTGGATAGTTACCGCCACGTGAACTTGTAGATAATCACGTAGCTTGAGAAAATATATCTTTATTCAGTAGTTATGTGTGCAATGGCTGCGTGCATGAGATGAAAAGATGAAATATGAACCGACTTTTCATTCCTATCCGAGTGTGGCAATGATACCACAAGCTCGGAATCGTGTTCTTCATAAAAGCCACACAATTGAATTATCAACATTAACGCATTTAACGCTGCCGGTTTGGCTAGCGTGGTTAGCTAGCTAACGTTAGCTTTTTACAAAAACACTGCTTGGGTGGCACTTAAGGAAAGCCTGCTAACTAGCAAAGGTAGAAGAGTTAGTAGGGTGCGTTCATTTGATGCGCAGGCGCCCCATCCCACCCGCAGTTATGTAATGATCCAGCTTCAAAAGAAGCCCGTTTATGCCGACACATTTGATAAGTTACTTCGCAATGAGACAAAAAACATCTGAAAAGTCGCATTAAAACCCGCTTCTGCATGCACTACAGAGGGGGACAATCACTCGTGACGTCATTGCGTGGGGTCAAATCTGTTTCTAGGAAAATAAATGACTTAAAATTATTTAGTTTCAAGCATTAACACCTATTAGTTTCTATCTAAATATACAAAAGAACAAAAAACAATGTTAGAAAGTTCCATATAAATTTTGCAATGATTATACGGGGGATTTAGGGGGACCCACACAGGTCCACGGCTGGCTCTTTAGAAGCGACAGTAAGGAAATGATGGTTAAATGGTGATTTACTTCCTTAGGCACAGTTTAAAATTGTAATTTATTCGGTGTCGCGCCTTTTTGTTTCGATGTTCTGTCTTGGTTCAAAGTAGTGTCAACAAATTTCAACGCTTTCCGCTTAAAAATACAACCAAGTAAAATGCAGTGTGATTGTGTCCTTTCGTTAGTCGGAGCCCCCCCTCAATTCCCCCATTACTTCCTCCTTGCCCCCCTCCCTCTCAAGGCCGCCATCTTAAGTTCCCACCTACCTGAAATTTCCGACCAATTTTCTTTTACTAAATTCTCGTTGAAGGAGTCGTCATCCGCGTAAAATCGCACTCAATCCGTAATGCCAGTAATCCAAACTGTCTCCCGGTACCCAACGAGGTACCACTAGGTCTGTGGGAAGAAGTTAAAATACGGACCGGGAGAGACTGGGTTTCGGCGCAGAATGTAGCGGTCGCGGGGAGGAGACTTTACGCAGCGAAATGGTGGAGGACCGCTGCTGCTGACAAAGTACAGAACACACGGAAATCTCGCGAGATGTCGTCAAGCGCGCCACTTGAAATTCTGATGTTGCTGATTGTAGTTCACTTGATAAAATATTGCAATTTAATCGGCTTGTTTCCAGCTTAACCCTACGAGAGACGAATTATATTAACGTTACCTGTGATAGTCCACATGACATCGATTATAACAGATCATATTTTGTTCCAGTCAGACCATAATTATATAGTTTCTGTGGAAATTTCGCTTAATCCTTTAATCATATATATATATGTGCGAAGGGTATTAATTGTATTATTTTTTTTCCCTTTGGAATACATTAATGACTAGAGAACATTTGAAGCACGGTGATATGTCGGATTCCTTTATTATTGATAAAGCCTATAGTAAAAAAAAAAAAAAACTTTCCTGCTCATTCCCTTTAAATGCAGGATTATTCATATGACAGGTCCTTCAGAATTTTCTTGCAGTCTGTTTAGATAACAGATGTAAATTTATGTATTATTATATTGTCTGCGGAAGTAGTTTAACCTAACTATTAAGTATGAAATGTCATATTTAATAAAGCTGAAAATGAAATCTTTTTATAAATCAACAAAGCTATAAATTCACTGGTTACAGCTACTAAAATGTAAATATTTACTATTTTTCGTAGTCCTCTCAGATAGTAATATCTTTGGGCTTTTGTTTTCACAAGGTTTTTTTAAATATTTTTATTTAGTTTTTAATATCTTCAGTTTCACTTTGTTTCAATAGTCTATTTGCTTCTTTCAGTATTAGTTTTAGTTACATTAGAATCTGGGCAGTGTTTGGGGACAAGATTTAACTTCAGTATATATATTACAATATAATTACAACACTATGTAAAAGGTACTGTGTGAAGACATTCCAGTCTCACTACACATAATGTCTCCACATGCTTGTGTTGACAAATTTGACCAAATTGACAGACTCACACTAAAAACATTTCCTGCTTACTTTTATTTAAAATAGTTTAAGTACACAATGTCATTCATTAGTTTTGTTCGACAGTCTAGTTTTCAGTTTATTTCAGTTAACTAAAATGTAATCTAGTTTTAGTTTTCAACAGTGGTGCCGGATATTTTTCACCTTTTAGTGGTTTTATGTAACAATGAATTCATACAGAAAATAACTTACAGATGAATCATGAAAATAGCTGCTGTTCTAATATCAAAGGACTCAGAACAAAAGACCCACACAACAGAGTAAACAACAATTCATTTAATAATTAATCTTTGTGGTCTCTAGGGGAGGGGTTTGAAAGGTATAAAATGGTCATATTAAAATAATCGACCCAGTCTTTTCCCTCTCAGGATACCCACTGTCTAGCTGTCTTTTGACACAAGTACATATATTTTTTTTTCAGTTCTTCAGCAGATGTCCCACTTATCCATGTATATAACTTATTCTCGTTGATGAAACAACTCGACAGTTCAATGTACAAGGCTCCCATAGTCCCAAATGGATATAACACACAACCAATGACACACAGGCAAACCTCCCTCTCTCAGCATTATGAAGTCATAGATGAGATCCTTGAAGAGGCCAGAGGTTGCAATGGATACGGCTTAATGTTCACGAGCATAAAAAGTTTTCTGTGAAGCAAGCCTTTTGCTTTGTCTTTTGCATGAATTGAAACAGATTACTACCTGGGGAGAGAGTATTGGTTGATACCCGAAACAAAGACAAATAACATAACAGTGAATATATTTATTATTATAGAAGATAATTAATGTTAAGAATAATAATTACAAAGGCAATTTCTCTAGACTACTATAATCTGGTCCTGCACATATAGTCAAGAGGAGACTGGGAAACAGTTACAGGAAGCTCTAAAATACTGTGTTCACTCACACAGTGTAGCACAGTTCATTTTGCCATTCATCATTTGACAACAACAAAAAAAAAACAAGCTAAAAAAGTGTGAATCTCATTATCAGTGAAGCTGAGGGTTTGGGTTCAGATTTTTGGGCAAAGCAGGAGACTGAGGTGCGATGCTTACCGATCTTCATTAAAATGGTCTCATCAGTAATTTGTCTTTTCACAATGACATAAAGACACAAAGACAGAACAGAAAGCACCACTTTACCACTGTTATTTCTAAAGGCCCTCGTCCACAACACCTAATCAGGGTTGATTTATGTAGAGGAGGGCTTTATAATATCCCGTGAGTTAACCAAGCTGTGGATGAACCCTTTGACATGTTTTCACAGTGTACATCCCTCTGGAAGTCATTTCCAATCCACCTGGAAATAAAGGCTTGCTTAAAAGCATGGATCATATAATTCACCTGACAAATGAAAGAAAAAAAAAAGCTGTCCTCTGCCTCTTCACACAGCTTTCCAAATTTGACTACTGTAATAACCAACAGCCAGTATAAAATAAAAATACACCAAGGATGCACAGAAACCATGTACCTTTAAATTGCACTGATAGAACCATTGCGCATATTCCAAGTCTTGCATTTCCCTCCCTACAATCACCTCCAGCCAGTCATGGTTACCCTTTTTTGGGGTGCACTGGAGCTGGTTCGTAACTGGGAAGGGAGGGTTTAGTAGTCCGCAAGAGGAAAAGGGGGCAGGTTGAGAGCAGCACAGTGATCCTGACATTTCCCTTAATCTCCTCCAGTGTTGTCCCTGTACTATCTGGACTCTCCGTCTTTGTGGGCGCTGAACAGTGTCAGTTCACCAGGCCCTCCAAGTCTAGAACTGCGGGGAGGCGTGGACGACCGGCTGGTGATGGACGGAATGAGTGGAGGCGGTGCCCCCACTGCCAGAGCTCCCACCAAGCCTGCAGGGGTTTTTGCCAGGATGCCGTTGGGCACGTGGTGTGGGTTCAGTGCGCCCAGACGGGCGTAGAGGCCAGCGTGGTGCTGGGAAGCAGGAGAGGCTCCAGGAGGGAGCGAATGGGAGAGAAGGCCAGGGTGGAGCTGCTCCAGGTGAGCGGCAGTAGCAGCATGAGAGGGGCTTGAGAGGTGAGAGCCACCAGGGAGGTGTGGGTGCATCCCGAAGTAGCGGGCCCGCTCAAAGTCTTCCCTCAGGATCTGGGCACGCTGTTCCTCATCGATCAGTCCTCCTCCTGGGGGTCCGAGGTGAGGAGGGCGGTCAAAGTGATGGGCCATGAGGCCAAACTCCTGGCGGACAGCAGAGGTGGAGGCAGCAGAGGTAGATGTCGGAGGGTGGTGAGGGGTGGCTGCTGCGGCTGCAGCTGCTACAGCTGCAACCCTCTCAGCCTCCAGAAGGCGCTGATGCTGGAGCAGTCGAGCCAGATGTGGGTCGGATCGCAGGGCCAGGTGAGGGTCTGACCGAAGTGCCAAAGCCTCCCTGCGATGCTGATGTTGCTGCTGAGCCGCGAGCTCCCTCCAGGGGTCCCAAGTGAAGCTGTGTGGACCCTGTGGTGGTCCTTGGCTTGAACCAGGGGGGAAACGTTCTCCCCCTGGACCCATGACCAACCCCGCAGCACCTGTGCTCCCCAGGTACGCTTCGATGGCCCTGGAGCGGTCGAGCAGGGACAAGTGTTGGTGGGACGAAGGGTGGTTTGGAGTGTGTGGCAGGAGGGGAACACCGGGAGTGGGAGTCAGTGATAAAGAGGAGGAAGGGGTACCAGAACTCGGGTGGTGTGGATGGCTGTTGGGGCGGTCAAAGCTGTGGTTGGGCACAGGGGGGGGCAGGGTGATGGGGATGTGCTCCGGCTCCTCTTTCCGCTCCTCTTTGACTTTAACAGGTGGGAGGAGCAGAGGTGGTTTGGAGACAGGTGTTGTGGTCCGGTCAGACTTCTTGACCTGAGACAAAGACGTGACGGAGGCAGATGCTGTGGAGGAAGAAGGGAGGTTGCCGTCTCTTTGGGAGTGTGAGGGTTCGTTGTGGAGGCTATGTGTTGTTGGGGCCAGTGGGCGGGGGTAAAGGTCCAAGGGAGATGGGGCTGAGCGGTTGGAAGGTGGAGGAGTAGTGAGCACAGAAGATGAGGAAGACCGTGGTCTGTCCCTGTCTGCTACTAACGATGAAGAGCCAAGAGGCAGCCGTGAAGACATTGTTGGCAGCGGCCTCTTGTCTCCATCTCTGTCTCGCTCGCGGTCTCTGTCTCTGTTTAAGCTGCGTGTCAGATCCTCAATAGGCCCACTGCTCCCCCCCAGGGCACTGCTGTGGCCATTAATGTGGGAAACTGGGGTGCTACTGCGGGGCTTGAAGGAGGGGGCAACTGGAGACATTCTCACAGGTTGTCGGCCATACAGCATATTGTCTCTGCAAAACACAATGTCCACAATAGTTAGACAACAAACTTCATGCCAGTCTTCACATTTATTGCTTTTACTGGTAAATTGTCAAAATGCATGTACAATATACAGAAAAAATACGTTTATTTTTATTTTAAAGGGTAACTTTTTCAGCTTGGCCCTCTTTTTCCCCATGTATTTGTGTCTGTGTGATTTGAAATTGGACCAGCATTTAAGAAGACTGCTGCAGCCACCAGGGGTGAAACTGATCTACAACATACCACGTATGGGCGACACTGCACCGTCAAAGTGCATCCACTAAAAGCAGTTGTTTTTGCCACTGACAACCTCCGATTCCTGAGAACATTATGAAAAGGATCCCAACAGAGACAGACTTTTTTTTAAAGAGTAAAATATGGTTTGTGTAAATAGAAACAGCTGTTTCATCACGCTCGCCAAACCCATCCAAACTCATCCAAACTCACTCTACAGAAACAATAATTCTATTAATATAAAACACATTTAATTCAAAATCGACAGAAACAGGACATTCACAAAAAATGTCTCGATTCATCTTTCAACTGCTCCAAAAATCACAAAGCCTGATAGTTAGGCTGAAATAAACCCTTAATTCACTGTTACATGTGAAAATATTCTGATTGCACACGCCATTTCTCCCTACTGCTTCTCTGATGTCCGACCTCTCCCGTTATTTTCACATAAAATGTAGTGAATTAAGTTTTGTTTTGTTCGGTGACTGTTGTAAGAGAGGAAAGACGAACCAAGACGTTTTTGGTGAGTGTTTCTGTTTGAATGAAGATGATGAGGATAAAATTACCATCTCTGCAAAGCGAGTCGGGTTAGTTTGGCGAGAGCAACGAAACTGCTGTTTCTGGTTAAACAAAAGGATTTTTCTCTTTAAAAATAGGTCTGTCTTTTAAGGGATCCTTTCCATAATGTTGTCACACACTTAGAATAACAGTCTGAGCCTGTCAGTGGCAAAAACAAACACTTTTAGTGAATGTGCTTTAGCAGTGGGAAGTTGCCCATAAGGATTACATTGCAGCCAGTTTCACAGCTGACAGCTGCAGCGGTCTCAATCAATACTGGACCCATGTCAAAAACTGTCACCATTAGGGCTTTATGATATGGTGAAAAAAATAAGATTGAAATTATTTTGGCAGATATTGCAATTATCTTATTATTATGCGGTATGATGTATGAGTCATGATTAGTAGGAATACTTATGTTTGCATCACAATTTTATTTTCTCGGGAAAAAAATGTCAAAATCATGATGCTATGACATTTGTTGGTGTCTGTACAAAACACATTTTCTTACATCTGGAGGACAAACTTTGTAAGCCAGAGCATCTCTGCAGTGCTACAGTACTTTTTATTTAATAATGCTGTTTTTTCACATTTGTCCTTCATCTGCAGTTGCAATAATATTTTGATGAATTGTGCAACTCTAGTCCCCATTAGTCACTTAGACACAAAAACAAGAGAAAAAGGTAGAAAACTGCAGAAGTTACCCTTTAACTGACAGCATGGATAATGTAAACAAGATACAATGCATAGTATTACTTTTGAATTAGTCAATACATATTCTAAGATACAAAGATATGAGAGGAAATTGTATTCTGTTTGGTTAAACCTTGTAAGTGTAAGTTTTTTAGTTTTAATTTTTGCCTATCTCACTGTGGTCACATGTCTGCCTGGGGTAATATGGGCAGTGACTGTAAACTAACGAAAAACGAACAAACAAACAAAAAAAAAAACTATTTTTATCAATTCAAAGTCAGTATTACAATCAGCTTATCATCATACCTGTCCTTCTCATCCTTGATGTGGGGGATGTCTCTCCTCTCGCCTTCCTTCCCTCGATCCCTCTCGTCCCGCTTGTCTGCCCCTTTAGTCCAGCTGGGGCCTGGAGGGAACCCAGACGGGCCACCGTGTAGACGGTTCCATGGTTCATGATGGTTGGGGTTGGGTAACCCTCCTACCACACTAGCTGGTGAATCTTTAGGGCCAAACACAGAGCTCCCTGCAGGCCAAAGAGACATTTGTTGTCAGAAAAAAAACAGCACAGTGCTTTATGAGTAAAAGCAATGTAAATAACCCTAAATAAGTAAATACATTGCAAATTAAATATTTTATAAGGCAGCTATTGCCATCTTGTGGCAGTAAAACCCACATGCTTTAGGTGTTGTTGCTGGCATCTAATATGATCCTGCTGAAGTTAAAAGGTAACACACCTCAGTCACGCAAGTACATTTTATAACACTTATAAACTTTCTTGCATTGCTTGAACTTCTGTTACAGCATGTACAATACATCAAAAACAAGCTGGTCCTTGCTCAGTGATCACACCTCTTGCAGCCCTTTAATTGATGTGGTTTAACACTTGGTACTTAAATTATTCATCTCTCTCAGTTTGGTCTAGGTGTTGCCATACTCCTTAACGACGCTACAAGTTTGTATTTAACTCATTATTTTCTCCAGGTGGACACAAATGATGATGCTCAAGTCGATGCATCTTAACTTGTACTTCTATTTATAAAATTGGTAGTTGCAGTCCTTGATTATGACGTTGATTCAACATTTCAGAATTTGATTTACTGCATCAGCTAAGCGAGAACAAGAAGCTGTAAGAGGCGGACAGCACAAAGGAGGAAGCTATGAAAGAAAGGAGACACGGTGAAATTAATGACCGAGGAAATGAAGAGCTGGAAAAGTCAAGAAATGGAGCCAGGACCTTTAAACTGACTATGACAGGGGTCAGAAAGCTACAGCTGGATATGAATAATGGTTCCTTTTTTAACATTTTAATTTTCATTTGTCTTTGTTGTAGGCCCAAATTGATTCTTACATTCTCCTACTGCAAAAATACTTATACAGTGTTTAAATATTTTGTGAACTAAAATGTCTGTCATATCCTGCATCTACGGCTGAGCGCTTTTTCCTCCAAATTTTGATGGTGGCTAGTCTCGAGTCTGCCGAGTTATAGATGCCAAATCTAGTAAAAGAAAAGTCTTAGAGGAAAACATATAATTTAATAAGTTTCCGCTTTTTGGCTAAAAATGGCTCTTCTGATAGTAAAGGGTGCTGACTCCGGGACTATGAGGTCTCGCTGTTTTCAGATCTCGTGCTGAGGAAGATCTGGCTACTGATTAATGACTGAAATGGCGTCTAGAGGCAAGACAAATCATGTCCGTGACAGGCCATGAATGTGAATCGTCTCCGCAATCGGCACCCGAACTACAGCGAGAAAGATGCAGGAGCAATATCCTTGCTTCACTGTAAACCACGTCCTCTTGGGTGTTATTGCTTTAATCAATGACAAAGCCCACCACAGCAAATCACAGCAAGTCTCTGACAGTGACAGCTGACCTGTTGCTGTGCTATAAGGCAGGAGAGAAAATCATTAAGAGAGGAGAAAAGAGGCACGTGATGATAAACTAAAGCCTCAGCCAAAGTTAAGACAAGTAAGGTTGAGTGTTTAATCCCCAATCCTTTTACCAAACAACCGACCTTTGCTAGAATTACAAAAACAGATATTTAATTAATAGAAACATTGCTTAAATCAGGAATTATCCAATTAATTAGTCAGTAAGCAAGACTAAGAGTATAACCAAACACATATACTTAGGTGAAGCTCTTGTGTGACTGTTTGTGTTATAAAACATTACACACCTGATGCATTTATGAAATATTTTTGGAGAAATACATATTATACTCAGCAATGTTACAATTAAAAAGTATTGTTTTGATAGTACCAAACTTCAAGTATAGGGATGTAGACAAAGGAAATTCAAACAGTAGCCTGAGCCTAGATTAGAGCTGTACTGGTATTTGAAAAAGCAGGAAGAGGGAATCGTGTTTAAGTTCAAACGTGCATTTATGACTGTAGATTTCATCAGAATCAGATCTCAGTTCCTCACAAAATATCCACTGTAGTTGTTTTACAGTTAGTGAAGAACTTCTCAGAAGAGAAAATTGAAACTGTGTTGTTGATAGTATAGTTTGAGCCCACTCATATCCTACAAATAAACCATGTACCACTGCTCTGCCACAAGAAACCCTCACAACATCCATCCTGTTCTCTCTTTTTATTGCTTGCTGTGAATTATTGGTTTATAATAGCATGAGAGGAAGATAAAGAGACTAACAGGCAAGCATGAAGGTTCGTCAATTTCTTCGGAGGCAGCCACCTCCCCAGTTCCTGTTTTCAGTACTGCTAACAGTTAGCTTAACAACCAACACCACATTAGCAGATTAGCTGCTGAAGGTAAATACACAGTCACAGTAGCTGCGATTTGGATTCACCCCTTACCTTTACAAGGCTTTACTGAATTTTAATTCAAGATGTTTACAGGCTGTCAGCGATATCAGATTTGTTGCAGAAGGGTCTGTGGCAGTTAGAGCTGGGCAATATATCAATATTATATTGATACTGTGATATAAGAGGGATTGTCTTAGATTTTAGATACCGTTAAACTGTGATATGGCATTAAGTTTTATCTTTTCCTGGTCATAAAGGCTGCATTACAGGTAAGTGACTCACCAGATTGCTCTAGCTGTTCTATCACTGGCCTTTTCCCTCTTCGTATAATTATTAATAAATATCGATAGAGGTCTTAGGTCAAATAAATTGTGATATGTGATTTTGTCCTCATCACCCAGCCCAATTTTACCTAATGTTCAGTAGGTTATTCTACAGATTCATCATATTGTATTTAATGTGGAGACTGAGACATATATAATGTAAATAATAGCACCACCTAAAAATATCACCCAGTCCCAGTTAAGGTCGCTGCAAAACTTGAAAAATGCATCAACTGGCTTTAAGCATGACACTAGGGAGCTCATGCTTCTATGGCTACAACTAACAAATATTTTCATTATCAGTTAATCTGCTGATTATTTACACGATTAATCAACTGATTGCTTACTCTGTAAAATGTCAAAAGAATGTGAAAAACGGTCATATTTCCCAGAGCCCAGGGTGATGTCTTCAAATTACTTTCGGGCCTAAAAAAACTGCAAAAAGTCACTTTCAATCATCACTTATAACCAGCTAGAAGTGTATGGTGGTGGCTTTATCTGCAGGGACCCTGCCCTTTGCCTGTATTTCCTTATTTCTCATTATTTTGCCAACTGAAGAGGTCTATGTGATGTCCCGGCAATGCGACTCAACTATTTTTCTGGTGTATTTACTGACAACTCTGCCAAAATCCTACTAATTCTAGCTTTAATAACACACTTGACCGGTTGTTGTGAAAGCAGAATCGCAAGTGAAAAATTCCATAATGGAAGGGTTTTTTTTTTTTGGTTGACTTTATAAAACATACTGCTGACAAGGAAAGTCAGAGCAGACACAGACTATACAAGAAAGGAGAAACAGAACCAGCCGGTGTGTGTGCAATAAGAGACGTGTAGGTGGGTGCGTACTGCTGCTGCTGCTGCTTTCTGTGCACTGGCTCTGTTCTGAACAGACTTGATTGGCGATGTCAACCAGGATAGGTGCGACTCGACCCAGCCACAACAAGCTCATCATCATTTTTAATTAGGAGAGTATGAGGAGGAGCTTCAATCACAGTAAATGTGCCAATTTGTGTGTTTAACATCGGCCCCTCGCTCAGACACGTGTTACCAATTTATAAATTTAAAACATTTCATTACGTGGGAGAGAGGACAAATTGTTTTCCACCCACACACGTTGTGTTCTCTGACGAAATCGAAGGAAACCCGTCGACTTTTCATATATTTAAAGGATTAAACTTACATATCAGTGACAAGTAATCACCACCTAAATTTCTTGCGTATATACTGTACCTTACAACATCTACTGTAAGACAAAGCTCAGACATGGGCTGGAACTGAAAAGGACTGGTTTGGGTTTTTTCTAGTGTGTCCAATGTTCAAATGCTACACACGTGTGTTGAGTTCATGGTTACTGTGATTATTATTGCTGTCCATACTGGCCGTGACATCATCCCGTCTTAGTGCAACTATACCATAACAGATGGAGGAAAAAATACACAGTGTTCTGTGCAAAAACACATTTCTATGTTCAGCTCTAATGAGGCTTCAAGAGTCAGCGTTAGCTAAATCTAACTGTAAAGTGAGGAATCTCTGTCAGTATGCAACTTGCCCATCTCAAGAATCTGATCTACTTCAGACTTGGCAGGTCTGTTTCTGGGAACCTAAGGCAATGCAGTGTCGAATTTGGTGTAATTTGGACACATGGCACATTCACTATTAATAAATTTTGAATACACAAGTGATTAGCACTCAGAGAAGTGACAGAGGCTCAAAATAATCGTCACTGATTAAGACAACAGCCAGTCTCAAAGATGGCTGCGCCCTGTCAAAGCACGATTCTCCTGGATAACAAGTCGCAGTTCAAAACACTCACAAAAAAAGATACTAATAATAATATAGATTAATTTATGTGTAACAGCAATCATTATGAATTTAAGGTCCATTAGTTTTCTGATCAATCATTTGACAAATAGAGCCTGTTATTACTATTAATAGAACAAAACAGTGATGTTGAACTTAGGTGATTCAATAAATATTGAAATATTACATTTATTTTGGTTTATTAATTGTTAGCCTATATTACATATACATGGCCTTACAAGTCATAAAAAATGATTTGTAGAGTAGTCAATAAATTAGTGTTGGTGTTAGATTAATCAATAAAATTAGGTGCAGAGCCATTTAGTGTTAACCTTCATAACCCTACGCAGTGATGTGTTTGGACAGAGAAAGCTGCAAGAGGCACCAGAGACAGAGCAATCCAGTTCCAAACAGGTAAGGTTTGGATGGGCCCTGCACCAGTTGAGTAATAATCTTTCGTTTAGTACAAAGATTTCCCCAGACAGCATTTCCTTGTTGAGTTGTGGCAGTGAGATACTTCCTGGTGGTTTCCACACAACACCAACCGTAAACAGCCTCACTGGTACCTGAAACTACACACCACCACCAACGTAGCTTTTGCTTTAACAAAGGGGCATTTTATGTTGGATTTCCCATGTCAACATGCACCTAATGTGAGGACTGTGTCAAGACAGATATTTAAAAAAAAACACAGAACAGATCCAGCCTCCAGTTTCAAGAGAGGAGATGCCAAAAGACTGACCCAGTGTTGGGCTGCCAAGTCCTCCAAAGGCACCAGAACCAAGGGCTCCCAGTGGGGTGAAGGGTGGGGATCGGCCATACGGATCTAAGCACAAATGCAGATAAATGTCAGAGAAACTGTGTTGATAGAAATGTTCATTGAATTATATTTCTACACAGGCTTTACTATGCTGTACCTTCTGAAATGTCTCCAGTCAAATGTAAGAACATGGACACAACAATAAAAAAATACTGTGTGATATGCTCCATCAAAACTAATACAACAGCTAAGGAAACTCTACCGACAATAAATATGCAACTGACCTTGACGATTCATAAATTAATGGAAATCAAAGTCAGTCCTTGAGTAGGTGAGTCAAAGAGACAGATATTGTGGCATACAAATGTGAATTTTTGAGCGGCTCTTACCCAAGTGTGCAGTTGGTGCGAGGAAAGACGAGTGGGGCGTTGATGGAGACATGAAAGGAGCCGAGGACGGATTGACTGGCCCTGAGGGAAACAAATAGTAGTATAAGAGGAAAAAAAAGTGTCATGAGTAATCAAATCAAGGGCATCAAACTACTCACACACTTCATACTGTGACTCAACACAGCAATGCTGTCAAACCTCAGGGATGTGAGGACAGGACAGATCAAACAGCAAATAATGATAGGTGGTTAATAAAAGGAACTGATCAGTTATTTGAGAAATTAGTTGAGTAAAATACTAAAAGAAAATACTTATATGAAAGATCGTCCAGACAGCTTGAATGTCGTCCTTAACGGTACCTACAGGCTGTCAGATTTCAGTAGTCTTCTAAGTTTATTGCAAGCCACACATGCTACATGGACCTAATACACTTGGGTACGAAATCAAGTTTGAACGCAAGTCAACAAGAAAACGACATCAGCGTGAATCATACATCTGCATCGCTATAGTAGCAGACAATGAGCCTAAGCAAGAATTGACCCTTTGCACTAATATTAATGTGTAAAAAAAAAAAAAACAAGGAGGAGAAGAATGTGGACCCAGTCATGTTGAGAAAAGAGGCCAACTTGGAATGCCAATTTTGCAAAAGAAAGTTTGTGGTAGCATTATATGTAGTATGCAAAGAAAGCTGAAATAGCACACATAAACGTTTGTGCATCCCTATTGGTTCATTCGTAGACATAGGTTGTTGCAGCAGTCACATTGTGAGGATGCATCCTGAATTTCTGACACTTCAGATTTTGTTCCAGGCTATCGGCATATGAACAGCCATCTCTGAACTTCTTGACCACTGTTTTGGAGCCAGTTTCATATCATGATATCGATAAAATATCAATACATCTACAGTGTATAACTGGGTTAAGTCACGCAACACATCACTCTTTAAATCAATAATAAATTCAAAGTGTGAACTGTTCTTGAGAGACAAACATGTTCAGACATGCACCTGTAGCTGAGAACAGGCTGGGAGGTCTGGTCACATCATGAGTGGGAGGCAGGGCTCCTCCTATGGGCCCCAGGGGGCCCAGTCCACCAGGTCCAGGAAGATGGGCCAGCAGGTCACTACGGAAGTCCAACTTGTGAGGATCAGCCTGCATCAGCTGAAAGACATGGGTAGGAACAGTTAACCAGGCATTTAAATGGGTCACAACACTTAAGTTCTGAACCTTTCCCTGTCTGCTAACTGAATATCTCACTATGATACAAGAGCTTTATGATTTTATTGTCTCAATATGGCAATGCAATTACAGCACATGCTTTCAATTAGAAACACGTACCTTTACTTTTCTCTGATGGCTTAGAATCATCCAGGCCACATATACATGCATAGCACACCATTTTCCTGGTTTCTGCACAACACAAAATCACAGGGGTTTACTATGTTATTATTCCATGAATCCTGCATGTACAACTTTAAAGCCTTTGCACACAGAGTCAGATGTTCTTCCTGCCGGTCAGAAATATCTCATGTAGCCTCTACACAAGGTTGGGGTTTTCCAGCTGGAGATAAGGTTACTCACTAGAGCTCAGCATACGTTTGTGAAAATTTTTAAAAAGTCAGTGAAAAAAGCATAAGTAGTAATGCAAGAAAATCACGGAGGAAAGACTAACCACATACATTATATACAGGGTAATTTCTGGGTTTGAAATATCTAACTGGGTGTGCAAGGGCAGAGAATAGACCAGTAGCAGTCAAGATTACAAGTGAGATTAGTGCAAAGAGTGAGTGAAGCAGTGAGAAAGTAAAACAGGCTGAAGATTTTAAGGAGCCAAGGGATTCAGAAACATCTGTTTTTGCTTACATTACTGATTTTCAACGATGTCCCAAATGGATCAGTTAGCTACAAGAGAACAGAGGTGTAAAACCACTTTTAATCAACATATCTCACTCTTTATCAGGAGTAGTTTTGCACTCTTTACTGCACTGACTAGCCCCATGTTGCAGCACATCCTAGCCTAAACTGGCTGTCCAAATCTATACAGTTCTATGCAAACATCTTCTAGAGGAAAGGTGCAAACTTCTGGCTCTAAGCAAGCGTGTTGTCCTTACCCTGGGGTCTTTGGGCTGCAGGTGGTGAGGCACAACCCCGAGACGTGCAGTTATATCAGGACCCGTTCCCTGAGGGACAAGAGGCTGTCACACACACAGCACAAGACATCAGCCACAACCTACTGATCTAAAGGTCTACAATTGATTGACATCTGACATTATTCTTTCCTTTTTTTCCCACTCTGCTCAGCTGTGTGCATGAGATCAGACTAGATGTAGCCATGCAAGTAAAAGGTGTGAGTACTTGCTTTCTTCCTATGTTTGTACTTAAAAAAACAACAACAAACAAGTTTTTATATTGTAATATTTAGATGTCTCCTTACTGAAAATGGCATACGATATAGCCAGCAGCAAGTAGGTTGTTGGTCAATTATTTTCATTTGCCAGCTGCCACCTTGTTAAGTTTTTTTTTTTTAACTTAAATAAAGAGTGAGGATATTAATGATGACTGCCAATACAAATTTAACTGATTAAAACTCATTAACTGATAGGCCTAAAGTTCATTTAGCGTACCATTTATCTTCTGAAACTTTCTCATGATTTGGTTTGGCCTGCCTTGTTAGACTAGAAATGACAGTAACTGCGCTCTATTTGACCTTGTTTTGCTTGGTGGCACCATATACTCAATAAGGAGAGGTGGACCGTTTTCTTATCCTGTCCTGTGAACCTCATTCACAAAGAAAGCAAAGCATTTTGTCACTGATGCTCACTGGTACACTGAATTATGATTATTATGATTATTATCATTATGAAGCCTTGTAGCACCCCTGCTGTGAGAGGGCCAGTGCTCCTTAATAAACCTCCCTCCAGTCCTTATAACATTAACTGGGAGGCCCTAATTGTTATCAAACACACTTATTTTCATCAGTGGAGTGCCAGTGTCTCACTCTAGCCAATATTGAGACAAAAAGTACACTAGGCAATGTGAGATATCCCCTGACGTCTAGCGAACGCCAGGGAGTAAATTAAATAACGATGTAGAGAGTTTTTCTCACCTTTGGCTGAAATGCTCCTTGCAAGGAGCTGAAAGGCCCAGTGGGAGGAATCACAGGCTGGATACTCGGCACTGAGGGCGGTGGGTATTGTGGGAAGAACTATCACGAAACAGACAGACAGACATATAGCTCAGTGACTACTTAACAGATGAAGTTAATTAAATCAATGCTGTTTTGTGTCATAGTTGACTGTTTAAAGAGAGCTGAAATGTATCCTCTGCCTTGGTATTTTGTTGTTAAATCTCTTGTAAATAATTACTTCTTCCATAATCAGTAAGATTACACAAAGTACTCACAGGGTGTCGGTACAGTCCGTCCATTTTGCCAGGATACTTATCAAACTAAAAGACAAAAGCAGTGCGTGGGTTAAAACATCTCGAAAAACACACATTCCAGCCACACTGGAATCTCAAGTACGACACAGATGTTCAGCAGAACAGCAGAGTGCATCTCACCAGAGGCGGTGCGGTGGCTGTGGGGTGCAGGAAGGGCGTGAAGTGTTGGTGCGTGTGCGTGTGTTGGTGCTGGTGGTTGTGCTGATGGAACTGGAAGGCCAGGGGCTGGATGCTCGGCTGGTTCTGAGACGTCCGGCCCGATGAACCCGGTGCGGAGCTCGATGCTGACGGACCACTGGGAGTGGAGCGGCCTGCGGCTGCTGCGTTGTTTTCAGCCCCGGGGACACTGCGTCTGCCCTCGCGCTCTTGTGAATTCAAGAAGTGGGAGTTTAAGTTATGATGCATTATTTCCTGATCTGAGGGTGTCAAAGTAAAGGAGACAGAATAAATAAAGTGGATTACTGAAAATAAACCTTTCACATCGAAATCATAGCACATATTGCCTCTTAAAGGAGCAATATGTAAAACCTGAGCGACAATGAGTACTGGAGTCCAAATAGCGAGGTGGGGCCACAGATGGTATATTAGATGGGCTGAAGCCCAGTTCAATATCTACTTTATGGTTGGAGAAAGTTGTCTCCATCCACCCCTTCCTCCCTTGAATTGAAGCTCAGGCAGGTTGTAATGATGCTGAACACGAGCACCAGAGCAACACTATACTATGATGACGAGTCCTCCACTGCAAGTTGATCAGCTGTTTATGAATGTCAATTGTCTGTGAATGTTAAGTTAAGCCCATAATCCAGAAAACAACATCCCACTACTCTGAAAATACACACTCTGGAGTTTGACTTCAGTGACTGCCTGCCAGACGCCACTAACACATTGCTCAATTCAACCGTTATAAACAGCTGCTTCTTCTAAAAGATTAAGGATTTCTTACTCACTCGAATAATATCCAACATTAATCTGAATTCTAATAAACATGAAACAGGCAAACAAAACTAAAGTTCTGGCCCAGAAAGGACATTTCAAGAAAGAACATGCTGGCTGTAGCATTTTTGTAAGAGGAGTAAGTATTTCAACTTTCCATAAAATCTGATGACATATCATGGTAATTTTATGATTTGTTACAGCAATATTTAACAGATTTCTCCTTTCACACTTCCTCAAATTACAGTGGAAACCGCTTGTGGTGATCGAGGTAACAGTGATCACTCAAATATGGATCAAAAAGCCTGGGACAGACTCATTTCTATACAAATGCTGTTTAAATAATTTTCTTAGAGTAATCAAGTAGTCTGCTTACAGTTCAAAATCAACCTTTTTCCCCACCAGCCAAATGGCTAGTCGACGTTCAGATTTTAATCAGACATTCAATAAATTACCATTATTTTTTGGGGCTGACAGGTGATACAAATCTCCCAGCCACTTGCATATTTCACTAGCATGTGGATGGTGCTAATTTGAGTCCCTGGATCACAGTGTTCGTTGTTGCTCTTTACATACGCAACAGCACGTTCATTCTGGCCTTTTATTTATTTAACTTAAATCCCATGATACTTTCCCATGCCATAACTTTTCTCCCACCGCCAGGCTACCTGAGGCTGGTGCTACGTGCACACTGAAATTAGGGGTGTCCGAACTCTCCAAATCCACAACTCAATGTGACTTTCAATTTTAAGGCCACAATTAAATTTTTCGAGTTCAACATTTTATTTTGCACTGATGGTTATGCCATTGTTAGACTATTTTGATTTGTAAAGATGAACAGACCATTGGTTGACAACTGTCTATAAAGCATCAAGCATGATTTCATGGCTTGTAGGCTACGCTGTGACGTCTCTGAAGTGTTGTTTTCTTTGGACAGATATGGAAGTAGGCATGAGTGGGGAAAAAACAAATACTGGGAGAAAAGCTGATTCTGCCGTTTGATCTGATTCCTGAAACTGAAAGCTCATTTTGATTGATTTTCAATTTAATATTGAAATTGTGACAGCCCTCATTGCAATCATGACGGTTAAAAGAAAGTCATTTCTCTCAATGCAAATCATAGTCTCATCGTAGGTTACGACAAACTGCCTAAAACAAGCCAGTGAGATGCAGCAGTGAAACTACATTAAACTATATTTCATATACAGTACTATTTTGTATCTTAATTACACAGTGCAGATTGTAATCTGCATTGAAAATAAAGAAAAAGACGTTCCCATAGTAATTTGCTTATAGTGGTTATTTTGACTTAAAAAAATGTGATGACTACAAGAGGGGTCCACTGTAATTTGACGCATACAAGAATAACACATTTGTAGTCTTTAAAGATGCAATTTCTCCGATCTCTAAATACAACACAGCATCTGCTCTTAACAAGCAATGCAACACTTGTAGTGTTGCTATGATCAGACCTAACTTGATCAATACATAACTTCCTCTACACACCCAGACAAAACCAGACAACCGCCAGGGGAAGTCTGGCTTTGGTTTATTTTAGTAACATATTAGTCACTGTGTTCCCATGAACAGCTGAAACGGACTGTAACAGCAGTGAAAAGCAGCATTCCTGTTCACTGTACCTGATGCAGCAGAGTGGGCAGTACCTTGTAGCAAAGGTGGAGGGGGAGGCAGGCCAGGCGACGGCGTGAACAGGGCCCCAGAGCTGGCTCGGGAAGGGGGTCGGAGGGGCCCTGAGGATCCTGAGCCCCTGATGTAGGACAGAGACACACTGGTGGAGGGAGTTGGGGGACGCATGGAGGATGAGGAAGACGCGACAGACGAAGCAGATGAAGGGGGTTTGACTGGGGTGGTGCTCCTGAGAAGAAAGAAAGCAAATGTGTAAATAATAAATCACTGAAAAAGAGTTAAGCCAGCAAGGATTCACTGCAAAAAATTAATATAGTAAACATACTCCTACTTATTAGATGCAACAATTTGTCAATTAGTTAACTCTTAAATTAATCACCTACTTTGATACAATCGATTCATCATTTTGAGTCAAATTCTCTGATTTCAGCTTGTCAAATGTGAATATTTTCTTATTTATTAAGTCCTCTTTGACAGTAAACTGAAGATCTTTGGGTGCAGACAAAACAAGATAGTTGAGGATGCCATCTTGGGCTTTGGGAACATATTTCATCAAAATTTCTTACCATTTTCTCACATTTTATGGACCAAACAACAAATCGTTTAATTGAGAAAATGATCAACAGTAGCGCTGCAACAATAAATCAATTAGCTGTAAACTATTAGATTAAATGCCAATTATTCTGATAATCAATTAATCGGTTTTATAATTTTTTTAAGAAAAAAAGTAAAAATTCTCTGACTCTGTCCTCTTAAATGTGACTATTTTCTGGTTTCTTGACTCCTTTCTGACAGTAAACTGAATATCTTTGGGTTGTAGACAAAACAAAACATTTGAGGACGTTGTCTTCGGCTTTGGGAAAGACTGATCAAAATTTTTCACCATTTTTTGGACCAAACAACTAATCACTTAATCGAGAAAATAATCAACAGATTGATCAACAATGAAAGTAATTGGTAATAATAATTGTTGCAGACCAACTCATACCTGTTGTAGATGGAATGAGGTCGTCCAGGCAAAGTGAGGAAGGGTTTGGGTTTGGAGATTGGGGGGCTGCCGTTGTGGTGGCGGCTGCCGTTGCCGTTGAACGGGCTGGACCGGGGGACCGTTCCTGAGGCTGTGACCGGGGAAGGCAGGCGAGAGAAGGGGGCAGAAGAGGTAGAAGAAGAAACAGGCTCTGGGAAATGCTGCTCCAAGCTTTTCTCCTGGCTTCGCTCCAGGCCAGACACTCTTGGGGTCACCATCAACCGTGACGCACCACCGCAACGGGCCGGTAGAGATGGGCAGTTTTTGCCCACAGATGTGCCCATGTTTGAGGGGGTGGGCTCCACAACTAAAAAAAAAGAGAACACCAGTCAGCATTTTGATTTTCCTGTATATTCCAGGACAGAATGACAACATAAACAGAAAAGGACCCAAAACCCAAATGTGAAATAGTGCATAGGGCAGTGTCTACATGTATTATCAAGTTAAAAGACTTCTTAATGCCACCATTTAATTCCATTTAAGGCTAATTTTGCAATAAAACTAAACATCAAAGGTAAAAAATATAGCTGTCTTCTGAGTAAAGCAGGGGTAGAAGAAAAAACAAAGTATTAAAACAAGTATTATTTTTTTGACGATTCCTGAATTGATTTTTGGATTGCTGAATCAATTTTATTTATATATAAATAACTGGTGCTTAGTCTGCTAGCTAAATGCTCGCCCATAAGAGGAACTCCCATCGACATGCTAACAGACATTATTTTCACATACGCCTTATTTCATTATAATAACAAACAGATCAATTTTACTTCAAATACTTAACATGAAATGACATGCGTGCTCATGCTTTCATATAAATACATCCTCTGACCTGTGGGAATAAATTAAAGCTGCTGAACTAACACTACTAATCCAATCCATTACTCTGGCTTCAACCCTCCAGCCTGCCCAGCTACAGCAACTTCACAGGGTCAAAACTTCTAATCATTTTGGCATATCTTATTTTATTATTTTCTTGTGGCACCAGTTGAAGGGAACAGATTTTATTCACCACTTTTATATGCAGTAGGAGACTTACCTTTCCTCGTACTGACTGTGAAGACTGGGTCCATGTCATTGTCAGAGGCCTAGAAGGTGACAAGAAACACAGATTTAATGTAATTCATAATAAATAAACGTCAACATCTTAATCAAAATTTTCTTGTACCACATGAAGATTACATCAAGTCTGAGTCTAGTATACAACCCCACAAATAAACGAAATTATGGCAGTATTAATGAGGCAGTATGTGTAGAGTTTGGGATATTCATCGGTGAAAAAATGCTAACACTCCTCCTGGTCCAAGCCAAGATACCGTGTCTTGCTTAATGATAAAGGCGGTTGGCTCATGCGCACTTAAGTTGGACCGAGGTTTAATATCATGATTTTCTCTGACATGTAGTGTCAGCAAAAAATATTGTTGCACCTTTCTGCTCTGTCATTAGCAGCGTTAGCACTACAGTTGGCTATCAGGACTCAATAACTTTAAGGTATCAACCAAAATATCCTGTTGCCAGGTGGTACAGAAATTTCTCCAGTCAAACGGTACCTGCATTAGATCCTTTTTGCATCTAGATCTCAAAAAACATGATTATTTTATCTCAAGCATTCTTCTGTTTGATTTGTCATGTGATTGCTGCTGCAGCTACAGCTAGCACGTATCATATGAAGTACTCTTTTGGTATCTGCGTCACTTTACGTGTAATACTGGTACTGGTATCATCATTTTTTAAACAAGACCCACCACTAGTTAGCACAAATTAGCTCAGTGTGCTAACTTGGCTTGTTTACTATATTTCATGAACATCCCTGTCACCCTGATCAGTCTACCAAATCCCATTAACAAAACTACACTCAAGATTTACTCGATAGCCTATGTGGAAAGTTCTGAGTCAGGTGCAGCCCTTTAAGTGTCACACATTCATCACTTAATAAGAAACGCCTCTAACTAACACTGAAAAGATAACAAGTAAACAGTACACACCTTGTCTCCTGTGTCACTTTCAGTGTCACACTGAAAAAACAGAGGGAAAAAACATTCAGATTTGCATCTATTTGAATATTTCAAAATGTATTTTTTCAAAGCAGTTTGCAGAAAGGCTGCACAGTGCTGCAGGACCAGTACAGAACATCATGTTCACTGCAATATTAAGAAAAGAAACCTACGATGTAGCCAGTCTCCAAAGGATGTCCCTAGACAAAAAGACACACATACTATTAGCTCTAATGGTGTGTGAATAGGTTTTAAATAAGGCAGAATGGAAAAATATATATATATATATTATTCACAGCCAATAAACTTTAAAAAAGGTTAAATATGTTCACATAAACCCATCACTCCTGGCTCTACAGAACCACCCTGCACTGCTTCATTAACAAAAACACCCTTGAGAGACAGGTGTTGTAAACCAGTTCTACTAGGTCATTTTTAGTAACAGGACTTCCAGGGAAGCAGCACTACAGAAGTGTACACATACGTATTTGATTAACTAACAGAACTGAACATCTCACATGACAAGACGAAGGTACATCCAATCAAAACATTAAAGCTCAGTGGAGTCAAAACTCATCCGCTCACCTCTATCCTCCTCCTCTTATTTCTACTCTTCCAACAGCTGCTGGAGTAGCTGTGCGGGGCTCCTTCCTCTGGCTCTGACAGCGGCCCTCCACCATTCTCCTCGGGCCCCCTCTTCCCCTTGTTCCTCCTTCCCAGCATATCAGTGCGCTGACTGGGCTTAAGAGAGCAGTCCATCTGACAGGGAGAAAATAAATGCTTACCAGTAAACATGAATGTGTATGCCTGTGGGCAACGACCATAGGCCAGCTACATGCCGATTAATATCCTGACAGACCTAATCTGCATAGCTTAGTTCTAATGTGAGTGATTGCAAAAATAGAAACACTAGGATGATGTAATACAATACAGTAGTCAGTGCATGAGACTTTGACTTCAGCCGTTTGTGTGTAAACTCAATTATAAGGTGTGTTTTGAGGCTGCATTTTGTGATTGCAATGTTTTGAATTTGTTCCTAAAATGTGATTCTAATATTTTGTACACCTTGTTTAAAAACATCAGAAACCTTCAGCCTAAAAAAACTACTTCAGAGTTGAGTCAACACTCCTCTAACAAATAAAAACACAATAAAAAAAAAAGGATGGCTGTATTTGAGTAAAATGCAGTGAACAGAGGTTTCCATCTTTCCATCATAAATTATCATCCCCACTATCTACCCCAGGACATCAGAAGATAAATCTGAGGGGTTGTGAGATGATAAACGACTTAGAAAAGAAAAAGAAGCATCTCTGCTGATCAAAATCATGTTTGTTTTTTTTCGCTTGATTCTGGAGCCTATTACATCAGGGACTCAAAAATTATTAAAATTGTTATTTTCAATACTGATTAATCATTTCAGTCATTTCTCAAACATGTCATGTGGTTCCAGCCACTTAAATGTAAGGATTTGCTGTTTTTCTTTGTCATTTATGATAGTAAATACAGACTGGACTGCTGATTGGACAAAAAAAATAAATTATAAGATATCACTTTGGGTTCCGGGAAATTGTGATGAGCATTTAAGATTTTTTGACATCTTATAGGCTAAATGATTTATCTTGGAAAAAGTCAGCAGATTAATCTCGTATACAAAGACAGTTTCAATACAAAGTGGTTCTTCAAAGCTTGAGAGCTGCAGATGAAAAGGTGAGTTAAACATCATAGAAAGTGGATTGTTTGTATTAAATCAATGACCAAATAGACATTACCAGTGCATGAAACAACATTATTAAATTACAAAGGTGTCTTTGCTGCACAAGTTCCACTAATACTATGTGGCGTTTTAAATCCAGTTGGTAGTTAAGATGTACTTTTATAAAAAAGTATGTAAGCTTAAAACTGACACAAAGGCATTATTCTGTTTGGTAGATAGGTTTACTTGGATCCTTGGATCATTACACCGTTACTGTTGTTTATTACACAAAAAATAGCAGCTAAAATAGATTCTTGCTCTTGGAATAGAGAATAAATAAAACTCAGCATGAAAAGCAGGCGGACATGAAAGTCAGCTTGTCTGTTTAACTGTGGGAAGAGTCTTAATAAATTATCTTGTAAAGAATAACTGCAGGCAGTTACTGTTGTTAATAAATTCAGGCAGGAAATTTGAAATTCGGAAAGGAAATTGCCACATTCCACCAGTAAACACTGTACTTTTCTTCTATTAGCAGTTTCAGATAGTAACCTGCCATCAATTATAGCATTCACTGGTTCATTTGACTGTAAAATCAAGTTACCTGGGAGAATAGTGGAACTGCTTGTGTGGGTAAAGAGGCAGTTTTACAGCATAACCAACTGACAGTGACGAATAATTTTGGTTTCCTCTTTTGATGCAGAGGTCAAAAGCAAATGCCATTAGTCCCAACCTGAAGGCACATTCACTCATATTTAAGAATATTATCTCTTCATTAGAGTGCCAACGGCACCACATGTCAACATCATGTAATATTTGGATACAGGTATGCAAGTGTGATGCATTCAAGCTCTAAATGCATGGTGTAAACATCACACTAAATGACCAATTCAATAACCTATTGTGCTGGAAAGACAACTGACCTGAGCAAGTCAGGAATGATAAGTATTAAATGAACAGCCCAGGTCTCACAACATAATCTCTGCTGTTAAGTGACACACAATTATACTTTTTAATGTGCATTAGTTTTTTTTTTTTTCTTTCTTCTTCTGAAAAGCCATTTGGCAGCTCATCAACACCTCAAAGAATTAGAACATGAATAATTAAGGCCTCTCCAGAACCCATCAGAGGGATGCCTTGGGGTTTGAGGTTGGCCTGAGTGGATTGCTCTCTGCAAGCAAGGAATGGTATCAGAGTTGAGGAGTTCATCAATCTGCAGCTCTTCCACACCTTTAGCTGGAGGGAATGAGGCATGATTTGACGTGATGGAGAAGACTTAACAGAACAACGATTAAAAATATCTAGGTTTCGATTCCACTGCTCGATTCACGGCAAACCATTCGAGTAAATTAGAGGAACAGGATGTGCCAACAACCTGCCATGTGATCCATGTGGAAAACAGATAATGTTTGATGAATGACAACTGATTAACCCTCATTCTACCAACATATTTTACAAGAACTACTGACTGGGATCGTGACAATAAACTACTGCAAGAAACAGCCATCATCGCAAAATGTTAACTTAATTCTTTCTCATAATCAGGGTGCAAACTTTTAACTTAACTTTTAACTTTTTTGTCCACGAGCCAAACGGCTAATGAATGCTCAGATTTCAACAGTCACTCAATCGATTACCGTTGTTTTTTTTGGTTTGTGAGTTAAATAAATACACCAGCCACTGGCATATCTTTGCAGCTTTTGGCAGATGGCTGCTTATGACATTATTCGTTATGCAAATAAAGTAAGAAGAAAAAAATTATTATTATTATTATTATATTAGGAAGGTCACCGTAAATTTGCATATTGTGTAAAAAAAAAAAATAGACCGACCTTGGGCTTCAACCACTGATTATTTTCATTATCAATTAATCTGTTGATTATTTTATCAATTAATCAGTTAGTTGTTTGGTCTATAAAATGTTGAAAAATGTTGATCAAGGTTTCCCAGGACCCAAGATGACATCCTCAAATATCTGGTTTTGTCCACAACCCAGAGATATTCAGTTTACCATCATGGAGAAATACAGAAACCAGAAAATACTGACATTTAAAAATCTGAGATCAGAGAATTTTTTTTTTTACATTTTTTCTTAAAAAAAAAAAAAAAAAAAAAAAGATTAAAAACAGTGAATCAATTACCAAACTAGTTGGCAATTAATTTAATTATAAGGATGAAGTGCCTCTACAACCTTGATAGTGTGTGATATTTTAAATAAGAACCAATGGCAAATATGAACTCAATCAAAAATTGGTTGCATAGGCAGAACTCGATGCTTTTGACTGGGATCAGGATAGGTCACCAAATTGATTGACATTGGGTCTGTGGGTAGGATTAAAGTTGAAGGGACAGTTCACTCCAAAATCAAATATAGATATCTTTCCTCTTGCCTGTAGTGACATGTATCTATCTAGATTGTTTTGGTAAAAGCAGCTGAGGTTTGGATATGTCGGCCGTAGAGATGCCTTCTCACTCTTGCCTGTGGTGCTCCAAATGGCAAAAAATACATTTGAATAACTCAAAATCAGTGTCTCTTTCCAGAAATCATGACACTGTTAAAGATAAAAAATGATAAAACTAGAAGCCTTGTTGTTAGTTTCACGTAGGAACTACTTTCTTCCTATCATAGAAACAAACCAGTTCCTACATGAAACTGCAACAAGGTCTGTATTTTTTGGCGCACTGAGTAGGCCGCATGATTAATCACATGGTTATCGAAATCGCATCATGACCAAATACACTATCCAAATTACAGAATGAGATCACAATTTTTTTGAAAAAGGAAATTGTGTAAGAAAACATAATTATGAGGAAGTACTGTAGTACAGCATAGATGCCTATAAATCATGTTCTCCAGAGGAAAAAAAGCATGTTTGGTAGAGGCGCCAATAAATGTCAAATAAACATGATATTAATAACTTTTTTTCCCAGTAAGAATGAAAATTGTAATGCAAAAAAGATAATTCCCATTACTTTTACTCCATATTGCAATTTCAGCCAAAATTATGGCAAAATAATTTTTTTAGCATATCATGCAGCCCCAGCACTGAGTGTCATTTTCGTCCATTATATTCAAGAAGACAGACATCTCTATAGCAGATATCTCCAAAACTCAACAACTCACATTAAAACAATCTAAATGGATCAAAAACCACAACGGGCCAGAATAAATATATGTTTTTGTTTTTTTTGGAGTGAACTGTCCCTTTAAAGAGTGATCTAACACTTTGTTTACACAAATGTAGAAAATATTTATGCTTGTTGAATGACAGATGACAACTGCGTGTAGAAACCAGGACTTTTACCTCCAGTGCCTCCAGGCTGATGAAGCTCGCAATAGCGAAGCCATCAATGAGGTCTTCCTCACAGGACACAGACTCCCTCTTCCTCCTGCGTGGAGGCCTGTGTCTCCCAAACCCGGGCCTGCATTCTCTGCCACCGGGACCAAGAACACTGTTCGTCCCACAAGCCTCCCGATCGGAGCCTGAGGACAGGGATGTGGCCCGCTCCTCGGCCAGGTCCACTCTCCTCCTCCGCCGCTCCCTGTCGCGCTGTGAACGGGACCGTCGGCTCTGCCTGAATCCAGTGCTTCGGCTCGGGCCCTCCATGTTCAAACCTCCGTCTGTAACTCCAGTGAGACCAAAGGCACTTTATTCAAGTCCCAGGTCCGGCGGAAGGCACCGAACCGCAAATAAAACACCACCACACAGGCCCTCGTAGGGAGCCCCTGTTAAAATGGCGTTAATGGAACCAGTGGCTATTATTTACCGTCCTTTGACAACAGTCTATTGGCATCAGTGCCTTTCTTTCGGCGAAATTTTAGTGTCATTTCAATTAATCTGAACGCAAACTTAGATCCACATGGGAATTTAAGACATCCACAACACACGCAAATGTCAGGACATAGCAGATTGTGTCTCGTATACGGCTACCATTGGCTAGCTAGCAAGAAATTAAACAACAAACATGAGTTATACGCATGTAAACAAAAAAAAGACAAACCGCGTTGCTGACAAAGCAGACCAAATGTGGATTTCAAAAGTAAAGTCAGCGTCAATACAACTCTTATGTCCTGGATTTGCTAATTTCTACACGCGCTGACAAATTTATTTGCCTGTTAGCAAAATTACACGGTTAGCTAGTTAGCAAGGCCACATATGACCGACATTAACACAGCAGTGGCCATGACATTATCTCTTTAGAGGAAATGTTAATTTCTACTGTTGTCAGCCAGTGTAAATTACTCCCAATGTAAGGAGTAAAAGAGCTGTCTGGTTGAGTAGCTTATGCTAATGCTAGCTAACGCCGGACACCAGCAAATTAGCGTCTGCTCATTCGGCTAGCATGTACAAGGCTAACTCAATACGGTACAATATAATACCTGTTAGCAAAATTACACGGTTAGCTAGTTAGCAAGGCCACATATGTCCGATATTAACACAGCGGTGGCTATGACATGTTGTCGTGTTAACGTGAAATGTTATTATTGTCAAGTACAGCTAATGCAAATTACTCCCAAAATTAAGGAGTAAAAAGAGCTGTCCGGTTGTTAATGCTAATGCAAGCTAACGTTAGGTCAGCCAATTAGCTTTCGCTCATTTGGCTAGCATGTAGCGATACGGCTAACTCAATACGGTACAATATATTCAGACAGCAACCTAAGAATAAAACTATATTCTTTAAACGTATCTGTAAGGACTGATGAGTCGGACAGTACAGTGTGAAGCTAACTAATATTCCGCAGCCACGAGAACAAATTTCCGTCCAGCTGAAGTGTTGATGGCCGATAGAAATGGTTGAATTCGCATCACATCAAAAGAAAGACGTAACGTTAGCACTCCGGCTAGCTAGCGTTAGCCAATCCAGCTGTTAGCCAGCTAAGCAACAACCTATCAGTTTTTTTAAGGAAGCAGGTAGAGTACGGAAGCTTTTTTCAAACCGATCACCCAAAAATAATGATATTTCGTTTCTTTACACACAACTCTTCCTTCGTTCCTCGTCCATCATAAAGAAAAAAAATCAAGGCCCAAATATCAAAGCCTCGGTGTCGATTTCCATAAACGAGGGTGTCGGCCGAGCCCCCGTTGGGCTGGGCAGCTCCTTCATGCAGCCTTCACTGTGTAATCCAATGTTTAGGATTAGTTGGACCACTCGCCGACGATTCCAGCCAACGGTGTGTTTTTCTCACCAAATCCAGTGTGCAAAATATGTAGAGAGAAAAACGGAACGGCTCCGCTGCTGTCCGTTCACAAGTTTCCACTGAATTGGAAATTTATCGTGAAAATCAGGGAGACACAACCCTTGTCAGCCGTGCAGTGCATTGTGTGCGCCACTCTTCTTCCTCAGTCACCAAACTGGCTGGCCGGGAGCTCTGCTTGTGTATACTGCCACCATGTGGAAAGAGTTTCACTTTGTCAGCTTTCCAGATATCAGATGGCTTTTTTTTTATTGTCTGTCATAAAAACTAATTTACAGAAACAACCACAGCACCCAGACTCAGAAACATACAAGGCCTTAACCCGCTGTGTTATTATTGGGAATTATAGAAATTAGCAACCGTGTTTGCCTAACTTGCACTTTATGGCCAAAAGTATGTGGACATTCCTGTTCACGCGTGTCCCTTTTATCTGATGTTGCGTTTCACCCATTGGTGCACAAGACTGACATGACACCATCATAATCATGACAGAGTGGTGAGATCTAACTAAGTGCATTTACTCAAGTACTAAACCTGCTAAAGGCACTAAAGGTTATTGTGCTTCTACTCAACTACATGTTCTAAACCAATATGGTACTTTTTACTCCACTGCATTTATTTGACATCATGAGTTATTATTTACTTTGCAGGTTTAGATCATTAATACAAAATATAAATCTTTTTAAGTTACAGTTAGCTATTATATAAAATAGTTAAAATAGCCCCACCTTTACTTCCAGCTACAGATTCATACACATAAATGCATCACTAATTGTAATTTAGCAATATTATATACATTATTCAAAAATCAGGCAATCTGCATGATGAGTATGTTTCCTTTTTTACTTTAAGTGTATTTTGATAAGATAAGATGTTCCTTTATTAGTCCCACATCAGGGAAATTTTTGTAGTTAGCAGTTATAAACAGTTATCATCTCATGGACATGATATGTCATGTCAGTCTTATGGACACCCTTCTCAAACAAAACATGAAATCTTAATCTTATCTGCAGCACACAGTGATATTTTAAACATCTGGTCACAGGCCTGTTCCTGTCTCAGCTGGACCACAGAGATACCATTTACAGATTTGCTAATTTGAGACATATTTCACACTCAGGCTGTAAACTCATCACTGCACTTCGTACACTCTGGTCTGACAGTCTTCACTTGCTTTGCACAGGCTGCAGCACTGGTGTATATTAATGCACAAGATCATTCTAGGCATATTTTTCATGTATGTTCTAAGTTTGTATTTGTACGTAATACCTACAATCTTCGATCCAACAATAGGCTACAGGAGTGTGTCTTATTATCAGGAACAGCTGGACAAACTAGTAAACCTGATAATAAACATAAAACACTTACAGCTGCAATGATAAATGTATTGTTAATCGACTATTAAATTAATCTGTGCCTATTTTGATAATTGATTAATCATTTTGAGTAATTTTTTAGGAAAAAGAAGTAAAAATTCTCAGATTTCAGCCTCTTAATGGTGAATATTTCCTGGTATCTTTACTCCTCTCTGCAGTAAACTGAATATCTTTGTTTACTCTTACTCTAACCTCAACACCATCCTAGAAAATTTGTTACTTAAGCAGCTGTGATCCATAAATCTCAGTTTAAATAATTGAGAGCTCATGCCTTACAATTACTGATTTTCCCAGATGAAGGTTTCATCAGGAACTCTGAAAAGGAAAGTTGAGAAATATAATCTCAAGGCAACTGTCTTCATAATTTTTTGAGTTTTGTATCAAACTCTTATATTTTGAAATTAATTTAATTTTATTTTAAAACAAGAGTTTCCAATTCCTAATCTCTTGTTGACATAAATAACTTTTGTCCTTATTTATTTTATTTTTGTTTCTTATTTTTGTTCTTGTTGGGTAAAGTCAAATGGTAAATACTTTGCAGCCATTTAATTTTCAAGCACCCAAATAATCATCTAAAGAAGAAAAGTAAATTATGAAATCAATAAAAGATTATGGATCAGTTGAACTTGTTTTGAGCTAATTTCAAAACTTCAAAACGTTTGACTTAAAAGTCATAAATTTAGTGAAGACGGTTGCCTTAAAACTATGAGCTTTCTCAGATTTATTTATTTGTTTCTTTATTTTAAATGGTAAATGACCATGGACCAAATAGTGGCGTGACAAACAAGGCCAAAGGCAAATCTATGGAGTGTTTCACTCTTAATTAGTCACGCCTTTATTGATAATTCCTGTCACACTGTTCATGAAACTGATGCACGTCACCACAAGCCTGGGCACATTTCTTCTCGAACTTAGTCAAGACTTCACTCAGAGATACGATCATTTCCACATCAAAGTAAGGTTTTATTAATTAATAGTTACACCTGGTTTTCTTCTTACTTAAGATCAAAATGGATCGTAACTCCATTTAATGAATGAGGCCCCTGGTGCAGAGCTTTCCCTGAGGAGTGGCGGCTGTTATAGCAGCAGATGAATGCAGATGGTTTTGTTCATAGAGTGTACATAGTTTATTTGAAGGGACAGGATGCATGCACATGGGCAGGCGGCTGCAGCCTCTAGCTCCAGTTTTGACCCCCTAAACCCTAAACATCCAGCCAGACCACAGCCAGGATTTTAGAAATGTTGGGGTCATGAGTCCTAATTTCCTCTCCAAGCCAAAATATTTTTGATTGTTTTTTTTTTCCCCCACAATTCTTACATTCATTTTCAACAGCAAGTAGGCTGTCGGTTCAAATCCTGGCTTGGACAGGGCCTTTGTCTGCGGAGTTCGCATATTTACGTGAACTTCCTCCAGCTGCTCCGGTTTCCATCAAAAATGTATGTCAGGTTAATGTCTCCTGTCAGTGCCCTTGACCAAAGGCACCGGCTTAGAACTGGAGTTGGTCCCCGGGTGCTGCACCGTGCCCCACTGCAGGATGAGCCAAATACAGAGAACTCATTTGATTATATGTTTTTGTACTGTGTATAATTTTGCATGTCACAAAATAAACTTAATTTACTCTGATTTATTCACCTTTGCTGTTCCAAACCCTTCTGCACAATGCCAAGGAGTTGGTGGAGAAATAAATTTTCCACTTTAAAACTTAAAGATCTAACATTATGGGCTATAAAAGCATAAAAAACCAGCCTTAAAAAACGTCATGTGTATTTACATGTACATAAACGCCTTTAATCCCCAGAAACAATCCTGAGAAAATGACCTCAGTGTCCTCAGGAGTAGCTGCAGCTCTGGCAGTGAATTCCCACAGTGCATAGAGACAAAGACTCAATTACAGAAATGTGCAGAAAACATGAAAAATCTGCACAAGAGTTGATATGATCGAGTATTGTTTTATTCAAAGTAAAAAATTCCCTCTCTTTGGACCTTTCTTATTTACTTCGCTTGACTTTAATGCAACCAGAGCATGGAAAATATTCTCAGTGCACAGTGTCAGCATCACAAGATGCAGGCTGACATATGACATAATTCTAATCATATTAGCTAATTCAAGTCAGTAACAGAGCAGCATTGTAAAGGAGAAGTCTGAGGTTATTCTGTACTTTTCTGACTGAACAAACCCCATTAGAAGTCCAAGATTTCTTAACCATGTTTGTGGCACTCGGACACAAACCCACTGGTTACTTTCTGAAGACATAAATCTTTAAAAACAAACAAAAAACAAATAGTTTTATTTATAAAAAGGCTTGGTAATTTCTGAAAACAGCCGGTCACTGTAGTAGCAAATAATTACTCAATCTGGAGTAAATAATACATTTGTTGAGGACTACTTTCAGCTGTGGATTTACACACATTTGGTGCACTAATGAATATTTCTAGCAGCAGTACTTATGGGTTTCTTAGGTGTGAAAGTCGCAGCCAGTTTCTTGTTTTAAAATTCACATAACTTACTGGATTGTCTCCAAACATGTCAGTGCATTTCTTTTACAATGTTCATAATTATTGTAAAATATCTAAGATGCATATTGCTTTAAAAAAAAAAAAGGATAAGGGGAAGGGAAAGGTGTTACATCACATTGTTCATATGTTGCAGATGTGTAATTAGAGCTCCAACAATTAATTGATTATTAATCAATGATTAAATTAATCTGCAACTATTTTGAGAATTGATTGATCGTTTTGAGACATTTTTTAACAGAAATTGTCCAGCTTCAGCTTCTCAAATGTGAATATTTTGTGGTTTCTTTAGTCTTCTTGTGAGAGTGAACTTAACATCTTTGTATTTTGGACCGTTTGAGGACGTCAACTTGGGCTTTAGAAAACAGTAATCAGCATTTTTCACCATTTTCTGTCATTTTACAGTCCAAACCACAACTCCATTAATTAAGAAAATAATCAACAGATTAATTGGTGATTAAAATACTCATTAGTTTCAGCCCTGCTTGTCAAGCTCTCTGTAACTGCAAAGGTTAATTAAATGCTCTCAACTATCCTTTCAATAAAGTAAACTTAATAATAATAAATAAATGTATTTGACATAAAAATGCTTTATTTATTTTGTATTTTGGGTGTGGTCAGAAGAACAAGACTGCATTAATGGTAAATTCTCAGTTCTGTTGCATATTTAAGGCGGTCCTCGCGTGGTCGACCTCCTGGAGCTGAGCAGGACGTGCAGCAGGATGCCTGTAGCTACAGAGACGTTGAGAGACTCTATCCCGGGGATCAAGTCCCTGCCGGCTGGGATGGTGAGAAGTGTTTGGCACAGAGACAGCAGCTCCCTTGAGAGTCCTTCCCCCTCGCCACCCATCAACAACGCCGTGGGTTTAGTCATGCGAAAGTCCGAACACCGGGAGACGGGAATCTGGGAGTCCTCTGCTCCGGCCCCCACTGTTCCCACCACCTGCCAGCCCTGTGCCACCTTCAGCCTGAGCATGTCACCAAGGTTCTTGTACCCGTACACCCCCATCACCTCCATGACACCCGAGCTGGCCTTGCTGACCACTGGAGACAGTGGACAGCTGTGGTGAACACTGCTGGCCACTCTGTCCACACCCAGGAAGTAGGCAGAGCGCAGGATGGCGCCGAGGTTCATCGGGTCCTGAATTCCCTCCAGGACGAGCCACAGAGGGGTGGTGTTGATTTTTCTTTTGGGTGCAGAGTCTTCTGTGAGGTACCTCAGAGGACTGGCTTGGAGACAGACTCCTTGATGTACTCGCCCAGCAGACATCTTGTCCAGGTCCTTCTTACTGACGCGATGGACTTGAAGTCCTCGCCGATGAGCCTCCTCACACACCTGTAACACAGAGGCCCTCTGAGAAGCCTCTCCATCTTTGACAAATAGTTTGAGGGCCTTTCTTCTACCCTGAGTGAGAGCCATGAGACAGGGAGCGATGCCAAAAACAATCTCATAGTCCTCTGCTTTGGAGTCCAGCATGGACTTCTGTCTCTCTTCAGGGAAATCTTCCAGGCGCAGCTTCCTGAGTTCAGACGACACCCTGCTGTCGTCTTGCCTCCTCTGATTCAGCCTCTGCAACACTTTATTCTGAACTGACCTCTCATGATCCTCAGATGCAGCAGGCTTGTGTCGTCTCTTCATCACAGGGTTGATGCTCCTGTCCTCTGGGCTCAGGACAGCAGCAGAGACATGATGAGAAGCCCACTGAGAGCCCACTCTTGAGACTGATACAGACCTGTTCGACCCTCTTGTCCAAACAAGCAGCAACTTGTGCTGATGCAAAACACTGAATACCAGCATAGTGAAATAGGAAATCTGTCCAGAGGCACTTTGAAGAGCAGCTGCTCCAGGGAAATGTAGTTCAAACGCCTGAGAAATCCATTTCAGTGTTCACTGAGTATCTATTTAGTAGTTTTATTTTTGTTCAACTATCAACATCTACGACTCGTCCGCCGGGTATGTTTATGGCCTTGACATGAAGTACGCACATGTGCTCCACACAGCTCCGTGAAGTACACGAGATTATCACCGGACGTTGACCGCTTTTAGCTACAAAATAAAAGCCTGGCGTTTGCAATTTGCTGGGGAAAAAATATTCAGCAAAATAAGTGCTCTTCAGAGTTAATATAATTTTGTGTGTGTCATTATTATATAATCATTATTATTTTAATTAAATTTTGATGCATTTTCAGAGGGGGATCACTCTTTTCTTTCTTTCTTTTTTGTTGTTTTGTTTTTTTAAGGTTTAGTTTTAGTTTGCTTTTTATTACTTTTAATCTTTTTTATTATAATATAGAGGTATTTATCAGGGGCTATTATCTTTTCTAAAACCTGACCAAGTAGTTTTATTGCATAAATTTAACCACACTGTGAATGAAAACGTAAAAAAATGATTGCTCTACTGCTATGTGTAGAAATATTTTAACACTGTGGTACTGTATGTACTTAATTTGAATATCTACATCATACTTCTTCCACTGATTTATGAATGAAAGATTTCTTGAATGAAAGGTTTCTTTTAGATAAAGTAATCAACAAGGGTAAGCAGACAATAGTTAAACATAGATACATAGATACATTAAAAATAAAAATGAAATAACAGTATGATAAAATAAATTTAGTAGTAGTAAGGCATCTCCACATTCCAACAATCAATTTAACAGTCCTCAACTAGATTTCTATACACAGCCAGACATACTATTATATCACAAATCATTTATATTTTTAGACCTTAACAACAAATAACATCAAGCCAGTTAAATGATTAAATACACAACACAATTATTCCTTCTTCTGACAAATTTGTTTTATTTTGAAAGACTCCGGTGTTTCTTCCGCAGGCGGAGGAACTTGACGCTCATGACGTCGGCAAAATTCCAACGTCTATTTTAGGCGTACGCGATTACGTAATTTCCCGGAAGTGAAACTATCGCAACACGGAAGTGTAGGAAAGAAAACAAATAATCGTTTAAATTTGTGACAGGCAGAAGTAGGAGAAGACGCCGTTTACACCGGTTTATCATCTGGATTACCGTCTTATAACATCGATCCCGGGACACGGTGAGTAGCACACGTCGGGGTTAGCTTTCTGACAGGTGGGTGAAGTGTGTAGTGGCCACCGGGCTAACAGCTAGTCGTCAGGTTAGAGACAGATTTGGGAAGACAGCCGAGCTAAAACACGGCTGTACAGAGACTTCAGGCCTCTGGTCACATAACTAACTGCTGAGTAATATTTTCCATCAGGTAATGAGGTCAGTGGCGGCACTAACATGGCTGTTAGACACTGACTGAGTAAGACTGTCAGTCTTTTTTATTTTTCAGTGTTGGTTCAACTATTCCTTTGGACATAAAGTTCAGTTTGAAATTCCCCTACTTTTTCCACAGCTGCTTAGCGTTTTACCTGTGACAGGTGACATAAGTGTAAATGTACGTTTTTTTCCGATCAGTTGATGAATCATTTAGTGATAAAATAGCTTGTTTTGTCCAACCAGATCTCACATTTGATAGGCTGGAATCAAATAATGTTTGGCATTTTTGTTTGGTAAATTATTTAAACAATTAATTGATTGTCAAACCTGTTCTGTATGTTGGCTAATCAATGAATCGTCTAATTCATCCCACAGACACTCTAAAACTGACCTATAGTGCTATTACATAACTTAAGACTACACAGAATACCTAAAATAGATCTGTCCTAAGGCATTTATTAGTTTCTGACTCTGAGAAAGTTTGAAAAATAGTAAAATTCCTCTTAAATCACACACACATTTAGAATATTCTATGTGATCTTTTAAAAATGAACCTAGTAACTAATCTAAAATTTTCCACTTCCATTCACTGAGCCTCTCCTGAAACTGTCTGGCCCCTCCCTGCAGAGGCCCGCCTCCCACCTTAAAAACCTTGGGTCTAATGGTTTCAGGGCTGATATTTAGAGCTGCAACGTTTAGTAGATTAATTGATCAGTTATTAACTAAAGTAATCAATCATTTATGTATTGTTTTTTTCAGGAAATAGTGTCAAAATTCTCTGATTTCAGCCTCTCAGTTGTGAATATTTTCTGTTTTTGTTTTTTCTCCTCTACAACAGTAAACCGAATATCTTTGGGTTGTTGACAAAACAAGACATTTGAGGATGTCATCTTGCACTTTGGGAAACGCTGATCAACATTTTCGTAATTTTCTGACATTTTATGGAATCTTGATTTATCAAGAAAATAATCGACTGATTAATCAAAAATGAAAATCGTTTGTTCATTGCAGCCCTTCAAATATTCATTCTAAAGTAGGGTTTTAAATTTTCACTTAAACAAGAAAAGAAAAAAGACAGAAGTGTATAAAAGCACAACATGGACAATCTTCTGGCAGTTGACAAACCATTAATAATTGACTAATCATGTAAGCACTAGTAGTGTCATTTTTTGTGTCTCCCAAATTTTCCATGTAAACAAGGGCTGCATTTGTTTTTATTATTGCTTTATCTACCAATTATTTTCTTGATTTATCGATTGGTCTATATAATAAATACATTTCAAAATTTACAATGATATAAAATTGAGAAAAGCAGCAAATCTTCACATTTGAGAAGCTGGAATCTGAGAATGGCATTTTGTCTGACAATTTATTTAAAAAAAAGTTCTTTAAAGTATCTGTTAGTTTGACTGTACTGAATTTGTGCTTCTGGTATGTTCAAACAGATGGAGAAGTTGTTTGGGAGAAGGAAAACTCCGGAGGAGATGCTGAGGCAGAATCAGAGGGCGCTCAACCGAGCCATGAGAGAACTGGACAGGGAGCGAACGAAACTGGAGCAACAGGAGAAGAAGATCATCGCTGACATAAAGAAAATGGCCAAACAGGGACAAATGGTGAGACGGAGGGAAAGAGCTCATGTCTTATGAGATATGAGAGAGTCATTTATAAAGAGAGAGTCCTAATTGCGCTGCGTGTCGTGTTCGTCTTTGCAGGACGCTGTCAAGATCATGGCCAAAGATCTGGTTCGCACGCGGCGCTACGTCAAGAAGTTCATCATGATGAAAGCCAACATTCAGGCCGTCAGTCTGAAGATACAGACGCTCAAGTCCAACAACAGCATGGCTCAGGCTATGAAAGGCGTCACCAAAGCCATGGCCACCATGAACAGACAGGTCTGTCAGAACATCCCTGAAATACACTGTTTGATGGAAAAAAAGATAAACCCCTCGTTCTGATGATTTCATATTTGTTCCATCTCCACAGCTGAAACTGCCTCAGATTCAGAGGATCATGATGGAGTTTGAAAAACAGAGTGAAATCATGGACATGAAGGAGGAGATGATGAATGACGCTATCGACGATGCCATGGGTGATGAAGATGATGAGGAGGAGAGGTAAGGGACTTATTATTATTATTATTATTATTATTATTATTATTATTATTATTAGTGTTTCCATTAGTCTTTGATCAATTGGTTATCATTTCTAAGCATGTAAGAGATTATTTCATAGTTAAGTGACTATAGCCATAGACTGCACGTCCTTTAAAAGGACAATTCACCCCAAAATCAAAAGCACACATTTTTTCCTCTTCTCTCAACGCTAGTGTCTGTTTCCAGAAATCTTGATCTGATTACTCAAGATAATCCACAGACTTTGTTGTGAGCGATGACATGCAGGAAATACTTTATCTTTGCAGTAGAATCTACCGAAACCTGTTTCTTTCTACTAGAAAGAAAGTAGTTCCTACCTTTAACTGCTCACGCCAAGGTGTGCGGATTATCTTGCATCAACTTGCACCAAAACTATCTAGATGGGTAAATGCCGTGACAGATGAGAATACAAATATGTGCCTTTGATTTTGAGGTGAACTGTCTCTTTAAATCAGACTTCCACAGTAAGGAACACATTAACATATGGTTCTTTAATGTTTTTGTTTTGGTTTGTTCTATATTGTATTTGCTCTGTGTTCAATGACTCATCTTAAAAAAACAAAATTACAGACATGACACAAGTCATCTTCTCGAGCGATGACTCGAATCAACAGTTTTTTGAGAACGACTCTGATACTTGTGTGACTGTGTCTCTGCTTCACGTACAGCGACGCCATTGTGTCCCAAGTGCTGGACGAGCTGGGTCTCAATCTGTCCGATGAACTGTCAAGTAAGAAAACACAACTCTTCAACCACCAGTTATCTGTATTCTACATGCGCTCTAGACTTGGGCGGTATCTATTTTATCATACCGTCATACATTAATGATATTTCACCGGGGTGCGTTTTTGTAAAATGACAAACAAAAGAATGTAAAAGCTGAGCTGCTGTTGATGGAAGTCATTGTAGCATGTACAGTGTGAAACTGTCTACAAACACAGCAGACAAAAAAGTGAGTTTTTCTTACGTAAAATAGACTCTGGTGAAAGTAAACTTTTACTCAAGTAAAAGTGAAAAGGTATAGGCTCTGAAATGTACTCGTATAAAAGTAAAAAGTCGGGTTGGGTTAACTGAACCTCACTTTTTCTACATGAATGAGTCTCCCTCTTGTTGTTTTCGTCTTATTGGATCATTTTCTTCACCTTGTTTTGTCTTTTATGGTGTTTTTGTGTTGTTGCGTAGCTTTTATCTTATGTCTTTTACATCATTTTTGTCTTGTTTCATCTTTTATGTCATTTTCATTTTATTTATTTTTACATCCATAAAATTCTCCTGCAGGCTAAATTACCAATTTTATTAAATTAATTAAATTTTATATTTTATTTTCCATCAATAAAGAGAAACTTGCAACTTCTAAAGTATGTTTTAGATAACTTTATTCACGATGACGGTACTGAAAATCATCGGGATTTCTAAATACCTCAGTATATCGTGATACCTTGATACCAACCAAGCCTGACGTCTTTTGTCTGATATTTAACATTTTTTATATCACTGGATTCCCGTCATGTTTCCTTTTCAGATCTTCCGGCCACGGGAGGAAGCTTATCGGCGGCTGCAGGAAAGAAGGCGGAGCCTCAGGCCGCCCTGGCCGACGTAGACGCCGATCTGGAGGAGAGGCTGAAAAACCTGCGGAGAGAGTGAACACGCAGTGACCGTCACGGCGCCGGGATTGTTCATACAGATACTCGAATCTCCGTGTTTAGATTCTTTTGAAGGTATAACGGGCAGAACACTAGCTGTTTGAGCGGAACAGTGAGATATAAAGGTGTTTCTGTTTGACGTGTTTTCATTTTACATGTGTATTATGTATTTTATCAAAACAAAAAAGAAACCTACAAGGACCATTTATCCTTCATAGGTTCAAGAAATTCTTGTCTCATTTAAGACATCGCCAAATTCTCTGAAAGTGGAAATTTAGTTTGGTTTGTGTACATACTAACTCCTCAAGGCATGATGTTTTCACGATTTAAATTAACACTAAAAATGTTTAAAAGAACCCAAATGAAAGGTGGTAAGATGACAGAAGTGGGTGTTTTATAAGGGTGATGGAGACAAACGTGTGCACTTTTTGTACGCTGGACTGGTTTGGCGTTCTTTGTATCCACATCGTCATATAAAATATAGTTTTAGCCCTGAGTTTTGCTTTTTGACAACTGACTATGTTTATTTGTGGCTGAAGGTGGTGCACAGAAAGTGTCATCTCAACATCTTTTCTGTCTAAATTCACCAACAGGAGGTTTATTATATAAAAGTATATAAAGGAAGAAAAGTATGTTCAGCTGAGCGGTGGAAAAGCACTCCTGGAAAACTGTTCTTCAGCTGTGTCTGTGAGAACAGAGGGATTTTCACCAAAATGTTACTAAAGGAGTCGGTGGTGGTTATTTTTGAGAAACTGTCCTGTTTTGCTTTTCTTTATCCAATAAACATTTTTTTTCCAGATTTAACCAAGTGGTCGTCTGATTGGAGACGTCTTCTGTGGCTCTGGAGGAGCTTTGTCTTCTTTTTTTTTTTTAAATCATTATTGAATATTCTGTTACTGACAAAATAAATAAATAAAATAATAATAATCTGTTTGATTAGTGTTAGATGCTGCACACCGGCTCACCTTACACAATCAAATGGATTTTTTTTTTAGCATTTCTTTACATTTTTATTTTTATCTATCATTTCTGTAGATCTAAAGTAATACTCTCCACTTTTAAAAATGTGCAGCCTACAAACCAAATAATAAAAAAATATTTCAATATTTCATCAACTAAAATAGCCTACGCCTGTGGCTCGGCACTTTTCAGCAGGGGCTACTCTTGAGTCTCCCTTTACAAACTATGGATGTAATGAATAACTAATTTAACTATAGTTACTTTATAGATTTAGATCTAACAGAAAAAATGATCAGTTTGTAAAATACATTATTTACATATACAGTAGTTAAAAAGGAGCCACTCTGCTATATATTAATTGTACTTTTCACACACGAGTCATATGTCACTGGTACAACTTTTACAGCCTACTGTCTTATCTTTTTTTTTTTTTTTTTTTTTTACAACCCTGTTGATGAGGCCAAAGACGTGTTTAAGGTCATTTAGACACAGAGTTTCCATTGCATAGCTTCTTTAAATTTAAGTGGTTCTTATCAAACATGACTGTGCAGTTTTTTAAGAGTAAAATTCAAGCACTTTAAAAGGCACCTAAACAAAAGAAACACTCTTATAGCCTTTATTATCACATAAGTTGTTAATATAAATGTAATTCCTTTGTACCCAAGGTAAATAAATGTATACAGTCATGATTATCTAACTATGAATCACAAATAAGAGGACAGGGTTGCTTCACTTCACATTTTTAAAGATTTTTGGTTTGCAGAAGTCATTGTTTTGACACCAGATCTTATTGAAAATGGAAAATTTTCAATGAGTATCATCAAATTCAAGGATATTCTTCACCTTGACAAACCTTTTAAACTCTTAAATACTGAAACCAAGGCCTGCAACTATCAATTATTTTTGTAGTCAATTAATTGGTCGATTATTTTTTTTGGTTAATATATGTTTGGTCTATAAAATGTCAGATAATGGTGAAAAATGTCAAACGTCTTGTTTTGCTCAAACTAAAAATATTCAGTTTACTGTCAAAGGAGTAAAGAAACCAGAAGATATTCACATTTATGAAGCTGAAAACAGAAAATTTTGACTTTGTTTCTTTAAAAAAAAATGACTCAAATCGATTAATCGATGATCAGAATTGATTAATCGTTGCAGCTCTTCATAAATCTGCCTCAAAATCATCTGCTTCCCAGTCTTTCACACCAAGAACTTAAATCCAAATATCATAGACATGTTAATTTTTATTCCAAAAGAATTTAACTTTCAAAACCGTCAATTTGTCAACATACAATCATAGAACAATATTGAATGTACTCAACACTTCCAACATTAAATAATAAAAAAATAACAGCCATGTTTTATGTACATTTGTTTCTGAAAGCTATGTACAGAAAACAAAACACAAAAACAAAAACTTTGTATTTCCAAAACCTGCCTTTCACATACGCCTGGCAGTCGAAGTATTGAAGCTGCAGAAAGCCGTTGCATCATATGTAAAAACAGGTTGAGCAAACGCAGCGAGGAAGGAGAACACCGGCAGAAATCAAAACACTGCGATCGTAACTGAGATGAACTCAGTTCGAGAGGGAGGAGAGGTTAACTGGCAGCATGTTAGAGAGCATACTGGTGAACATCGCTAGAAGAACTACAGCTAGAAAGCTTATTTATCGTCTAAAGTGGCTCCCTTTGAATGTCAGTTAGCTGCATCCTTAAAGAGACCAATGCATACACATAACTCGCCTAATAGTTACTGGATGTAAGCGTATCGTAAAGATCGGAAACACGAAAATTGAGATCATAACTGTACTTTGTTATTATCGGATCGCCTTATGATGAGGCGGCAGTTCTCACCGAACAGAGCAGCCAAAAGTCATGCTTTTCAAGAACAATATTTTGTAGATTTCTGTAGCCCAAATGAGCAGAGATTATTCTCCATTCTGGGGTTAAGCCATGCTACCATCTTTTATTTATTGAAACAGCTAAATAGAGTCCATGCAACTCACATTAAAAAAAAATAAAAAATTACTAACAGAAACAAAAACGGGGAACAAAACACTGGGTATCACGCCAAGTTTACCACCGGTCTAATTTTCCGTGCCTTTGTTTTCTTGAAGCAAACCTGAACACAGAACAATCATTTGGTTGCTTTTCTTAATTTTTTTTTTTTCTCTTACATTGGATTGCAATTTTTTAAAATATGAAATCATGCTGATTGTGGCTCCGATATCACACTAAACATTGATAAAATCTTATCTGAAGTTGTGTGCGAACAATATAGGCAATACACAGCACGATACAGTCAGATTCGGACATGTCCCCCCCCACTTAGGCAGGCAGAACGAGAGTGGCAGGACGACCCAGAACAGAAAAATGTAGCCGTATTGCTCATGACGGACAGTTCAAGCTCTACTTTTCAGTCAAATGTTCATCCACCCCTCCCCTACATGAAAGCACCCAAGATTAGAGTCAAATTTGTCAGCTCGCTATGCGTGAAAAGTGACAGAAACTCCACTTTTGCGTGATAAAATCTATTTTGGATGGAACAGCTGCTACAAAAATGTATTTTAACCCTTAGGGACTGTTATTATATTTGTTATACTCGTATCATTAAGCGCAAAAAATGTGCTTTTTAAAAGCAAGCTATAAAAAATATTATACATTGACATTATATTCTTTCATTGAGCTATATGTTTTCACCTACACGTGACCTAATTATTGATATCAAATAATAATTAAATTTTAAAGATTTTAACCCTTTAAATGCCAGGTTTTTGTCATGATGCCACCATGTTTTTAGATGAAAAAACAGAAAAAATGAATTATTTTCAATATACTACATGCAAAGGCAATTTTTTTGTTAAATTATTACAGCCTGGGATATGTCAATAATTACCAGCAACAATGATTTTTATGCATTATTATTTTTTGTGCAGTGTCAAATTGTTACACTCGTACTGTTAAGCACAAAAAATGTGCTTTTCATAAAATAGCTATATAAAATATTATACATTGATATTATATTCTACTTTCATTGAGCTATTTTTTTCACCTACACATGACCTAATTATTGATATCAAATAATTAATTTTTAAAGATTTTAACCCTTTAAATGCCAGGTTTTTGTCATGATGCCACCATGTTTTTAGATGAAAAAAACAGAAAAAATGAATTATTTTCAACATACTACATGCAAAGTAATTTTTTTGTGTTGAATTATTACAGCCTGGAGGAGGAGTTGCGGACACGTTGCTCCTCGGACTCCGCGGTCGAGGCAGCCTGTCATCAAAATGCAGGCAGGTGTTGATTAGCCTGAACGTGTTATGAATCGTGGTGGCCCGGATATTGGCCCGGTCTGTGTGTGTGGACATCCAACAAGCTGCGCATTGAGTCATATGCGCGAACGGTACACTGCAGCCTGCAGCAGCAGCGCGATGTTTGCTCACGGGTCGGTGGCAAAAATATCCTTGTTACGTCTCCCCTGCAATTTTGTGTGGTCTGTGACGAGCTTCAGACGTCATGTCATCGGTGATGCATCGACATTTTTGATGTGATTCAAAATGCCCGGTGTTTATATTTATTTGAAGCAGTGCATGCCCGTGTGTGTGGACGTTTGTGTAGATGTGTGTGGTGTCCATTTTTACAATCTAGTCTTTAGAGGAGCTTTGAATTTCTGCACAAAAACTACGCATGAAACAGTGAATGAAAACAGTGCCTCTTGAAAACCACTAGCACTTTGCTCATGATGTTATATGGTCATGCACACACAACACACACACACCTCTCAGCGTTAAAGCTGAAGGGAGAGGGAGGGGGATATTGTGACAGTGCCACCTAGTGGAAATAACGTGCATTTTCTCCATAAGCCAAATATGGTCAAAATGACGTCATCTGGTGGAGAGTAGTAAAAACGATCAATTCCAAGGCAAAAGTCCAGATTGACACCCAGAGATAATAAAATGCATGTATTATGCTTTAATGGAAGTGAGATCAAAAATTGCAGTTTGAATGGGTTTCAGTGGTGCATTCTTTGCACTTGCACAGTTCGAGTGTAACAATTGTTTCTACACAGTGTATTTTAGACTTTCTGCAGGAGCTGAGCTGGGAAAAACCAAGATCAAATAAAAAATACACAATCCTGGCAAATTTCATGCCATATGCATGAACACAGCCAAAATTATCAAAAAATAAAGAATGAAAAGCACGTAAAATGCGCTCAAAAGTCCCTATGGGTTAAACATGTTACAGAACATGCACATAACTTTTCGTTTTGTTTTAGGATACAAACTGATGTGTAATCTTCGACGGCTGCTAACATGGGGGCAGGGGGCTTTTAATCTCCCTTTCAGACGTGTAAATGAGACCAGAAATATCAAGGACACCCACTGGAGCAGCCGTCTCCTGTCCTTGTACAACATCCTGCAGGAGATCAGCTGGTCTGTGGCGACACGTTGAGACCAGAGAGTCGTGAACTCTCGCACAGACTGAAAGCGACAGCAGTTATACATAGCGACTGGTGACTCGTCCCCCCCCCCCACCCAGACAAGACAGATGTAGCATTTTCCTAATCTGGGCGCAGAGCGGCATCTCTCCGCTGTTAATTAACGCCACATTGGTTTCACTTCCGACAGGTCCGGTGAGGTGTGTGTTTTTTGGGCACCTCAATGCGACACCGGCTTCGGTCATCCAGCCAAGGCAGCTCGAAGTTCCTGAAGGAAAAATAAACATGTTACTTTAAATTAATTCCTTTGCCTTCAACCTGAACTGTCGAAATGCTACTTATACAACAAGAAGTTCTGACTAAGCAATCTGAGAGGGGAATGTTTTTGAACCTTTTTTATTCATGAAAATAAATCTCAAGCCACAGACTTCAGGAGACTTAAAGACTACGACTTCCTCACAATCTCTAGAAAGCATTAATGTTAGCATAAACTGACTGGCTGACTCAACATGGCCTAGATATCGTCTTTGCTGCTGGTCGTTACTAAAGGTCGAACTACTCGCTGGAGTTCTAAACTAGGTTTCATTACATAGGACTTCTACTGACTTGACTGCTTGTTTTCCAGTTATGAGTCAGGCCATGTGTTTCTCCAGGGAAACTAAGATAACACCAGTAACAAGTGTTTCATTTTGAGAGCAGATTGTCTGACAATACAAATTAATTTTGATTTTATCTTTTATTTTGTTATTAGAATATAGTATAATTGCAATATTTCACTCAAGGGTGAGCTTAACCTTCATTATTAGCGATTCAGAGATGCTAAGAGACCTTCGCACAAGCACCTCAGTCCTGACCGCATCACTGTCCTGTTAATAATGACGTTAAAGGCCACCCTGTCATGTAATATTAAGTGGAAAAATGAAAGGAAAGATAAAGCAGATTCCTCCATGCAGGGCACCAGGGCTCAGTAAACGGTTTGATTCACAGTCATCTGATCCCAACCCTGTTGAACATATACAGGAGATTTTAGTGCTAAGTGTTAGTGGCAGAACAAATAATCACCCCATTGTCTGGCTTTTGGGGATGATCAGGATCGGCTGATGTCTGAACTCAAGAGGCGAGCAAAAAAACTGTCTGCAGGCAGGCTGGTCAGTGTGGCTGATGTGGAACAATGTTCCCGCTCCCTCTTGAGAGTTCTGGGAAGGTGGTGAAAGTTAAGTTTAGATCCCCGTACTGTAACTCTCAAATATCCTGCTGTAAACATCCTCAATCACCATCATCTTTTATAAATGTTAACAAGTTTCTTTGTCATCCTAAATGATGGAAAACCTGGTCTAAATCTCTGCTACTGGCTAATTCTGAACATATAATGTGTAGAATAATGCAGTTTGAAGACACAGTTTCTGAGAAACTGCATCCCGGCCCCAGTGTCATAACGCAATCTATTTTTCTAATTCATTAATGAATAAAAACTTCATTGAAACAACACGTTACTGCCTAAAATAACCATGTATATTCAAGTGTAATGGGCATGAAATAACAGAATTATTCATGCCTTTTCTTTGGTTTGATATCTGCAGTTTATATACACTCCACCAGCCACTCTAAGTATCATCAATGGCCACTGAGTAACAGCTGACCCTTAATATGTGTTAGACAGAGGTCTCCACTACCAGCAGCATCATAAAACCAAGAAACGAGAGACTATCTTTTGGTCATTCAACTTGCAGTCAGACTTGGGAGGATCAAATTTTTAAAACCGTACTTTACAATTTCCAAAAGCGCAGAAATGCTAAAGTAATTAAGATGATTGACCAACAACTGAAACTTAATAAATATTTTTATAAAAAGAAAAATTCAGCTACAACTTACTGTTGTGACAGTTTGGGCAGCGGCCGGCCAAATGCCACCACAGGCAAGAAGGGCGTGATCACTATGGTTTCAACTGGCAGAAACAAAAAGAATCATGTTAGAATCTTGTGAAAACATCCAAACAATGTTGCTAAACTGCGTCACAGTTAAATTCAGCTGCCGGATGTGAAGTTATGCAGACGCACCATCTTCAGTGTCGGGGTAGAAGGATGAAAGCTCTGGCTCAGTCTCCGGGACGACTTTCTTCCTGTTCATGCGCTGCTGCAGACGCTGAAACATGCGCTGCTCTCTGATTCGCTGGATGTCCCATCTGAAAACACGCACAAGATTAATAAAAAAGGGAGGAAGAGCAAAGAGAACAGCAGAACTGGTAAGTCATATGTTTACTTAATTGCTGGAAGACATTTCTCATCATTATTTGTAGCTAACAGACTTCACAGAAGGTTGGGAATTTTACTTCACCTTTACAATTCTGAATTTTTATGAGGATGTTTAAGTTTCATTCTATATTATTTCATATAGATGATAGTAATATACAACAGAGTTTATTAACTACGAAGGACAAATGTTTTAAAATAGCATTTTATTGAGCTCAATACATTTTTTTGTTGTCTTGAAAAGAAATCTTGGTTCCAGTAAGAGAAAGTTAAGATAAGAATACCGAAATGTTCTTGCATGAAGCTCATTGTTATCCGATTTTAACTCCAGTGTCCAGTGTCAGTCAGGCTTCGGTCAAAAATCAGGAACAAGGACATATTTACTAAAATCTCAAATAACTTTAGTCAGTGATTGGTACCTTTTCCTCCTCTTCTCATCCAACTCCAGCTTCATGTGGCGTTTCAAAAACACATTGTCGTCCAGCGGCTGGATGAAAAGACAAATTCACAATTGCAATTCATGAGTTAAATGCTTCTGGATTGACCTTTTCTAACTCTAGAGGTGGAAAAATTAGCATTTAAGCTGTGTCTCACCTCAGGCGGGGTAAAGGCGGGATCCTCTTCCAAAGGCTCTATATGATTTTCCCTCCAAGATGGAACTAGAAGGAGGAAGAGGGAGGGGGAGTTATTGAGAGATAATGTTTTCAGTACATTTGATGGATATAGTGATTAAAGATGGGATATAGGTTAGGCTTACAAACAATCAGCATATCATGTACTACATGAGGAGTCCACTCACTGGCCACCTCTTCCTCCTTTTTAGGGGAAGTCTCACGCAGAGGGGACAGAGGAGGTTGGTTCCAGCAACAGAGGTACATCTCAGTAGTAGACATGAAGGGCAGATCTTCAATCTGACAGCTCTGCTCAGGCTCCTCTTTGCACGGGAGCATAATGTCCCTTTCTGCCCCTGACCTCATAGGGACGGTCTTCTCTGGGGTTTCCTTACTGCGCAGCTCTCTTTGATTGGGAGAGCCCGGCTGGATCTCAGGTTTCTGGGGGCTCAGCTTGGCACTTTTGCCCCGGGATTTCTGGACTTTTGCATCTCCAAAGCAAGATTTCCTGTGTGTGCAAAGGACAGGAATAACTGATTGAAGTTATGTGGAAAGAAATTGAAGTCATGAATTTGATCTATTTAGATTTAAAGAGATTATAACATTTTAATGACCTGTGGTAAATTGCAATTCTTCCTTTTCTTTGTGCATTTAAATACTGTGGCTTGATTTAATACCACAACAGGGTTCAACTTCAATGTTTTTTTTCCTACTTGCCCAAAGTCAATTTTTACTCCTGCTGTACAAATTGATTGTTTATTAGTAGATATCAAATAACAAAGACTTAAGTAACTGGTTAATGGTTAATTAAGGGCTGCAAAGTCTATAAAATATCAGAAAATATTGAAAAAAAAAATCCAAGATGATGTCTTTAAATGTTTTGTTAAAAAAAAAAAACACAGGCAGAAAATCTTCATATTTGAGCAGCTGTCCACAGCATTTTTTTTTTTTGCCATTTTTGCTTGGAATTTCTCTCTCTCTTTTTTTTTTTGGTCAAATTAATTGCCAGACATAGCATTTTACCTGCTGAGCAGTAAGCAGGCTATCCTTATTCCTTATTGTTACATTCTTCACAAGGCACATAAGCAAAGCGCTGTCATGTCAGGTAGGGACAAAACAATTAACAGTTTCAGAATAAACCACAATCAAATTCCAGATGGTCAGTCAGGGCAGAAATTCTACAGATTGTGGCCATAATGCCGGTTCCACCCACACAGCCGATGTGGCAGGCGCGGCTGATATTGGTGCTGCATCAACAAGAACACAGTGGACATATGATGCTTCATATCTTGTCTTTGTAGAGTTCTGCATTTTTAGAGAAACGTAGTGAATTGTTAATATGTCAAACTTCTTCAAGGAAGTCTGGTGTAATATTTTCCCCTGAGAGCACAAGAAGTTTTAGTTTAAGTCAAATTGCTAATATGTTTTTTTTTTTTTTTTTAACATCTGTGACCACTACAGAAAGCCTGCTAAAGTATGATGAGTGTTGTTGGGCGTTGACTGTGGTCATTTTTTTTGGTGTGGTTAATGTGTTACAGTCTGGTGATATGTGTTTGTTTCTACTGACTGAGGCTGATCAGGTGAATTTTTTGGTAATGGCACTAATCCTGTTTTGTCCTCAAACAATGTGATTATCACCTACTGTTACTGCACTGTTGGTTTGACCTTGGAGCCCTACAGTTTGGCCGAGAAAGCCCCTGTAAACTTATTTTTATAAAAGGCCAAAGCTGTCTTGCCCTAAAAATTATTTAATTCCAGGCATGGTCAACATCATAGTTTCAAATTTAAATTATCATTAACCCTGTGTTTAATTAAAAGTAACTAAAACTAAGCAATAGTCCTTGAGACATGGCAGCTCCGTGAGTTTGTTTTGCGTCTCTTAAAATGCTGACATTGCAAAGGACATGATGCAATTTCAGCACAAATACAGATACTAGAGCTGGGCATCGAACTTTGATACTTTTACGGTACCGAAAGAATTGTTTCAATACTATTGAGTATCGAAAAATGCCTGGTCATTCAATATCAAATTTCAATGCATCTCATCAGTGCCAGCGAGCCATTAAGCATGCGGCATGCGTGTATCAAGATCTAATAATGCTGATGATTGGCTGTCTAACATCACACATTGTAGAAGTATGCATGAAAAACAGTACATACATCCAGAGACAGGGGATCACTGCACTGTTATTTTTACCATCAGATCTTTGATCAGTTTCTTCCTTTAAAGTGAATAATTGAACTGTAATGCATTATGTAATTTTCTTCTAGTTAAAATGGATTTGATATTGAAAAAAGTATCATTCAGGAACTGCTACCAAAGCCAAGCCAAGTGTGTTTGGTCACTTTAATCATGATATGAAATTTTCATGTTGTTTCGTCTTTAGTATCAGGTATTTACCTCTTTTGACCTTTGCCACCCCGACTAAAGGGAAGCGGAGTGGCTGGGTTGGCCTGTGGAGTCTCCTCTACATCCAAGTCCCACATGTCCTCCTTGTCGGGGGTCCATGGCTCCAGAGGCTGGAAAAGACGCTTGTCACGTGGGGGATCCTTCCTGGTGAGCTGCAGGCGACGCTCCATGCGCTCAATTCGTGCAAGCAGCTGCAAAAGAAGGAGACAGGCTTTTAATGTTTTCAAAATCAAAACTTATGTAACACACCAATATAAGTTTTGAAAAAAAAAACTTTAACATACTGTCTCCTTATCTGCTTTGAGCTCATCTATCTCCTTGTCCTTGGACTGCAGCTGTTGTTGCTGTTGTTCAATGAGGTCCAGTTGGAGGAGGAGAATCTGCCGGAGGCAGTTGGCCTGTGTGTGGGGATTAGCAGGGGTCTTCCTGATGTTTCTCCACTTGCCCTCAGAGGAGAGTTCAATGGATGCAGTGCCAAGGACTCCAGGGACGACCCCCTTCACAGAGTCATCAGCGCCGGCATCCTTGGGGTTATTGTTCACAGCCATCTGAGGGTTCTCCATAGTGTCAGCAGAGAGGGGTTTACCTTTCACTGGGGTTCCCTCACCCCCCATTTGTCTGACAGGGGACAATATCCCCACAGTTTTATTGTCTCCTTGAACTAGCTCTGCAACTGTGGCAGCGAGGGAAACTTTGCTTGTCATGTAATTCTGGTCTAAGTCCTTAGATTTGCTCGGGATCTCGCCCCCCTGCACGTTTTGAACATCTAGAACAAAGTCGCAGGACTCCCTCTTCAGGCTCACAGGACTCACGGTGGCGGTCCCAAAATGCGTTTTGTCAAAGTCAGAGATGGAGTCAGCGTCCTGCTTGAAGCCTGTATTTGGAAACAGTGTGGCTCTCAGAGTCATGGCGAACACAACCACTTTTCATCCTGCAACGCCTCGGCGATGCACTTCACAGCTCCCTCCCATGAGAACTGAGCAGCTGCTGCCCTACAAAACAAAGAGAAATTAAGATTATTGTTGTGTGTTTAACCGGAGGAATACGGTCTTTGTGAACTGGCAGTAAAAGATATGCACCAACTATTAACGCTTGGACGAACCGAAGAAAACTATAACGTGAACAGTGAGCCTGATCCCGGGCATCCTTTACCTAAAATCGCCGGGTTTGAATCCAAGCTAAGCTACATTAGCACACTAGCACAAATGTATAGCCGCTCATTTGAAGACAAACTAGTCCCGTTAGGAATAATTAAACTCATTGGTGCGTCAGGGCAGACATTTCAGTGAGAGGTCTTCAAACAAGGACTCGGGAGTGGCTGTGTAGGACACTGGCAGCAGCCATCTCCTCCATTTTGGTTCTCGCGAAATCATGAAAAACAATAACAGCTAGCTAGCAGGCTAACGCTAGCCGGCTAATTTTAACCAAGAAACTGCGCGTTCGGAGCGAAGCGATTATAACGACCGCGTAGAGACGGTCTTAGTGCGGTCATAGGTGTTTTTACTATCATACATTTGCGCGTTTTGAGCTTACCTCGACTATAATTCAAGTCCACCTGCAAGTGCCTTCATGTTCCCTCCTCAAGACTTGTTTTAAAGCGCCGACAACTGCGCATGCGTAATTTGTTGGATGGCCATTTCTTGTGTTTTGGAGGTTTTGAGCTGAGGGCCGCCATCAGGGGGCGACAGATATCTACAGCAGTGTTCATTAAACCTTTTTCTTTATTTTTTATTGACAAAATCTACATATCAATCTACAAAATAAGACAAAAACAACTGAAAAGACATAACAAGAAAAAAAAAAAAGAAAAAATCTAACAAGACAAAAAACAATGAAAAATACGTAATAAGACAAAAAAAAAAGTAACAATACAAAACAGACACAACAACACAAAAAGCAACATAAAAGACATAAGACAAAAAAGACGTAATGAGGAAAAAACGTAACAAATATCTGTACTTCTACCTGAGTAAAGAGTGTGTGTACTTTTGCCATCTCTGCTCATACAAGTAGGGACACCAGTAAAAAGATGTTTTAAGTATTGCTGAAGGACTATAAGTTAAATTAGAGTTTCAATATTTCTATAAAAAAGAAGGCCATAAACATCAAACCATAACATAATAGTCACAGGAAAGCAGGTGTCATTTCTCTGGAAGAGATTAAGTCAAATGTCCTACGTCAGTCAAAAGATCCTGATACTAAACATTTCAGCCTACACTTTCCATCTTTATCTTCACGTGTTATCAACAAACCATTACTTTTTCATATGCTGCGAAAGTGCCACTTTTCCATTAGTTTAATGGTCCATGAATCTTCTCCTGGGGGTTGTTAACTCAACACCAGCTCTTTAGGAAAGTGAAATTAACTCACTCTCCACATTTATTACAGTGCTGCTTATCAGTGGTCACCTGTGTGTGTGTGTGTGTGTGTGTGTGTGTGTGTGTGTGTGTGTGTTTCATTAATGCTTTAATGAGCTGGAACTAAGATGTTTTTCTTGCGCACTTTCCTGATATGATACATATTACCTCCCAAGAAAACTATATAAAAACCCCATTTTCAGCAGGCAACCCACCAGGATAAGTAGCTTAAGGGTTTCTCACTGCCTGTTTTAAAGAAATCTCCATTTAAAGGTAAGGAAATACACTTTCATATGGTTGTTTACTGTGCACATGTATATATTATTTATTTACTTCTCCTCTCGGTCATGTGCTGCTGTATTAGGTTGGGAAAATAAGGACATTATTCTTGATCAGCTTTCATCTTGTTAAAACTTTTGTGCCTTTTTCTCTAAAGGTCATCATGAAGTTGCTGTTTGAAGTTTTGGTCGTCTGCCTGCTTGGAGCGCTGCATGCAAACGCTCAGCCTGAAGAGATGAGGTTAGTGTCACAGGGATAAATCTGCTTGTTTTTACTTAACACACTGAATCTGTTTTAAGATAAAATATAGATTTTTTGATATCCAGAGGGGAGATTCAGGTTCTGCAGTGGCATGAAGACAGAGATATTCTGGTTGGAGTATTTTTAACATGAAAATACTTAACTTTCCAGTTTAAACTTTTATCAACGGAAGACTCAACTGTCATTCGGGCAGTTTTAATCAATATTTATTTGGTATTCTGTTATCTGCCGGTAAGATAGAAATCATCAGGCACTGGCTGCTTCCTGACTCTCCCACAACAGAAGAACAGACAGATAGAGATAATGGAAACAATCACTTTTTCACTTTGCCTACAAATTAGTAACACATCAAAAAGATGATTCCTTGGTGCAACAAGAAGAAAACAATGTAAAACATGTGACAAGTGGAAAACGCCATAAAAGATGTAAAAAGAAAAAAAACAACGTAAAAGACCTAAACAGGATGAAAATTACATAAAAGACGTAAAAAGAAAAAAACAATGTAAAAGATGTAACAAGAAGAAAAAAACATTTACAACAGTCACAGTCAAACTTTATGGGGTTCACAAATTAATAAGTCCTTTGTTGTTGATTTTTTTCTCTTTCTTTCCCCATTTTTTCTCCACTGTCAAAAGAAAAGTTTGCCAACCTCTTTTAAAACTCGGATAACTTGCTGGATTATCTCCTAAGATCTTTGTAATTATACAAACACCCCCCTTTCAGAATGTAAAATAGGTTTTGGAAAATTTGGTGTATTGTTTTTTAAGAAAAAGGAGAATAATTACAACCAGGACCAAGCAATAAATCAAGAAAATACTCAGCAGATGAATCAATATTGAAAATAATCATTGGTTGCAGCTTTACTCGTGTGATTTTATATTTGTGTTTCATGTATAAAGTCTCAGTGAGGACGAGCAGCATGTGGGGAGGAGGTACGCTGAGTCGACCATCGCCAGTGAAATCAGCAAAATCATGGATTCAATGGTGCAGAAAAACTTTGTTGATTTCCTGATCAGCCACAGGCAGAAAAAAAACAAGTAAGTCACTGAAGGAGTGCAACAGATTTCAACTAAAATCAGGAGCAACAGTTTAACAGACTAATGTAATAATTACTACCTTCACTGACAGGCCTGCTGCCACAGCAGAGGACGATCCAGAGGAACGTCTCTACAACGACCTGCTGAAGATAGGACGTCTGCAGGAGAAACACATCTAGGTGTGTTTTTTCTTATTGTGTTAACTGATCTGTCCTGCTGCGTCAAATGAATGTGGTTTCAATATCATGACTCAAATATTGTTCTTAGGCTCCAACAAGGTGCAGTGACGCTCATGACACCTTGACTGTTGTCTCCTGCTGAGATTAGTTCAAAACCTGGACGCTGTGTGGTGTGTTATCTCATGTGTTGTGAATATTTGCCCACCTGTATAACATCAGACAAATAAATAAATAAAGTTACTTCCTGCTTCATACTTTTACTCCACTACATTTATTTACTTTATTACATAAAATGTTATTATGATTAATTTAAAATTTCACACACACACACACACACACACACACACACACACACACACACACACACACACACACACACAGAGTATATGTAAGAGTAATATGATCTAACATCTACAATAACAGCATATGTAACCAGAACCAAGCAATTAATCAAGAAAATCAATCTATATCATATATATGTCTACACTGAAATAAAGACCTTCAGGTAAGGGGTTGACTATCAACATTATGAATGTATTTACTGCTGTAAATCAAGAGTAATGATGTCGTAATTCTCTAATTTCTTAGTGCTAAGCATCCTTTTTTTTTTGTTTTGCAGTATATCATTCTCATGTCATGTAAAGAGAAAATCAAACATTGTTGATTGGCTTTAAAGCTAATAAAGTGCTGCACTTGTTTTTGAGGTTGCGCAGAAAAATTTATGTTGTAAATGAAACAAAAATCCGTGAATCTAAATTACCTACATTACCATTGGTTCATTTCTTGGCTGCTGTGACTTTGACATGAACTTGTTAGTTTTTATACAGATTTTTTTCTATTTTTCCATTTATTTTCCTATTTATCTAAGCTGTTCACCTCTATTGATAGATATATTCTGTTGTTCTTATTATATTTTTCAGTTAAAACAGTGCATCTTCTCTCTGTATCCTGTATTTTTAAATTTTACTGTCCTGCTATTTTCTCCGAGACGCCAGGGGGCGACAGAACTTAAATTGTAGACGTCACCGACCAGGAAGTAGTTTACTTCCTTGCAAACAAAATGGAAGAGTCTGTACTAAACTAGTGTTAGAAATCAAATTAACAAACCCACGTTTATCGAAAATGCGACTTTTAAGCGTCTTTTGAGTTTACTTTGATAGCGAACTGCTAATGTGGAAGTTGACGTTAAGGAAAGAGCGCGTATTTAGAGGAGAACTGATAGAGTTGGTGAACTACAGCAGCTAATGCTAGTTTAGTTAGTTAAGCTAGCTTAGTTTCGAGCTAACTAAACCCTGAAAATAGGACTACCTGATATTATTCTGCGATAAACACGCTCGTAGTTCAGATTCTCCATTTAAAGTTTTGGACCAGAAAGCAGCAACATGCATCGGAGAGGTGTTGGTGCGGGAGCTATCGCCAAAAAGAAGCTCGCAGAGGTAAAGAAACGTTACAGCTGAAAGTCTGTGTTTTTGCATTAAACCAGTTATAGACGCACTTTTATGCCTCACTTGTGATTTCTTTTTCTGTTAGGCCAAATATAAGGAAAGAGGAACTGTTCTGGCAGAAGACCAAATTGCCCAGGTGAGTTCCTGTGACAGAATTTCCTTTTTGTTTTCCAGTAAAAAACAAAACACATATTTGCCAGGTAGCCAACACATTAAAGAGGTAAGTAGGAATATATCTCTCCTTAATGCAAATGTTGTAAATGTAAAATAGAATGCACTTATTTATTAAATGGATTAACTTAAAACTTAATTTATAATAAATATAACTCATACAAACGTTTTGGACAAATTTTAGCTGTTTTAGTTGACGAAATTATCTTTCTCAGTGTGTTTTTTGTTTCTGAACTTAGCTTATTGAGCAAAGTTAAACAACCACACATTCCAGTTATTAAGGAACATTGTTCTTCTAAAGTTTAGTGAATTGATTAGTCAAGCAAAAGACAATTAATTGCCAACTATTTTGACAATGAATTAAACATATCAGTCATTTTTCAAGCAAAAATGTCAAATGTTTGCTGGTTTTAGCTTCATAAATGTGAGGATTTGCTGCTTTTCATGGTCATTTATGACAGTCAATGAGGAGTCTTTGGGTTTTGGACTGTTGGTTGGACAAAAGAAACTATTTGAAGATGTCACTTTGGGCTCTGGGAAATTGTGATGAGCATTTTTCACAAATTTTTGACATTTTATAGACAACAATTAATTGTGAAAAGATTCAGTTGGTCAGATTAATTGATATAGAAAATTATGGTTTGTTTCAGCCCTTGTACAAACCTTTCTGTGTAAAATTTGAGCTGCTTTAGTGGACTAAATAATCTTCATTAAACATGGTTTGATTTGATCTACTTATATTTAAAAAAGTACAATTGATGACTGTCTAAAATGTATTATCAGGTCTTTTGCTGGAAATTTCTCAAAACAGTTAGAAGTAATAACTAATAAATATAGTGTACAAGGAGTAAATGCTAACACCAGTGTCTAACTGAATAACAGTACAAACGAGATACATTTAATGAAATATATGCAAACTTTTATTTTGTCTATTGATACTCCCTTGTTCTGCATTGTTTACGAAATCATTTTTGTTTTCATGACAGATGTCCAAACAGTTGGAGACATTCAAGTCCAACCTGGAGGAGTTTGCCAGCAAACATAAACAAGAAATCCGAAAGAACCCCCAGTTCAGGGTTCAGTTTCAGGAAATGTGTGCCACCATTGGGGTTGACCCACTGGCCTGTGAGAAACATTTGGAATATAATCTTTTAAAATACACATTTTAAGGTCATATGTTTTTAAACTTGAACAGAACTGTTTAACCCTCCTGTCCTCATTTTGTCCCCCCACAGCTGGGAAAGGGTTTTGGTCTGAGATGCTCGGCGTTGGTGACTTCTATTATGAGTTGGGCGTACAGATTATTGAAGTGTGCCTGGCCCTGAAACACAGAAATGGAGGTTTGTGATCTGCCTAGAAACAGAAAACTAGGAGGTTATCATTGTGTTTGACTTTTATCAAAGAGTTAACAAAAAATATGCAATTATAGGCAACTGTTTTAACATCTTCCTTCCTAATATTATGCATATCAATACAGTTATATACCATTTTTTGACATTTTATAGTCAAACAACTATTTATCTGTTAATCAAGAAAATAACTGATTGATAAATCAACTATGAAAATAACTGTTAATGATGTGGATGCCATGGTTTGTAATGTTGCTGGCTTTTAAATGTTGACATGTAATTTCTTTCAGGGCTTATTACTTTGGATGAACTCCATCAGAGAGTACTGAAGGGACGGGGTAAATACGCTCAGGATGTGAGCCAGTAAGTATCACTAATTGAATACTAAATGCATCAAATTGGCAAATTTTCTGTTTTATTTGTGTTTACAAAACTGCCCCGTTCATATGATCTAGTCCCATATTATCTAAGTTGATACTTTTCTGCTTATCTAGACATCATTGGGGTCTGATTTTTTTTGATGTGACTAATGACTAATAGCTACCAAAAGTGCTGGGATCGCCTCAGCCAGCAGTATGTCCGGTAAATGTACTTGTTAATGCCATTGACAGGCTCAGATTGTTTTTCTGTTTGATAACATTATGGAATGGATGCCTACAGAGATGGACCGTGTCAGACTCCACTGACAAAATCAGTCATTTTAAGTCGCAGAACACAGGAATTGCTGGTCTACCACAACCTCGATCATTAAGTTTCTTGGTGTTATTTTGTGACTTTGGTCATTTTTGGGTCGAAGCTGCTGCCAGCTGAGGTGATCAACAAAATATATTAAAATATAGGGCCCAGGTTTAAAATATTGCCCTTTAATGCCCATGTGTCAGTCCTAAGTTGTATGATTATTAAAATCCTTAAATGTTTGCTTCCTAGAGATGACTTGATGAGAGCCATAAAGAAACTGAAGGTGATGGGGAATGGCTTTGGGATGATTCCTGTTGGTGGTTCTTACTTGGTGCAGTCGGTCCCAGCAGAGCTCAACATGGATCACACTGTCGTTCTACAGCTGGCCGAGGTAAGACGTAGCTCCTGGGTTCATTATAGCAGATGTCACAACCTGCTGATAATATAGTTGAACACAAGCCTTGATTAATAAATCTGATTTATGCACATGAGAGGATTTGCTTCCAAAGAGAGTAATGACAGAAAAGACTCTGAGAACAAATGAAGCCAGCAGGATAAAACATTAATTCAACTGCAAAACAGTTGACAGGTTTTAAAGTCCAACACTTGATGTCACTGTTTTCCATTTCACTGCTGTCCTCCACCTGTGCTGCCAGCATGGGGAGAAGCAAAGGAGGCTTTTCTTTCATGCAGCTGGTCCCAAATATCATGAAATTTGCATCCATAATGTTCCTGTCATGAATAAAACTATTAGAGATCTGCTGAATGTTTGATAGGCAGAAAAGCCAACTGTTTAGAAATAAATGTAGCCTCATTATTCTAAAAAGAGAGATCATGTCTGTTTGTCTCTTTGTTCATTTGTAGAAAAAGGGTTACGTGACAGTGAGCGAGATCAAGGACAGTCTAAAATGGGAGAAGGAACGGGCTTGTCACGTCCTGGTAAGTTCATATCGGCTCATTTCAGGTCACTGTATGACAGTCTGAGTGTTGCTCCTCGACCACTGAAGCAGGATATCTGCAGCAAAATATCTTAGAAGACAATAAAAAGTCTCAGATTTTGTTCATAAAGTCTTAAATATTTTCTCTTGCCTGCAGTAGGCAGCAGTGTTAGTTATGATATGTTTTTGTATCTGATTGTGGGCAAGTTGGAGAAGTTCAAGTGGGATTGTTGTAACTGTATGTTCAAGCCTTTATACTGGTGCCACTGCTAGTTACAGTATTTCAAAAGTTCATAGAGTCAGAATGGGCAAGTGTCAACCTCACACCCAGAATTATCCCTGACAGTGCAAAATAATTAAAAACAGGAAGACGGCAGGGTCTCTGCAGATACAGCCACCATCACACACTTCTTTTGGTTTCATAAGCAGGATTGAGAGGGATGTTTTTTAAGGAAAATCCTTCATATCATGTCTTTAAAAAACTTGACTTTAAAGAGTTTATCATTTTAAATTCGTGAATCCTTCCATCCCCATTTCCAGGTGCTTCTCCTGGTCTAGGTTGCATTAATTTAAATCAATTATATATACTGCTAAGAACTATGGAACAAAAGAAATAATAGATATTGAATAGGTTTAGGCCTTTTCTACCATACTTTCAAACTGAGGATGATATAATTGTGAAAATGGTCTTAAATTTAAATCGTAAAGTGCTTCACCTTTGACCTCCGCTCTCGTATTTCCAGGATCACCTCCTGAAAGAAGGCCTGGCCTGGTTGGACTCTCAGGCAGCTGGGGAATCGCAGTACTGGCTGCCCGCTCTCTTCTCTGAGCTGACCTCCCGTGATGTCACACCAGAGGAGGCCAGTCAGATGACACCTTGAGAAGCGACAACACCTTTAGAGACTTGTTGGTAAACAAAATGTGCCTGGTGGCCTGAGGGCTCATGTGATGCAGTTGGCTGGTTCACTGGGGCTGGCAGGGGGCCTGGGTGGGTGACCTCCCTCTGAGATCATTTTCTGGACACGAGGAGGGAAAACTTTCTTCATCTGCTCGACTGTAACGTCTATGCAACGAGTGCATGTACACTGTCAGTGAGAGAAGTTTGACTTCCACTGCACCGCATATAAACTCACTGTAAGATCTTCTGTCTGGTGTCACGGTTATGGGTGGTTAAGGATTTTTCTCAATGTACAGATCATGCAATTGTTGAATTTTTCATGTATAAACTTTTAAAGAAAAGACTACATCATCCACATTCTGCCAGTTTCACGTTTTTATTGCATCAGCAGGAACATTTAAATGCATTTACATTTATTCATTAACATAAAGTCACCTGTTACATACAGTAGCTCAACCTCATTCTGGCATATACATGTGAAAATCAACAGAAATAAACATTTAAATCAATATGATCTGGAAATCACAGATCAGAACCACCTCCGAGAAATGATAGGTGCAAAGCTGTAGAATTCTGGTTAACATGTTAAGTATTAAATATGCCATGTTTCCTTTTAAATTACAGCATATTTTAGCCTATTTACTCCAAATCATACAGTTTGTTTGACCATACAGCTGTTTATTTTCCAAAGCATACTAAAGGATTTTATTTTATTTAAAGTTTTTCTCTTCTCCCCAGGTAAACATTGCTGTCACTGACGTTTTATTTTTGGCTTTTGACTTTTTATTATGTGCTATATCATGTAAGACGTCAACCAATATGGTTTTTTCGATGGCCAGTGCCGATATTTAGAGAGCAGGGCAGCCGAGAGCCGATATATATAATGCCAATATGAGAACAATTATAAGCACAGTATCACTTCATTCCTGCTGTTGAAGATGCATGTCACTGTTTGTTTGTTTTTTTTACACTCTTGCAAAGCTGAAACTAGGGGTGGGAATCTTTGGGCACCTGCCGATTCGATTACGATTACGATTCAGGGGCTACGATTCGATTATAAAACGATTATTGATACATCTTTATGTATATTGATGCACTTTTTCACAAACACATTTCTTTTTGTCTCACTGAATAAGCATTCGTCACTTGCAATTTTTAAAAACAGCGCATTTGTAATAAGAATTCATTTCGATTATATTTTATTAAACTATTGGAAATATGTGCAAACTGGAAAGTACCAACAGTAGCCACTAGTAGCCGCAGCAACAGCAGCCTGCTGTCTCCCCGACTCCTCCGTTGGGTGGAATCGAGTTACGGCTTCTCATGTTTGTTGTGTTGCCAAAGTATTTTATTTTAGCTCGACACAGCTTACATATAACGTGGCTCTTGTCCAGTTCGCTTCCGCCGTCGACGTTGTAGAAGCCGAAGTGTTTCCACACGGCTGCTTTTAAATTAGAAGGAGCTGTTCGGACCTCATGGCGAGGTGGCTGCCGGTCGGCCATGTTTGTTTTCCGCTGTGCGCGTGTCGCTCCAGGTGCGCGTCCCAAAGTGTCCCGGCGATGACGCGTACCGCGCTTCTTAGTTCCACATTATTTAGAAGCTTCTGTATCACTTTAATTAACAGATTTAAATAATCGAAATTTGGACGTTTGTGAATCGATTCAGATTCGTCCACGTCCGAATCGCGATGCATCTAAGAATCGGAAATTTCCCCCACCCCTAGCTGAAACCTACCTTCAGTTTTGAGCTCAAACCAAGGACAAAAGAATACCGAAGAATCAGAACAAAATGTCAGCACTGGTTGGCTGCAGTATTATTTGTAGATTTAGATTCAGTGGTGGCTGCGGATTGTTTCTGACTTGTGTCATCTAAATATTTCCAGATTGACGTAATAATTTCCAAATTTCACAAGATGGTTTTACTACTTTATAAAAAAGATGATATTATGCAGACTAACTGCATTCTCTTGGCACGTAACACTCCAGTTAAACCGCTGAATTACTCAACTTGAGGGTTGCGATCAAGGATTTCTTTTATTTTGTAGGGTGATGACACCATAAAATATGACAACAGGCATTCAAAGCTTAATTTGAAAGCCTCAATTGGAGCTTCGAAATCAAATACGACATAACAAAAATGATATTTAGTGCAGCCTAGTATGAGATATTGCCGCTGTCACCTCTTAGTGGGACCTGTCTGATGTCTGTAAATAATATTATAAAGAGTACAGCCTAGACCTGCTCAATTTAAAAGTTCCTGAGGTCACTTCTGCTATGATTTGGTGCTATAAATATAATTGGCTTAATGTGACTCAATGTGATACTCAGCCCAGTTGTGTGGTAATCTGCTGCAGAGCTTTTAAAACCGTCTTTAAAATGCTTTACTGTGAAATGATAAAATAATATTTGACCAAAATAAATGTGGACATGATGTTCACTGTGGCGGATTATACAGCTCAGGCAGGTTTCAGGTCTCTGCCAGCTGATTCTTACTGGATTCTGGACACATGAGGGGCACTAAAGGCTGTTTTAACGAAAAGAAAACTCTGCACAGATCTTCAGTATGCTTTGGAAAATGGTCAGCAGTGATGTAACTTCTATGTAATTTGCAGTTAATTGGGGAAAAAAAAGTGCAAAAATACCACAAAACCCAACTTGTAAGACTTTTTTGTCCTTCATGTGTGATTCTCCTGGTGCCGTCCTCACAGCTCGTGGCCGTAGACGTGATCTTCAAACACAGACTGCTCCATGTGGTCGCAGATCATCGTGCAGAAGGGACATATTCTGTGACATTGCTCGTGCTGCTCCAGCTCCTCTTGAGTTATGAGAGGGAAGCGCTCGTGGCAGTGACGACACACCAGCGCCGGCTGGGGGAAAACAGAAATAGAGACGGTACATTAAGAGGTGGTAACAAAATAGGGAGGGGATTAAGTTTTAAGTCCGCTGCGAAAAATAAACTGTAAACAGACGAGGCACACTCAGGCTCATGTGTGAATAACTAGAGACCACGTGAGGGAGGGAGGTTTTCAGTTTGCTGCCTGGGGTCCAGCTTGTTTCAATATTAGTTCATTCTAGTTAACATTTCTTACGACTTTTACAACTTGTTTTAATCTCGGAGAAAATTATGTGAAGGGGTTCACAGCTAACACAAATATTGGAAAATTTAGGGTCAGAAAAAAAGATAACCAGGGGCCTGTGCTACAAAACAGGATTTATGGTCAGTGAGGTAAATTTCAGACTTGTTTCACGTTTGTCCAGCGGTGGTGGTTCACTTTAAATTATTAATTGAAATTTTATCGAAACTGCAACATGGCCTACGGCAATATTTATTTAAGGCGAAATGTGTCAAAATACCATTTTAAATTCAAGATTGTGGTGCTGCAGAGGTGTCCTGCCCAGCACATCATTCTCTACACTTCAGAAAACATTTTTTTAGTACAGATCCCTGAAGAAAAATAACAGATTATAATCATTTTAATGTGTTTTTCAATGAAACTGAGACTAACGATGTAAAAATTATCTTTTCCCCTATATTGCAAATCATATTGCAATTGCAATATAAGTCAAAATATTTACAATTTGCTATTTTTTCGAACACTTTCAGCCCTAGTTCACTTCTTACTGGGGTGTATCACCATGGTAAGTTATGCTGAAATGCTGGATGAAAGCACCGCCTACTGACCAATCAAATCTCTTGGAAAAAGTATTTAATGGCGCTGATCAAGAGCCCGTGAAACTCGGCATGTAGATCATGAGAGGAAGGAGGGAAAAGCGTTACTTTACTGTGCTTTTATAAACCGATTTCATCCTACAGCACTGCAGAATCTCCCAAACAAGTTACATGAACGGTGACCAGTTTTCAAACAGGAAAAAAACAACTGCAGAAAAAAAATGCCATCATACTGCTTATTACTTATAATTAATTACTCTTGAAAAAATGATTTGACTTACCTCTTCCTCTAGGTCACCTGCAACAAAAGAGAAAACACCAGATCAATAAAATAATATTTGTTTATTACAGAGCTGCAATGAAATAATTGGTTTGAGTTTTTTTTTTTATTTTTTTTTTTTTTATTTCAGCTCATTAAATGTGAATATTCTGTGGTTTCTTTACTCCTCTGTCAGTAAACTGAAATATTTTTTTTGATTCAGGACTAAATAAGACATTTGAGGACGTCATCTTGAGCTTTGGGAAACGCTGACATTTTAATACGTTTTCTGACATTTAATAGACCGAACAACAAATTGATTAGTTAGTTAGTTTATTCATTGTTTATTCTACAGCTGCAGCTGATGATTTTATTATCAGTGACTCTTAACTTTTTGTTTTTGGTAATAACTTGTTCATGTTTTGTATAATTTGTTTTTCACAATATTATTATCTGGTCATCTGTGATCTTATCAGCAATATACATAATGTATAAAGTAAAAATTTCACCTGACATCACCTACAATATTTCACCAAACACAGAGGTCATGTGATCATATTTGTCCCGTGCAAATCTGCATCTCTGTGATTTGAAGCCCTACTTTTTTTTAACATCTAATATCTGTTTGTCAGGTAAGTGAACAAGTATGAAAATTGATCATATTAGGGGCAGAAACATATTGTATTTTATTTTGTGATTTTCTACTGCTGTGAAAAACATACTGGGGTTTTATCTTTTAAGGTCTTTTTCTGCTTTAGAAACAGTAAATAGTAATTCCTATGTTAAAATGATGAGTGCTTGTTTTAGAGCCTGTTACTCACCGATGCTCTCATACGGGTGCTCATACGGGTTCTCAGTCGGCTCAGGTGACTCCGGCTGTGGTTGTGGCTGCTGCTGCTGCTGCTGTTGTTGTTGTTGTTGTTGTTGTTGTTGTTGTTGTGAGTCGGCAGGGGGAGCTGCCTGGAAGTCGGCATAAACTCTGCGCAGCCCCTCGATATCACTGACAAGATTCTGACAGAGGAAATACACTTGAACAAAGGTGTTTTCTCGAGGACTCGAGGTGACCTCTCGAGCTGCGGTCGTGTAAACGTTACCTGGTTGTCTCTGGTGAGCTCTTCTTTCTCGTGGCTCAGCAGCCTGATCATGTTGTTCTTCTCCTCTAAGGTGTTGGCTTGATCTGCGATCATTTCATTTGCCTCATTGAGCTGCAGCTGAAACGTAATGAAGGGAAACAAGACGCAGTTTAACACAAACAGACAGTCAAAAGTATGTGGACATCTGGACATTAATTTGGTACCTGAGCCTCCACTCCTCTGGTTTCAGGCTTTCCAACAGATATTTAAACAAGCAAAATTAAAAAAGAAAATTACTCTCATCCAGGCACTTGAACTTCAGTGAACTCTTAAGACTGAATTTGGGTATTAGCAGGACAGAGAGAATTTGTTTCCTGCATTTTGGTAATTAAATACTTTAGCTTCACTTTTAATTCTCAGGAAAGAATAAAGAATAAGTCGCCCCTCTTGTGTGAGCTTGCTTAAATCTCTGGTATTAACTTCACTGCAACTACAGCCCCACTGGGAAAAAGGCAAATATTCTTAAATATAATCATATTGTCTTGTTTTAAGCTAAATCTGGGTTAACACAATTTTGCTCGGCCAGAACTCTTAAAACTAGCTTAGAAATCCAGCCACTTTAAGACCCTAATAAAACAAAACTGGTCTCTGAGCTGTATTAACCATGCAGCAGGGGCGGATGTAAGAAACACTGTGTTTTAAAAGGTTACTTTAGATGCACTGATCCAGGCAGTGGCAGATCAGCCACTCCTGTGTGGTAAAATTACAGATTTTCTTGTCACAGAAGGCTGTCTGATGGCAAGTTAAAGTACACTTAAACCGATACTGTTTTTTTTAGCTGGCCAAAATACGTCTTGCTGCTGCCTTAATTCTGTTTGGTGTTTCTCTGACTCATATTCTCCCTCTTTCTGTCCTTCTTGTACTTGCTGGTTGTGCAACGGGGTGATGTCATGTTGAAACAGGAAAGGCCCTGTAGGAAACACACTATTGTCTAAAATATGCTGTCGCTGTGTGCTGTAGCATTACAATTTCCCTTCGTTTGAACCAAGGGGCCGACATCAAGTAAACAAAAACAGCCCCAGGACAAGTAAGCCACATACTTTTGGCCACGTAATAAACCTTGTCAGATGCATGACTTTACCTCTTGTTTGCTGCTTTTTCGTTGTTCCTGCTCAAGTGATCTGGCCACATTCTCCAGCTGCTCCCTGAGATTGTGCAGCTCTCTGTCCAGATACTCCGCTCGTCTCTTGGCGTTTCTGGACTCCTCCCGCTCAGCCGCCAGCTTGGCCTGAGCGTCCTGTAGCTGGGAGGTAAGAGTCTGACACTGCACCTGAAGACGAGGACAAAACATGAAGTGTTAGCACAGAGGAAAGTCGTCATCGTTTGTAATTAAAATCATTTCTTCTCATTTGTTCCCACCCTCAGGCCGTCATCTGGACAGTTCTGCGGAGTCTCCTGCTCTGACAGCCTCCTACATAACTCCTGGTTCTCCCTCTTCACGTCGTCCATGTTGTGTGTGAGGCTTTGCAGCTTCTGCAGCTCTGCAGAGAGCCTCTCCTTCTCTTTCTTGCTGGTCTGAAGGTCAACCTGCCAAAAGGTAAAACACACACTTAAATACATGGCCAAACTTCTGAAGTTCTGGACCCAAATAATCTCCTGACCTGGATGACTTCACACAATGACATTTTCATTAATTAATAGAAATTGCATCTAAAACAACATGTCACTGGCCAAGACAACCATGTATATTTGATTGTAATGTGCATGAATAATGGAATTACACATGACTTTTCTTTGTTTTGATATCGGCATCGTATTTCAGCCATCAGCCACCCTGCTTTTTGGAAAACGCATATCGGTCTGACACTAATATTCAGAGGCTTTAAATCACACATCACGGTCTTCATCAGCGAACGCAGCTGGCTCAGGTGTCATGTGATGCCAAATACCATCTCTGACCTGAGATGGGGATATGATCTGCCTTATAATGCAACCACTTGTTGTCATGTGATCAATTTTTCACACTTGGGTCACATGATGACACCAGAGCCAGCTCCATTGACTTGTGAAGTCCTTGACATGTAGTCTAGAACTCAGAAAAAGCTAGTAAGTGGACCTTGAGTTGAGATTCATCTGCCACCTAGGGTCAAGAAGAAGTAAGAAGAAGAGTAATTTTTTTTATTAGGAGTTTTTGTACAGTTTTAGTTTTCTTTAAGATGCATAGAACAGTGTACTGGTATTGTAAACAAGCGTCCTGTGGTTCAACTGACTGCATAAACTTAATAAAGAAACAATAAATGGGACGATAAGTCCAAACTTCTCAAATTAAACATTTTGTTGTTTATTTAGAGAATCAAACGTAACCAACGACCTGAAACGCCAGACGGTTTGTTACATAGAACAATCTGGGAAGTCGCTATTTGGAGAAGGGCAGGCACTTTCAAAAAACACTTGGCAGGTGACTGGATGGACCATCTGTCGCGTTTAACACGGGCTAACTTTAACCAATCATTACACAGCAGAGTAGACGTACCTCTACAAGCTGGATGCTGTCTTTCACTTTGAACAGTTCTCTTTCTTGTTCTCTGATTTTGGCATTTAGCCTAAAATCATACAAAAACAGCCATTAGTGAGCAGAAAACTTTTTTTTTAACGATCTCTAAAACTTTACTTTAATGATGAAAATAGATGTAAAAGTGCAGAGTTGACTCACGTGGAAATCTCCTCCATCTGAGCGTCAATCTTGGCCCTCAGCGCCTCACGCTCCTCTTTGAGCTGGTTGATCTTCATCACGGCTCGTTCGTATTTCTCCTGAAATAAGTGGAACAAAGGATTAGCCGATGCAAGAATTTTATCAGACCCTTGAACAGCGAGAGGAATCGATTTTTACCTCATTTTGTTTCGATGCTCCGCCCAAACTGACGCTCTGACTCATTTTTGTCTGCTCAGCAGTAATTTGTTTCTGTATCTCCATCTGCTTCGTCTCTTCCTGGTGCAGACATCCAAATTAAGTTTTCACACTGATACTGCAGCACTGGCTTTAGATTTTCACCTGTGGACTGACCACTCACCTTTAAATGGTCCATTTCTTTCTGCTGTTGCTCTACGGTGCTTTTCAAGTTTTGGTTTTGTTCCTTGATTTGTTCCAGTTCTTCCAACAGTTGACTCTTTTCTTTCTCTTTCTGTTCATTCTCCCCCTGTAGAAATGAATCACGCAGTGTCACATATCAAAGTCCGATCCCTGCTCATCTGTTTTCTCTATTGCACAACGAGCAGTGACATGACAAATTAGATAAGCAGACCTTCAAGCTGGCCGTTTCTTGCTGTTCCTTCTGCAGAGCGCTTTTCAAGGTTTCCTTTTCCTCCATTATCTTTTCAAGCTCTTTCTGCAGTTCAGTCTTCTCACGTACACTCTGTTCGAGCTGTTCCTGGGGTCAGTAACACACATTAAGTCAATAAAAAGCTTTATTTACTTATGCTATCTGTTTTCATTAGATAGAAACAGTTGTCTTGCACAAAGAGCTCCAGTCATCAGTGAATAACCCAACCACTAGTTTAAAAATATGATCTGATTTAATCCTGAGTATTTCTACAACAGTCTGATTGTTTACTCATCACAACATTATCAAAAATACAGTCGCTGTTATTTGCATTTGAGACCTGTGTCTGAATAACCAGGAGGTCATCGTCCGGGCTGCTCTCCAGGCTCTGCTCCACCGAGTTTCTGAAACAGAAAGGTGTGCTGGCTCCTCGCACTTGGCCGGTGTTGTCAACGTAGCAGAACTGATAAAACTCGATCTCATCCTTTGGCAGGTAGTAATCTAATGGGGCAAGAACAGAGCAGACTGCTAGAGACCAAGATCTAAAGTCAGAAAAGAAAAGCGCATATCATATGTAGCTTTATGTCTTACAGATCCTTGTTTTTGCTTGACCAACATTCAAAAACCAAACATATTCAATTCAGAGAGAAAAGCAGTAAATCCTTGCATTTAAGAAAAAGAAATCAGATATGATTGGCATTTTTTCTAAATAAATAACAATTGCCATCCATTTTACAGTCATGGTGTGGTTTCTCTCGAGAGTTTTTCAAAGCACGGCAATCAGACATGGCTTAACTGAAACATCAATACTAATAGTCTGGAATTTTATTGTAGTTTAGCGTGAAACCGGTTTTCTTTTCATCCCAAAAATGTCTTTCTGACTGCTGAGTACTCGTGGGCCGGTATGTCAACATGTTGACGGGCGTCGTAGCCGGTGTGATCACATCACAGGATCGTCTCTGGTTCCAGTTTTTTTTTCCAGATGTGATTTCCCCTCAGATGCACCTGTCACATACTGTCTGTAGGCTTAATTGCCAGCAGCTGAGCTTCCCAGTGCAGCTGCTTTTAATAAAACACTGATTAAGAGTCTAGAGATGAGAATGCATGGAAATATCGCTTTATAACAACTTACACAGGAAAGTGTGAGTAATAACATTAACAATGGCTCTGTTACATTTCAGTGTCACAGTAGAGGGCTGGCCACACCAAAACTGTAAAAATCTTGCTGCAAAAATTGTTCTAACTCAGGTGGATGGCGGAGGCCACAACACAACGACACACTCCTCCATCCACCCGAGTTAGAACAACTTTACAGCATTATTTTTAAAGTTAAAGTTGTTAGTGTGGATGGTCCTTCAGCCATGACAGTGAGGCAGCGTGGATGAGGGCTCATGCATGAATGCAGATGAGTCATTGGCTTGCACACACTTTTTTGCTGAGGTTGAGTCTGCGACCTCGGTGGCTGTCGTTCACCAAAGCTAGACTTCAACATCCTGTTTATTTCTTCTCTTTTCGCTTTTTTCCTTTTTTCCATTTTCTTTTTTATCGAACCATTAAAAACATTCAGCATTCAAATGGTGGCTGTGTTTTCATGTGCCGTACAGGTGGATCAAATCAAAATCATCTGTACAAAAAGTCCATAAATAAAAGTTCCCACACTTTTTTTTTTTTTTGCTGCAGGGCTTAAAACATCAATTTTCCTGAGAGACAGTTATTGTTTAGAAAGGGTCCTGAATTTCCCTCCCTGAGTGAGACCAGACCTGAGAAGGAAACAATTCAGGTCCACACAGAGGTCATAACCTGCAATGACAGGTCATAAGTAGCCTTAACTTAATTATAGGGGGTCATAAGCCATACAATCTGGGAACCACTGGTCTAAAAGTTTCTGGAACTTTAAATATATGTGACCTCTGGGCAAACAAAAACTATAAATGTCTGTCAGACGTGGATCACCCAGATGTAAAACAAAATCTGACTCTCTAGTTTAAAGGATTACATCGCTTATATGACAGTACTGAGTGTCTATGTCAACAATGCAAAGTCAGAGGATCAGATTTCCACAAAAGCAGCCCATAAAAACAGATTTAAGAGCCTTTTTCATTAATTATGCTTTAACTGTTTACACATTACACACTCAGAGTGTTCTGACAGGCAGTGTACATTACAAACATGACCAAAAATCACCACCCTGCTGTGAAAGTGAAACTATTTCTTACCTTTAAAAATGGCTTGCTTCATCAGAGACTGCTGTCCTTCCACATCCAGACATGGCTCCACCCACACAAAGGTATGATAATCCTTTGTTGTGCTCCATCCCACCTGTACAGCACAGGAAAAGTTAAACAAAACTCAGACAGAGACTCTTTAATCCACCTCACAGAACAGCTAATAGATGTCATTAACTGTGGGAACAATGTTCCCTAACAGATCTTTTTTGAGTCTCTCTCCACACTGTTTCATTATCAAAGTAAACAGCAGATTGTGTGATCTAAAGATCTGTAAGATCTAAGTGGAAATCCCCGACTCCACCTTCTCATTGTCTGTGGATACGAGATAATCTTCACCCACTGATTAGTGAATGTGAAGTGAGAGGTTCATCAGCCACATTTAAGAAAACATGAGGGTCTTTTTTATAGATAAAGTAGATAAATTAAATTTCCCCTTTGTTTCCTAATACTGACTTTTAGGACTCATCTTTAACCATGTTATAATACTCAAGCATTGTTTTATATAAATATCTGTCTATCTATCTATGCACTATAGGAGTTGTTCTTTCTTCTCTTCTTGTGTTTCTGTTGGTCTTTAAGGACACAAAGGTATACATTTAAAAACTACAACTTTTTATATACTAAGACTGCAGCTAATGATTATTTTTATTTCCAATTAATCTGTTGATTTTCCCAATTAATCGATCAGTTGTTTGGTCAATATAAAGTCAGAAAATGGTGAAAATTGTTGATCGCCATCTTCCTCCCTTCCTTCCTTCCTTCCTTCCTGTCTTGTTTCGTTTACTAGCTAAAGATTTTCAGTTTACTGTCATAAAGGAGTAAAGAAACCAGAAAATATTCACATTTTTTAGTTTAAGAAATTACTCAAAAAGACTGTTCGATTATCAAAATAGTTGGCAATTAATTTAAAAGTCAATTTGTCATCGCTTGCTCACCTTAAAGATGCCCACCCAGTCCCTGGGGTTGGGCTGGAAGGCAGCAGTGAGGGTGTAGCTGCAGGTGACGGGGGTTGAAGGTGGGTATGAGTGCGGGATGTCAGTGAACACCACCTGGGAGAAGGTGCGGGGTGAGGAGTCGGTGGCTGCCGCCTCTGTGGAGACCTCCATGCTGAGCCTAAAGTCTGCCAGTAAACAAATAAAGACTGATGATGAAACTACATGTCATGAGTCTGACTGATGACAGCAGGTGGTACAAGATGGCCTGTGATATAACATATGTTTGATAGGCTTCCGTCTTCCTGCTGTTGTTGTTGATTTGTGGGGTTTTTGCGCACGTTCAATATCGATTTCAGTTGTTTACAGATTGATTATGTATTCGTAATTAACTCAAAAACACTCCTCAGAGCTGAAAAGACTGAAATTTTATCTTAAAACGAGTCCCTTCCCACACAGATGACATTTAATCTATTATAAAAAACTTTTAGTTGAAAGAATAACTTACTCGTAAAGAAACCGAAAGTGAGCCAGCAAAAAAACAAAGACCGCACCCGAAAGATTATATAACGAACACTTTGATATACAATAGTTTTGTTGACTACAGGCTGTCTAAATAAACCTATAACTTTGATGAAATAACTGGATAAAAAACATTAAATTTACCTGTTTGCTGTCACTCCTCACAACATCGAGGTCTGCCGTCTGCTCAGTTGAACCTCCGCCTGTGATGTATTCAAGTGCTGCTCGGATAATTTGTACTGCCTGCGTCGCAAATGCGACGTGATACTTCGGGCACGTGAAGCAGTACTTTTTTCTTTTTCTTTTTTTTTTTTTTAATAAATGGACAGTACTTGTCATGTGATTTACCAATCTTTTCCACCCTAAAAAAATGATGATTGCTTTCAAAAACCACACACCTTTTTTTTTTTTTTAAATAAACGATGAGCATTGGTAAAATTGCGACAACAAGTAGACCTGTATTAAATTTTTAAAAAGTTAAGTATCGTCCAACTACCAACTAGCTTAAAGATGCAACATTTCTGGATCCAAACTGATTTTCTCTATTTTCTTAAAAGGGATTTTAAAAATATAGCAAAATTAACTTTCTTTGGCCAAAGACTTTAAAATTAACCGTTTTACATTCAAATTAAAAAAAAAGAAAAGAAAAAGAAAATATAATTAGAATTGTTTAAACACTGCAGCCGTTTATTCTATCCATCTATTTTGATTTATCTGAATCAACAAATCCCCCTTGTTTGTTTGTTTTTTTTTAATTCTCTATATTGTTTATAAAACGTACCCTTTATGGACCTTTTATTTGTATTTGGTTTAGATGTGTTATTAAATTCTCTATGTATGTGGTTGCTGACATTTTCAAGTACATTAGAAAGTAAGATTTGTGTTGACTGCAAAGGAACCGAACAAAAACAAGGTATGGGTAATAGAATTGTTTTAATGCCATTCAAATATATATATCAACAACAAAACAGCAAAAAGTGGACATTATGTTTGTTGAATGCAAAATCAGTCACTTCAAACTGAACATGACTCAGTCTGGTCAGACAAGGTCTAACTTGTGTGCTCAAATCAAATTCGTGGCTTCGTGGTTTCCGATTGTTTATGAAGGCATCATTAGTTTAACCCCTGTCTGCATTAATGGGAAATGTAGTCCACATTCAACACGTCTCTTCTACTTTTCTTCTGCAGTGTGAGCTAAAAACACAAGAGGGAGCCAAACTCTTTTCTGATCGTGAAACTGATTCTGTTCTGTAAACATACTTTGTGACGCTTGCATGTAATATTATGCTCCTTAACACGCCTTTCCCTGTTGCATTTTTGCTTTTTAATTCTTACTTAATTGGAAGGAATGGAAAATGCCAAAGTTTAAATTTGCTTAGAGGGGCCTACAATTTTTGTCAGATTTGTCATATAAGTGTCCATGTATTTTTTTTTTTTTTTTCCAACCTGATCACAAAATCACATGTAAATCCAAATCCTATTTTGTACCTCTGCTGCACTGATTGCAATTTATGTGCCTGTTTAAGGCCCTTTTTTTGGAGACATGTCGTCCAATATCGAAAGCATCATAAGTGGTAAAATGCCAATTTGTGTGCTCAAAGAATCTGGGTTTTCAGACAGTCTTAAACCCACAAAATAAATCATCTCTGACCACGCCCCAGTTAGTGATGTCAGACTACAGCTGGTGTTTTTCACCGAGCACCTTCTTTGATGAGGTTTTGACCAAAAGGTGTAGCAACATGCTTAAAAAGATTAGACTGCACAGAGCACAGGTACTTTTCTTTAATTTGTGCTTTAGTGTGGAGGTACACGTTTTATTTTAGATTAATATATTTATTTTTATCAACAGCAAAGTCCCTTGTAAAAATAATAATATTAGAAGAAAACTTTTACTGCTATGAACATATGGTTTTAAACATTTAGTTTAATAAAGATAAAATTATATATTTGCAAACATATACCTATCAAAGCAGAATTATCTGTTTATAATGTAATATGTAACTTGGAAGCCGCCTAAACTCCAAGGTGCACCTGTGGATTAATCTGGAGCTGTATCTTTTCTCATCGATGAGCCAACAACCAATCCGAGGCGAGAATTTTCACACTCCCGTCTCGTGATTGGCTGGAGCCGGAAATGGGACGTTCCATGTGAAAGGCAGGGCGCGTGTGTGACTGGTTGATTCATGTTTACATTCGTAGGTAACGGCTACTCTGCGCGTGAAGAAGAGACTCCAGCACGACCCGGCAACAGAAACAACATTACTAAAGGCTGCCCTGTTAGTTTTACCGGCCAAGAGTAAGAGGACACATTTTTTTCCTAACTGTAATGTCAAGTTTATAACGTTTTTAGTCGTTTTCAAGTTGAATGTCAAAGTCTGTTGCTGGCGTGAGATTGCTCTCTCTAAGGAGGAAGTCAGCATTCCGTTACCATAGCAACAGCTCGGCACATATAGCTAGCTATAGGTTATGATGTTAGCTGCCAGGTTTAGCTTGATTTTTAAGGACACAAACTCACGGAAACGTTCTTATTGTGTCGTTTATAAAGAGGTGTTATGTCGTGATGAGTGAAATTGTAATTTCAAGATGTTTGTTAATTGTGGCTTTAACGAGAAAACTCATAAACGTTGAGATAGACTGTTGTATTTAATTACTACGAGATTCACGAGATGTAGCGTTAGTTAGGTTTAGATGTGGAAATCATATTTAAAAGCAAAGGTGGAGGAAGTAATCAGAATTGAAAGACTGCATATTATTATGTATTATGTTATTGGATTATTAAATTTGATGCATTAGTGTGTTCAGCAATGCATTTTACTATTAGAGTTTCTTAAGGGTGACCTGATTTTGTGTACTTTTGATCAGTTCAATATAAATTGTATTTAAGTAACAAGTGCAGTATTTCCCTCTCAAAAGGTATATGTGCAGCATTGTAATTCTGTGGTAGTTTAACTACATTCAAATCTCAGACGTTGTTTCAGTACTTAAGATAACTACTTTGGGTCATGTTGTTTAGGTAATTGATTACAAGCTGCATATTTGTTGTAGTCTCCTGACAACTTTACCATTCAGTAAAGCACTATACCACAGCTCATTGGTCACAGTTGTGATTTAATGACAATCACCGACTAATTAGAGCTGCAACTGATTATTACTTTTATAGTCTGATATCAGTCAACTATTCTCTTTCTCAATCAATCTGAGTGTCAGTTCAGTTTTACCTCTGGGTATGAGATTCCAGACTCAGATTGTGATAATTTAATGCAGTTTAACTATTTTTTGAAAGTAGTTTTAGTTTGACAAGCCATTTTTTGAGAGTAGTCACTTTGACTACCTTCACTGCGAAATAGATATAAATATGACATGAAAAGATGTGAAAGAACACTAAAACCAGTGAAAAGAACAGTTATTTTCTCATTACTTTTTGCATAGCAAATTATTTTGTTTACTGAGCTATGCTTTTATCTGCATTTTCATCAAATTTAGTAAGTGAGCCCAAACTTTTAAACGTTTTGCCCTGTCAGGTGTTTATATAAAGTTACATAATAACAGAGAGCTGTTTGTCCAGGAGCTTATCAATATTTTGGTACTCACCAGTCAGGAACCATTACTGGTTTCATACCAGTTATTGATACCCATCCCTAATGGCACAACAAATTAGAAAACCATATTCAAAACTTCCTTTAGATTAATGGCAATTGCTGATCTTGTAGGTCATACTTTAAAAACAAATCACTAAGAGCAACAATTTGTGTATCCAATTCACAAAGCTGTAGTTATTTAGAGACAAGAAAAAGCAACATAGCAGGTTGCCTTTCGTGTTTAGTAATACACCTGGGACATTGGCATTACATATGCATAAGAGAAAAGAGTGCACAAATGTCTTATACCCACACTTATTATCTCTCTGTAAACAACATTGTCACATCGAATTATAATTGCCCTGCTCTGTATTTCTATTAGAGCTCATGTTGTCATTGTAACACTCTTTCTCACAAACACAAAATGTTTGTATAAATACCTGCAAATTCATAAACAGCCATGACTTGTCAAGTCAGCAACTGACTGACATCAGTGCTGAAAGCTTTGTGGGTGATCTGTAAAGCCTCACAAGAAAAACAAAGCGTAGATAAGTGAGTTAGGAAGGGTGTAAGATGTCAACTATTGATTAATTAATGTTGATTGGCTGATTAATCAAGATTGTAGCCATGCCGAGGTTGGTGATTTTGTGCTATTCTTCAATGTCATTATTATCTATTTTATTCTATTACTTGTCTACTGTTTGACCAGCGTTTCTCCTTGTGCACATGCACCATTTTTAATGTCTTCAATGGAAGGCTACGCTTCAACAGAAGCTACTCCATTTCAACTTGGCTAAGAAGACAGATGTCCAGCTTGTTCACTTACACACCGCCCACTGCCAAGGTGGCGCTTTTCAGCACAGATTTAAATTTAACAACTCGAGGTGATGAAAAACACTTCTCCTATTTCAGTGAACAAATATCAGGGATTATCCCTCTCCACTTGCTCCCTGCTGAGGTCTCCTGCTCATTTTCTCTCCATCATGTCAAGAGGGATCAGGTGTTTGTCCCCACAGCTTCTAATTGGTCACCAGATCCACCGCTGGGCCTGTTGCTTGAGTGTGTAAGTCAATCTGAACTGAGCCATCCTTGTGATGATACAAATCTACTCTTCTTCTTCTTTTTTTTTTTAAGACTCCAGAGGCAGACGGTACACAAGGTCGAGATGTGGTTCATTGGTTTGCCCGCTGAAGAGTGTGACAGCGTCTTAAAGGGCTCTTGAGACAAAGATTCGTGTATCAAAGACGTGTGGAGCGGCATCTTCCAACACCATTGTCCTCACAAATGTAGGCTTAACAGTGCAGGTGAGTAAGAGACATTTTTCAGTTGAGGACTGTGAAACTTGAGAGTGAACAGTGTTGCAGATTTAAGAGGTACTAATAGCTAAAACTTATGCAGTCATTTTTTGAGAATATTTTTTATTGACATACAACACTTGTACATAAAGTGAGTTTCACATATTATATGTATATACATCATCCATTTATATTTGTCTGAAATGCCCTTTTGTGAAATGTATAACAAACACAGGAGAAAATAAAAACAAAAACAGTGAAACTATGCACAGTTAGGGGTTGATCTTTTCCCAACACGACACAAATAATTCCAATTTATGGTTAACATATGCTGCTATCTTCTCTATTTTATAAATGTCCATGGTAATGTCCATCCATGCATTGAATGTTGCACTCTCCTGTGACAAAAACTTATGCAGTCATGATGACACAGCATCACTGCAGAGGTGTCTCCTAGATTTAATTCACCAGCACCTTGAATTAATCAAATCAACACTTCACTAAAACAGTTGAAATGAAAATTGAATGTTATAACTTTCATGAAGGCAGGACTTTTTGCAGACTGCATTAGTTTTTTTATTAGCCACGTGCATCTAATACACTAGCGGCAGAAGGTGTTGCATCACTTGCAGGATGAATTTGTTAAATAATAATTAGTTAGTCAACAGAAAATTATCTAACTCTGAATTATTTAATAATCTACATCTGGGGTTTTCAAAGTCTCAGGCTGCGGGCCTCCCCTCAAACAAAGCTTGGGAAAAGGTGCCCCACCTGTAGTTTACTTGCTTAGTTTTGCTCAATTCCTGGATGAATATGGGATCATGGTTAAGTTATTTGATCCGGAAGACACTCAAAAATTGAACCAAGATAACTCCATATTGCTGTTTTTTTCAAAACTTCAGACTACACCAGATACAAGAAAATTATCTGTCCTAAGGCATTTATTACTTTCTTACTCTGGGAAAGTGGAAAAAAATGTAAAATAATCCAATACTGTATCTCTGAAGTATATCTTTAATTAAATTGCACACATTTAGGCTACTATATGTGATCCCCTTTTGATAAATAATGTAATAACGAATGTCATTTCCATTTGCTGAACCTCCACAGAAACTGTCTGAAGCCCCCCAGGGGAGGTGCACTTCCCACTTTGAAAATCTCTCATTTAAGTAATTTAACTACAAATAGAGTTTTTTTTTTCTTTTTTTGAATATGTGCACAACTGCCACTTGAATGTGCAAAGATTTTCTTACATCATTGCAAATTGAATACCTTTGCGTTTTCAGGCTGTTGACAAAATTAGCAGTTTTAAAATGTCTTTGCTCTTTGGTGACTTGTATTGGGCACTTTTGTAGCTATGGTTAACTTCATGTTTATATTTCAAACAATAATTTAATTTAAAAAAAGAAAAAAGATGATAAAAATATTTAATTAATAATTAATTTGAGAATTTTAGAAATCTTTTTTTTTTAAGTTAAGAAGAAACATGCTGATACATCATTGCAGCCTCGTGTAAGAGGATCTGCGTCCTCTGTAGATATAAATGGCCCATTCTAAGATAACAAAAACACAAGGGTTCTTATTTTGAGGTGATTATTCACTCATGAAAACATACTTTAGAGTATCAGACACAATTTCTGCCATAATCTGCCAATAAATCTGTAAGATCTTACATGCTAGACCTTTAAAGGTTTACATTACATTAATGAAGCAGACACTTTTATCTAAAATGCATTAAAATAAGTGAGTTTAACTTCCGAAACAACAAGAGTTGTTATTGAATGTTATGTAAGGATACTGAGCAGTTAATAAAGTCTGTCATACTGAACCGAGGCATTGTTTGCAGCGGACAGATAAAACAAAGGTGTTACTCATGTGTACCTGTTGTGGTTGCACGCCGCGGGAGAACCTTGGAGAAATCCTTTGCGGGGCCGTAACTGTATCCGGGCTGAGGTCAGCGGGGCGTCTCGACCCAGTGTAAAGCTCACAGTTCAGGGCCAGGATTATCCAGATCATTGGATCAGAATACTGTTACCTAGCACCGTAACCTCCCACTGTGTACCTGGGATGTCCCTCCTTACTGCCACCACCACCCCAGTATTCAGTCACGATCATTACCAGGAATTAACTTGAACTCACCTTCACCCTTACAAGACACCAGATAGGAGGCAGAGGCGAACAGCTGAGACGCTGCTGTGACGATTGCTGGACTCCCTGCCAGGCTCAGAGTGCAGACGGATATTAACAGAAGAAGAACGCACAAGTGGAACAAAACTTCATTCTGATGAACTTTAGATATTAGGCATGCCAGCAGGCGGCAGAGCTCTATGCATGGTAATGTCAGTCAGTGGGTCCACCACTTGTGACATAAATATCAACAGCTATCAAATGGATTGACATTAAAGTTTTTACAGACATTCGTGGTCCCCAGAGGATGAATCCTAAAGACTTTTCCTCTCATGGCATCATGAGGTTCCTTTTTCTGGGTTAGAGTGAAACATCTCAACAGCTCTTAAATGTTTGCTATGAAATTTATTTTCACAAAATATAATGCCATTTTAACAACAAAGCCTTTCTGGTCTTTGTGAAACTTCAAATGTCAAAAAAAGTTCTAAGTTGTTGCATCCCCGTCTGACCCTCAAGTTTTGCATGCTGCAGTCTTTTTTTGTTGACCCCTGTGTAGTTTTTTCACTTGATTAAAAATATCTTTGGTATCATTTTTCCAAGTGGAGCTCAGTCAGGTAAAGTCTGTTCTTCATGGTTCTTTCCTGCAAAGTGATGACATGCTGTCAGATTGGTTCAAACATAGTGGATCTGGGGAGTTAAGTGTCAGTGTGCTGACAATGAATTGCATTGTCAGTTGATTCAAGAAATGGATTAGTTGATTCGTGGCACACTTTTGTCTTGTGAAGCTAACCATTCATTCTAAATTGCGTACTTTTTCTTTTTACTTTCAGTATGTACTGCAGCTGCTGTTACAAAGTACACACTGTTGCACACAGCATGCATATGTTTGAGACTTGTGTGGTCACATTTTAAAAATGCTTTTAGTGTAAACAGTAGCACAGTAGTAGTAACGGTAAAAAGGCATGATACATGGTTAGTGTTAAAAGTGATACTAGGCTATAAAATACCAAATATGTATTGTACTGTGTTTAGCAAAACTGACAGGGAAAAATATACACAAGGACCGATATCTTGTTGATTGGTGGTAACCAAGAAGGTTCTTACTCTAAGACCTTGGTGGGACATTGTTGAAGATACATGATATTGAAAGGCTCAAACATGTTCTAAGAATTCAATAGAATTTATTGAAAAATATTGACAGTAGACAGCTTATGAAACCCATCACAAGGACATTATTAACACTGTCATATAAAGAATGGGAACACTGAGATATTTACAGTCATAAATAGTATATTGTTTATCTCACTGATGCTGCTTGCGGTGTTCCTTTTGTACCAACATTATGAAAAGCAATAAAATATAAGTTCTAGTTGGTGTTAGAGTTAATTCTCCTTCACTATTGTTGCACTATTATCCACTATTTGTGTATCCGTCCTGCCACAATAACTCTTGAATGCCACTGTGCAACAATGTGCTGACAGCTAGAGCACTCACCTGATGAGAGAAATGGAAACGGAAACATGACTCCATGCGCGCACTTACAGCATGTACTTTGTTCTGTTTGATTGAATTTCATTGTGTGGCTGTGCAGCACGTCCCATTAAAAACACGCCATTTAAATGAGTAAATGAGTGTTAAAAATGGAATGAAATTTGTTTCTGTGTCGACACTGTCACATAAGCTTTTTGTGAAATGTAAAATTAGCACATTTGTCTTTGTTTGTGCACATGCAGGATGGGTCTACCTGTGGACAGCCCAGACAGAAATGATGATGCACGTAAATATGAGCAGCAGGGAGAAGAAGAGGGGGGTGAAAGCCAAACCGAAGTCTGCACCCGCAACCCGCCACCCATCATCAAGAAGAGGAGAAAAGGCAAGAAGAGGTACTTAACTTCTGGATCTCCTCCATTTGCACTTCTACAGTTATTTCCCATCACAGGTATATTACTGCTGACAGTTATGATTTTATAACTTTGTCCTAGAGGCTCTTAAGGTTTTTGTTTCCTCACTTGTCCTCATTGTTTGGGAAAGGAAGATGAGCGTAACAACACATTTGTAGGACCTTACAGCAAAGCAGATGTCTGTCCCTCTTTTTGTGTCTCTTCTCTTCCAGATGACTGTGGATCAACCTCACCAACTGCAAATATGAAAGTGGTATGTTAATAAATATTTATTATTATGTTATTTAATGCAGAAAGTATATATTACTGTACTTTATTACTCTACTGCAGTAGAAGTATCTGAATATGCAAACCACTAGTTATGCTACATGGCCAAAAGTATGTGGACACCCTTGTTCACTCCACTGCATTTCAGGGTTTGGGATTTTAATGCTACAACCTACAAAAGATATTTTGAACAGCTGTGAGCTTCCAACTCTGTGACAGTTGTCAACATGACATTCGGCTTCATGCAGCAACATTCTCTTAAATTGTCTCTTATATTTTCTCTTAACTTCTTGTTAAGAGACAAAATAAGAGAAGTCAGCTGTGTATTTCTTTTTGTAGTATCATGCATAACTAGCTGCATGATCTAATGATAATAATTGATTAATAATTAAATCCAAACTTATCAGAAAACTGAACACTTGAGCAAACATCAGCAGGACAGGAACTACCAAAAAAAAAAAAATCTGCTTACATGTTTAATGACTTATATTGTACTGCAGTCGGCCACCAGAGGGCGATTGAGATGGTTTGGCTTCACTTACAGGGAGCTGACACACATCTTTATATGTGTCATCATTTGGTCCTGATGTTCTTGTGGTTGCATGGGAGTAAACGCCTGCAGCCAAGTTCAACATCTGGTGGAAAGCCTGAAACCAGAAGAGCGAATCTTTGGCTGGCCACATACTTGTTGGCAGTGTTGTTGTGTGCAGTTTCTTTTTTACAAACACATGCATTTCAGTGATAAACACACACACACTCATCAGGGTAACTCTGTGTTGTTGGTTTGTCTCAGTGCGGCGTGCTGCTCGTAGATACGGCCTCAGAGAGTCAGTGGAGGGTGAAGACTGGACACTGTTTTGGACTGACTGCTCTGTGTCTTTAGACCGTGTTAAGAACATGAAGCGTTACCAGGTATTCCACCGAATTTTCCCACACCAAAATATTCACATTACTGCCATCCTCATAAAAGGCTAATTAAACTTAAACGAATCATGGGGGACCAGTGATTCTGCTCTGTTGAATTGTAATATCTTTCTATGTAATTTAAATTCCTCCGTTCAATCTGCCTACCTGTGAAATAATAAAAAATGTAGATTTCCACTGAGAGTATGAGATTGCATAATTTTTCCAGGGCACAGTATTCACAGCTCATAACAGTTTCTCAGTTCAAGTAATCAATTTGTAATTTAATTGGGTAATTCAGTGCAGGAACTGTTCAGCACCAACAATTCTTCTCTGCATGAATAAGGTGGATCGGGTTATTTTGTCATGTCTAACTTAGACTATGAATACTCTTATGCATAAAAATACTGTATATAATCCCTGTGTCGACAGTCCTCGTATGCCCACAGAATACCTTTATCTATACCTCTACCTCATGTCTTTGCAGAAAATAAACCATTTCCCAGGGATGAGCGAAATCTGCCGCAAAGATTTACTGGCAAGAAACATGAACCGTATGCTCAAGCTTTTTCCTAGAGACTACAATATCTTCCCCAGAACGTGGTGCCTTCCTGCAGAGTCAGTTTGTGTTTTTTCACTGTGATTTAGCTCTTTTATTTAGTTTTTCTCTGTGTCCTTACACTCTAACTCCTTCTCCGATTGTACTTTGCAGTTACAGTGACTTCCAAGCTTACACCAGGGCCAAAAAAGGCAAGACATATATTTGTAAGCCAGATACCGGTTGCCAAGGAAAAGGCATCTTCATCACCAAGTCGAGTAAAGACATTCAACCTGGAGAACACATGATCTGCCAGGTTTACATCTCCAGGGTGAGGGTCTGTTAAACAGCACATACAGCAGAAAAGCACACAAACACACACACACACACACACACACACACACACACACACACACACACACACACACACACACACACACACACACTTTACACATCATGTTTTTCATTCCCTCCTCAGCCTTTCATAATTGACGGATACAAGTTTGACCTGCGTATTTATGTGCTGGTGACGTCATGTGACCCATTCAGCATATTCATGTTCAAGGAGGGACTGGCTCGCTTCTGTACCACCAAGTACAATGAACCAACACACAGCAATGTGGTAAGAAACATTACAGTCTAAGTCTTCTTTTTTTAATAATTACTATCATCTATTTATTAGTATTGTCTCTGTTTTGGAAAAAATAACTTTACAAAAGAAAAGATTTGTTCTAGTGAAGAGTGGGACTATTAAATTCTTAATAGCCTACACTCTTCCTGTCATATGTATATTTCAGTTTCTAATTGTACTGTAATTGTACTATTGTACTGTAATTGTCTGTTGTTTTTTAGACCTATATCGTTATGTCCTCACTGTCATGAGTGCTATGCCAATTAACTGCCTGTATTAATTAAATATTACCAGTGAATTTAAACAGAATAGTAGCCTTCATGTATCAGTCTGTACTGTCTCTTTTAGCCTGGTGTTTGACTGCACTGTGTAGAAAAAGAATGGAGTTCACAGTCACAGTTTGAGCATTTGACCTGTTTAGATGCACTCTGAGTGCCAATCAGCTGAGCTGACAGCGCACTGGATGCACTGGTTGTTGTGCACATACCGCTGCAGCAGCTTATGTGTGTGTGTTTGAGAGAGAGACAGGAGTGGACTATGCATGCAGTGTTTTTGTAAGTTCTTAATTACTTACTCAGAGTGCTGCTTTGTCACTTGAACCACCTGGCTGAATTTAGTTATTTATTTTCTAAAAAGTCGACCCACATCCTGCAGGTCTGTTGATCCGTGCATCACTAGGCTACCATACCACATAATTAGACCAGAATCAGTGTTCCACTCGGAGGTTCAGTGAACTGAACCGACTCACCACAGAATGACTACATCAGAAATCTGTGTAACCAGCGTAGGTAGTTACTGGTGCCGGCTTCATAACCACAGCAAGCCGTGCAGATAAACTGGTGATGTCTGGACGCATAAATCTGATCTGATCACTTGATGATCAACAGTGAAGACAGTCTGTCTCAAAGATTTGAGTTAAGAAACAATTCTGAGTTGCCTGCAGGCTGAACCATACAGCAGAAACCAATTACATTTTGCAATTTTTGTGTAAAATATTGATTGTTTGATTATTAAAATTGCTGCAGATTAATCTTTTCAGATTAATTTTTGCAGCTTGAATAACAACCTGCCAGTGTTGACTGCAGTTCAAAAGCCTAAGTTTTATGAGGCAGGCTGTTCCAAAACCTGTATATGTCCTGCGTGTATTACTGTATATTTCTTTCTTGTATATGATGTATCTTCTTCTCCCCTTGTCTTTCTCACATCAGGATGATGTGTGCATGCATCTCACAAACTACTCCATCAACAAGAACAGCGAGAACTTTGTCCGTGACGAGGACACTGGCAGCAAACGGTAAATACCTAAAAATCCTTGTTGGTGTCATATTATTAATACTCTTGGAATACTTAATCTGCTGTTTTTTTTTCATCCCCCAGAAAGCTGTCTACCCTGAACAAGCTCCTGGAGTCCATCAGTTGTAACACAGAAAAGATGTGGAATGACATTGAGGACATGATCATAAAGACTCTGATCTCTGCTCATCCCATCCTCAAGCACAATTATCACACGTGCTTCCCCAACCACACCACCGGGAGTGCCTGCTTCGAGATCCTGGGTTTCGATGTGCTGCTGGATCACCGGCTCAGACCCTGGGTGCTGGAGGTGAAAGACCACAACGCTCTTCATATCTTGAGCATCATTTTATCACTTAAATAAAATTCAGCCTTGGCATCTTTTGGAACTTAAAGATCTCCTCTAGAATTTTAAAATAAATGTCTGTTTTTTTAAACAGCTACTCGCTGCACAGCATGAGTTTGTCAAAAGGGTTGAAATGTTACTCATGAAATCTATGATCTTTGTAGACCTCTAAATCAGTCAGTATATCTGTCTCTGTGTTGTCTGTGTCCAGGTGAATCACTCCCCAAGTTTTACCACCGACTCACCGCTGGACCGTGAGGTGAAGGACGCGTTGTTGTATGACACCCTGGTCCTCATCAACTTGGGCGCCTGCGACCGTCGCAAGATCACCAAAGAGGAGCGGCGCAGGGTGAAAGACAGGCTGCAGCAAAACAGCTCCAGAGAGGCCAGGTAGGGTTCTATCAGATGTAAATGACACCCAGTCATACGTGCCTCCTGTAGACATATGCAGGTGACCATTACTCTGTGTGTGTGTGTGCGTGTGTGTGTGTTTTACCACCAGGTCAGAGGAGCTGCGTCAGTGCCAGGCAGCCACGGTGGAGCAGATGGAAAGGTATGAGGCCAAACACCTGGGAGGCTTCAAGAGGATCTTTCCCAGGGAGGACGGAGAGAAATACGACAAGTACTTTAAACACAGCAGCTCGCTGTTCCAGGAGACCGCAGCGTCCAAGGCCAGAGAGGAGTGTGCCAGGTACCCGCAGTACGCTTTCACCACACTCGATACAACCCAGTAAAGAGGATAGGCTGTTATCATGTAGTCCACACAGAAACAGTGGAAAAGTAAAAGCAGCAGGGGGTTCACTGCATTTAATCTGCTCAATTGCCACTTTAGGGGACAAAGAACACAAACTGAACTTGAAGCTACATTTAAACTACATAAGGTTGTGCATAACACAAGTTATATGGGTTGTTATTAAATTCAACATTGCTGGTGCTGAAATGATTAAAAGGTGACTCGATCTGCGTTCTTTTCTGGGTTTTTTCCAAATGGAAACTCCCACTCAGCTGTTAACAAAAGGTAGTGACTTAAGCGCATCGATGCTCTCCCCTCCCCTCCCTCAGTGTAGGGGTTTTATATGTAGCAACATCGTCATGCAGAAACCTACGTCAGCTCACGTGGGAAAATGTTTTTAGAAGGGTTTGGCAAAACAACAACAGATGTTGCAGAGACGTGTGTGAAGCCTATCTGTGTTCTCCATAACCTCCTGTGGAGGACGACCCAGGCAGCGGCAGTCAGGGGGAACATCCCGGTGGGTGACGGGGAGCTACTGTCAGGTCTGGGAAGACTTGCTGCCAACAACTCAGCAAGAGACGCTGTCACTGTTAGGGAGACCTTCACAGCCTGCTTCTCTGCCGAGGGAACTGAGAGACGCCACATATTGCACAAGCACTCCCAAAACATCTCTTTTAAGAGCAACCCACACATTATTATTGAGCAAAATGACCATGATATGTCACCAGAGATTAAGGAAACATGTAAAGTCGAAATACTCACTTCTCTGACAGCAATGCTAGAATTGCAGCATCCTTTGAAATTTCTATTCTGGTCAGTAACTTGTGTTATTGTTTGCCCGTTTCACATCAATTAGAGTTCACATTATTGCAGAATGTTCTCTGAGTGAATAAGTGTCTGTTTACGAGTCATAAGAAATCATTAATCTTTTAGAAGGAGTTAATGTTTGTAACAATTAAACAGTATGTTAATGGAGTGGCAGGGAGAAGGCAGACAGTCGCTGAACTCCAGAGTGTGTATTTTCAGAGCAGTGGGCTTTTGTTTTCAGGATAATAGCCTTAACTTCACATCAACAGAGAACTGACTCATCCTCGCTTGTTATTGTCAAATTATAATGTCGCACTCCTGCAGAGTTCCTGCAGCCTGCCACAGCTTCTTGAGTCTTGGGAGGAGGATGCAGAGAGGAGCAACTTACTTCATATGAAAAAGGATTTTAGTCTATTTAACGTGCCATTTATGGCTCCAACTTGCTATCCAGAATGACATTTTTGACATGCAATAATTACATATTGCTCCTTTAAAAAATATGAAGGAATTAAGAGGTAGTTAATTATTCTGATTACGAAAGTTCATGTGACTTAAAATCAGAGAGAGATGCTAAAGTTTCTGTGTTTATTTCTATGTTTAGGCAACAGCTGCAGGAGCTGCGTCTGAAGCAGGAGCAGAAGGAGAGAGACCAGAAAGGAGGCCGGAGGAGAGACTTTCAGGGGGAGACGGCAGGGGAGAGGGTCAAACCAGTCAAACGAGCACAAACACAACCTCCCAGCTCAAAGTGTGACCGTGACCCGCTGCTGGTGAGCCTGTCTTTTCGAGTCATTGAAGATGAGGTGCCTGCATGAAACCACAAGAGGGAGTCAAACAGCTTCTAACCTATGATGAATGGTTCATATTCTGGCTGACCCCTTTGAGTAAATGTACTCTTACACCATTTTAAATTAGCTAGAATAATACTCCTGCAGATCATTTTTATTGGGTGTCTCTCATTTCAAATTCAAATATCTTTTATTGTCAAGACAGGAAAAACAAACAGTGTTATCGAGGTTATTCAGTGACAGTAATTGCAAATATATTGTGAATGCATACTGGTGGCTACATATACAGTGAGGCAATAAAAACAAATTGAATCAAATGTCTCTCTGTTTCTCTGCAGCTGCCTCTGTCCAGGGTGTCGGTGGATCCTGAGGCTGCAGAAGTCAAAGAGGAGAAGCAGCAGGAGGAGGAGGAGGAGGAGGAGGCGAAGGAGGAGGAGGAGGAGGAGGAGGAGGCGAAGGATGCAGACATGGAGGAGCAGGAGCGGGTCAATGCACTCCTCCAGAGGAAGAAAATGCTGCAGGAACTGGGGTTGGTGGAGCAGATCCAGCAGCTGCTGCGGGGTCGGATAGAAGGAAGGGGAGTCCTGCAGGACGCCAAGGACGCCTACGCCCACCAGCAGAGCAAGCAGGCTCATCAAAGACAACCGCAGACAAAGGTAAGACCTAACCACAGGTAGGTCTCAATATTCACTTGTTTGTTGTGGGTTAAAGCTACTACAAGGAGTTATTAACTGGTTATGACACAGTTTCAATTTACTACTGGAGCCTCTGTGTGAACTACATAAACAAATGAGACCCTCAGAGAGAAGATTGGCTGTTTCTATATACTGTAGATGTTCTTTATGGCTGCCACCGGGTCAGATTCACCTTGAAATTAGATTAAACGAGCCTGTGTTTATATTTCCCTGTCAAAGTTACTGCGGGTTATGCATTAGCCAGTTAATTTTTTTATTTAGATAATTATTTCCTAATGTTTATTTTGAGGTTATTATAATACTGCTTTTGTCCACAGGTGGCACCAAAATCAACACAATATGAAAGTTCGTTGTAGTAGCTTTAAATTATAATAATTTTGCTTTAATTTAGCCTACACTCACTGTACTGTTTTTCTCTTATTTTAGTTTGACTCTTTGACACAGATTTCACAAAGGACAAAGCAGCAGGTCTGCATCCAGACGTCACGACAGGTACGTCACCGGAGATACACCAATAATCTAATACTTTGTTCCCAAATCTGATTTCTTTGAAGAATCTAGGACTGTACGGTTCCTTACCATTCCTTTAATTTAAAAGAAAACAAAAAATAATCAATTCAACACAGGTTTCACACAGCAGCTGGAAATCCTTTAAAACACTTGAATTTTAATGTAGTGTTTTCAAGGTTTGAAAAACGCTTGGATTTTGGATGAAGTGCTTTGAACTGATTGAAATTTCTGTTGCATTACTTTCCAGATAAATCACTGTCTGGCTGAAGAGTTTGATTTTTAGATAAAGAAATAAAATAAGTCAGATATTGGCTCAGTCAAGTTGTATAAGATGCTGCTTAAAGACAAGTGACACATTTTAAAACGTGAAAGTTCATTTTGTTTTCCTTTAGTTTGTCACCCTTGTGTAGCATCCTATCACAAAATATATTTTTGGTTGTTTACAGCACAGTAACATCTGATTTAATGTGATGAAGTAAAATAATCATTTTGAGTAGATGTGTATTTGTTCATGTAATTTACCACAGCTGTAAGGTTCTGGAAAAGCTTAAAATGCACCTCCACGGTTCTTTGAATTCTCTGAATTTGTCTTTGGAAAAGGTGCAGGAGCCCTGAGAACATCAAAAATTGTCTGTGCTGCGTTTTTGCTCATCATTTCCAAAGAAAAGAAAAAGAAAGAATATTTTCATTGTTGTTTCATTGTTTTGCAGGTTCACCCTCGCAGGGCTGCAATGAATGTGTAATTCTATGATCAATTAATCTGCTGATTATCTTAATCGTTCATAATATTTAAAATCTGATTACCATTTTGGATCTTTTGTACTTTTTCTGTATTGAATGTCCTGTCTGTCTGTAACTTTGTTTCGTATTGCTGCTGTTGTTTTGACCAGTCCTCACTTGAAAATGAGACTTCATGTCTCAATGAAATTATCTATTTAAATAAAGCTTAAATAAAATGCATTTTATATAAAAAGTTTTTTAAAAACTAGTCAAAATATGCCCATGATAATGTTTTCAGTTAGCTTACTTTGTCTGACCAACGACTGATCGGTTAATCGATTATTAATCAACAGTTAAATTAATCACCAACTAATTTGAGAATTGATTAATCGTGTTGAGTAATCTTTTTAAAGAAACAAATGTCCAGATGCCCTATTTTTAGCTTTTCACATATAAATATTTTCTGGTTTAGTCCTCTGTGACAGGAAACTGAATATCTTCGTGTTGTGGACCAAACAAGACATTTCAGAATGTAATTGATAATAAAACAAATTGTCAGTTGCAACCTGTAACAGCCCCAAACCTAAAAGCATTAAATTTAGTGGCATGTATGACAAAGAAAGCAACAAATTCTCACATTTCAGAGGCTGACATCAAAGAATATTTGACAGTGTTACTTGGAAATGGACTGAAACAAATAATCTGTTATCAAATTAGCTGCAGATTGATTATCTTTTGATTAACTAATAAATCAACTAGTCGGTGCAGCTCTACAAACAACTAGTATTATTCAAGTTTTGCACAGGATTATGTGTGAGAGAAATGTTTTCACAATAAAACTTTAGTTTCTCTAAGAGGCAAAGCAATACATAAAAACTCTCTATATGAACACCTGACTTCTCTATAGAGTTTTATTGATGCTGTTGGATACTGGTGCTTTATTTTATTTTATTTATTTAAATGTGTATTTATATAAGCACAAAAGTCTTGTTTAGTCTTTATCTTCTTAATTAATTTAGCTCTGCTGTCCTTGTTCTTCACAGATATGTCTAATATTATATGTCCTTCTTGAGTACAATTTAAAAAAACAAAGTCAGATTCATGCGTCCAATAAAGCCGATTCTGATCATGTAGTTCAGTTAGTTTTACTGCAAAATTGCCAGTTTTAACTCTGAACACAGACTTTGGGGGTGGAGGGGACTGGTCCTTCTGAATATTTAGAACATGTGCACTTGTCTCCCTCAATAAAAACTTTTTATTTAGTGCATTATATTCCATTACACTTTGAATTGTCCCTTGATACCTGATTTTTTGTTTTCCTTTATTTAAATAAAGACATTCCCACCATAAATTGATGCAGAAAAGGCACAAATTGTTGCATAAATAATCAGCAGTTCATGTTCATTTTAATTTCAAATTGTAGAGGGCTTTGACCAGTGCTCTATGACTGGAGGTCAAATCGTAATATTAAAAAATAATGTTGAGTGAAGAATATAAACTTGTTGATGTTTTGGCTCTTTGTCAGTGATTGTGTAACGCCCAGGCTGTTCAGATGAGAAGCGCAGCGGTGAATATTACCGATAATTTGCCGTACTAATGAAGTCATCATGCAGAAGGATTAAAAATGACATAATATCTTCGCCGTATTATTGCAGCACATCCACTCCCACATGACTCAGCAGCGCCTGTTCAGGCCCACGATGGAGCAGAGGAGCCTGAACGAGTCTGAGCCCGAGAGCCACAACAGAGCAGGAGAGACACGAAGGACCGCCAGCGCCCAGCGGATACCCTGGACAGGTAGACACGTCTACACACTCTGCACACCCTCGTGAGATTGTGGATGATTGTGGATTTTTTTCTTTGGTTCTTTCTTGAGCTTTTCAAAGAGTTTCACAAGCTCTGCTTTGAGCTTTTTTGTCACCTGCACAGTCAGTGTTAAGTTATTGTTTTTTTAATGTTTTGTTTGTCCAAAATATATATTACGAACAACATATTAAAGGTTGTGTGTTCTAAAAGTAAATGTAGCTGTAAGAAAATAAAACTGGCATGTGGTGTTAAACAAAAATTGCCTCATAAAATTAAATTAGTTTTAAGTGGAAAAAATATGACGAAATAACAATTATTCCCATCTGTTGATTGTTTTCTCAATCAGTAAATTAGTTGTTTGGCCTATAACTTGTCAGAAAAAGGTGAAAAATGTTGATCACTGCTTCCCCAAAGCTAAAAGTGATGTCCTCAAATGTCTTGTTTTGTCCACAGCACAAAGATATTCAGTTTCCTATCAGAGAGGAGGAAAGAAACCAAAAAATACTCATATTTGAGAAGCTGAAATATAGAGAATCATAGCTGCAATAGAGAATTTTGACTTTTTTTTCTTAAAAATGACTCAAACATAAAATAAAATAGTTGGCGATTAATCTAATAGTTGACAACAAATTGATTTATTGTTGCTGTTCTAATCAAAATGCTTCCTTACTGTCGACATCACGTCTCTTACAAAAAGATTAACATCATTCAACTTCAATAATTACTCTTAATTGTAGCCTACTATTAATTTAGATAGAAAACGTGTTTTGCTCTGTCTTGTTTTGTATAAGTAGATGGTGTGAATTTTATTTGATATTATAAAATCACAAAGAAAGTTTCCAGAAATATAAACATGTAATTAAAATAATTAAATTAATAATAAGGTACAATTAAGAGCAATTATTGAATCTGAATTATATTAACCTTTGTGTAATGACACAATGGACACAATAAGGAGATATTTTAGTTACAGCAGCAACGATTAACTATTTTGATAATCGTTTAATAAGTTTGAATAATTGTGTTAAGACATTAATAGTCAAAATTCTCTGATTTCAGCTTCTTAAATGTAAATATTTTCTGGTTTCTTTTCTCCTCTCTGACAGTAAACTGAATATTTATGGGTTGTGGACAAAACAAGACATTTGAGGACGTCATCTTGAGCTGTGATCAACATTTTTCACCATTTTCTGACATTTTATGGACCAAACAACTATTTGTTTAATCAAGAAAATAACTGATGGATTAATTGACAATGAAAATACTCCTTAATCACCATTAGAGCTGCAATGATTAATCAGTTGGTTGTCAACTAATAAATTAATTCAAACTATTTTGATAATCGATTGATCAGATTGATTTTTTTTTAAGTAAAAAATTATTTTATTCCACTTGTGCTGCAACTAGTGATTATTTTCATTATCAATTCATCTGTTGATTATTTTCTGAATTAATCAGTCATTTGTTTGGTCAATAAAATGTCACAAAATAGAGAAAAACTTTAATCACTGTTTCCCAAATGTCATACTGTGACAGCAGACTAAAGAGACCAGAAAATATTCACATTTAAGAAGCTGAAATTGGAGAATTTGGATATTTTTTCTTCAAAAAATGCTCAAAACAATCAATTGATTAATTAATATAACAGTCATAGTCAATTAAGCGATAAATCATTGCAGTTTTGCAGCTTTTTAAATATATTATCTAGTTTCTTTACACCTCTATGACAGTAAACTGAATATCTTTGGGTTTTGGACAAAACGAGACATTTGAGTTCATCATCTTGGACTTTAAAAAAAACACCAGTCAATATTTTTCACCATCTTCTGTGAGTGATTAATCCAGAAAATAATTGACAGATATTTTTGAAGAGTCAAATTCTCTAAATTCCAGCTTTTTAAACACCAGAAACACCATCAAACTCCACAGCCTTGTTGTTGTCCTGTGGATTTTAGTTCCCAGGTGTCAGTCTGTCTGTCTGTCTCCTGACAGTCACCGGCTCTCTGGCTCTCCGGCAGGACACCAGGAGCAGCTCCTACACCGACGCCCGGTCTCGTCCCAGCATCCCTGTCATGAACCACGTCCTCCACGGAGGCCCGCGCTGCACTGCCCTCGTGTCCCACGACCCCGCCGCCCTGCAGAGCCTGTTCGTCATCTCCACCCGCGCCCCCATGGTCAGGAGGCCTGCTTTCTCTCAAGTCGTCCGCAACTCGTCCCGCAGAGTCCCTCAGCAGCACGGTAAAGGCCAGTGAAGAGCTGCTGCTGCTGGATTCACACAGCTGTAGAGAGGGTTTAAACTGTGAAAATACAGAAACACACTGTGCCTGTGATGAATGTTTTATGTCTGTGGACAGATTTCATACCGGGACACCTGCAGTTTACGCTGCGTGCCACTATAAAGGCCCAAACGCACTAAAAGCGGTAATTGAAGCTCCAGTGGTGCACTGCGGGCTGCAGATCTGAAATGCCAACACCACAGAACCAGCATCATTTCTTCTATGTATCTCTATTTCTTCAGTATTATTATTGATAATAATAGTTTATTTCTTTAATAAAATATCTCATCACCTCATCTTTTTTCATGTCAGTCTGTATAAAGACTAAACTGTGCGATTTAAGGCAGCAGGATCATTTACATCAGTTTCCCTTTGACTGTTAGCAGAAAGCAAAGTGAACACCAGCATGTACCGAGGAGGAGAAGAAGGAGAAGGAGAGACCGATTCTGGACACGTTTTAATCTGGTTTACAATAATCCAGCGCAGTGACAGATGTTTCATGGACGAGATGAGCATCTGTCTGTCATTTCTCTGGTCTGTATAAACCACAGAACGGTACGCTAACATCCGGATTCATGATAAAAAAAAAAAGTTGCCTTCTCTTCCCTAAGTAATTAAGTGATAATTCAGGTGTTGTTGCAGCAGCTTCAGCTCTCGCTCCTGTAGCGTCCATGCCTTCATTTATTCCAGTCCTCACCTGAAGCTCCACAATCCAAACAAGTTCGGAACAGGAGCACTGATGCGCGTAAAGATGCTGTCAGTGCCGCCATTTTTTAAAACACTGGATGTAACGTCAGACGCTTTTAGTGCGTTTTGGGCCAAAACCTCCAGCGCTACAGAAAACAACATCGTGGTTTTTGAAGTTTTTCTACTGTGACCTCAGATACATGTGATATTGTGCTCATACAGACCTCACTTACAGTGCCAAACTAAAAGCCTGATTTAACACTAGCTGTGATCCAAATCTGCACACGTCCCCCGAAAACAAGTTTATTCATTTATTTATGGTTTATTTGATATGAACAGATACAGGATACACAGTCGAGCTGAGCAGCGGATCCTAATTTCTAGCTTCCATCCCAAGAAGGGCTTTTATGAAAATGTATCAGGATCTGATAAACTCACTGATTATTGGGTATTGATATGAGCTGAAAATAGCTCAGTGAAACCAAATGTAATTTTCAGTAATATTTAAGTATTATTCATTAATATTAAAATTTTATTTGAGGATAAACTCGGGGATATTTGAAAAAATAAAAGGCCTTCTGGTTCTTTTCTTACGGAAATTTGTTTGTGCAGTCAAATATTGAAAATCGTTTTTTTATATATATATCTTTTTTGTTTATTTTCGCACTGATAGTAAATAAAATGTCTCTCTCTCTCTCTCTCTCTCTCTCTCTCTCTCTCTTTTTTTTTTTTTTTTTTTTTTTAATGTGAGTTTCATCATAGTCAAGATTTTTGCGGTCAATTTTTGGACGCTGAAAGAAAAAAAAAAAATTAAAATTCGTTTTTTTAGTTTGTTTTTAAAATAAAGATTATTATTGTTCCATATTTGTAAACAAATTTATATTGTTTATTATTTTGTTCTTATATAATTTATTTTGTTGCTACAAAGTTAGGCTAATTAATGTTCGAAAAATAACTTCGCTCCTGTTTATGTGGTTTCCTCCTGAAACTTTTCAGTTGAAGTGACCTAAAGAGGCCATAAAGTTTTACAGCATCTCTGCATCCGCTTTCTTTGTTTTGGTCCCTAACTGAAAACAAAAAGAGACAAAAAAAACTTCCAAACTATAACATCCATCTATAATGACCGTCAGCTGCTGCTTCCTGTGAGAAATTCAGGCCTGGTTTTTATTGTAAAAGCTCAGAAAAAAAAACAGTTGGAGAAATATATTATTATATTTTGTAAATTTGGCATCGTACGAACGAAAGAGAAAGATTTAAAGATTTTATCGAGCATCTAATGCTTATAAAACCTAGACTGACTGAATTTATTAAATATATTTTATTCTGTAAAGGCCTCTGCCTGCAGACACATCGAGGTCATGGCTTTAATTTTTGACTGAAATATTTAAAAAGCACGACAGAAACTTAGAGGCCTGCAGAGAAAAATAAACAGCTTTCAACTGTGGGCCTCAGTCTTCATTATTCTGTTGTGTTACACAACATTGAGGCATTTTTATTAACGAACACGTCACTAAAACTGCTTTTATTTTGGACATTCGGTGAAAACTTTGATTCCTAACCGTATCTTACGCACATTTCTCTCTTATTTTCACTTTATTGGGGTTTGTGTCTCTTCTTGGAGGCCAAAAAAAGAAGAAAAAAATCAAAACGGTGTGGGAATGTGTTGCATTTCAGGAATTTATGGTTTTATTGCGTCTATAAATGTCGGAAATCCTCGTTGTTGGTGGAAATCACCAACTGAAAAGAGCATTTTAAACAAAGCAAAGCGGAAATAAGACGTACGAAATAATAATAGGGTGAGGAGAAACACGTTTTTAAGGAATGAATTTTCGCCTAAAGACTGTAGGCTGTGCATGACTTTCAGATCTCAATTTAGTTCTGATGAGCTTAATAGAAAAGTTGGCTGTTCAAAGTTTTTCTGACCTTAAAATCCCCCTCAGGAGGACTTTAATAATCAGCCGAACACGATTTCCATCTTTGGCCTGTATAGTCAATGCAAATTGATCTGCAGTGACTGAAGGAAATCCTCCATTTTTGAGAGATCATAATACTTTAATGCAAAAAAAATCCTTTAGCCTCAAAGCAAAAAACATTTAGCGCGTTTGAGGCGTAAAGATTGCAGGTATTGAAAGTGAAACCATTTTAAAGAAAGAGGTCACACACGCTTTGGGATTTGGAAGAACTGAAGCCAAAATCTTCTAATATTCTCTGATTAAAGGTGTTAAATAAGTAGATAACGCTACAGCTGTGATTAGAGGACAATAAGAAGCTGTACAGACCTTTTAGAAGCTGGAACAGAACCAAGTGCACCACATCCAGCAGCAGTGTCAAACACACAAAACACTCTCACATCTCCATCTTTACACTTTCTCCTTTTATTCAGCATCAAATCCAAACATTTCAGGCCTTGGAGAAAATAAAGATGGCGATGAGAAAGCGCGTCTAAAGCACAAAAACGGCTGCTGTTTATGAAAATTTACAACTTTGCCATGGAAGTTTACGACTCGCCCGGCTCGGGGATTGGTCGCTGGCGGTCATGTGGACAGCAGGAATGGGAACTTATTTCCCATGAGGTTATATTGCAGCTGCTGATTTCCAGCGCTCATTCACTTTAACACTAGTAACACAACCTTTTCTTGGCTCTTTGTATATATGCGGTGTCGTTGTGAGATTCTGGCCGCCTGTTCGTGCGTAATTTCTCCAAAAAGTGGGCGATGGAGCCTCCGCGCTGACGCCTGGCTGTGCGCGCCATGTTAATGTTGTGTGGGTATACTGAATGTGCGTGAAAAAGAGGGATCATCACACTCCTGGATGGTGGGATTACTTTCCTGAAATCACTTGAATAAAGTGGAGAATTTGGGGAGAGGACAGAGAGGAGGCGAGAGGAGCTTCAGCGTGCGGAGTGGCACCCACACAGGACATGATGGATTATCAACAAAGGTAAGGGCACCATGTTTCTAATATGCCGCCGATTAACTCGGCACGAGTGCGCTGCTGCAGCTGCACTGTTGTGGCTGAGCTGTCACTGGAGGCCTGGTGTTTAGATTACTGGAAATGGGAAGATCAGTCTTTAAGAAATGGCAATTATCCAGTCAGTCCAGTGGATGTTTTTTTTTTTTTTTCTTTTTTCCTGCGCTGTGTGATGAGCTATTCACAACCAGTTGCTGCTGATGTGTCTGTTTAACCCGTGAGATGCTGCAGCGCCTTCAAAAGCGCAAACAGACCTCGAGATTTGCGCTAGAATTTGTGAAAATAATCTTTAATGACGCAAGTTTGAGGCCTGTAGAGACTACAGATGTTATATAATCGGGACAGGGGTGTTTCGGCTGCAGGCCAGAGGGGGTTGACTTTGATGATGATGATGATGATAATGATGATGGTCATACAGGCCCTATGCGGCCGCTGAGATGTATTTTTCTTAAAAAATCAGCCACATCTACCCGCCTTTAATCTGTTTTACTCATTTATTCTGTTTAATATTATTGATATTATTTTATTTTTTCGTTTTGTTCTATAAAAGGTTGCAGAAGTCCGTTTGGTTGATATTGCGCGGCGCTGTTTCGCCTCTTTCTTCCAAATCTTTTATAATTTCGCACAAATATTCGCTCTAGTTGTGGTTTATTTTGATTTAGCAAAAAACGACTGATCCAGAAATCATCGCGTTGGACGTTTTGTTGGATTTCTGGCGCCTCTGCAGCGGTTTTCTGCGTCTTGTTTGATGCAGCATCATCATGTGATCATGTGAAAACATGAGTGTTTCTCTGTCGGTGCAGTCGAATCATCAGTGAGTCTGTTTGTTTGCACTTTACAGATGTGCAGCAGCTGTCTGTCAGGCTGCAGGGGCTGCGGCCTGGTTCAGATTTAGAGGCGGCACCGTTCACTTACTGAAGCCAAAGATGATTATTATTGTTATTCATTTATTTAAAAAAAATAAATTAAACGTTTTCCAAACGGATTTTATCCGAATAATGGATATTTCAGGAGCGTGCTGGATCTAAAGCTAAAGCAAAGACAGCAAACAGAATTGTTCATTTTTATAAGATAATATACTACAAATATGTATTTTTCTACTTAATTATTTCAATTATTTTATTATAAATTAAAGATTCACATTATTTTAACATTGCAGTCTTCTATTTCGTTATTTTTGTTCATTTTCCATGTAATAGAGGATCTTTTCTAAAGGCGAAAGCTTATTAAAACGGTTAAAAATATCTATATGGAATTATAAACATGATAAATGTTAAATTATAACGGTTTATTTAAGAAATTCACATATTTTTTGCACAAAAATCCTGTAACATGGTGAAATTCATTATAAATAAATCGCTTTGACTGAGGAGCGAGACACTAAACTTGGGTTTTTATTAATTATTCAAAGCAACTAATATTACTTAACTGATACATAATGAAGATAATGTTCATTATAAATAAAAACAGCAACGTTAATTAACACAGTATTAATAAAAGCTACCTGTAACGTTAATTAATGTGTTTGTTTCTAAACAGTTATTGATCGGTGATTAAATCCTGATAAGTGGCTTATTTCACACTTAAATACTCACAGTTTGTTAAAAATGAGGAATTAGTTTCCACTTGATCACGGTGGGTGAAGGTGATGATGATGATGATGGTGATGATGATGTGTGGAAGCGCGTGTCCTCCCTCCTGCTCTCTGCTGTGCGTCTTCATGGACTTCAGTGACAGATCAGGACGAGCCTTTAAACACCTTTTTAAAGAGTGAAATATGAACATTAGTGACGCGGTTTTTTCCCTCTGCGTCAACTTGGATTCAGTCACACTCATTATGGGGATTTCTCTCAGATGCAGTGAGAATACAGCGCGTTTATTAGTTTATTAGTTACAGGAGATTATTTAATTAAAATGGGAGTTAAGGTCAGAGGAGGAGAGATTTGTACGTAAATGGAAATAATGCACAAAGAAGTGTTTTCATTGCGATGTTTTCTGTTCTTTTTTGCATTGTGTGTGCGTGTGCGTGTTTGTGTGTTTATTAGTTACAGTAGATTATTTTATCAAATGGGAGTGAAGGTTAGAGGAGATATTTGTGCGTAATTTGTGCGTAAATGGAAATATTGCGCAAAAAAGTGTTTTCTTCTTTTTTCTTGCATCGTGTGTGTGTAAGTGTGTGTATATGAGTGTGTGTGTGTGTGAGAGAGAGAGGGAGAGAGAGGTAGAGCTTGTGCGGGCGTGCTTGTTTATTACGGAGGGGGAGAAGTGCGCCTGTTTGGTCTGTTTTACTGGACTGTATATGCGTAAAACGAAAAGTTCCGACACAAACAGTTATTTTGTATGTATGTTGGTTTTTTAAAAGTGTATATGCATTTCTATGAGTCTCAGCATCTGTGTGCGTGAGCGTGCGTAAAGCCTCGACAGGCTGGAGCGCTTCATTTCGATTCACCGGGGACCCCTGCGCGCAACAAGAGCCCCCCATGGGTGCAATAGTGCAAGCACAGGCGGCGGTGATTGGCCAGAGGTTGATCAGATGGTACACTTCCCCTCTGTGTTCAGTGGCACCTCACAACCCCCCCTCTCAGCAAAAACCAAATCTCGGATAAAGTAATGGCAAAAGCACTTGGACTATAAAAGACAACAAATCATATTCCTCCGGAGTATATACACCCCGTTGTCCACCCAATGAGTTCCTATTTTGTTAACTCAACTTTCCCCGTGTCTCTGCCGGGAGGACAGGACTCTCTCCTGGGTCAGATACCGCTATATTCCTCGGGATACACCGATCCGTTAAGACACTATTCCAACGCGGCCACATATGGAGCCGCAGCCAACATGCAGGAGAAGGTTTACCCCGCGTCGTACTACCAGCAGACGGGCGCAGCGGCCGCGGCCATCTACGGCCGGGCTGCTGGTGGAGGAGCGGCGCCCTGCGACTACAACCCGGTGGGGACTTTCTACAAGGACGCGGAGGGCTCCTGCGCCTTCTCGAGTCGCGACGAGCAGCCGCTGTTTGTCACTCAGGAGCACCAGCAGCGCAAAGCGGAGTGCCCCGAGCAGACTGTCAGCATGAGCAGCAGCCTCGACGACAAGTCCTCCACCCTCATCTACCCGTGGATGCAGAGGATGAACGCCTGCTCCGCCGGTGAGTACGAAAAGTGCACGTTTGGCTCTGTTGTTGTCATTCAGCTGCTGCCTGGAGGTAAAAGGCTCCTGCAGCCTGAGCCTCACATAGTTTTACCTGACAGCCACACACTCACATTGATATTCAATTAACTTAAAATCACCAAATCATCAGATAATTACAGAACAAAAAGTAGAGTTTGGGATTATTGCTTGCGTGATTACGCACGGATCTTCATGCGCCTTCAGGGCTTCGGCTACTCCATCATCATCACATACATACATACACGACTGTACGCGCACACACACGCACGCACGCACGTACAGACTTGGCCTACATCACCCGAGCTCCAACTTAAAGCTCTGACTGAACCCGGGTCACATGGCATCTCCAGAGTGGGCCTTTTTTCGCTTTTAGAGCAACATTAAACCATTAAATGTCCCAAAATAAACACAAAAACTTTAAATTTTAATTTATTTTTCAAAAAGTCAAGCTTTATTCATTGATGCGCAGTTTGATTCTGACTGTACAGCCCTACTGTAATTATACAGAACAATATACTGATGTCATGAGACAGAAAACGCACCATGAGGTCACTTTTACGCACCACGCATATAGGCTACAACCTATTGTAGCTTCATTAATGACATCATTTAAGATCATTTAGGAGGTTTTTCAAAATAAAATACCTGCACGGATCATCATGACCTCACTGCAAGGCGTGTCATAAGAATGATAAAGAAATATTATTAGACTATATAGCGATTTTATAGAAAATATGTTTTTAAAAAATGAATATATGCTACTGAATTCCACTGTGAGACGTTTGCGTACCTATAGGAAGACACTATCAGAGGAACACTGTGGGAGACACTTAAAAATATGCATGCAATAGAGTACAGTTAATCACTATATCATCATTTACTACTTAAAATACAGTGATTTTGATAGAAAATAGTTTTAAAGAATGAAAATATGCTATTGATTTCCACTGTGAGACGTTTGTGTACCTACAGGAAGAGTCTGTTTTAAGAACATTATAGGAGGAAATTAAAAAGAAATATATACATTAGAGTACAGTCAGTCACTATATTATCATTTACTACTTTGAAAATATTGTGATTTTACAGAAACTGTTTTTTCAAAATGAATATATGCTATCAATACCACTGTGAGACGTTTGCGTACCTATAGGAAGAGGCTGTTTTAAGAATGTCATGGGAGAAAATTAAAACACGTATACATAAGAATACAGTTAACCACTATACTATCATTTACTACTTTAAAAATATAGTGATTTTATAGGAAATATAAATAAAAAAAGAATATATGCTATTGAATATCACTGTGAGACGTTTGCGTACCTATAGGAAGAGGCTGTTAGAGGATTATTATAGGGGAAATTTTTTAAATAAACAATTAGACTACAGTTAATTACTATATTATTATTTACTACATAGGAAATATTGTGGTTTTAGAGAAAATACTTTTAAAAAAATGAATATATGCTATTAATTCCACTGTGAGACGTTTGCGCACCTATAGGAAGAGGCTGTTTTAGGAATATTATAGGAGAAATTTTAAAAAATATGTATACAATAGAGTGAAGTTAATTACTATATCATCATTTACAACTTCACACACGATACATTATTATATTTTAATGTCATAAAACTGTCATTTGAAGCTGAAGTACCACTTTATTGTATTTTTTCAGACACACGTCTACAGATTTCCAGTGCATTCTCAGGTAGATTTTTCTCCTACACCCTCAAATTCACTTATGACAAGTATTTAATCAATAATTTATGATCTGGTTCTTTGTTTCAGGTCCATTTGGCAACAGTGGCCGCAGGGGCCGACAGACCTACACCCGCTACCAGACTCTGGAGCTGGAGAAGGAGTTCCACTTTAACCGCTACCTGACCAGGAGGCGCCGGATAGAGATCTCGCACGCCCTGTGTCTGACGGAGAGACAGATCAAAATCTGGTTTCAGAACCGCAGGATGAAGTGGAAAAAGGAGAACAAACTCCTGAATCCCTCAAAGACACCCGAGGATGAGGAGGAGGCGGAGAAGAAGAACTAAAAAAATAAAAGGACACTGAGAGAAACAAAGAAGGCACGTGTGTGTAATTGTGCGCACACACCTTAAAATAAAAATGTATTTCTTTGTAGATAAAAGTGCAAATCACATGTTAGAGATAGAGTGATAGGCTTTATTTCAGTATCTGCACGGTGATGATGTTAAAAATCAGGTCCTCCTCTGTTTGTCCTGTTTGTGCTCGTGTGTTTTATTTAGGGGACTATGCAAAAATCCGCCAAAATGTAAATAATTTTTAGTGTTTTAGTTTTTGACAATGTTGTTACCTCATGATCGTAGGCCTACTGAGTTTTATTTCTATGATTTTTATTATTAAAAAGAACCTTTTTGTCCTTCACTGTACATCTCGTGGTGTAGTTGTTGTCTATAATAGTCTATAGGCTTGTTGTGCCATCAACTCTTAACATTTGTACAGATGTTACAGAAATGTTACATGTTATTTATTGTTGTGTGTTCAATGCACATCTGGATATTGTGTGCAATATTTTGTTTAGGAAATTGTACATAGAAAATAAAGGCTTTTTGATGTATATTGGAAAATCTTGTGGCGTCTTTCATCCTCAAGAAAAATATTATCATCATTATTATTATCATTTATACCACTAAAGGCTTTTGCACTGCTTCTGAAGCCTAAATAAGCCAATAAATTCCCATGAAACCAGTAGAAAGATTAAAATAATTTCCAGTTTGACACTTTACGCGTCAAAATGTCTGATAAGTCTCTGTTATGTGCTACCTGAGCCTTTTGTGGCCTATATTATCAGCGTGTTACATAAATGATGGATGACTCCGGGGGCCTGACAGCGCGTCCCGGCGGAGCGATACCACCTCTGTCCGGAAGATGGCGCTCTCTGCCTGCGCGGCTCTCAGGGGCGCAGCGGGGAGGCACCATTGACTGGAGCCTAACGACCATTATTTCGTCATCATTTGTAACCATGGAGCATGAATTACCTCTTGAAGTCATCAGTGAGGATTTACGACTGGTCAACAAAGGCACGTGATTCCCGAACGCTCTCCCATATTTGGCCGCATACCTGGCAAAGTACAGTAGGGCTTCATTGCTTATAATTCATGATTGCATCCATAAATCGTGCAAGCACACAGGATTATAGCGACAAAGATCTACAAATCGAGGCTTTAAAAATCCAAGCAAATGAGCTCTTACTTTGTAAACTCGTTCTCAGGGCGCTATCCAAATGGCTCCGACTATCAGTTACTAAATTATGGGACTAACGGCGCTGTGAGCGGCTCCTTCAGAGACCCTGGCACCATGCACTCCGGGTCTTTCGGCTACAACTACAATGGCATGGACCTAACCGTGAACCGCACCAACACGGGCAGCCACTTCGGGGCCGTGAGGGAGGATGCCCGGGGATTCGCGCCCGACGCCCGCTACAGACAGACGCCCAACTGCTCGCTCTCGTCTCCAGAGTCGGTGCCTCCGTCGTGCGCCACGTCCAACCGGGAGCCGCTGGAACTAAAAAGCCCCTCTCCTCCCTCTGACCGGAGCACGACCTCCGTCGGCAACACGCTCAACAAAAGCAACAGCGCTCATTTCACGGAGATAGAGGACGCCACGGTCGCCTCCGAGACCGAGGAAGGCGCGCACAGCAGCGGCGGCTCCGGCAGCACGGCACCGCGGGCGCAGCAGCAGCAGCAGCAGCAGCAGCCTCAGCAGCAGCAGCACCAGGACCCCAACGCCACCTCCTCCACTCCCACATCAAACGAGTGCCAATCGCCACAAATATTCCCCTGGATGCGGAAACTGCACATAAGCCATGGTATATTTATTTACACCTCTAATAATATTTAGTTTTGATTTGAGGGATGTCACGCTGGCGGTGTCATAAATCTGTCAAGTGTTGCATGAGTGAGCAGCTCGGTGTGGATGGTGGAGAAAAGGGCAGTATTTGTTGAGTGTTTATGGGTGTTTGTGAGGTTAACAGCCGCTGGAGCCTGTCAGACAGGATGGGTTGTGAAAATGTGGATTTTTTGGGGGCATTTAAACGCAGAGAGTTGGAGATAAGAAAAGCTCTAATAATACCCGTGGAGTGTTGTTATGTGTCGTGTTGGTTGCATGCTTCCTTCCTTCCCCTTGCATCAGCTCATTCTCATCTTTCTGTCCATCACATCCCCATGCTGAAGCCCCCCTCCCCCTCCAAAAAAAAAAAAGTCTAGAAGTCCGTTGTTGTTGAGTTGCAGTTGCTAATTTTTCTGGATTCTCTGTAAAATTGTAGATATGACTGGACCTGATGGGAAAAGGGCCCGAACTGCGTACACCCGCTACCAGACGCTAGAGCTGGAGAAAGAGTTTCACTTCAATAGGTACCTAACCAGACGGCGGAGGATAGAGATAGCCCACGCCCTGTGTCTTTCCGAAAGACAGATCAAAATCTGGTTTCAGAACCGCAGGATGAAGTGGAAGAAGGACAATAAACTGAAAAGCATGAGCCTTGTGACAGGAGGCAGCGCCTTCCACAACTGAATAACTCTTTTTGGTTGGGGGGAGATGAGTAAAAATAATGATAAATAGTTAAAAAAAAAAAAAAAAGAAGAAGAAAGAAAAAAAGAAATCCATGAGTACTGTAAAGCAAAGCGCAGCACCTTCCTTCCAGCATGCTATTGTGATAGAAAAAGAAGTATTCTGTGGTCTTAAAATGCCATTTTTAGTTGACTGTTGTTGTACTATGATAGCTTAGATGTCAAATAAGATGTAAATATTATTGGGGGTATTGATTGTCATTGCTTTTTGCTCTTTCTGTCTCTATTGAAGGTGTTCCAACTTGAGCTCTTTATTGTGACTTCTTCTTGACGGTCTAACAGGAGTAAAATTCATTGTAAAGAAGAAAAAAAAAAAGTTTCCAAACCATATGCTGCTCTTCATTGAATGTAATGTATTCCGGGGCCATTTAAAAAAAAAGCGCTTTAGTGTAAGTTTTACTGCTATTTTTGATGTGGCCAAGATCCATAAAACTTTCAAGCCAATGTGTAGCTCTCTAGGATATTTTGTGCATCTGTTATTATTATTATTATTATTATTATTATTATTGTTTAGGACTAATTATGAGCAATGCAAATGTATTCAACCTGTCAATGTGATAAATTTTTAGTGCAAAGGGTTATTCTTCTGTGGATACTAGGCAGTGATGTAAGCTTTTTTCGCCAATAAGCTTTTTGTATTTGTAAGTGAACTCATAGCGCTTGGAAAATAAAGTTTCTCTCAATTGCTTTGAACGTGTCTCTCGACTGTATTATCAAGTAGAATAAATACAGAATAATAAAAAAAAATCCAGGTTTTAGCTTAGTTAGAGGTTTTAAAGCAGCGGAGATAGAGCTGCGTAATAACCTAACTCGCTAATGATTAACCTGTAAGAATTATAAAAGTGTCACACGAACAAAAAAGATTTTTAGGCTACATTTTTTGGCTCAACAAAGTGACAGAGAAAACAGAACTTTTTCAAACTTACCTCCTCTGACTGACTGTCTCTGCAGCGAGATGCGTGTGGAAAACATGTTGGTGATAAAATCCCCTAAAAAAAAAAGGAAAAAAAAGAGTGAGCTTTGGCGTACAGGTATATAGGCAAGGCTGAAGTTTGGTAAAAATCCCCCCTTGCCAAAGATTGTATAGGCCTATATTACTTACAGACTGTGAAAAGTCACGTGAGGTCCATAAAGTTGGTTTTATGGTTTTGGGGAGTAGACAATGTACTATATAATTCACAACCTTGAATGAAAGTGACGGCTTAACTGCATGGATGGGACTGGAAAGGCTGGACTGGTCTGGGGAAGGAAGGAAGGTGATGTCCAGTCATATTTAGGGGGGGAAAAAAAACTTGGCAAACTGCATCCATAGAAATATTTAATTTTATTTTTAAATGTCAGATTAAATTTCAAGTTTTTATGGGGCTCTTGAGTGCACATTTCCTCAGAAATGTTATTTACACTCCTGCAATCTGAGCCACCTTTCTTCCACATTTCCACCCGCAGAACTACACTTCATTTTTTAACACTTTTAATATAAAATGTCAAAACTTGTCCTTGCAAAAGGCTCTCGCTATAGGCCTCTATTTCTGCAGAAATTGTAAATACTGATTAGAGATTCGGGTGTTCAAAATAGCGAGAAAAACACAAAGTGCTTTATTTTGCAAGCATAAAATGTTTAAATCTCTAAATTTAGGCTGCTAATTCGAGGCTTTGCTGACATGAAACGAACTTGAGCGAGCTCCCGGAGTGATTTATTCCGATCTGTCAAGTCACCGAGCGGCCAAAGGTGAAGTCTCGGACAACTCTGAGCTGGACACACAAGCCTCACTGGCTTTACATAAAGAAATCTCTGCCTATGCATTGTCTGCCGGCCTCTAATAAAACATAATGATATTATCTCCAGGAAACTGAAGGCTTTATGAGACTTCTGCAATATTTTCAAAGTCTTTTCAAACTCATTTCAGGTAGAAAAAAAAAAGTTAAAATCAGTGGTGGTGGGCTATATGGGTCCCAGACATTTTCCACATATTCATAACTATTAAGTGGCAATTTAACCAGCGTAATGAGTATTGCATATTGATAGGGGTAATCTGTACCCGGATCTCATGCATAATTCATGGCGGCGGGGATCATCGCTGGGTCAGTAGACGATGTAGACTGCTGCAGCCGCTGCAGATGCGTCAGGAGGAAGGAAGCGCACACTGCTGCTGCCAGACTTTGCACCGTCACGATGGAGACTCGCACATGAAGGAAAAAACTGTCTGTGTTTTGCACATGCGAGAGTTAAATGTCTTTATTTCTAGTATATCTCAAATCACAGTGTTGTAGTTAGGATGAAAGATTTAAAAAATGATTTAAAAAATCACTGCAAACACGCTGCGTAAGTGTGGATTTTGCTCCTCTTTTGTCTGCTCTGCTTTACAATAACAACAATTAAAAATGTGTAAAGAAAGTGGTGCAGGATATATAGTAACTGACCACCATAAGGCATCAAAACCACTATTTTTAAGGACAGATGGGTTATATTCTTTGAATAAAACATACTGTTTCCTGTAAAAATCATATATGAATTTAGAGGAATCAACACTTTCCTTATTAACTTAACATTAATATATAAGTTGTATTGATCAGTTATTAGAACCATTAGTTTTATTTGTGACTTTTAACATAATCAGTTTCTCCAGTCAGTGCTCAGATCTGTTACTTGTGCAGCAGCAATATGAGTACAGGAGTACTAAACTCCATTAAAAGTAAAAATACTGAATTCAAAGTCTTAAAGTAACAATGCAGTGAAAATCATACATAATTTATTTGAGTCAACTCGTCTTTTCTTATTAACTTAACATGAATACACAAGTTTTATTGATTCAAGTTAATTAAACTTAAATTTGTAGTTTTTATTTTCAGAACTTATAGACATGAATTCTTCTAACTTGAGGTCTTTTGACATGAGTAAATGTACTGTGCTGAGTTCATTCAACTCATTAAATTAAGTTCCTAAAAAACAAAAATCACAACCAGCAGTTTAGCAGACTTCCCAGCATGCATTGCGTGCTGCGTGTCTAATACATTTTAAGATGAGGTAAATGTAAATCAAATGTGTTTGTTTGTTTCCAGTGTGGCTGAACTGTTGTTGGTTCACATTAATATTTTCAGTTTACTGAACATGTTTTCTCAAGTACAACTGAATTAATATCAACTTTATTTGACTAAAAAAGTTTGTTTTGAATAAATACAAAATCACCTCCCCTCTGAACACCAGCTCTTCTAACTTGAAGTCTTTTGATTTGAAATGACAAGTTGAATGACTGTTCTGCAGAATTCAATCAACTCATTAAATTACATTTCTAAAGGAGAACGATCAGTGTATTAGCAGACTTCCCAGCATGCCTCGTTTGAGAGTTAAAACTCTCCTGAAACCCTCCCTTTTTTACATTTTAAGAAGACTCATATGATTAAAACTTGTTGTGTCTCTAACACACTTCAAAATTAGAACTGTTGGTTTGTAAAGTTCATCAGTGCCTGCAGAACGTGCAACACCGAACATGCAACAGAGTTAATATCAAGTTTATTTGGTTAGAAAAGTTTATTTGTTTGGAATCAGTACAACATCACCTCAACAGATTCAGAACAGATTCTTAACAGATTCAGTCAACTTAAATTTTTATGGTAGCAGGACACCAACTGTTTTTTTCAAGTTAAAACAAGTTCTTAATTTTACAGTGAATTAATTAGGTAATAAATGGTCTAATCAGTTCTAAAATGAAATGTAATGTCTCATGTCTCTACACTGTAAGATGAAGAAGTGACTCTTTAAACTAAGGAAATGTACTCTGTTTGTAATTTCTGTCAGAGTGGCTGCAGTTTTTTGTTCAACTTAAAATCTTAAGCTTATTGAACATGTTTTTGTTTGAAGTACAAGTGAAATACTTAAGTTTATTTGACTAGAAATGTCTGTTTGTTTTGTATCAGTACAAAATTACCTTAACTTGTCTTTTCAGATTCAGTCAACTTAAATTTTTATGGTAGCCCAGACACTAACTTTTTTTTTTTTTAAGTTAAAACAAATATAGTGAATTAATTAGGTAATAAATTGGCAAATTAGTTCCAAATCAAATTTAAATGCTGCATGTTTCTAATACACTTCAAGATGAAGAACTGACTTTCAAACTGAGGAAATGTAAACAGAAGTTAAATTTGTTTGTAACGTTTGTCAGTGTGCCTGAAGAGTTGTTGGTTCAACTTAACATCTGAAGCTTACAGAACGTATTATCTCAAATACGACTGTTTTGAATAATTACAAAAATACTTCACCTTGTTTTGTCAAATTCAGTCAACTTAAAATTTTAGGCTAGCCTGGACACTAACTTTTTTATGTTTCAACAGATACTTTATTTTAACAGGGAATTAATTGGGTAATGAAGTCCAAATCAGCTCTAAAATGTAATCTAAGTGAGAAAAGCATATTTATGTTCAAATTAAAGAATGAGTCAAACTTCATGTCATTTTTAATCCACCACCTCTCACATGTAATTTAAGGCAGCCTCGTTCATTCGATCATAGTGATGAAATACATGAAACAAATGTCACCTTGAACAGTTTTTTGGGAGGCCGGTAACAGTTTATGGTGTCATGGATGCTCAACATCTGGCAGACCCTGTGTGTGTGTAAGAGAGAGAGAGAGAGGGAGAGAGAGAGAATGTGTGTGTGTGTGTGTGTGTGTGTGTGTGTGTGTGTGTGTGTGTGTGTGTGTGTGAGTTCAGTTCGCTGCTGCAGCTGCTGTGGTGAGAGGCTGTAATGCAGATGATCCGCCAGCAGAGGGCGCCTCAGACCGGCCCGGCGGATGATGGATGAGTTTTTTCTGTCTCTCTGCTCCGACTCTTATCATCGAGGGCATGTAGGTTACAGAGCAGGACACAGAGACACCAGAGTCACTCCGAGCCTGTTTATTGGTCACGTCTTTTAGGTTTGAGTGCAGAATAAACCTTTAATCCTCCAAACTTTGACCTGAGAGTGAAAATCTCTGAAAACACGTTTGATTTTAAGTACTAGTCAGGTCGAATAATCAGACAGCTGCTGTTAATTTTCACTTTATTATTCCGGAAACCAGCTGGGTACTTTTACTCGAGTACTGCACTGAAGTATAGTTCTGAGCAACTTGTACTTTGTTTGAGTATTTTTATTTTATGCAACTTAAACTCGTCTCAGAGGCAAATACTGCAGCCTACTTTTCACTGTACAACATCACTTATTACTTTTCAGATTAAGATGTTACATAAAATATAACTTTTACAGATAATATATTGTTAAAAATTAAATATTTGCTCTCTGAACTTCTCATGTGGTCATTCATCAATAATTGTTTGAGGCCCAAAGAAGTAAAAATATTCAATAATTCACCAAAAAGCAACAATTAGAGAAATGTTAAAAAAAATAAGAATAAAAATTAAAAAATACAGTCTTGTGTACCAGAAGTTCTTTTTTTTTTCTTTTTTTCTCTCCAGTAAATAATCTCAAAACTAGGGATGAGTATTGAAAACTGGTACTAAACCAGTACCGGTTCCTCACTGGTCATTACAGAAAGATTTATAAATTCCCGAACAAACAATATTACTATAAGTATTTATGAAAATTAGCTGACAAAAGCAAAGTGTTCATAAGTGTGGGCTCACTTTTCTAACTCACTTAACTCAGGAAACAATTTAACTTGTTATTTCTGAATAAGAGCAATAACTGTTGAATCTTTTTGTTTCATGCCTCTATTTTTATGCTCCAAATATAGAGAGTGATATCAATAAAGGTATCAGTAAGCAGCGGTATTGATAAGCAGTATTGACATCAGTATCAATAAAATCCTAATGATACCTCTCAGATTTTTCCGCTGACCCCTTGGAGGGGTTTGACCCCTATGTTGAGAACCACTGTACAGCTCCATCTCACAGCTACAACAGTAACATGCTGCTTACTTGATGAATCAGTATTAACAAACTACTTACAAGGGAATGTTTCTGCAGGTTGAGTACTTTTACTTTTGATACAGCCTTTGCTTATTTGTAATGGAGTACTTTTACTTTAGTAAAGGATCGGAGTGCCTCCTCCATCACTGTGAGCCTGAAGGCAGATGAAACCTGAGTAAAAATGAGTCAAATACCATCGTGCCGAGCATGAGAACACCTCACTGGTTATGTTTATAACTGTAGCCTGTGACAGTGACACACATGGCTACATTACTCCTATAAGTGCTCATAATGTGACATAAACATGTTTATGATTTCTTGAACTATTACAGAAAAAAGACAGTCATAATATAAGGTCATAGTCATAAAATATGGGTCCTCACCTGTGGGTATATTGGATATGATGTTTTTGGAATTTGATGACTTTATTAATGATAAATAAATAATTATTCAAAGCTTAGAGCCACTGAAAGATATAAATAATAACATTATTAGGGTTGGCAGGTTACAACAGCAGACCTGAAGTATTAAACCACTTTATTCAGTATTTATAACTCCACATGTGATGTATTTAACCACTTTATTAATGACATAAACCTATTATCATTTATAGTTAGACTTGGTGGATTAAACCCCTGTATTATTATCAGACCCTTTTATTAACGACTTAATGGCATTTAAAACGTCACACATTATGTATCAAACTACTTTATGAATGAACTAAACCTGTTGCCATTTAAATACAGACCCTGGTGGATTAAACCACTTTCCAACTGCACAATTGATATTAAACCACTTTATTAATGACTTATTAGCATTTATAACTGCACAATTGATGTATTAAACCACTTTAATATGGACACTTGTGCACACTTGGTGGATTAAACTCCTTTACTGATGACTTATTATTTATAATTGCACAACTGATTATTAAACCACTTTATTAACAATGGCTTATCAGGAAATAAGAAACCAGTCAGAATTTATAAATGGATCATCAATAGAAACTGCATTATTTCAAAAAAGAAAACCAACCAGCCAACTTGATATTTCACAACCTGGTAATTCAGAATTTGTCACTTATGCTTATTATAACAAACCTGATTTATTAACCATTAACAAAGACACTAATAATACGTTATAAAGACTATATAACAGGTGGCTTAACGAAAAAAGGTTTAGAGATAAGATTGTCTAAAAAGTAAAATCTCTGCATTCCTAACTTTGAGTGTATTGTTTTTAATATTTTAACATTATTATAATTATTAAGGAGGCTGCAGTTTCTGACGAGCTGTCATCTATATATACCCTGTAGATCCGAATTTGTGTAAATGTAGCAGCAGCCACAAATTCGCGTCTTGGGGATTATGTAGGTGATGACACTTCACCTCGAGAAGAAGAAAAACATTCGTTTAAAACCCCAGAAAATAGCAGTTGCTGTCTACATGTCCGCAGTTATAATTTAATGACGTATAATATACATATTATTGATATATTTGATGTTTTCTGTGCTTGTTAGTATGTGTTAAAATGTTGTTTTTGTGAGAGGGGCTCTGCACGCACAGAGCTGCAGGCCTCCCTCACCAAACTAAACACGCTTCTGTGAGTGTTTTTCTCTTCTTCTCCTTCTAGCTGCACATTGTTGGAGAATATGACATCTGTGAAAGTTGCAGGACAGGCCTTCAATGAGGGCCATTGTTCGGCGCATCATTTATCTTCTTTTCACTGCGCTGCCGGCTGCTGTAGTCGAGGAGGAGTTTTAGTTTGCAGGGAAATGTGAGGAGGAGGACCTCAACAAACAGCTCCAACAGACGCACGGGCTGCAGACTGCACCGAGGAGGAGATGAGATCCAAAAGGAAAAAAGTAAGTTTACCAAAGATGTATTTTTTACTGTGCTGAGGACAGGAGAGCAGAGGCGGAGTCAGAGTGTGAGTCTGGGTTTGATTTGAGGGAATAATCACGTTGTAGGCGGTATGAACAGCAAATGAATGGTTTATGACGCACTATAACGTGGTTGCAAGCTGATATGAGGACAGTTTTAAGCGTTTATTAGCATTTATAACTGCACGCCTTAAAACCTTGTATTAATGACTTAGGCCTATTAACTTTTATAACTGCACACTTGATGTATCAAACTACTTTATTAATGCTGATTAACATTAATAACTGTATACTTAATGTATTAAAACATTATTAATGACTTTTGGACATTCATAATGGCACACATGACATATCAATGTCTTATTGTATAACGGCACACTTGATGTATTAAGACTTTATCAATGACTAACCTTTATAACAGCACAACTGACGTTTTAACCACTTATTAACATTTATAACTGCAGACCTGGCGATTGAACCCCTTTATTAATGATTAATTAACATTCATAATCGCACACTTGAGTCTATGCAGTTCTGAGGATGCAAAGACAGTTTAAAGTGTTTATTATAATAATAATTATTATTAGTCAGCAATTATAACTGCTCTATGAAGGTGTTTTATGTTATTACAGTAGTTTTACTATTATTATAATTAATTATCTGTTTTTTTATAGCAGCCTCCACTAATGCCATCATATCTAGTTGTTGACAAATAAAATAATAAACACTTAAATCTGCTGACAGCTCTATTATAGTGTCTTAGAAACCATTCATTAAATGTGTTGATATCTCATTTTTTTGATGTGGAAAATTATTATTAGTATTATTATTTTATTTAGCTGAAAACAGTTATTTTATGTACTTTAAAATGTTAATTATATTCTAATCTATTCTAATTATTTTGTCTGTTGCTTACGTTGTCTGCGGGAAATGAAGTTGCTTCTACTGTTGATTCTTTGGATTAATTCAGAGGCATAAATCCCCTCCTGGTGGACACGTGGTTCCTGCAGCTAATTGACAAGACAGGTTGCAGCGCGCTGCATTTGTCAGCAGGCCTGCAGACTGAATGGAGGGGTGGAGGTGGTGGGTGTGGTGGGTGTGTGGGGTGAGGAGTGTGTGTGGGGTGAGGAGTGTGTGTGTGTACATGTCCATCACACATCAGACAGGCAGCATAAAGAGCGCAGAGCTCGCCGTGGTGTGATGAAGATGGGATGTAAAGTGCAGCTCAGGGATGTTGTCATATCTGAATGATAACTGCAGGCCACGGGGATCAAATATGAATTTATATTTATACTGTATGTCTTCATTCAGGACGCTACACTGACTTATCGTGTCGGTCCATCTGCATGTCCCCCTCAAGCCTCCTCCTCCTCTTCTTCTGCCTCGTATATCACAGGACGATTTAGACTTTTTGAAGACAGCGCACTTATTGCTGATTTTCTTTGTATTTATATGACACTTTTTATGGCACCATAAAGGCTATCAGTGAGATTTATGGCACATACAGCCACATAAGTTACCAGTTTATTAGGCACACCTATGTATCCTAATTGATATGCAGCACCTTTCAGTACAAATCAATACAATTCCTCCATAACAAAAACGTCCAGGTCGGTGGAAATTTACACAGCTTTAAGCCACATCTCATGGCCTTCATCAGCACGTGGAGCTCAGTATTGTTTTTTTATTAACTATTTATTAACATTTATAACTACATACTCGGTGATTAAACCCCTTTATTAATAGTTTATTAACATTCATGGCTAAAGACTTGGTTTATTAAACCCCATTATCAATGACTTGTTAAGAATTATAACTACAGGCTTGGTGATTAAACCTCTTTATTAACAGCTTATAACGTTCAAAACGACAGTGTGATGGAATAAGCCCCTTTATTAACGTCTTAATAACGTTTCTAACTACAACTGGGCTGGATTTACACCTTTATTAATGTCTTATTAATGTTTATAATAAGGTGTGGTAGATTAAACCCCTTTATTAATCCTTATTACTGGTTCTAACTACAAATGTGGCAATTAAGCGCCTTCACTTAATGGCTTATTAACATTTATAACTACAGATTTGATTATTAAACCCTTTATTAACGGCATATTAGCATTTATAACTACAGACTGGGTGATTAAACCAACAGCTTATTAACATTTATAACAACAGACATGGTGCAGTAAGCGCCTTATTAATCTTTATTAATGGCTTATTAACATTTATAACAATAGTCATGATTGATTAAGCCGCATTTTCATTGGCTTATTAATGTATACAGACTTGGTTGATCAAACCACTTTATCAACGGCTTATTAATATTTATAACTACAGAATAGGTTGATTAAACCCCTTTGTTAACATCTTACTAACATTTATAACTACATATGTGGTGTTATTCCCCTTATTAATCTTTATTAATAGCTTATTAATGCTAATTAATACAGACGTGGGGATTAAACCCCTTAATTAACAGCTTTTTAATATTTATAACTACAGATGTGGAAGATTAAACCCCTTCATTGATGGCTTATTAACATTTATAACTGTGGAAACTACATTCCCTAATACAATCCAGGAGATGTGACTGAATAATGAGTCTTCAGGACTGCTGCATTGGTCCGTATGAGCTTTAGCCATTTATACCTAACTAACTTGCAGCTGAGCGCACGTGTGTATGTTTTGATCTTTTATGCGAAGCCATTTTGTTCATCATTTTCTTTAAAATTAAACTAAATAAGCTCCTTCACACAGCAGCTACAAAAAAAAAACGGCTTACAGAACTTTTATTTTTGGACAGATGGACAAAAAGCACAGATCTGCTCACTCTTTATTCAAATCATCTTGGAGAGACGTGCTCGGCTCACAGATCAAAGGTGTTCATTAGCATTAATTAACGCTACTTAGTTAAATATTACCTTTCAGTGCCAATCAAAGCGATCGAGCAAAACATGAAGATGAGAGATCAAAGAGCTGCCGATCGATCGATCTCCCTGCAGCTCACAGTCTGATGGTCACCATGTAAACCAGAGCAGCTCCTGTCCGGAGCCTCATTATTACAGTCTCAACTTTTTAATGGACGCTGCTGCTGACCTCTGTCTGTCTGTCTGTCTGTCTGTCTGTCTGTCTCCACTTTAGTGCTTTAAAATGACCCTATCGGATCACTCATTTAAATTAGAAACAAAAAAAGAAAATCTCATTACATAAACAAGACGTAATGCACTTGGTATGTGAGTGTGTAAAAAAACACCCAGACTAAATACTGATAGCTTTCTTTGCCCGAGTAATTTATGGCGTCTCTGGCATCGCTCCTAAATGGGATGTTTGAATTTATTATTACAGCGCTGGACAAGTTCCCAGGAGTGTTTAAACAGAACAGAGATGTAGCTGCCTGTGTGTTCATATATTTTCTACACTGAGAATACAGCTTCAATGTTACAGAACAAAATAAAACAAAATAAAATAAAACAAGCTGCTTTTTGGCTCATTTTAATTCATGCCAGTGGCTGTGAGAGGCGTCTTCTTAACAGAACATTTCCCTTTTCTAAATGTTAAAACCTTTATTAACATTTATAACAATGGACGTGATGGACTAAACCCCTTTATTGAGGGCTTATGAACGTTTATAACTACAGATGTGGTGACTAAACCCCTTTATTAATGCCTTATTAATATTTATAACTACTGATTTGATGGACTAAACCCGTTTATTCAGGGCACATGAACATTTATAGCTACAGACTCAATGACTATACCCCTTTATTAAGGGCTTATGAACATTTATAACAACTGACGTGATGGATTAACCCCCTTTATTAATAACATATTAACATTTATATACTATACGCCTTTATCAAGGGCTTATTAGCATTTATAACTAAAGATGTGGTGATTAAAAACCCTTTATTAACGTGTTATTAATAGTTATAACTACAAACATGGTGACTGAACCCTTTATTAATGGCTTATTAACACTTATAACTACAGACTTTGTGGAGTAAAGCCCAATGTTAATGGCTTATTATCATTTAGAATTACAAACGTGGTGATTACACCATTTTATTAACAGCGTATTAACATTTATTATTACAAACGTAGCGATTGGACCCTTTATTAACAGCTTATTAACATTTATAACTACAGACGTGGTGATTGAACCCTTTACTAACATCTTATTAATATTCATAAATACAGACATGGGAGATTAAACTTAAAATGTATTATCATTGATAACTACAGGCATTATTAACGTCTTATTAACATTTATAACTCTAGACTTGGTGATTAAACCAGTTTATTAGATTATTATTACATTCATATCTAGACATGGGGGATTCAACCCCTTTATTAACGTCTTATTAACATTAAAGATTATGATAATGTAAAATAATAATAAATAATAAAATAATAAATACAACCATGCAATAACGTAAAAACCTGCAGCTTTTTTTTTTTTTTTTTTTTTTGGCTCATTTTAATTCATGCCAGTGGCGGTGGGAGGCGTCTTCCAAACAGACCATTTTCTTTATCTAAATCCACTTAAAATGGAGTTCACTGCCAAAATATTTCAGCTCTTCCTGGCCTCTCTTCAGCCACCTTTAATGTTTTTTGGATCTTCACTCTCAGTCTAATTGCCATAAAGATTTAGAGGTAGTCAATTTGCCATATAGAAATGTCTGATCTTTATCGCAGGGGCTATTACCATATATGAAACTGAGCTTGCATGATCAGCAGAAAGGGCTTCTTTTTTCCCCACACACACACACACCCACACACTCACACACACACACACACACAGGCTGACATTGTGTGCAGAAATGCTACGCAGGGCGGTGTGAGCTGCAGAAACACTGTCCACTCTGCTCCACCACCACACCGGCATGCAAAGCCACCACCATCACCGTCACATCTGATCATCTAAAGCTGAGGGAGAGCCGCTTTCTGTCCGCCTCTGCTGCAGGGAGGATTATTCTCATCTGCGAGGTTTTCACACACAAAAAAAAGAAAAAAAAAAAGAAAAGAAAAGGTGAGAAGGGAAACAGAGAGGTGTATTTGTTTGCGCGAGGATTGTTTCAGTGCGGGATGAATGTAGATTGTGAAGTGAAGGTAGGTAAGGCAGCCAGCCGGGGTGTTGTGCCGCGGACTGGGTTATGTGTCTTTATGATTTACGAGCCTGACTCCAGCCGCGGTTCAACCAGAGTTCATAAAGCTGCATGCCTCCAGACTTATTCTCTCTCCCTCTCTCTCCCTCTCTCCCTCTCTCACTGCTTCTTTCTTTCTTTACTCCTCAAAACTGCTGCTTTATAATTCTGTTTAATTTCAGAGGGATTAAATTTAATTAAGATTTCTGGCTGAAAAGATGGTTTTCTTTTGTTTTATTGCGTTTTGTTTCAGCTCGGGCCATAAAACAGCTGCCTGCAGCGCACAATGGACTCTTGTATGAGCTATTTTGTGCTTTTTGATGGATGAGTTTTTTAGTAGATTGTGATATAACATTTAATTCTCCCCCTTGAAAATGTTAGAGACATGCAGGACTATCCATTAACTGAAGGCTGTTATTTATTAATCGTCAGGCCTAATGTAGTTTTAGGAAACACACTATTAAAAAAGAACAAAAAAGTCTTTACTTTCATATTCATATTAAATGCATTTTATTTTTATGGGCCTATTTATGCTTGGATGTCTGAATAATTAGTATTATTGTTTGTCATTATTGTTAGTGTTTTATTTTTCATTTTAAAAACAGAAATCATGAGAAATAACCTTTTTTTTCCTGAACCTAAATCATTTTGTATCATTTGTTTTTGCTCTTAATGAAAAAGACAATGAGCCTCACATATGCCACTAATTTTTAGGTGCAAACAATGTGAAAATAATTTAATTTCTGCCCAAATTTTCAAAGATTCCTTTTAGATGTCTGTAGAGCTGCAACCATTAAATGATTAGTTGTCAACTATTTAATTAATTTCCCACTATGTTGAAAATTAGACTGATTGATAATTTTTCAAGAAAAAAAGTAAAAATTCTCTGGTTCCAGCTTCTTAAATGAGAATATTTTCTGGTTTCTTCAGTAACCTGAATGTCTCTGAATGTGAACAAAACAAACAACTAAGTGATTAATAGAGAAAATAATTTACAGATTAATCGTTGTTGCAGCCTCATTACTGTTTTCCACTTGTTCTTGTTGCCATTATTGTTAGTGTTTCATTTATTCTTTTTAAGAGAAAAATAATCCTAAAAATAATCTTGCACCTTATCCTGATAACATTATATATTCTTTATTTTAGCTCTTTAAAAAAAGAAAATGAGCCTAGTTGTGGGCCAGTGGGGTCTATACAAATTATTAGGGGTAAACAACAGGGCAATAATTTCATTTCTGTTCACAAGATTATCCTTGAATTTCAGTAAAGCTACAATTAACCCATTAGATGTCAAATATTCATTGATTTGAGTATTTTTTTAAAGAAAAAAAATGCACAAATGTTAAGATTTTCTGTTTGTCTTACTCTTCTGTGACAGTATGCTAAAAAAAAAAAAAAAATCTTTGGATTGTGTACAAAAAAGATGTTTGAGGATGTAATGTTGAGGTTTGGGAAACAGTGATCAACATTTTCCACCATTTTCTGACATTTTATAGACCAAACTACTAACTGAACAATCGAGAAAATGTGAATCTGTATCTACAGATTGTTAGTTGCACCCTTGTTATTGTTTGCCATTTGTTGTTGTTGGCATTCCACTTTTAATCATAAAAATGTTTTTTTTTTACCCATTAAATATCCTTTGTTTTAGCTGTTTTACAACATAATGAAAAAGAAAATGAGCCACATTAAGGGGTTACACTAATTGTTAGGTGTAAACAAAAGGAAAATAACTTAATTTCTGCCCAGATTCTACAAGATTATCCTCGGATTTGTGTTTCTCGGAGGGTTTATTTGCACCCAACTCTTAATTTTCCGTTGCCTCTCAGGCCAGGAGAGGCTTGCTATTCATGTCAGTGAACTATTGAGTTGATAAGATGGATCATGTGGTCTCCTCCCTGATTCTGTCTCCCGTCTTCTTTTTTTTTTCCTGGATCCTCTCAGGCCAGAAGCGCAGGGCTCTCTGGAAACCTGCCATGTGACATTTGGCTGCCAGCGCTCCGTCAGAAGGTCAAAGGGGGCCCCGCCGCTGCACAGTTCATGGAAATGCAGAAAAGCAGCGCTGCGCACAACATCCAGCAGCAGCAGCAGCAGCACGACCTTTTCTTCAAAGGGTCTTTGGATGATGTCAGTGGGTTTCAAGCAGCCGCGCACCACCAACACCAACAATTGGCGCAAATGGAGACGTTCGAGCGCGCGTTTCCCCGGAGGTCAAAACAGCAAAACGCCAAGTTTCCTATGAGCAAAAAGATTTTCCCCTGGATGAAAGAGTCCAGACACTCAGAGCAGAAACACGGCAGGAGAATCACAGCAGGTCTGTATGACAGAAAGAACAGGCAACGATTGTTTCCAAACGAGGCCTTTTTTTTTTTTTTTTTTTCATTTTATGCTCCCTTTAACGAGCTCTAAAACGGAGGAAATTATCTTGTATTTTATCCTTTTCGGGTTCAAAAGGTCACGGAGCAATTAATCAAGCGACAGTCAGGCGTGTAGCAGGAGGATAAACACACCTTGGCTCAGATTTTAGGCTCACGTCATTTTTAGGACGCCATTTAAAGACAAACAATAACAAAGCTCCTTTCAAAATAAAGTTACAAAGTGCTCCACCGGAAAACAAACAAACAAACAAACAAAAATAAACAAAGTAACAGAAATGATTGCAACAGAGGAAGGTAAAACTGAAAGGGCATAAAGACTTATTATCACAGAAGTTTACAAAATGAATTGAAGTAAAATCAAATGTTTGGATAAAAGCCCAAGATACAAAGGCCTTTACAGTTTGTAAAGATATGACCATGTAACTGTATTTACATTAAGAAAAACTAAAAATATCTGCCTAATATCCACTTACTGACTAGAGCCTGACTGATACTGGATTGTTGTGGCTGTTATTGATATTAGGGAGTAAAAAAAAATTACAGTATCAATATATTTTCTGATATTCTTTAAACTGACATCAAGGCACTGAAACAATTGACTATTACTGCTATTTTTAATACTTATAAATAACCATAAATATAAAACATGAATAAACAATAAACCTGAATTAAGAAAAAGGATGAAATATATATATATATTACTGCCAATACAAATAAAAAAATGAAACCAAGCTGCATTATGTTCTGTAAGTCTTCTGCTGTCAGCCATGTTTGTTGCTGTGTAACAGAGTGACGTTAACAACTCGTAATATTGCCATTATCACTACATAATTTTATTTTAATCATAATCTTTTTAAACAATTTATCGTGAACTGTATTAATTGTGGTTCCCGACCTTTTTCATAATTAATTCCAAAGCTCTGCTGTCAAAAATAAACATCAATCAAATTGTTACTATTCTCAGAACCTTTTTTCTAGTATAAACTTTATATTCTTTCTTTTAACAAGACAACAGATTTTTACCAAAAGAACAATAATGATATATTCTTACAGAGCTCACAGAGTCGTAGCTGTACGAAGTCGCTAACTATTTTTAACTAAGGACAAAGAAATGCATCTTTTTAAACAGTTTTGTATACAGACTTTTTTTTAAAAAATTAAAATTGTGATTTTAGTTAAAATGTGCAAATTTTGACAACCTCAGAGGAGAAAAAGTCTTGTGACCCCCTGTGATTTCTGGCGCCCCCTAAGGGGGGCCTGAACCCCAGATTGGGAACCAATGCGATATATGACACCCTAATATACGCCGATACCAATACAGACCTTTGTAACTGTGATAGTCTAATATCGGGCCAATGATATCGGCCGATTATTCCTCCTCTCTCTACACTGTCCATAACACACCAAAACTCTGACACCACTGTAAGGCTGCAATGATCGGTCGATTCATTGATTAGTCAATCAAAAGAAGATTAGTTATCAACTATTTTAATAATTATTAACTAATTGTTTCAGTCAATTTTTCGACCAGAATTTTCAGACGTGTGTTGGTTCCGGCTTCTGAAATGTGAAGATTCGCTGCTTTTCTTTGTCATTTATGATGCAGAGTCTCTGAGTTTTGGACTGTTGGTTTAACAGAAGCAATTTGCAGACATCACTTCTGGTTCTGTGATGAGCATTTTTCATGATTTTTTTTTGACATTTTATAGACTGAGTAATCATGAAAATAATCATCAGATTAACCGATAATAAAAAACAATTGTGAGTTGCAGCCGTACCGCCTTTACAGTTGTTCACACCTTGTAACCGTCTGTGAATGTTAGAAAGAAAAACTACAAAAATCTGTCAAAATATCCACATTTTGTCTTACTTCCATAACAGAGCAGAACTTTTGAAGAAACATGCAAGCTAAACTACATGAGTATAAGCTCCTGGTCACCATTTTTAAAAATATCTCAGTCTTGATCGCTCCTCTCTCCATATCACACACTTTATAGTGGTTAGCCTTCAGGGCAGACTGGTGGCGACTCTAACATTTTTCACATTTTCCTTCATAACTCACAAACTACTTGAAACACTCTAGTTATTATTTAATATAAGAAACATAAATATGTCCACTAATTAATAATATACTTGATATGTTTTAACTGACAAAGACAAGGCTATAACAAATTTAACTTCCCTTTGGTGGAGGCATCTGTAACACTGAAAAAATAAGTTGCATCTTAAATAAAAGCACACCTCAAAGTAATCACATTACTGCTGTAGTGTCTAATCATTTCAATTATAGTTTTTGTATATGGTTTAATTATTTTACATGTCATTGTATGCATTCAAATCTGGGGAGCTGGGCATACTGTAAAGAAATAAATAGCTAAGTTGTCTCTTCTAACTGCTTGTTACAAATGAAGCTATCAGACTGGTTTGTTTTTCTGTGGTTTTGCTGGATCTGATACGATCAAACCACTTTAAACAATCTAAACAAGTGTGTGTGTGGTCTTAGTGACTGATTGCTTTTGTTTGTGTATTTTCCCTTTCTCTCTTTAGTGTCTACTTTTTGTTTATTTACTAATCTAACCTTTATTTATTCAAGTTAGACTCTCCCCTTAAAGGACACAGCTCATTAAGAAAATCAGAGCTGCAACGATTAATCAATTAGTTGTCAACTATCAAATTAATCACCAACTGATAATCGATTAATCGTTTTAAGTAATTCTTTAATTTTCTATGACAGTAAACTGAAAATCTTTGGATTGTGGACAAAACAAGACGTCATCTTGGGCTTTATGAAACACTGATCAACATTTTTTTAAATCTATACAGACGAAACTACTAATCAAATAATCGAGAAAATAATCTACAATAATTGACAATGAAAATAATCATTAGTTGCAGCACTGGAGGAAATTATTTTATACACTGTAAAAATAAACAATTTGTTTTAACTTAGTGAGTGCCTGAGTTAGTGCCTGTCTGCATTAAAATTCTAAATTGACTGAATTTGAAAAGACAAGTGAAGGTAATTTTTTAAACAAACTTTTCTAGTCAAAGATATTAATTCAACTGTACTTGAGAAAACATGTGAAATAAGCTGAAGATATGAAGTTGAACCAACTTCTCTTTGGTCACACTCATGTTTATATCATTTAACATTTATTATAATTAATCAAATTGCAAATATAAGGGGGGGGGGCGTGACTGAACTGACTTCATGTTTTGCAGTGTTTTCATTATCTTGAAGTGTACTAGAGACAGAAAGTTTCCATCATGTTTTGACTCTCAAACAATGCATGCTGGGAAGTCTCCTAAAGCAAACTCATTCAGCTTATGATTTCAAGTCAAAGGGCTTCAAGTTAGAAGTTAACATGTTCTGAAGTGTAATGAAAATAAAAAGAAAATTTGAGTTTAATTGACTCGAATAAATAAATACTGTATATTTATGTGAAGGTAAATAGGAAAGATTAGTTGATTCCACTAAATTTCAGTGTGATTTTTTTTTACAGTGTGTTTCCTCAGGGTCAAAAGGTCAGGAGGCTCTTAATGAAGTCAGGCATGAAGCAGGAGGATAAACACAACTTGGGGCATTTTTAGGCTCATTTCATGTTCAGGATGTCATTTAAAGAGATAAAATGTATTTGTATGGCGCTTTTCAAAATAAAGTTACAAAATAAAGGTTATTTATCTAACCTTTATTTACAGGCCATGTTGGCTGAGCATGCATGCTCTTTTACAGAAAAAACAAAAACAAAAAATGAAAAATAAACAAGATCCAGACCAGTGAAAGATATCAGAAAGAGAAAACGTTTCATTTAGCCACAGGCTCAGTGGAAGGAATGAGTCAGAGAAAATAAATAAAAACAAAGAGAAAACATGCAGAAAGATTAATGTCAAACTCAGTGAAAGGAATCAGACTGGCAGATAAAAGAAAGCCACTCTCCCTCAGTGTTTACAACCTGTTCGACCTTCCCTTTTTTTCTGTTTGTCTCTTCAGACTTCACCGTCAACGAGAAGTGTCCGAGCGCGTCCCCGGCATCCAAGAGGACGCGCACCGCGTACACGAGCGCGCAGCTGGTGGAGCTGGAGAAGGAGTTCCACTTCAGCCGCTACCTGTGCAGGCCGCGGCGGGTGGAGATGGCCAGCCTGCTCAACCTGCAGGAGAGGCAGATCAAGATCTGGTTCCAGAACCGGAGGATGAAGCAGAAGAAGGACGAGAGAGTGCAGGGCCTCATCCCAAACACAACCACCACCACCTCCTCCTCCTCCATCTCACCCCCATCCTCCCCCTCCGCCCCGGGCAGCCCCACTCTGTCGAGCCTGGGTTATGTCCATCTGGGCGGGGATTACCAGCCAGCCTCCCCTCCACTCAAGTCCCAACAGCACCAGAGTCAGCCGGCGTACCAAGCAGAATACTCCAAATATCCAGCTGCAGGCTTCACGCACGGCCCGCAGTTTAACGCGCAGTACAACACGCACACAACAACAGACCCGAACATGGATGTGAACGGGTCTTATTACCCGCAGAGCTGCACGCAGGACAGAATCATGCAGGCTCCAAAACTGACTCATCTGTAGCAGAAAAGACTCCACAAAAAAACCTTTACCTTTAATTTATAGAAGACTTCATCGATCTGTCTTGATGCATGCATTCTTATTTATTTATTTACTGAATTAATTTAACTTATTAGTCTCCAGCCTTATTTATTTGTATTTATACATATTTATTCATCTTGTGCATTTTATATTTATTATTGTATTCACTTTTAGGCATAGTATGGAAGCCAATTTAGGCTAGTAAAAGAAAAAAACAGTCATAATTATGAGATAAAAAGTTTAAATTAGGATTTAAAAAAGTCATAACTTTTATCACTTTTTAATCTCAGAATTCTTAACTTTGACATTAGTTCACAATTGAATTTGTATCTCACAGTTGACTTTTTCCTCGTATTTCTTTTATCTAATAATTTAGTTTTTTTTAATCACAATTGTTATTATTATTATGACTTACCAAGGGGATTTCTTTTTCTTTTACTGGCAGAACTGGGCTTCCATAACATGGACTTCCTCTCATTTTTCCAGAGACATTAGGTAGTGCTGTAATGCAGCCCTGCAGTGTATCTTAAATTAAAATGTTCGCTGTTGTTACTTAAGCTGCAAAATAAACGCAACTTGTTGAGATTTCCCCATCAGACTCTCCAGAGTAAAATAGAGCCAAAAAAAGAAAAAGACGACTGTAACGCAGCCAAAACGCTGAAAAAAAAAAAGCATTTTCCTCTCTTCTTCTTTTTTTTTTTTGCTAAAGCTTAATTAGCACTTGAGGTCTATAAAATCATTAACTCTTACTTAATTACGCATGAGTGTGGACGTGATAGGTTTTGGAAGATATTACATTATAGTATTGCTGCCGTTAAGTCTCAGACAAGAAAAAAAAAACCCTGTATGGTTCTTAAATGTGTCTTTTGTTCTTTTATGGGCGAAGTGGGCCACACAAGCTGTCCATCTTTAAAAAGAGCGCATGATGGATCACTGAATCCACCGCGCTGCTTTTCAGCCTGTCTGCGGGCTTCGTGTTGTCGAAAGGCCGAAGAAATGTTTTGGTAATAAGCACAAACACCCTCTGACCAAACTTCGGCTATATTTAGAAACACTTATGGCGAAGTTTCAATGCTTCGTTTCCTTCAGACGTGATGACGTGATGTTTTTTTCTACGCTGAGCTAAAATGGTGCACAACAGAGAAACAATATCACCGCTAAAACTGCATACAGGCCATACATTTAAAAGAGGTCCACGCAGGTAAAATACTACACAGACTTTATTTATTACTTGTTGTTGCGTCGAGGGTCCAGAATAATTTATCTGTAGTAACTTTTGACACCTCCAAAACAATAATGCAGAATGCAGTACAATTACTGTACTTAAGTATAAAATTGTGTGATTTTGTTACTTCTTACTACAGTTCCACATTTCAGAGGCAAATATTCTACTTGTACTCTACATTTATCTGATAACTTTAGTTGCTATAGTTACTTTGATGATTCATATTAATAATAGAGCTGCAACGATTTGATTAGTCCATAGAAAGAAAAATTGGTGCTATTTTGATGATCCATTAATTGTTTCGGTCATTTTTCGAGCAAAAAAGGCCAATATTTTCTGGTCCCAACTTCTTAAATGTGAGGATTTGTCGTTTTTCTTTATTCTGTCACTTATGATGGTAAATGAGGAGTCGTTTTGAGAGTTTTGGACCGCTGGTTGGACAGAAGAAGAAATCTGAAGACGCCAGTTTGGGCTCTAGAAAACTATGGTGAGCATTTTCCACTTTTGTTTTTACTTTTATACACTAAACGACTTTTCGCGAAAATAATTAGCAGGTTAATCAATAATAAAAAAAGATAAATGAATATATATTATACAAAATATAATCAGCAAATAAATTATACATATATATATATCGATCCCTGTGGGGGGAAATTCTCAAGCTACTCAACAGTAAAAGTAATTAAATGAGCTCCACCACCTGCAAAATGATCAAAGTACTCATCTTGTAGAATGGATCATTTCATAATAATGTATATTATTTTAGTGGATTATAATTACTGATGCATTAATGTTAATATTTTAATGCTACTGTTTTTGTTCTTTTAATTGAGTAAAATTTTGACTGCAGGACTTTTACAGTATGTTCACACTGTGGTGTTGCTATTTTTACTTGAGTACTACATCTGAGCACTTCTTCCATCATTGATTATATTCTTTGGAAGTCATTATCATAACATTTATAAGATTAAATCCATATTATCATTATTATTGTACACATAAATGTCATTATTTCTAAAAAATTGTCATTTGGAGCTCTCTAGAACTGCGGCCTGAAAATGTGTCCTGATGTTTGTGTTCTTATCAGATGGATGAGCGCGTTTGATTGAAGCATTTGTCATGTAAATGCGAGTCGTTTGATGGACGAGCCCTCAGACTTGACAGAGTGCTGTAGGTCCTTTGCCATTGGCGTTTGGTGGGTCACATGGTGTGTCAGGAAGGTGATATGAGGGTGGAAGGCAGTTTTACAGCTTTGACATACTACCTAGAAGGTTAGGGCACAGGGAGCACCGATTAATGACTGCTCAGTCTTGATCACTTCTGAACAAACAATAGGCCCGGGCTCCAGGATGAACTCATACTTAGACTACAACGTGTGCAACCGGGGAGCAAATATCTTCAGTGCCAAGCCTGGATACCACAATCTGAACCATGGATACATGTCGTCCAGCTCCTGCGCAACAAGTGATAGTTACGCACCAGACGGACGCTTAGTTGCTCCAACTTCTGCGCCTCACCAGACCCCGAGCCTCCCTCTGCACCACCAGCCACACGTCAACTTGGATCTGCAGTTTGCACCGCCGGGGAACTCCATGTATGGCTCGCCTCTGGAGTACGGACACCACCAGTACGGCCTCGCACCCGAGCAGGACCGCAGCTACATCCACGCGCAAGTTTCACCACTTGGAACAAACATGGCTCCTTACACCGGGGACAGCTGCGGGCCTGGAGTTGCAACCGGTAGCCAGTATCTTCATTTTGGCAACGGGGATCAGAGGCTTCAAGAGTATCCAGAGGGTGTTTACACAAGGTTACCTCCCCAAATCAATAAGGAGAAGGATTTGGAGCTTGTGGAAGAGACTTCTAAAACATTCGACTGGATGAAAGTGAAAAGGAATCCCCCTAAAACAGGTTCGTTCATTAAGAATTAGAGCTAGAAGGTGTAATTTAGGAAGTAATTTTGTGCGTAAACCGTGCGTAAAACACAAATCAGTTGCTATAATGTAGCATAAGTGTTTTAAATTGTTCTGAAAAATTGTATTTGGCGACTAATGTTTTGTATTTTTTAAATTCATTCTCTTTACATTCACATGCTTCAGCTCCATGACATTCATGTTTTTTCTCCATCACCCATTCATTCATTCATCCATCTCTCTCCACAGCTGTCCTGTCGGAGTTCGGGGTTCCCGGCCAGCAAAACGTGATCCGCACCAACTTCACCACCAAGCAGCTGACCGAGCTGGAGAAGGAGTTCCACTTCAACAAATACCTGACGCGGGCGCGCAGGGTGGAGGTCGCCGCCAGCCTGGAGCTCAACGAGACGCAGGTTAAGATCTGGTTTCAGAACCGCAGGATGAAGCAGAAGAAGCGCGAGAAACTGGGCTGCGTTCTGGTCAACACTCCTCCGACACCTGTGGAGAAACTCTCCGGGCCCGACACCCCTCCAAAGGCGAAGGGGAAAGACTGTGAAGCATGATATGACTTTTTTTTTTAAAAAAAGAAACATTTATGACTGTGAAGGCCTGCGAAGTTGTCCACTTCTTTGCCTCAGTCGCACCATTCCAGAAAAACTGTGAAAAATGCATGTGGACTTGTGAAGTTTATACAGGGTATGTCTGTGTCTCAGCACTGATGTGGATGCTGAGAAACTTTGAAAACTTTCCTATTAGGGCTGCAACTATCAATTATTTTCATAAATGATTAATCTGTTGATCTTTTTCTTGATTAATCGATTAGTTGATCAGCCCATAAAATGTCAGAAAACGGTGAAAAACTTCCTCAAATGTCTAATTTTGTCCATATCCTCAAGACATTCAGTTTACTGTCATAGAGTAGTAAAGAAACCACAAAATATTCACATTTGAGAAGCTGAAATCAGGGAATTTGGACTTTTTTCTTTTAAAAAATGACCCAAAACTATCAGTCCATTATCAAAGAAGCTGTTGATTATTTTAACAGTTGACAACTAATTGATGATGATTAATGGAATAATCATTGCACCTCTACTTCTATCATGAGCTCATGCTACGTTTTGTGTTGAAGCACTGAAGAACTCAGTGTCATTGTTTGCACTATTTATTTACAGGGTATTTTTCAGCAACTGTTGAGATGATTTAGCTTAATAAAGTTTATCAAATGAAAAAAAGTGTTGTTTTTGCTGTTAAGATAAAAAGACAAAGGTTAGGCTAGAACAATCCCTATTAAACCCAATCAAACTTTTACTTTTGTTACAGATTTTAAAGTCTTTTCCTTCCATTTCTTCAAATATATATCTATATAATAAATTGTTCTAATAAATATGAATGTTTCTGAATCACATTCTATATTTACTTCCATTAATAGTCTCACCAAAGTGCCCTTGCATAATGTGACAAGAGGAATCTTTCACAACACATGGGGTGGTTCCCAGTGACCTTTTCACCTCGAAATACCTCCAGGGGCTCTAAACATGACAACAAACTCCAGGGAACCAGGTCTCACCCTTGATTTGTTACCCAAATTCTGCTCGGATACGGCTGACACAGGTCGCAATGACATGCACTTGTATTTTACATAAACTTTTTTTTAATTAAACAACCACACGTTCCTTCTAAAAGCAGCAGAATTAAGTTGATTATTTAACCTTTCAGTGCTCATTCTGGCCTCGCCTCAAGCTTGACGTTTGCCGGACCTGACCACCTAGTTTCATCTGATGGCGAGGGGGCAGCAGTTTCAATATTTGCACTGGGTGTTGGGTTTGCGCACACAGTTTCTGCCCCAGCAGCACTGGCCTGTTGGTGCCCTTTTTCCTAAAGCTGAGGTTCACGCAGAGTTCAGGCACAAATGAAGAGAAGAGTCAATCTGTCAAGACACCAGAGTGGCTGGAGAAGTCAACTCTCGGGCCTCTCATACTTAAGATTTTTTGCAGGTATAGCTTTTAATATTTAGACTAAAGAGATTAAAGGCCATTTTAGTCAATGTTCTGGTTTGTGCAAACTGTTTTAATAAGTTCAGGGTCTCTGAAAAAGATGTTTCCAGGAAATGGAAATCAGCAATCATTCGAAATATATCCGCATGAGTATGCAGTTCTCTCACAACTATATTAAAAATTAATACAGTTCTACTAATAGAAGTTACAGTTGAAATACCATACAGCCCATTACTGTAAATTAGAAAAGGGCTGAGGGGTTTGTTGTCATGCATTTTCTCCATAAAGCCAAAAGCTTCCTCAGATGAGTCACAAGGCCAAGGACTGTGGAGGTGATAGCCGTTATGGTGAATAGTGACAGATTCAACAACAAAAAAAGGGAGACGGTGCAGAAAACAAGTGTGGGACTTCATTCCGGAGGTGTGATCCCTGCCATCTCTGTAGGTAATACCTCAGCGATCCCAGCGGGCTCTCCATCTGGAGGTGTCAGAGTCGGTGCTGCAGCCAACACCACGGAGACAGATGTTCAGCTGGGGGAGTGGAGGTGGAGGAGGAGGAGGAGGAGGATGTTTTTCACCTTCGGATCAGTGTAGCCCTCTCTGCCTTTCTGCCGGAGAATGTAGGGCAAGGAGAAGAAAATGGTTAATGAACGCCGAGATCCTGTATGGTCACAAAAACAATCAAAAACGAACACCTGACTGCACAAACATGAGGTCTATTGATGGATACAGCAGCCAACCTCCTTCTCCTCAGATATCTTACACATCTTTAGCCGACCCGCCCCCCTCTGCACTTTGTTTGAGGTCAACCCAGTGCTGTTTGTACCCCATGCTGCTTGCAGTTGTTGCAGGCTCTTTTACAAGTCTATTGCCAGGCTCACTTCCTTGGTTTTCTACCAGTTCCTCTGTCGCATGTCACTCTGCAGGGTCCCGGGGCTTCAAAGAGAAACCAGATACAGTATTCATGGGATAACGGGGGGTTGGTCATCTAAGAGACACCACAGAGGAGTCATTTTTATTGGCAGATATCAAACTCGGGTTTATCTATCACATAAACAGTACTGTACAAACACTGGTAAGCTGACAAGACGTGGAGATAAATGGTGCACTCAAAGAGCATCTGCTGATATTTCCACTAAAAAAAGGAATACTGACAATATTTATGAATTAAAATATGTCAGATCTTTTCAGGGATAGAACAATAAAGTCATATTTCCATCTTTGTTTCTGGTGTTTAACTGTGTTACAGTCCACCAGGGCTAGAACTAATGATTAGTGGCAAGGGGACGTCTTGTTTTCCCAACAACCAAAATATATTAAGTCTATTGTCATAAAGAAGTAAAGAAATCAGAAAATATTCAAATTTAAGATGCTTGAATCAGAGAATTTTGACTTTTTTCTTAAAGAATTACTCAAGCCAATTAATACATTATCAAAATAGTTGGCGATTAACTTAATAATCAATTAATTGTTGCAGCTCTATAGTCCACATTTATCAAGATGGTGACATCTTGAGGTATTTAATGACTGATGAAAAAACGTGAAGTAAGACATGGACTAATGATTATTTTCATTATCGATTAATTAGCAATTATTTTCTCAGTTAATAGTTTTGTAGGGATGCACTGATCTATCTGTGGTCAGAATTCACTTTGCTGAGTGTAATTGGTCTACTGGAAAATGAGATGACACTCACCAGTAGCAGTGGCTGGTTGTGTCCCATCAATTTTGCGCTCACTAAATGTTGTGTTGGTTATTTGCAGTCAGACTCGGGGCAACAGCAGCTAGCATAACCAGCTGCTGTTTTGGATAATTCTGCTGTGGTTTTTATAATGAAGATTTCTTTCTTTCTTTCTTTGGAAGAAAAAAGGAAGTAAATAACAATAAAAACAAAACTAACAACCATGATAAAAGGTATTGTCATTGGCTGTCGGTCAAATTGATATTTTAAACATTGCAACAGCTGGTTATGATGTTTGAATCGCAACAATTAACACAGATTCAACCAAACTACATGAATTCTGCACGATCTTGCAATTTTGGCAAATCACCCGACTTTTCTGCAAATCTGACCAATCAGTGAAACTTCAGACTTCCATCAGTCATACCAATAACAATGTAAACATCATACACATATGAGTCAATCATTGAACTTCATATTTTATTATTTATTTTTTTGTATCTTTAGTTCTTGCTGTTCTGACCAAGTTTCAGCTCCAAAAAGATTTTCCCTCCCAGGTACATTTCTTCATTTACAAATAAAACATATTTTGTTAGAACTTTTGTAATCCTTAGCCTAAGTTTCTAGTAACATTTAGAGGAGAGTGTAGTTTTATTCTCTGGAACAAGTTGCCTTTGATTTTTGATGAATTATGCAAAAAACTTTTTCCCCCACAATTTTTCACCAATCTAAATGCAAACAAGTCCTAAAAACATTGCAAATGCATCACATTTTTGTAGAAAAGCTGCTGTGAAATCAGGCGTTTTAACCCGCAGCAATCCCCCCCCAAAAAAGCCTGCGAAATCCTGGAGGGACTGATCAACGCAGAAGCACCAGAAACAAGTGAAAAATTCCCATCATAATTTGAGAGCCCAAGGACATGTCATAAATGTCTCGTTTTGTCCAACCAACAGTCCAAAAACCAAAAGATATTCAATTTCCTATAATGTAAAACATGTATGTCTAATATAAGATGTTCCTCTGCAGCTCTACAGTGCTTCATCATGATGCTGTTCTGTCCAACATTTTTACTTTATTTTAATTAACTGTGTGGCCCTAATATTTATTATCCATTCACTTACAGTAGGGTTGCAATTAATGATTATATATTACAAATAACCTACAGTCCAAACCAAAAGACTCTTCATTTACTGTCATAAATGAGAAAGAAAAGCAGAAAATCCTTGTATTTATGAGGCTTCTTTTTTTTTTTTTGATTGTCTAATCAATTAATAGACTAATCGTTGCAGCTCTAATTCACAGATCATTTTCTCGCTCAATCATTTTGGTTCGTAAAATACCAAAAAAGAGTAAAACAATGCCCAGAACAATTTCCTGAAGCCAAGGTGACATTATCAAATGTCTTGTTTTGTCAAACCAATGATCCAAGATTATTTCCAGATTAAACGAAACAAAAAATTGTTAACAGTTCCATAAGTGATTTTAATTCTGTAGCTTTTATCTGTATTAAGTGCTGCCTAAATGCTGCCTACTTATGAATGGCACACTCTCCTCTTCCTTTGTTATGGCACTGAGGCTCTTTTTAGCCCAGGCTGGGAGATTCTTGACAACCATCCCCCCCCTCAGAGTCAGGCTCTATTGGATCTGGAAGCGCCAGCCGACCTGAAGCCCCAGCCTCCTGGGTCCCCCCTGCGACTGCATCCTTTCCCTACTCCATCAGCATAGTAACTGAGAGAGACAAGTGACTTGGCCAGGGTTAACGTCTTAATACTCCCTGGGATTGCCTCCAGGATCCAAATGGCTACCCCTAATAGTTTTCCTCCTGCGTGTGCCTGTCAGACCGCCATGACTATATGCCGTAAGAAAAACAAGACTAGCTGAGAGGCAGAGTAACGAAGCAGCACAATGAAATAATGAGGGGTGGTGAGGAAGAATAGAGCGCCCGGGAAAGCTCTGGTGTAAAGATACAGCTCGGAAAACCAGCGCGCTGCTCTGGATGCTGCATACTTTGCATGGAGAGCTTGTACACTTGAAATTAAAGCGGCTTCTTCCTTTAGAGCCCAGGAGGGGAAAACCAGAACTCAATCAGTGTCACGTCACATGGTTCAAAGCGGCCAATTCGATGCTGCCAGGAGGTTGAGAAATGCAAGGTGACAGTTCATTTTACCGGTGACAGTGTGTCGGTCTCGCTTGCTGGTTCCCCAGTCGATTCCCAGCGAGCAGTGAAGGTTGAGCGTTGCTGGAGACAGACAGCAGCCAACCCCCCCCCCCACCCTGCCACCTCACCCCGCCTTTCCTCCTCCTCATCCTCATCCTCACCACCACTCTCTCATCGACCCCGCTCTGCTTTGTATTCCAATTAACTGGACAGAGGGAGAGGCGGCAGCGTGCAGGATCACAAGCGCAGGCAGACACATTCTTCTGGCGTCCTTCCAGTCTCTCAATCCCACCACTATCAATAGTGCTGCTTCCCTTTTCCCTTCCCTTCCCTCCTCTTTTCCTCCGTCCTCGGCTCATGACAAGGGCCAGTTGTTCCAGAGGGATAATTCATACATTCTTCTTTAACAACTGCCTCTAGGGACAATGTCTTGGTAATGAAAAATAGGTCCCTCTCATACATTCATACATCACACGCAATAGAGGTGTGTAATCACTCAGTCGAGTCGACGCACAGCGAGCTGTAACTGCTATCCTTAACAGACACCTCAAATAATGCTGAATTAATATTTTGAAATGGCTCATATATCCTAACATAATACAATCTGAATGATTTTATATTCAGTGCTCACAGGGCTAACATTGATTTGAGTACAAGCTGACTGAAGTAACCCCCCCCGAGTCAGTCAATGTGGCTGACTGAAGGTTGTAGATTTAGCGCAACACATTTGCTCTTCTGTCTTTTGTGTCCTCAATCTATCATCACTTTTTACCTCAAGCCCACCCCCCCCCTACACTGACACGTGTTTGAGCAATGGGTGGGTGGGTTGGGAATACAATGATTCTGAGGAAATCCGAAAAGTAAACTACCTCTTTTTATCTCCTCGAGCAACACAAACATTTACAACAGACCCTTAAGAATCAGGCCAAACACCTTTTATTTTAAATCAAGGGTCTGAATGTGCCGTGACATGTTTGAATTAGCACAACTTGAGATATTTGCTGTTGGAAAAGGTGACACCTATTCTTACAGAGTGATTTATGCCAAGGTTTTAAACCAAATGTTGAGAGAATAATCCGTAACCCGAATCCTCTGCCTATTTTTTGTGCAGTTTTTAAAAGGAATAGTTCAGATTATTTGAAGTGGGGTTGTACGAAGTACTTATCCAAAGTCAGTGTGTCACCTACAGTAGATGGCGGTCGCCCCTAGTTCAGAGAAGCAGCACAGAAGCTAAACAAAGTCCTGCTGTGAACGTATTTGGCTTATTTTAAAGCGATTTCCTGTCTGAAAAGGCTGTCTGACAGCAAGGTAGGAAGTAGGAAAAATATCCTAAATATAAAGTACACTTAAACTGTTATCGATTTTTATAGGTTTAAATACAGTTTGCTGCTTTCTTTCTGCTGACCCTGTCCAGAGCAGTACATTGCTTAGCTTTGCACACCGGTACTCTTCCTGCCAACTGCCTACCTCTACTGCAGGTGACAGTGGATAAGAACCTCATACAGCCCCACTTCAAATAATCCAAATGACCCCTTTAATAGACTAATCGTTGCAGCTCTAAGCTCATACATGCTCAGACAAGCCTTATATTTGGTTATATACGATGCTTTGTATATATGTTATTCAAAAGTTTTGCCACATATTCTTTCAAAGTAATTATATGACGGATATCTGGATTTGGTGCAGTTAAAAGACACTTGAGGCAGAGATGGATTGCAGGCTGTGATGGCAGCTCTACTAGTGTGTTTCCACAACATACTTCTTGCCTTGCTTGTAATGAGTCTTGCTCTGGCCCAAACTCTTTCACACAGAGGTAAACATTTTGGCTGGACTGGCTGCTCCAAAACACCATGAAAAATACGCCGCTATAAATTCTGATTTCTATATTTTAGAAAACAGAATAGTTGCAATAGTATGGAAACTCAAATATTTTATTTTTTATTTTTTCCATACCTGGAAATGACTAAAATGCAATGTTATACTTTTCCACACTGCATAGAGACGCTGTAAACACGCCCCTCAACTAAAGCACTTCCTTTTCTGAAATAAAGATAAAGACAAACAGAGCCTGAAAGACAGGCATGGGTGCTTCACTATTTGTCCCTCTGCACAGCAGCAGAGTTTCTGCCTATCTTGAGAATGCAGTGTGGTGTGTATGTGTGTGTTTGCAGGACAGGATACACACACTGAAACACACACACACACACACACACACACACACACACACACACACACACACACACACACACACACACACACACACAGCCTTCATGCCCTGAGGATCCTCCTGACTCTCTCTCCTGGCTCTATCAGATCAGAGAGACCCGCTGTCCCTCCCCACACCGCAATGCAAATGAAAAGGAATGCGCTGATAAAAGGCCAGATCCTAAAGATGAGAGGGCAGATGGAGGACAGAGGCAGCGAATGCTAAAGGGGGAGAGCCTCTTGGGGAGATGAGAGGTGGCGGAGGAGTCAGTGTTGGTAGTAGCGGGAGATCATAGCCTTGCTCCCCCTCAGCGGCGTTTGATACAGGGCTTTTGTCGCTCTTTCAGCGGCGCATTGTTGGGTGGTGTAATCCCCGTCGGATTACAAAGGGCTTCCCTTTTCATATGGGGCTGACCCAGCAGGCAGGTGGCTGGGGCTCTGTGGAGCTGTCAAGGGGAGGGAACCTCTTTTCCAGGGGAGGGGACCCCCAGTTCCTCTTACCTTCACAGGGGCTTTTTGCTGGGAGGCCAGTCAGGCGCAGGTCAACATGGGGACAATTCTGACATGGGATTCAACTCGCCCTGACCCCGTGGCTTCCTGTAGAGAGGTGACAGGGAAGGAGACCATCATGGAATAGCATTTAACATGAAATACTGGAAATAATTAAAACACAACCATGCACTGAAAAGAAACCGATGCTGCCTTTTTGCAATGGGGGAAAATAAAGCTGTATTCATCAGTAAAAATTAGGGCTGCAGATCATTTTCTCAATTAATCGATTAGTTATTTGTAGTTATTTTTCAGGTTACATTTTCTGCAGATGATGCCTTTAAAGAAGCTGTTAAACTGAAAATCTAAGTTGTCATGCATTAACATTCAAGTGATGAAAATGATAACATAATGGGGACGTGTAACTGAAATCCAGCTGTGTTGTACTTAAAAATAAGATATCATATATTCACAGGAATGAAACTGATGTTTTAGCATCAAACCACTAAAAGATAAAACAGCGAATGCACCAACGCTGCAACCAATGATTAGTGTTATTGTGGATCAATCTGTTGATTGTTTTCTCACTGATCTATAAATTGTCATTAAATGGTAAGAAATATTGATTAGTGTTTCCCAAAGCTCAAAATGACGACCTCATATATTTTATTCTGTCCACAAACCAAAAATATTCAGTTTATTGTCATAGGAGGAGTTTTAAAAACAATTCTTAAGAAAAGACTCAAAGTGACTTGACAATTATCAAAATATTTTTCAATTAATTTAATCAACTACCACTGCAGCTCCTGCAAAAATGCAACGGCAAGGTCATTTTTTTTAACTTTAGTTTGAGAGACGAGAAAACTCACACAATTTGAGATTATTTCCACATGTAGAAACTAGTTTAATTTTCTGTGTTTTTGTTTAAAAAAATAATCCTAATGTGCACATTATCCATGGACACAGCTTTAAATGTTGCATTAAGACCATTTATATTATTATTATCGAATAATCTATTATTGAAATCACAATATGGCCAAGCAATTTTATGATAAAGGGATAAAAGGAAAAACAGCAGAGCATAGAAATCTTGTTCTTCAAATGTAAGAACAGGTTTGTTTGGTACAGACCCGACAAATGTCACATCATCATAATTTTAATAGTTTTTTCAGTGGAAATGAAAATTGTGATGCAAAAAAGATCATTCCCATGAGTTGTGAATCAGATTGCAAAAGCAATATCTGTCAAAATATCTGTCAAAATACAATCTGATTTTTTTTTAACCATATTGTGCAGCTCTACTTAAAATAATAAGGCCTTAGTCTGTGAATTAGCAATTAATGTTGTTTATGTTTCTGTGTGATGTTGCCTATGATGTGAAATTATTATCTTGTGAGCTTGAATACACACTCCATATGTTAAAAGGCAGTACAAATATAACATTAGTCCACTGTAGCCTTGATTGCTATCCGGTATATTCTGTCGATGTGAGCAGTGTCTCAATGAGCTTTGGTTTCTTGATGGCTCTCCTTGTAGTGTTTCAGTAATACAGGATCAATAAGGCGATAGTCAGGCCCACCACTATTTCTATTAGTACCGCTACCAATACCTCCTCTACACTAATGTCAACTGTGTATATAAAAGCCCAGTTCAGGCCATCCCATTGCTGTTCATCCTCCACTGGTAATATAAACCATTCATCCATGCCCTGTCAGATATAGTGAGAGACCAGTTTAGTGATGCTCCATTCATGTGTTGTCAGACATATCATAATTAGTTTTTAAGCTTGAAAGACCCATCAAAGTGGTGAATATTGTGATTTAAACAGTGAAACTGAGAATTTCTGATACTCCGTTTTACATGATGTGCCATTTAGAGTGAAGATAATGTTAATTAGCCAGTTGGAAATTTGATTTAGTAACTAAGCCTTTGCTGTTACATCGTTTGCTGTTGTATGGTCTTGCTAAAACATCAGCTTAATTTCTGTGGATATTTATTTTCTTACTTTTAAGCACAAGACAGCTGTATGCCACCAGATTTCCATTACAGGTCTCCATTATGTCATCATTTCCATCACTTCAGTGTTAATGCACAACAACTTTGATTTGATCTTACCTTCAAATAACTTGCTTTAAGTTATGGAAATAATTTATTTCTCTTGTTTAGGCAAATGTAAATTAGTGTATACAATGTGTACATTTTCTGAATTTGGCATATTTAGGAGAATTTAGGGGTATATCTGTGCTGTTTTGCTTCATATACTGTATTTTCTATATGTTTCTGTCAAGTACCCCCTTGAAAACGAAATGACTCATCTCAGGTGGTTTATCCTTCCAATTAAGTTGGAATAAATGCAATTTAACCGCTTCGAGGATTGTACCTTAAGGCAGCATCAGCACAAAAATGCAAGTACCCAGTATATGTTAAAATAAATAAACACTTTTAAATACTATTTTATACATTCGTTACCAACGTCGTTGAATAACATCGTTAACATGCAATAAAATATAAACACTTAAAAATGTATAACTTACCGCCGTTGTAAAAATATCGTCTAAATGTACAACAACTCTCATTTACGATGTCACAACTTTATTAACCACGAGGGAGGCTATGAGCACTTGAATGCCGCACGCCTACAAAGGCCTTAGAAAAACGTAGCCTACCAAATGCACATTCAAATTAAACCATATTTCATCTAGTTTTTAAAACTAATTTCCACCTTTATTGTAACATTAGGTGGTTAACAGATGAACTTAGTCGGAAATAATGTTGTTAGAGGAGGAACGCCGGCTCTAATCAAACGCCAGGTAAGTTTGAACAAGCTAACGTTAGCCAATTATCGATCGTGTGTTTTGGGAACGTCACACCAGCGAAAGATCTCGCGAGAGTGATAATTTTTACTCACACATCTTTCCATAACCGTAGCCAAATGTTTTTTGTTCCTAAATCTGAACAGACCTTACCCACCGCCTGTTACATTATAAAACATAATTAATTTGTCCAGCGTACACAACGAAGAAACAATGCGTACAAATCTCGCGATAGTTTCGCAAATATAGGGTTCCCTTCACTTAACGGTCTAATTACTAAGAGCTGCAAACCACGTCGGATTAGCTAGATAAACAATACAATAGCTAGCTAAAAGTTAACCTAACGACAACGCTTTGTCTGAGTGGTAGACAGTTCAGGTAAGCATATTATTTGCTTTCATGAAACCTACAGTGACTAAAAATAAGAAAAGAATAACGCTAATTTTACCATATCTGGACTAACGGCCAATTAGCAGGTTAGCAGCACTGTAACACCTCTTTGGCTCCACTCCCTACTGGCTGTGTCTTTTACGGCAAAACTGCAGTTGGTTTCATAAGATTAGTGTGAAGATCCATGATGCAGAGATAAACAAAAAGGAGGGTAATGTATGAACTATAGCCAGTGATCAGACAGAAATCCCCTAATGTAAAAATGAATGCTACATTTAGGCGTTTTCTAATAGCTTGAATTAGCTTTATTAGCTATGTCTTATCAGTCTTGCTTATAATAGCCAACCAGTGTGAAAAAAGTAGGGCTCTCTAAAATATTGCTTTGACCACTTTTTAGATTACTTTTCGTAGAATAAACAGGCTATATTTGTAGCAATATGATAAATTATGAAATGCTTGGAATAATTTATCCAAAACAGCAATATGCTGTTATTTGTCTCACCACAAAACTGGGACATACAGTACTGTATAAACCACTGTCTCCACTCTAATTGTGGAGGATTAAATTGGCACAGACATAAGCAATACTGCCCACAGGCTTTTAGACTAAACAACATACAAGAGCACCTGACCAAAACATTACTTTATATCAGGGGTATAAGAGCCTGGATGATGTCCATACTGGAGGCAGAAAGGCCAGTTGACTCCTGTAATGCTGAATAATTTTTTCCGGTACACCAGTGTGCAGTATGCTGGCCTGCTGCTTGCCTCTCTCAGTAGTTTCTGAGTTGCTGGGTGAAGTATTGTGTTTCACTTAGGTATTTGAATATTATTTCATCTGATTTACGTTTGGTAAAGGTTTTGATGGGACCCCATTTGCACATCAGGCGCCCACATATACAGGCCTGACCTTAAGGGGGTAGTTCGGATCCTTTGAAGCGGGCTTGTAAGTATTTCTTATCAATAGTCAGTGTGTTACCTACAGTAGATGGTGGTTGACAAACCACCAGTTTGGGGAAGCAGTAGTGAGAACCAGCTGGGAAGTTAAACAATGTACTGTTAGGGCAGGGTTAGCAACAAAATGTATTTAAGCCACCTAAAAAAAAAAGACCCAAGACAGCCTTTCCTGACAAGAAGCTGAAGTTAAACCACTTGTTATACGCCCGTGGTGACAGTCTGTTGTCTGTTTGCTCTTCCCACTTTACAGGGACGTCAAGCTGCAAAAGATCAGCAACAGATTTGCTCAAGGATTCTTAAACTGTTAAGATGCTTGCCAACCTGCACACGTGAGCCCAGTTTATCTGGTTGAAGGTACAATCATGGGGACGTGAGCATTATTTACAGCATTTATTAGTCTAACTGGACATGGAAAAATGTTGACATTGGTTGGCTGGTTGGCAAGTTTTACAAACAAAAAACATTCAAACTATTTTATTTTTTTTTATTTTTGTGATTATGGGACAGATGAACATAGACATATGCACAAGAAAAAGTATAAAAAGATAGACAGAGATAGATGTTGTTTTGGCAGTAGACGTTAGTCATATTCGAAGTTTCGATTTGCTTGTATTTCAAGTGTTTCATTTTGCCAACAAACACCCACGATTTGCGTTTTTTCTTATGTTCACACCTTTATCACAGCCACCTTTGCTTGGCCCCAATGCGGTTAAAGGAGGCCTATATGAACACAATAATGACCCCTATTCAGTCTTGATTTGCAGCAGTGTTATAGTCGGTCAGATAGAGGGGTTTTCTCGGTGTCAAACTGTGTCATCAGCCTCGGCTGAGAAACCAGAGTGCAGAGGAAGTTGTCATCTGTGCACCTGCTCCACCCCATTTTGTGCAAATCTAGATGCATGCACGGAAGTCAGGTTTCAGAACAAGAGGACACAGGTGGTTAGATGCTTTGCCAGTTAGTCTGTGAGTGTGTGTGTTGTTGCTGTGCATGTGCCAGGCTCTTGTTTCTGTCATGGAGCTGTGACAGTATTATGAAGGCTTCACTGTGAAGGGTCAGAAAAAGTCTGAAAAGTCAGCGAATCAAAGTGTCTCGAGTTGGACAGGTGAAAGCCAGGGATGGGGACGATCCCGACCGACATTAGGAGGCTTTTGGATGGTAATGCCTTTATTTTTTTGCTATTATTAATGCTTGTTTTTAAACAGTACAGTTTTGTCTTAAAATTCTGTTAATTAAAGTAACTTAAAGTAGGCATGTGCTCACAACGTGCTAATTGTGAACACATAGAACGTTATCTTTAAGGGCATAACATGCAACATTTTCCTAAAAAAAAAACCACAAATCAAAACATTGGTATTCATTGTTCTGGGAATGAGACTGAACAATCATCTATCTTTATGTTTACTATCAGCTTGGACAAATCCCAATGATTCTGCCATTACGAGGTAGAACCTAGGTTTTTACGTGCAACCTAAAAACTTACGAGTCACATCTGTCTTCTTTTTCTTTATTTTATTGCTCAGAAAATTCTTGAATCTGCTGTTACTTTTAGTTGTATAAGGAAAAGCAACAACCTGAGCACAGAAAACTTCATATTTCTCTCATTTGAAATATACTTTAAACTGTTCCCAACACAGTGGCACCATGGCATTTACTGCATTTGCATGCTCTGCCCGGCCATCAAACCGTGCCTGTGGAAGATCATTTGCATATGTCAGTTTGTTTAGTGTGTGAGCAAGGACATAAAGAAATTGAATCAGATAAGTGATGTAGGCCAACTTGTTTTACAAGCATCTGTCTCTCTTTACTTGGTAATATTACTATGACTTAAAAAATCAAGTTTGCAGATCAGTTCAGTAACATAGAAATGAAAGAAATACTAATCATTACAACTTCCGTTCTACAGACATTTGAAAATGTAACGTCTTACATCTACGTCTTTGGGTTTCAAGTCAGACAAAGAGTAGTTTTGCACTTTTAGGCCCTGTAGTGGTGAAACTATAAGCAGCATAAATATTTCACTTGTCAGTTATCATTATAGAAGCATGGCTTTAATATTTTAAGGACTTTATTTCATTGATTAGCATCAGGAAACCAGGATCAAATTCAAAGATGTGTGGATTAAATGAGCAAATATCTGTACATAGAAACAAGTTGTGATTTAAACTGCTGTGTTGTTGTTGAGATGAATTATAGTGTGCATGTGTTCAGGTTGTTGTCTCTATCTTCCGTATGAGCACAAAAGTGACGACGTAGCTTTGTATCTCAGGTAAAACAGCGCACAGCAGCTCACAAACTTTTCAGACTTTTAATTTGAATTTTATACTCAAAATAAAAGTCATGATATTTAGGTGGAACTGTGATCTGCAACACCTAATTATGGGATTTTACTATAGTGCATAATTTGAGGAAATGGTGAGAGTTCTGTCTCTCACAAACATTGTAAATCTGATCATTGAGGCCCTTTTCACACCTGGTATTGGCATGTGTCGTGGGTGATCTGATCACAATTGGACAGCTCGAGTGCAGGTGTGAATGTACCCAAGACACATTGAGGATGCACTGAAATCTGATCTCTCAGACCACATTCAGAGGTGGTCTGGGCTGCATGTGACCATATTCTTTCAGCAGTGTGTACGCAGTCTGTCCTGGGCCGCAGTGAATGACCGCCTGATCAACTGACACCCTGTGAGACCACACAAAACAGCTGTCTGATTTCCATTTGGTTCACTGTATTGCAAATGACGTGCTTGGGCTCTCTTACCTGCCAGGAGAAGCAGCAAATGTTTGTGAACACACTAGCGAAAACTTAAACGCCTACAGCAACTTCTTAATTATTTGTGCTTTTGTGGTAAATTCGGCATTAAATGCAAAATATTACATTTTTTTTTCTTTCCTTTGTTTGTTGTGGCCTTGCCTGTCTGCCAAAGTCTAGCAGCTGTTTGGACACATTGTTTCAAGTGATTTCACCATTTACACTAAAATTTGATTGACAGAAAACGTCAAATTTTCCATATACAGTAAACCGTAACTGATATAGGCTATTTCTGTATCACCTGTAGAGAAAGTCCCCAGACTCCTGTAAAAGAATCTCCACATTTTGTGAGTTGTTGAGTTAGGGGAAACTTTATAGGCTTTGTTAAATGCTGTAAACAACATATTCTTAATGATTTGGGGCTTTCTTGAAAATTCAGTAAAGTTATTTCTTCTCTATATGTAAAAAATCTTGTGTCTGTTTATCCCAGGCTGTTGGCTCCTAGTGTTGGACTCACAGTTAGAAACAACAGTGCATTTAGTCTTTCCAAGTGGAAATGATGCAACTACATGTTTGTTTATTTGGGAAGTAAGAGCAGATCATGTATTCTAATGCCACGTATGAACTGCAGTACATAGAGGTGTCCACTTATGATCAGATCACCCAAGACACGTGTTAATGCTGGGTGTAAACAGACTCGTAAAGTATTTGTATGCCAGGAATGGTATAATTCAGTGTTTGACTCGTTCAGTTTGGGTCCTTCAATTTGCGTCCTTTCATAAACATGCCTTGAACGCCACGCTTACAGTGTTTTCTGTTCCCTTCAGACTGTGAGCTGTTTGTGGCAGAGATCCTTCAAGACGAGGACCTCAGTGAAAGTGCCCAGGAGACACGGAAAGTCTTACTGAATAACTTCAGGGTCGTCCATATAAGGTAGGATTTTACCTCTAGAAGCAGCATTAAGTCTGTGTTTAGCGAGAGACACAGAAAGCTGCTTTACCAGCCAAGTGTCACAATGTAATTTCATGACACCATTATCTGACTTTTGCTGATAATACCACAGAAAAACCTTAATTGTTGCTGTAATTGCTTTAAACACAGTTTGCAAAATTACATTTGAAGGAGCTCATTTAGTCTAATGGTGTCACCTTCAGGACTTCATTCTTACTCTTATTTATTGTTATTAAATGATTTTAAAGATCTTATAGAATCATCTGTTTTGATCAAGATGATTCATTTAAGATAATTTCATCTTAATGTGATATAATTTCCAAGCATGATGAACAGTCCATGAAACCAAAAACTGAAACTCTTGTGTATGAAGTGAGAGAACTTGCACAGGAAACAACTCCACTGGTGTTGCCTGCACTGCAGTGTAAGAGACGAATGCTCTAGTACAGATAACTTGTGGTTTTGTGGTCTCCTGCACAGAAGACAATTACAGAATTTTTGAAGCAATACTGTGTTAAAAATGAAGGCAGCTGAAGAAAACTTTGCAATTCAGTGCAAATGATTTTGATGTATGCTTATTTTGATTTTACAGAAACCCTCAAGAATTCCCCTTTCCGGGTGAGTAAAATTACCCTGAACAATCTTTATCATCAAAGTATCACATACCACTGTATCTACGCTGATTTCAATGTTGTTTCAGCTGTGTGTGTCTATTAAACCCCATTTAGTCCTGGTATTAATATGGAATCTGATACTGATTTTTGCCTTTGCGTTTACATTTGGTATGTTAATGTGCTCTCTTTATCCTCATTGAGATCGTATCTTAGTTACTTTAGGTGGCAGAAAGTTTACCTGCAAATCCAAACCTGATAAATGCCAGGTGCTGCATCAACATTCATGTCAAAAAAGGAAAAAAAACAGTTTACAAACTGGATAACACTCCCATGAACATTTATTAATATGCCACCATGTGACTGGTCAGGCGCTGAAGAAGGGTTTGCACCTGAAAATGCTACATGAATGTTAATAAAACTGTTCATGGGAGTGTTACTGAGTGTGCGGAAACTTTTTTTTTCCTAATTTGAGGTAGCAGCAAATCAGCCCTAAAGTTTTGTGAGTTCAGGGAAACTTTATAGATTTTGTGAAATGCTATCCAAGACAAATTCTTAATTATTTGCCTCCTGTTGTGAATTCTGCAAATGTAGTTATTCCTTTCCTTGTATAAAAAATATTATGTCAGTTTGTCCTGGTGTGTTGCAGTACTGGCATGTAGAACACTGTGACTAGAGTTGTCGCAATACTGCAATTTTAAGCTTTGATACCATACTAGTATATAAAAAAACAATACTCCATACCTCTTTCAGTACCATGGCAAAAAATCATCTACTTTCGATTTCAACACAGTGCGAGCCAGACTACCTCCAGATGTAGTCAGGCAGATCCAATCACGACACATTTCCTCGCTGCGTTTTTTCCTTATGTGGATAACTGTCAGATCCCATTTTAATGGTGTAAATGAGGTGTTAGTGACAGGTTTATCATGCACTACTTAAAGTTTAGTCCTTACAGTCTTTCCTTGCACGACTCACCTGCTCACGTTTTCTTTATGTCTCTCTGTATCACACATACACATTTTCACGATCACATGCACACACTCAGCGGACTATAGGGAAGATGAAGGTTCTGATGACAACCGCAGTTCCAGCCTGGGTCGCTCTGCCCAATCAGATGAAGCCTCATTAGCCTCTGACAACCAGGATGATGGAGCCCCCGAGTGTAAGTTAACAATAGTCCTGATTCTGATTCCCTCTGTGTGTATGTGTGTGTATGTTTAGGCTTTTTTGCGCACTGCAGAGATCTGAGCTCAAAAAGGCCTTCACAATAGAGAATTTTGAAACTGAGCAGCAGACATATAGCCCAGATTGTATCTAGCTTTAAGCTCATACCATCTAGTTCAAACTAGGACAATGGAGTGAAATTTTAACCCTAATAATGAAACATACACGTCTATATTATCTGTGTGAACATGTGTTTCGACTGAAAAGCTACAGTGTGCGAGGAATTCTGCACTGACAAAGGAAAAGGTAAAAAGGAGGAGTCAGTGTCACAGGAGACAATGCGGTATTCCTCTGAGAGAACTAAACAAATGCAGTTTTGACACACTACCCTCCTCAGCCTCTCTGGCACACCTACACCTCACCACAGGCAGCGCAGTCGGAACCTTTTGCTTTATATCGTTGCTCGCTCTCTTAATTTGAAAAAGAAGTCAGCATCTGTGAAAATTCCCCCCTTCGCTGGCCTCCTACCTCGCCGCCTGGCTCCGGTGACATCAGTGACTCCTCCTCTCCCTCCTGGCCAGTGTGCAGGTAGGCTGTCCTGATGCTGGTGGTTCAAAAAGGCCCGATTGGGGACCTAGAGCTCCCTCCAGTGGCAGATTCTCTTCTCCTGATCTGTCCCCTTGAGCTGTATGTGTGGACTGTGGGAGGCATGGAGGCGGCCCACACAGAGAGGAAGGCTTTGTAGCTGCAGGCTAATGCAGTGATTGATTGACCCCGAGCCCCTCTATTCTTTCACAACCGGGTTTGAAATACAACACTGTACCTGAGGGGCCATGTGTGTTCCATCCCTCTCTCCCTTTATCAATCTTTCTCTCTATCTTCCTTTCTCGGACTTGCCCTCCCTCCCGTTCAGACTTTTTGTATTTCTGACTTCATGCGCCAGCTAATAGCCCTTGACGTGACATGCCGCAGGTGGGCATTATTGACTCGGCTGCCTCAGGTGCCCATCTCTACGTGGCGCCTGGTAGTGAGGCTGGAATCTTGTGGAATTTCCCAATAAGAAAAAAAGAATATGTTGTCACCATTTTAATGCCAGCTGGATGCAGTCAAAAATGATCCCCTTATTTGGAAACGGCTTAATGAACTCTTCTGTCCTCTGCCCACAGAAGAGTAACTGCCGCCTTTCTCCACAACTTTGGAAAAATCGAGTAAACAAATCACGGCAGATGGTGGGAAGATAGACCACAAGACAATGATAATTCATTTTTTGGAATTGTTCATTTCAGAATAAACAAGGCGAGATTTCCTTGGGGAAACAAACAAAATCAAACTATAAAATGCTTTAAAAATTTCCCTTACGGCTATAATGGTAACACGCCCAACTACAAACTACGCCGTCTGTTACTGTGGAAGCGATAGTTGTTAAAGCTCGAACATTGTGTCACGCCATTGTTGGTGTTAAATGTGAGAAATAGCCAATTATGCAGCACTACCAGAATCTTTATTTTTCCCTCTTTCATTTGCATTTTTTGCTCTGAATATCGACAACTAATGTCCCTCAACGTATAACGACTACGCTTAAAAAAAACACACATTTTATTGTTGGATCAATAATCATAACATTTGATTCTGTAAGAAAAATCTGTCCGCTTTTATTGCCGGGAGACGGCGACCATGTTAGCGTAGTGAATGGCCTGTGTCCTCACTGAAAGGGCATGTGGAGTTCATAGTTCATTCTCTGTTCACTGCTAGTTGAAAGAAATGGCTCACACGTTTCTGCTGGGCGGTCTGCTTCAATGGAAGAGGGAGTGTTTGTGGGAAATAATGGCATGACCACTTAATGAAATCAGTGACATTTTTTGGAGGAACAATCATCCATGGTGATGATTTAAAAATTTTCTTTCTCCTAACCCTAACCTTTGTTGCAAAAATGAATGATAATTTTGTGATTTAGTGAATAGTGTTTGGGTATATGGTAGAAAATTGTGTTTTGTTTTTTTCTCTTGAGTTTAATTGTATCATTTTATTTGAGCCTACTGTACACAATAGAGACTTTGTGACTCGGAGAATGTATTATCCGTGGTAATCGACTGCCTGCCTTCGCTGCTCTCTGTTCCCTAACCAGAGAGTGAGTGAGTGTGAAGTCGATGGCTGCTTTTACACGCAGGAGGAGCCTGTGCCGTTTGATTAGATGCGGTGGCCTGTTGTCTTCAGCGGACTGGGTGACACCAGATTTGTAATGGCTGACAGGAACAGATGGAGCCTCCATTGTTAGCCTGGGTGTCTGCATGGTAATGTGAACTGAGTTTCACCCGCCGACCGCACCGGTGACCTGACCGCGCCTGCAGCCTCACCCCAGCCTCGTCTGCCCCCTTTAGCCCCCTCCGACCCACTATTTCTCTGTGTGCTATTTGGGGCTCACACACATTTTCAAGATATTTGGTTCACTCCCTCCGTCACACACTCTCCACTTGCCATTCCACTGCATTTTGCATATATTAACAAATATATGCACCAAATTTCTCCCTCTGGCGTACAGAATCTCCTCTCACACACACACACACACACACACACACACACACACACACACACACACACACACACAAATAAATGGACCCCAGGAGACAGCCGGAGATGTAGGGCTTTTAGCCCTGTCATGCTGTTTGCGGGTCAAGTTTACGAAGTTGAAATGGCCTGTTTGTTTTTCTTTGATTGGCCGAGCACCGCTGGGCGCTCGGGGATGTTTGCTGGGAAGCTGCGGCGATGACAGAGCACTGCAGGAAGAGCTTTGTTTCAGGAGGCGTGCAGAAGAGATGACGCCTTCGATACGTCTCCCTCTTCTTCTTTGTGATCATAATGATCCTATTATGATGTACCATATTGCCTGTATATGCTCAAGTGTGGATGTTGGCCCTACAGAATTTATTCACAAAAATTCGATTCCATGCATGTTGTTTTCTGGCGTACTCATATCAGCTCACTTCATCTGTTTGTGATTTGTGTTTGTTTATTGAGCCTTTTGAATCATATAATCCATACAGTATGATGATTTACTGTATATAATCTGGCATATGTTATCTAATCATTTTAGAGCAGCAATTGATTAGTTGTCAACTATTAAACTGATCACCAGCTATTTTGATAATCAATGAATTGTCTGAGTTAATTTTTGAGAAAAAAATTCAAAATTCTCTGATTCCAGCAAATATTTTCTACTTTCTTTTTTCCTTTATGACAGTAAACTGAATGTCTTTGAGTTATGTACCCAAAAAAGACGTTTTTGTGGCTTTGGGAAACATTGATCAGCATTCTCATTTTCATTTTATGACATTTTATAGACCAAACAACTGATTAATACATCAAGAAAATAAACAATACTGTAAATAATAATTAGTTGCAATCCTAACTTCTTTAGATTTCAATGAAATGTCTCGAAGATCATTTAATTTGTCATACGCAATCGAGTAGGGCTGCAACTAATTATTATTTTGATTATTCTCCTGATAATTTTATTGATTAATCAACTAATCATTTGGTCAGTAAAATGTCTAGGAACAGTGAAAAATAAAACAGTTCCCTAATACCTAACATCATTTCTTTAAATTCCTTGTTTTGCATCCAAAGATTTTATTTTTATCATCAGTTCTCTGCCGATCATTTTCACAATTAATCATTTAGTCTATAAAATGTCAAAGTTGTGAAAAATGCTCATCACTTTTTTCCAGAGGCAAAAGTGACGACTGCAACTTGCTTCTTTTGTCCAACCAACAGTCCATAGACTCTTCATTTACTGTCATAAATGTGAACTAAGAATTTCATTGCATTGATAACTTGTTTATGTCTGCACATGAAAATAAAGGCGTTGAATCCTTGAATCCTAAATGACAAAGAAAAGCAGCAAGTCCTCACAATTTAGAAGCTGGAACCAGTAAAGTTTGACATTTTTAGACTGAAACGAATAATTGATTATCATTACCAGTTTCCTGTCACATTAGACAAAAGAAAAGCTTCATATCCTCACAATTGAGAAGCTGGAACTAGGGAATGTTTGGCATTTTAGCTTTAAAAAAAGACTTAAACAATCATTTAGTTCTAAATGCAGGTGTATTCTGTTGTGTAGGTTTGTTTAATAAATGCAGGAATGTGACTCCTGTCAGTGATTACTGTGCCTGTCCAATTTCCTGAACCAATTACTTGCAATAGAATGCAGTAGGGTAACCAATTTGAAGTTATGTCTCACTGTTGCCTATTTCTCATTTGAATATGAGGAGCCAATGCACAGTAACAACATTATTACACGCTGCTGGTAAATAGAATATTAAATCTAAATTTTGTCATTTTGGCTGAAGCTTGAAAAAGCTATATAAAATGAAGTGCTTTTGAAGGTGCATGCCCGGGTCTCTTGGCGGGCGAAATTGGAAAAACGATGCCAGCTGATGGATTGATGCTCCATTAGGGGGTTAATCAGCAATGTTTAAGGCGCCAACTGGCCCCTTGTCTGTGTTTGAAGTCAAATTAAGTCATGGAAAAAGAGCAAGTTTCTTGGTGCTTTGCATTTAAATAATGAGAGACCCAGAGAAAAATGTTGAAACTGGGGGTAGACTGATTCTCAGCCACTATATTCAGCATTTTTACAGTCATCACAGTAGCTATAATTTAAAATCAAATTGCTGATAAAATGAATTAATTGAAAAATAGGTTACTTTTGTTCTGATGCAGCCGCCTCTCTCTGTCTGCAGTCTCACTCAATGTCCCGCCCACAGCACAATCTGATAGTTAATTGGGCTTCTTTATATACTGCTGGTACCTTCATCTATAATAATACATCCTAATTGTTGATTTAGGGTCGCAACTAACCGTTATTTCTGCTATTTCTTAGTCTATAAAATGTAAAAAATAAAATGCTATGTAATGCTCTTTGCAATTTCCCAGAGCCTAAAGTGACATTCTCAGATTTCTAAACACCCAAAGACTCTTCATCTACTACCACAGAAGTTGAAGAAAAACAGCAAATCCTTACATTTAAGAAGCTGGAATTAATATCAAAATAGTTGCCAATAATTTTCTTTTGACTAATCAATTAATAAAGTAATCATTGCAGCCGCGGTGATTATTTGATTATTAATCACTTAAACGATTATTTAATTAATGGCCAACTATTTTGATAATTAATTGTTATTTTGACTCTGACAGTAAACTGAATATCTTTGGGTTTGTTGGCAAAACAAGATATTTGAGGACGTCATCCTGAACTTTGAGAACCACTGGTTGAAAATTTTCAGCATTTTCTGACATTTTATAGACCAAACAACTAATTGACTGATCGAAAAATTGATCGACAGATTAATCGATGACGAAATTGCTGCCCTAATTTGTATTTTGTACTAATGATCTCCATCTTCAAAGTAAGTAGAGTTATCAGATAAATGCAGTATTCTAAATCGTTAGGATTTCAATTTTTACTGCAAATGTGTATCAGTTCCAAATATTGGTTCTTGTGCTCCTTGATTACTTATAATTTGGAGTATAAGTATAAGTTGGAGTTTTTGGAATTTTCTGATTTAAAATGAGTCAAAACAATTAATATTTAAATTGTTGACATTTAATTTTCAGTTGACAACTAATCGAGAATCGACTAATCCTTGCAGCTTGAGGAGAATTGTGACACCCTTAAATGATCACTATCAACTCTGGAAAAAAAAATATATATCTATCGATCCCTGGTTGAAACATTGCAAACCACTTTGTAGCATGTATCCCAGCTTGTCTCTGTTGTCTGCAGCACCTGGACAGTATTTTGGGTCTGCATAGATGACCAATCCTTGCAGGTTTGTTGGCCTGTGGTCATGCTGACTGTCTGCCCACATACTGAACTTTTGACCTCTGGCCTCTTGCTTGGCCAACCTGTGACCTGTCTGCAGTCAGTCCAGAGTTGTGTGAATGATTGTCCTTCCCGTCACGGAACGCCCTATCGGTCACGGAGTTTCTTTGGACTCTGCGATAGCCATCTACTGTATCTGTCTATCCATCAGAATATCTGACTGGAGATTCATTTTTCACGGCGTTCGTCGGTGTATGGATTTTGTGACATTTCGATAGCGGCTGCTAGTTTGCAAGGAAGCGAGGAATATGTTAATGACCTCCACTCTTCCTCATTCTCCTTCATTCTCCTCTCCTCTCTCAGTTGCTGCTGCCTGTGTGCTTTTCTAGAAAGACACACACACATACACAGACACACACACACACACACACACACACACACACACACACACACACACGCACATTACGAGGCAGGAGCAGGCTCTGTGCATCGCTGCGACTGCTTGCCACCAGGGTTCAAAAGTTCACACTATTCCCCTAGGGCTACTGTGCTGCTGCAGATGCTGATAGTCTTTCTCTCCCTCTCTCTTCCTCTCACGGCTGCCTTTCTCTGCCTCTCTCGCTCGCTGTTTACACTATTAATCTTGTACACTCTCTCTCACACACTCACTCACACTGCCTGGCAAGAAGAGAGCGGCTTGAAGGGGGGATTTGGACGTATTTAACCGAAGGGCATCCATCACTCTCATCTCCAGCTTCACCCCCACCAAAAGCAGCCACACCGTGTAGTTTTTGCATCCTCGCCGGTCTGATGCAGCTCTCCCCTCATTTGCTTTGTTTTATTGTTGCGTTGCATATAATTACATCCCTCCGTTGCCTCTGGTGTAGCGCCGCGTTGAAACCCAGGGAAAACAGGCGAAGGTAAATGTGCAGCAGTCCATCTGTAAAGAGGCACATAGGCAGAATGCAAAGTGGGAAGCTGGGGCAGGGTGGCTCCTAATCTCCCCCAGAGCTGTCAATGTCACAGACAAATAGCAAAACTATCAGATGCGGCGGGTTCACCCAGAGGTTAGCGTTCCCAGGTACCTCCTGCATTCACTCCCTCTCTTTCTCCCCCTGCCTTGCAAATGAGAATTTGATTTTGCCCTCCACTGGAATCCATTTCTGGAGATGAATGAAGTTTCAATGCCAAGCCCAGGTGGCCCCGCTGATTTCTTAGGGAAATAAATGGAGATGGGAGAGATGTGTTGGCCTGTACACAGACAGTGACACGGCGGCTCCCAATGCCTCTGGGATCCCTCTGTTTAATTGTTGCTGTAATGTAGCACTTTAAGGTCATTAACATGCCCTTGTGGAGTTATTCGAGGATGTTGTGGATGCATCCCTCTTTGCGCCGGGATCTCCGCATGGCTGGAAGAAGTCAGCACTTTGGTGTGTGTGCCAAGTGGGACAGGGCTGCCGTGGGCTTGTATTCTCTTGGAAGATTGCTTATCTACAATGGAAATTTTTACCATTGATTCATAGAGCTGTATGTTAGCTTATCTCAAAGAAATGGAAGCAGAGGCTGGTTGATTGAGAAAACATTTTATAGAAAAGGAACTTTGTCCAGAATGCAAACTGATTTAAACAAAACAATTATGATTTTTGATAATTAACTTAAAAACATAATTTCCACACAGCACTGATCGCGGTTAAAGTGACACAGTTTTATAGAATGCCAGGCCTAAATAAATATGATTTATATTATTATTTTTTAAATTTAGTAGGTCAGGCTATTTTGCTTCGTTTAATATAATCAGTGATTGTAATTTTGTGGCATTTAGAATGTGTGCAAACATAAAAAAAAACACCCCCTTCATTAAATAATCATCATCCTTGCTGTTTTATTTTGCATTATAGTTTTCTATGAGTTCATTTGTATGTTGTCATAAACTCAGTTTGAAATGACTTTCGCAGCAGTAACTGTCACAGAGGTGGATTTACTGTTTTTGTCTGAATGAAGCAGTGCGAAACCTATTTGTTTTTTTGTCTGGTTTATTTATTTATTTGTAAATAAAGAAAGATTGTACATTTAAGAAGTTATTGAATTATAAAAAAAATGTTGAACTTCAGAAAAATCTTTTTTTTTTCACAATTATAACTTTATTATTTTACATTCCTCTAAATGTTAAGCAGTCATATAAAATGCGTTATCATACTAAATTAAAAAACATATATATACTGGCACAGTGCAGGTGATTTATTTTATTGAAGCTATTTCAAATCATCCACATTTACTAAGGAAATCAAGCAAAAAAAAAAAAAAGAAGAATTGCATCATATTCTAATTTGTTCCAAAAGGCCAAATTAAGTTATTATTCAGCCATTACCCTTATTTATTTAGGAAAAACTGAAAGGAAAACTTTTTAAAAATACAGTCAATATTATTATAGTAATTATTTGCAGGTCTCTGCAAATATTAAGAATAAAATTTATAAAACAGTAAAACCTATTGTGATATTTAATGTGGAAAAACTTGCCTAAATAAGTAATCATCTTTTTATGATTTCTTAATGGAATCTGCTATTTTCATTTATATGAATTCAAATAAGATTAAAAAAAAAATCAATTTTATCCACTGAAAATAATTTTAATAAATATGCTCACATTAAATGTAACCACCTACATCAAATTTAAGCAAGGCGACGATTTTGACAAACGTTTGGCCTTATTTTCCTCAGCAATACATTTTCTGTAACACCTGTTGCGTGTGGACCCGCTTGAGATTTATGAAAATAGTCAAAGAATGATGCCATCATATAATTGTTTATTGGTATAATATGTAACAGCAGTGACTATAAAATAAGAGCAATTATATAATAAAGGTAATGGGCATGAGATATTGCGCAGAGAGCAGTGCAATAACACAAACGTATTTACTTATAATTATTGCTAAAATTATATTTAAAGCATTTTAGTGGAAATAACAGAAGCATTTTTAAGTTGCAATAACTGTACATTCAGAGGGCGAGTGTGTTGATTTTCTCTGAGTGTTTTTCCCTCCAGGCTCTGTCGTTGACTCCGTTATATCCTGTTTTTATCACAGATACGCAGGCTCTCCTGTGGGCCCGAACTCCTCCATTGTTGGTATTTATATTCTTACTACTGTTTTTTTCTTTTTCTTTTTTTTCCCCTTGTCTGTGTCAGTGAAGCAGCTGAAAACCATCCCCAGCGATTAGAGGATCATTGTATCTGCAGTTAAGCATTTGAATAGTGGTAGTAAATCTAGAAAAGGGAAATTCAGGGTCGCTGTATACGCTGCTTATGGCTGCCCAGGGGGAAGCCGATGTCACATAGTAAATTTAGCCCCTTAGTGTCTTAACGGTGGCCGGCCTGAGAGGTTTGAATGTAGGAATGGAACAACAGTGGAGCCTAGAATGACTTGACATAGAAACACACTTTTTTTTTTTTTTAAATTCCAAATTGCATCAATTTTAACAGACCAAGTCGGACAATAAAAGAGAAACACCAGATATCTCTGCGTTGCACTAAAGAAAACCATTAAAGTTTTTATTCTGTTCTGCTTCACTCAGTCGTAAAGCTTTTTGTTGTTTAATCTGATTGACATCCAAAAAAAAAAAAATCCTTAATCACTCCTGCATAAATGCCTGGCCCCATTAAACATTATTAGACAACCATACAGGCATCATGCAGGCTGATATAATGCACTGCATGTTTTCGTTGGTTCAAACACATGCATTAGGAGGTTCTAAACACGGTTTATGTATCGATGACTGAAGTCCTAATCAAATCAGGGGGAGGAGAGGAGGGCAGGAAAGACATTCTGCCCTTAACCTCAGTGCCTCTCAGTCTCTCTCCTCCCTTTTGACGGCCGCCTCGCTGGAGGGACGCGCAGCAGAGGCCTTCTACTGTAATGAGGAAAAATGTATCAATTTAGCTCGGCCTGCGCGCAGATTGAGCGCCGGGCGGGTGAAGGTGCACCGAGTGAATCCTTTTTCCTAATCAAGGACAGTATCGAAGAGGATTGCGGTCTCGCTCGCTCCGTCTGTAGAGTCAGCAGCATTCCTCCCCTGCAGCCCCCTCAGGGCCGGGGAGCCTCTCTCTGCCTTCTGTTTCACCTCATCAGCGGAGTTCACATGGGGGTCAGGTCCTGCCCCCTGATGCTGCATTCAATGCAATACCTCTTGCATCGAAAGGCACTGTGAGAGCCCCCGCGCTCAAGGACTAAGCGCAGAAGAAAGAAAACATATGATAACTTGCTGATTTTGATTCCTACCTGTGCCATGAGGGGGGTCACCTCTTCTACACGCTACTAAATATAATAAATGTATTAATCTCATAAAGTGGCCAGTGTTAACTGATGTACCTCACCGTGGATTTTAATGGCACTGTGTGGTAGCTTTCTCTCTACCGATGGATTAAAAAATAAAATCTTGTCTTTAGTTACTTCATAAATAATGAAGTAATTTAAAGGATTTGTAAAAGTCTTAAAAGTTAGGAAAAATACTCTGTTAAGGAAAGGAAAATGCTTGAATTCAATATATGTATTGATTAATGCTTGATAATCTGGTTTCATCCTTACAGTCACTAATTTATACTAGAAGTACTTTAATATTTGAAATGAAAAAATCGTCATATTTGTTATTCATAGCTTTATGTCTTCTACTGATTCTTTACCCTGGAAAATAGAAATAATTTAATAATCAGGATCAAAAATACAAAACTAAGATGAAGAGCTGATAAAAAAATTGATAATATACATTGATTGCTGGTGTTTGCGATGGCATTATAGTAACAATTTAGATGTGATGATAAAGGCTTTGAGAGTCTGGAAATTTTGCGTTCAGGCACCTTAAAGAGCGCTTGAATTTTACTCTCTGAAAAGTTGTACAAACCCTGTATTTACCTATGAGGGACAGCACACATTAAATAACATTAGTTTGATGTAAATTTGTCAAATTTATCCAAAAAGATCATTTTTATCCTCATTCATTCGGCCAGTTGGTGTTAAGAGTAAAGTGAAGAAAACAAATAAGCAAAGCAAAAAACAAGACAAAATCTCAAAAAATATGTTGATTAATTGATAACCAATAGAGAAAATTAATCGGTAACCATTTTGAGAATTATTTTAAGGTATTATTATGCAAATATTAGGGCCTGACTGATTGGATTGTTGGGGCTGATAACGATAGTTTAAAATAAGATGCATCTGCCAATATTGCAGTGATCTCTCAAATGTGATTATCGCACACTCATGAGAATGATATGTAACAAAGGCAAAACATTTTACAGTTAAACAAAGTTTATTGTCGAAAATAACACCAAGACACTGAAACAGTTAATTTTCATGGATAATTTTAATAATTGTAACTACAATTTGAAAAAAATAACAATGATATATCTGTCTGATTCTAGCAAACATATAAAACATACACTGATTCCAGCTTCTCAAATGTAAGTGTTTGCTGTTTTTCTTGATTTATTCTAATAGTAAAGTATCTTAGAATCTTTGTGTTTTGGACTGATTGTCGAGCAAAACAAGTTGTTTAAACACGTGAACCTGGAATTATAGAATTTATTTTATGACATTATAATGAAAATTATCATAAGTTGCAGCCCTACAGCAGACAAAGCCCCATCAAAGTGCATACAGTTTAATAGAATACCAAATGAATTAAACCACTGTTTATTTATATTTATACCTACTTCTGAAGTTAACATCTTTGGGTTTCGGACTGTTGGCCAGACGAAGCTGTGTCAATATGTTAACTTGGGATTAAATAACTGGGTACTTCTAGTTAATGACATTTTATAGAGCAAACAGTTAGATAATAGTGAAAATAACCGTCAGTTACAGCCAAACACAGATCAACAGGCAAAACAGAATCAAAGCACATATACCAGAATACAACAGAAATGAAAAGAAACTGAATACGGGAAAAAATCATTAGTCGCAGCCCTACAGCAGACAAAAAAACCATCAAAGCATGAACGAAAAGAAACCGAAATAAAAACCCCAGCAGAACACATACAGGACACATACAGCACTCATAACTTCAAACAACAGGTGAGACTTAACTTTACAAATTTACACTATGGAGCTGCAGCTAATAATTATTTTCATCATTGAGTAACCTGTTGATTATTTTCATGATAAATCAATTAATTGTTTGGTCTTTAAAATGTTAAAAAAAGAAAAATGCTCATCAATCAAATCAATCAAATTGCTTCTTTTGTCCCAAAACTGTCACCAACTGTCACTGTCCACACTAAAAACTCTTCAGTTACAGTCATAAATGATGAAGAAAAGCGGGAAATCCTCATCTTTAAGAAGCTGGGACCAGCAAATATTTTACATTTTTGGTTTGAAAAATGATGAATCAGTTTTCAAAATAGTTGCCAACTAATTTTCTTTATCTTTTCTTTTGGGCTAATCTATTAATTGACAATTCATTGCAGCTCTAATACAGTATGACCTTACATTCACAGAGGTCCACAAAAATGTAGACATCAAAGAAAATACTGGGGATGCCTGGCACACACACACACACACACACACACACACACACACACTCGAGAAAGAAAAACAAGCAGGCAATCAATATTGCAAGATGCTGCTTGTTTGTCAAACATCATTCTTCTATAACATATACAGTACATTACATTTTATAAAGTACACACCTGCTTTATTTTAGGTAATAAAGTTTATGTACAAAATTTCAGATCATAAAAAGGAGCACAGAGTAGCCAAAGAAGAAAAAAAGAAAAAGCTTTTGTTACAGGCCAAATCTTTTTTTTTTTCCTGATAAAGATTTTTTCCGCTCTCATCTCTCAGTCTTTCTCCATGTAACTGGCTAACTTGGATGTTTCTAACGGCGTGGATACAGTCGTGGTTCCTGCCTCTGGAAGTACATGTCCCCCTGCTGAGACCGAACCCTGCCACTGCTGTCGCTGCTCGCTGCCTTCCTACTGTCTCAAAGAAAAGATGCTAAAGCGGCTGTTCGCTCTCCATCTTCTGCAGCAGCACCATCAACATCTTGCGCGCATTTTTGTGTTTTCATAACATCTTTGTTGCATTATGACCACCGTTAGATCTAATGTAACATATTAGTCCTCCCACCCAACCATTTCCCTTCATTTTGATTCACTCTCTATCCAGCCTTTGATTGACTTTCAGCCTAAGTAAAGTGGATTTTAATGAGAGAATACATTAACTCCCTCTGGTCATGCTAACATAAATCAGCCTTTTCTTGCGAGATCAACTGCTGAGCTCATAACACCATGCTGAGAGAGTGTGAATAACCAAATGAGAGATTGCGGCTGTGGCAAACCGCTGGCAGCTCAGATGCATTGTTGTGTATCACCCCCCGAGTTTAAAACAAGTTCAGGGAGCCAACAGAACGGAGCGCTCATCAGCACACAGGTCAGCTCGCTTATGGAAACGTTCCTCTGTCGGGATCAATTAAACACATATCTCTGGTCAATTTCTATTGATTATTTCCTTCCATTTGGAAATGGGGTGACATATCTGTTCTTGCTGATGACCACTGAGAGCAGTTAAATTCAGTTAGCGTGGCCTGTAGCAACTCCTCACCTTGATTTACAAAACACGTGACGCTGCTCTAACATCGCATCTATCTGCTTCTCTTTGTTGGTAATTGCACTCAGCTAAATAGGTTATGCTGAAATATCAATAAATTGCCATCAAATTAATGTCAATACCAAAGCTGTGGATGGTGCTAATTAAAACGCAAAAGGGATGAAAATGAAGTCATGGCATTGCCCTGAATAATTGATAACGCAATTTATGATTTTTATGAAAGAGTGCCGTCTGTCTGCGATTTTGATGAGGCCTTAATTAGATGCATTAATGTGTCTCTCTGTGCCTGTAGTCATGCTCAAAACTCAAACACCATGATGGTTGTTGGGGTTTTTTAACGCCCTAAATTACACGTTTTCAAATAACATTACCTCTGAATATCCACTTAAAATTGCATGGGTCCCAAAGAGGTGTTTGTGTGCAATTTTCATTAAAGGAGGCATTGTTAACTCAGGACCAATCACATTCTACTTTTGCTTAGGGTGGGATCAAGCAGCTTGAAGCAGCATGATGTTACACTGTGGAAGAAACTTGAACTATTGTGTCAAATCAAGTAAAGCTGCAACAATTAGTCAATTAATCAATCAGTAGTCTCTTTTAAATTAATTGCCAACTATTTTTGTATGTCAGTGATGGTTTCGAATCTTTTTTTATGCCCAAATTCTCTTACTCCAGCTTCTTAAAAGAAAATATTTTCTGGTTTCTTTAGTCCTCTGTGAGAGTGAAGTGAATATCTTTGTGTTGTGGACAAAACAAAAACATTTGAGGATGTCACCTTGGCCTTTTGGAAACACTGATCAAACATTTTCTGACTTTTTGCGAACCACACAACTAATGAATTAATCGAGAAAATGATCAACAGATTTATCATTAATAAGAAGAATTGTCCGGTCAAAGTTTTTTATTACCGAATAACACAAAATATGTCTAAAGAGCTGTACATAAAAATAAACAATAATGAAAAATATTTGCAAACTATTTAAGGATGTGAAACAGTGACATAAATTACATAGGAAACATTATGACCAAATAGTTAAAATTTTTATAAATGTATAAAAATGTAGGTAAAATACAGTAATACACAATGTGCACATAAAACCTGGATACAAATCAAAAGATGCACATTATATAAAAACATTTAACATATGGTACATATGCAACCGGGCGCACATAAAATTGAGGATAAGCTGGATAACCGTAGTTATTTTTGGGATAGTCAGGACTAGAGATAATAGGTAAGATGGTGCAAGTCTTTGTAATATTTTATAAAGCTGAGTTGCACCAACAAGGAGTCGTTTTTAAACTTGCTTTAATGAGGCTTAACTGTAAATTAGATTGCATCAAACTTTAAAACTAGCTTAAAATGACAAAAGATTATATTTAAACCTCTCATTAAACTTCAACTTAGTTTTTACTCTAAAGATAGATTAAATTCTGTTGCTCCAAAACTTTAAATTCAAGTTTAAAACGTGTTGTAGTATTTACTTTAAACTCACACTTAGAAATTGAACTTTTAAAAGCAAAATAATTAAGCCCCTCAAAGTAAGTTAATGGACGGAGTTCAGTTTTATGATGCGTTTACAGTTGCTGTCTGGCAGTCTTTTTTCCCTTGCTGTACTGTTGTTCATTTTATTTGGCCATATTGCTCCATTATTTCAGCCAACAGGTTGTTCCTCAGGGGAGAAGAAATTAGAGCTTCTCTGCAGAGTCATCGTGAGTAGGCTAACTAGGCAAACTGAAAGTATAGCTAGCTGGCAAAGAATTTAACATTATGTTAACTTTTTAGCTAGCAAGCAAGCAATATAATATTTTAACTTTCTAGCTAGCTAGCAAAAGCTAGCAGTGAAAAAATGAATGTTTTGATCAAATTTCTAGTTTGGTCAATATTGCAGTAGCGATATTTTGTACAAGAAATTTTTTGTTTAATAGTTGATGTAGATAAGCCAGAGAAAGGGTGTTACACTAGTCAAGTCTAGATGAGACGAATCCATGAACAAGTGTTTCAGGATATGTACTCTTTATAATGTTATACTTGATCCAAATTTCTTTTTTGAAAAATATAACACCGAGATTTCTAATAGTAGGGTTTTGTGAGATTCTAAGTTCAGAGTGAGATGATTGAATTTGTCTCTTAGAACAAGAACCAGTGTTTCAGATTAATCAGTGTACATGTTTCCATTTTCACTGAAACCTGTGTTTGCACCCACTCAGTTGTGCCTGTGTTTGATTTTCATACTGAGGAGGACAGTCAAGTGAGGTCAGGTCACCCGGCGTGTTAAAGTGTTAAACACGCATGAATGTGTAATGTTTATTGACTCAAGCCGATCAGAGTGATCCCGTGTTGATTTTGTACCTCCTCATCTATTAGCCGGGCTCGACCTTTGAGATAAATGAAGAGCGAGGGAAGCAGACAGATGAGGGGATTAGAAGTGGGCCGCAACAGGGAAGCAGGCCCAGGAAAAAAATGGACGGACTGCCAGCGGATAGATGAGGTGGGGGAGCATAATGACCGCTGTTTGTTATGATGTACTGAATCAGGTTCTCTTTGACAAAACAGTCCTTAGCACCTCTGTATTTATAGTGTCACCGCTCAGTCCATCCACAAAGGCAGGCTGATGATATGTGAGCGTGTTAGTGCAGTGAGGTGTCTGGGGCTCTGCTCTGGAATGACCCGCTCATCTGTCAGGACCCACGAGCTGAAGCGGTGCCGGGTTATGGGATCACAGGCTGGAGTATTGTGAGCTTAAATCTCGGGAATGTTAGCCAAGCAAAAAGCCAATATCAGCTTTATTTTGCTCTCTAGATCAAAGTTATTCAGGCAGAGGTCACTGAGAAAAGACTGACAACAACAACTTCCAGAGAGAGCTGGCATTCGACTGGGAGGCTTTTTCACGTTGCTGATTTTTATGAATGAGAAAGCGGTTCCTGTTTGTCTAAAGTTGGGGGATGCTCTTTGTTTAAACCAGAGGGCCCAGTTGTGGGATGACATGTTTGGTTTTTCCCAGCAGTTAAACAGGTCCTTTCTGAGAGGGATGGACTCCAGGCATTCCCCTTGTCATCAGCGGTCTGAATGGGGTGTCACACTGACTGGTGTAAATGGTCTTTAAATTGTTCCTGTGTTTCAGACTAAAAAGGCGGTTCCTGCTCTCCCTCTGCTTTTTTCCCCTTCGAGGCTAATGCCTGTTGACTAATGAATTTGGGGGGAGCTTTGCTTTGTTTCTGACACGTGGAAAAGCCAGGTACTCCTGTTGAAGCACAGACCGGAAGACGACCCTTGAGGCCCGACCTGGGGTCAACTTTGCAAGTTCCCCACTAATGGATAAAGGCTAGAAAATAGGTCAAATATGCAGATTTCTTGTTGGAACTTCAAAACTAACTTAAACATGGAACAGCTGGTTAAAGACACTTCTCTTGAGGTCAAATCAAATACCCTTTAACTACATTCTACCTACCATGTTGTTCTCGGTCAGATTAAAGGGACAGAAAACACATTTTTCTTCTTACCTACTGTTTATCCATCTCACTTGTTTTGGTGTGATTTTTGGAGATATCGGCAGTAGAGATGGCTGTGTTCTCTTGAATAAAATAGAACTAGATGGCTCTCAAGACTTGAGGTTTCAAGTCAGCCAAGGAGGACGCCTTTCATGTTTACATCCAGCACTGACATGAGCACAAACCTCTTGTTCATGAGTAGATATACACGTCCTTCTCTGTGGTGAGATGGTTGACAAATGTAGTTCACTAGAAAGAAAATAATTCTTACATAAAAAATGACTCTTCAGTAACTGGGGCATGATTTATGGGAAGAAAAAATGGTGCTGAGTTTTTTTAAATAGAAATTTGCAGCCTGAACATCACAGATTGACTGCCATCTAGTTCAGTAATATTCGAGAGAAGGCAGACATCTCTATGGCTGATATCTCCAAAACGTGGCAACTCACACCAAAACAATCGAGATGTATAAATATCGCTAAAGGTAGGAGGGAAAATATGTACTTTTGATTTTTGGGTGGACTGTCCTTTAAAGGTAAAAATGCCAAAGTAATCTTAAATCTCACATTCTGCTAGAACTCATCCTCCCATCATATTTTTAAAAAGCAATAGGGGTGTGAGAGACATTTATGTCCATTGTAGAGAGTTACTCTGTGGGTGTTATGTGTTGTAGCTTGGTTAGCTGCTCTACTCTCACAGTGTCTGTGTGTGTCTGTAGGGGAGTGTCAGTAAGTACACAGCTATAGCTTGTTGTTTGTCATGATTATTGTCACTGTTTGCGGGCCCTAAATATCTTGTTAAACTCTGAATTTAGCACAGTTCTCAATGGGATTATGTGTCATATATATACTGCCACTGAAGAGGAATAAATCGTTCATGTATGATCAGAGGTGGAAATCACCAGAGGCCTCAAAACATGATATTATCACGATGCTTAAGTCACGATATGATATTACTACTTTTTTAAACATAACGTATACTGCAATTTATTACATTTTTTCAACTGCAAATTATGCCCCCCCAAAGGAAAATTTTGCAACTTCTGTTTTATCCGACAAAGTTTTGACTCTGTTCATTCTTCAGTCATTTTTATTACTGCAAAATGGGATTGTCAAGCAGACTGAGTGACCAAAACTGTTATTAAACCAATCCTGCTGACCATAACATCTGCTCAACACAATCTAGTGGACCAAAAAAGCTGTTGAGTTCATTATTCTGAAGCCAAAATGTTTCATTTGCATTTGCAATATTAATAATTCATATAGTTAGAGTTATAGTTATACTTGGCTTCTGTGTATTGATATAATATTGCCATGCAAAATATGGTGAAACTATGCAATATAATTTTTTTTGTTTTTTGCTTGTATGATGTCATTTTTCTTCTGAGGCAGAAAAATGAGTTTTCGCACACAGTATGTGTTTTGTTGGAAAGATCACCTGTATCATATGCCTAACAACAATCTATGCTATTATGTGTAGAGTGCAAAAAAATAGTGTTGAGTTCCTCTTTCAAACTACTTCTCTCCAACACACTCTAAACTAAATACTATGCAAACTGCATCATGCAGTGCTTGCCTAACAATTGCACTAATTAACTAAAGCCTCTTAAGTTGTGCCATTGTCCTATCATGTTTAAAAATTTGACTTTGTAAATTGAAGTGAGTTGTTTGAATTTCCACAGGAAGGGTACTGCCATTAAAAAGTGCAATGTGAGCAGATGAATGGACTGCAGTGCTCAGCAGCACTGTAAATGTATTGATCCCAGTTTCCTAAAGCCTTGCAGGGATGTATTTGATCCACAGAGCTGGAGAGCTGGAAGCTGGCTTTATATTCATGGTGTGTGTGTGTGTGTGTGTGTGCGCGTGTGTTGCCTTAGGAATGAAGAATGTTTTTAAGTGCAGCTTATTAGGAGTTAGTGCTGAACCAATTAATCATTCAAATGATTAGTTTATTCACATCAACTATTTCTGTAATAAATTAAGCAATTAAACTCATTTATTAAGGAAAATGCCAAACTTTCTCTGATTCTAGCTTCTCATGTGTGAGGATTTACTGCTTTCTTTTGTATCATTATAGATGAGATGTCTTTAATTTTTCACAGTTTCTTAAACTTTTATGGACAAATTATCTGCTTCCGTTCACAGACTGGGGTGACATCCCCCCTGTGGCAGCCCAGGACATCATCAACGTCTTGAAGCAAGGCTACTTGGAGAAGAAACGAAAAGGTACAGCAGCATCTAGGTACCAACCCGGGGTCAAGTAGTTCTATCGAGTATTGCTGATTGTTTGTTTTAGTTGCTTGGAGTGCCAGATGAGCAGTGTTGACTACATCTGAACAATTTTAACAACTTCAGGAAAATACTCATATGAAACAAATGTCCTTGTAATTATCCATTTAATCCATTTTCCCTGATCTTGGTGCTCTTCTTCCTCTAGATCACAGCTTCTTTGGCTCAGAGTGGCAAAAGAGATGGTGTGTTCTGAACAATTTAATATTCTACTACTTTGGGAGTGAAAAAGGTTTGTATGAAACATACAGAAAGATTACAGGTTCATGAATTGAGTCAGATAACATCCTACCATGTGTGCTCCTCCCTGCAGACAAACAGCAGAAGGGCTCCCTTTTTATCAGTGACTACGATGTGCAGCTAGTGACCAACCTGAGAAAAGACTCCAAGAAAAATTGCTGTTTTGAGCTCTTTGCCCCTGGACGACGTTCTTTCCAGGTCTGTATTACCACCCCAGTCCTTATGTAAAATTTTCCTCCTTTGTCTGAGGTAAATATCTATTAATTTAAATTTAAATTACAGCCTGACCAATACATCAGCTGATTTTAGATATTTTAGTATCTTAATGTTTTAGAATTGAATAGAATAGAACTTGTAGCATATAAATGGTAAAGGTGTGAAGTAATTTTAAAACAGTGTCTCTGTTCTATAGCTGGTCCTCTAGAGAGCAATAACAAATTAATTTTTCTAACGTATGTCCCGCTCAGTACATATATTCATCAAACTTAAAAAAATGAAATAAAATAAAATAATAATGGCTCCCCCTAAAACACATACATTGTGTGAGTAGATTTGATATGAAATAATTAATTAGTTAATCAAGATAAACCTATTTTGACAGCTGATAAATTTTTAAATCTGCATTATTTAAAGCTGCTGCAATTATTTTTTAAGTGGTTATGAAACAGTCTCAATTTAATACTGATGCCTCTATAGGACATAAAGCAAATGAGGCCAACATTGAGACGGTCGGCTCTTTCTATAGTTATTCTTAATGCCTTGCACCGTGTTGGACTCTCCTTTAAATCAGATGAAACAAGCCTGGGTTAACTTTTTTCTCAGGCAAAGGTACAGTTAGTATGTTTGCCAGTTGAAGGAAGCAAGAGGAGATTTTTATTTCTATGATTTTATTTTTTGCCATTATGTTTTGTGGTTATGGCAGTGGAAGCACTACCACTTTTGTCCAAAGAGGTGTCTGAAATCAGCAAAATATTAAAAGTCCTTGTGGTAGCTTTAAGTAAAGCTGCCAAAATCTACTGGTCTAGATCTTTCAATTGTGAACATTTGCTACAAGTTCTTATGGTGAACTTCTTTGACTTTTTATGGATATGGCAGTATGTTTTTGTCTAACTCTGACACTCACTTCTACCGCCTGGTAGCTCAGTTGGTAGAGCTTGTGTCCCATGTACAGAGGGTGTGAGTCCTTTAGGCTGTCCTATCTGAATAAACAAATACACATGCTCAGAAAAAGATTTTTAAAAAATCCTGCATTAGTTGGACTTTAATGTAAATCCATTTGGAAAACATTTTGTTCACATGTCTGAATGGCACCATTTTCTCAGTCACTAGTAATTTATTTGTCTTAATTAAATATTTTAGAGACAGATTATTTTAGATCTGATAACTTTGTGGCCATTACAGAAAGGAATTTTTTATATTTGGTCTTTTTCTTCCTTATGAGACAGCTAGGAAGAGAGTTGGTTTATGCCTCAAAGATTATAAATCAGGACTTTTATTTCCACATGAATACACCTTTATATGTGATGATAATTGCAGGATTATTGCCTCTTTCTCACCAGTTCGCTGCCAGTAGTCCTCAAGAGGCCAAAGAGTGGGTCGACCAAATCAAGATTGTACTGAGAGGTAAGCAAGCATTTCTTCACACTATTTTTCTGGTGCCTATTGTGTGCGCACTTCTTTATCACTGTTGCTTCTCCTAAGGTTTCTCCCTTTTTTGTTTCAGTTTTGTGTTTGTGTGTTTCCTTATCTGAGTCATGGGTGTCATATGTTCAGGTTGTAAATCCCTCTGAGACAGATTGATATGGGGATATATAAATGAAATTGACTTAAGCTGACTTTTTAAAAGCCACATAGGTTAATTGGAAAATACAGTTAAAGCAGTATAAACCTTCCAAACCTTCTTTTTTCTCAATTTTCTACTAAAGTTTGCTTGTGTTTCCGAGGGGCAGAAAGGTCAGAAGTGAAAGGGAGCCCTTTATCATCTCTGACTCAGAGGAAAACCACCCGATCCATCACTAACTGCACGCGAGTCCTGAATCTCCTCATTCGACTTGTCACCCACCATGTCATGTGCACCATCATGTAGCTCTGGTTCTCCTCCACCCCCCAACCACTCCTCCCCTAACCCTCCTACCGAATTCCAACTTACAGGAAATTGATTGGTAGATGTTCTGGTTATCCTCCAGTGACATTGATTTCTGCTTGGCCGCTGGTGTACGGCCGAGGACCTGATACCCTGTGTTGCAGTGGCCAGTCGCCTGCAATGAGACGGCTCCTCCATCTGAGCGAGCAGTCGTGCCTGGTCTACTCTAAAATGGGCTCGGGCCGGGCCACTGATTTGCGGGAAGTAACAGACACTCTGCAGTTTGTCTTACTTCCTTCCAGCCCAGTTTTACTACGAGATGCAGTCTGATCCAGAACATACAGATCATTATTTACCCTCCAGAATTTACCTGAGAACAAGGCTGACTTTTCTGATTATTTTTGGCATTTTGCCTTTATTTGATAGTGATGATAGAGATACAGATAAGAAATGCAAGGAGAGAGAGAGGTATGACACACACTAAAAGATGTGATTATATCTGGAATGCGTCTTAATCACTCGGCGAAGCAGTGCAGCTTTACAGCACATTTCAAGCACAGAGGCAATTCAAAGCGCTTTACATAGGCAAAGAATAACATTAGAACAACATTCAAAAACAATAAGCAATAAAGTCCAGAATAAAATCAATTAAGATTAGTTTTTAAACAGATGAAGTGAAATAAAACGCACAAAAAAGTATAAAATGCAAATATAATAGTGAAGAAATGCAGTCACAGTGCAGTACTTGTAAGTTGCTGAAAATGCAATAAAGCAACTAAGTGCAGCAGAGGAAAAAAGTCAATCAAAGCACAGGAAAATACTTTTTAATTTAGATTTTAACATGGTTTAACTTGGGGCACATAGTGCTGCAGGGGTTGCATGTTTTTGTAGGCAACCTGGAAGTTGAGTGGATTAGTGTAGAAAATAAGCAAAAATAAAAGTTTATGATACTTAGAACAACTGTAGCCTCATTTAGCCACTTGGCAACTGCCTTTTTTTAAGACACATAGAAGCTTCAAAATTCACAGAAGATGCACAGAAGATTATAGGGGAAAAGATGGAGAACGTGGGAATGGGGGGCTGTAAGAGCTGGATCCAAAACTAACTGAAAGGAGTTGACAGCAAATGATAAGAGATAATTTGTTTTATCATTTATTAGTTATTTATTTGTTGGTTCTTGCTTCTCAAATGTGTGGATTTGCTGCTTTTTATATATCGTTGTGCATTAACTATATTTTAGAGTTGAACTTTTATTAAGATAAAACAAGCATCCCTTTGAGCTCTGTGAAATTGTAATGGACATTTTTCACTGTTCCATACACAGAAATTAATTGCAATCAAAAAAATTATAAACACATTAATAGATGATTAAAATGATTGTTATTTGCAGCCAGAGCCTCCACTGCTGCTGTATGGCACGTGTCCTCGCCTGTTGTGCAGTCAGCACCACTCAAGCATTTCTCTTACTTTACCCTTTAATGCATGTGTGTGTCTTTTGTGCTACGCTGTGCTTTATCTTGACGCTAACGCCGCCCATCACGCTGTCTCTCCTTTCCTCATAGATCTCAGCTCCACCACCATCCCTGTCGATGACGAAGAGGAGGAGGAAGATGAGACCTATGATGACATTGAGGGGGTGACCGCCGGCCCTCCCCCGCCTCGGCCTGGTGGTACTGCCCAGGCCTCTGTGAGCGGCAAATGGGGAGGAGGGCAGGAGACGGGGGAGGTCAACGAGGAGGACGAGGATATCTACGAGTTGCTGCCAGGTATGAGGATGTGGTTACCCCGCATGCAGAGATGCTTCGCCCACACACACACACACACACACACACACACACACACACACACACACACACACACACACACACACACAAACGCTCATGATACTCAGTCAGACAAATAGACACAGTCGCTCTGCCTCACGCACACTCCAGCCCTGAGGGATTTTTGCAACAAGAAATATTTGTGATGATCTCCCCTGGCTGTGAAATTTGTGTTGCCAGGTGCCTCCCTATCACCACGACACCCAGACTGATCACTCATTTTAAATCAAGCAACACTAATAAGCTTGTCAGAAGTGAGGTGACTGCAGAGACACACACAGGAAGGCAGGAGGGGAAGATTCTGTGACACTACTTTACAATAAGACTACAAATTAGGCTCTTAATTAGGTTGTAAACACTTTATAAATCATTAATAAGCTGTTACGACACATTAAATAAAAGGGTAACAGTAATCCATTGCTTTCTAAAAAGTGAGCCCACATTTATCTGTACACTTCAGTTTGAGATCTCATTGCTTACTTTGCTTGAATTGTCTTCTCTATCAGCAGCATTTATACCTGTCAGTTATGTCACATATTTGTTAAAGGAGCTAAAAAGAATATTCAGCCTTATTAGATGCCAGCAAACAACAATTTGCAGAGCAGAGAATGACGTCACATAGTCATCTCTTTTCAGCCAGGACAGCATGTGTGCATGTTGGTGCATGTGCATGTTCGTATGTGTGCGCGTGCATGTTTGTGCGCTTGCGTGAGCAAGTCCCTCTCAGTCTTCCCTGTTTCCATTTTCAATATGGTGGCCTGGGGAGTAACTTTATTTACTTTTTTATATTACTGCTTAACAATAAACTAAAATATGTTTCTGAAACCAAAGAAATAGGTGATGCAGTCACAGAATCTCCATCCATTTTTGATCAACACTGCTTAGTTTGACAGTTTGATCTTCAGGATTTGGAAATGGTCATGTCTAGAAGGGAACCTTGAATTTGGAGCTTGTTGTTTGTTCATTGTGCACATTGTCCAAACTAATTATGTCTTCTAATGTGGCAACACTGTAGTTAAACATCTGGGTAGGTTTAGAGACAGAAAACACCTGGTTATGGTTAGAGAAAGAGAAGTTTTGGTCACTCTTGCAAGATCTTTCACCAGTCAGACAACAGCCAAAATGACAGCTGCCTGCTCACAGTCCTCTTCATTTTACAACTAAACAGTCACTAAAATATGTCTCTGAAAATATTGTAAGTGAGGAATAGGCAATCCAGTCTCAGAATATTAATTTATGTTTGATCAGCACTTCCTGTTTTGACAGTTTGATCACAGGTTTGGGAGCAGTGTGAGTTCAGACAGCACTTCCCCCCACTTCATAATCTAATTATATACCAATTTTAAAGCATCAAGCGAATAAGGGTAAGGATTCTCCTTACATTGGCTGAAAGTCAGCTTCCTCTGGTCTCACTGAGAACTATCTGTTGAGAAACAGTTATGTTGTTGAAATCAGCGAGAGCCGTGTAGTTCCGAATGCTCTGTCATAGAACGTCCAATTAGCTAATGTTGCCAGGCAACAAATAGCCCACAATTCAATCCACTAAGCAGAGTTTTGGGCCAAAATTGCCTAGCAACAGCAATTTAGTTGAAAGGAAGTAAAAAGTGCATCTCTCAAGGCTTAAAATAGTTCTGGAGCTCTTAACGTCACATCTTTAATAGAAATTAGAGTTTGATTGAGAACGTTACGAGACCCCAGAACAGAGCGTGTGAGTCCCTACTGAAGGGGGTGGGGGACAGTCCCATGTGTCAGGGTGGCTACAAGATCCCAAGAAGGACAAAAGGGGTGATCTGATCTTCTCAGGGCCCTCGTCCATCACTCTTTCTATTAAATAAGATACATCAAGATTCTGTTTCACTCAGTGAGTACATTACCTTTGCCAAAATCACTGGTGAGAGGGAGATCACTCTTCAGACTGTCACGCCAGCGTTCAAAGCCATCTGGGAAGAGGTACAGACCCTGACCACAGATGGCATATCGAATGACGGGCTCTTTCGTTCACTTTCTCACCCCTTCACTTATCAATCATTCTGCACCTCACTTTGCTCACTTACAGCGCCTACACAGTGATTAGATACTGTTAAAGGGATAGCTGGGATTTTTTAAAGTGTGGTTGTACGAGCTACTTCTCGGTAGTCAGTGTTTTAGGTACAGTAGATGACAGTTGGCACGATTCCAGTTTGGAGAAGCCAAGAAGAATAGCATGGAAGCAAAGCAATGTACTGCTGTGGACAGCAAAACTTATTTAGCCACCTAAAAAAAAGAAATCCGCCCAAGAGCATGCTGTACTGAGAATATTTCACTGTCTTACTTTGCTGTCAGACAGCCTATTCTTGCAGGAAACTGCTGTTAAATAAGTCAAATATTGCCCTGTCCAAACCAGCCAAACTCCATGGGTGAAATTGGTCATTTTACCTCGCAGAATCTGGGAGTTGCTGGTCTGCCACTGCCTCAATTGTTCAGTTTGTTTGTGTCACTGTGTGACTTCAATGAATCCAAATCAATGTTTTAAAGCACCAGAGTCACACAACAACACAAAGAAACTAACTGATCGAGGCAGCGATAGATGAGCAACTCCTGTGTTCTGCAAGTAAAAAGTAGTGATTTTGCCAAAAGAGTCTCGTGGCTTTGGAGAGTGTGATATTCAGCATGTATAACAGCAGTTTCCCATCGGAAGAGGTCGTCTGATGGCAAGATAAAAAGGTGAAAATGTTCTAAATATAGCATACACTTAAACTAATATTGATTTATTTCTGTGGTGATTAAAATACATACTCCTGCTGCTAATACACTGACTAATTATAAGTATCTCATACAACCCTAAAATCCAAATTATCCCTTTAGTTTATTTCATTTTTATTTTTATTTCCAATGATCGTGATGACAAGGAAAAAATCTTTCCTTCTTAGCAAATATTTCTGAATAGCAGTCTTTACAATGACTATGTTTTGTTTTACTTTACTGCAGTCATTGCTCACATGAATGTTGAATATTTCCCTAAAGTTGCTAACTTTAAATATCTGGAGAATATTTCTAAAATTGCACCCTTGTCAGATACATCTTGCACGTGTGGTAACCAAACTAGCGAAGAAATGTCGAGCATCATTTTCTCCGTGATGAGCTCCCTCAGTTTTGTCAGAGCAAAACACTGAACATGGCTCGGTTTGCAGGCAGATTGCAGTGCGATGGTGGTATTGGCTCCGGTGCTGATGACTGATTTTATTGACTGGAAAATTAAATCACTTTGATATAGAAACCGTTGGCCCATAGCGGTGGCCTCTCGACTGAAGGATGCTCTTCTGCACAGTAGCTGAAGAGTGCTGAACAAATGTTTAGACCCTTTGCAAACAACATTAAAATCTCTTTTTTTCTCATTTGGTGTGGTAACAATGCCATCAAATCCAATAATATCTGTTGCATTTTAAAGAAAATTTTGTGTTGTTTGTATGTGTTTTTCTTGTCAGTGTGTGCTTCAGGAAAAAAAAAAGATGCACATAAGAAACTCTCCACATCCAAATGCCAACTGTGCACTTGACCACAAATATGCATGTGGATATACAGTATGTGTGTGTGTCCCTGTGTGTGTGTGTGTGTGTGTGTGTGTGTGCGTGTGTGTGTGGTCCCTCCCGGTCTTCCTGGAAGCAGAGGCGCAGGTTGTGCTGGAAGGTGGATAGTGTTGCTGGGTTGTGGCGTTGCTGTCAGCCCGCTGCTGTTAAGGATGGATGTGGGAGACAGAGGGCAGGCATATCACTGTGTCACCTCTCAGACCACCGGGTGCCACGCCCCGCAGTCAATGACACGTCCGCCTCCGCGTGCCTTTAAGACAGCCTCTTTTTCTTTTAACTTTTCCTGCCTGGGTCTCTGATAAATTTGAACACATTGATCCTCATCGAGCAGTTCAGCCTGGTTGAAGAAAATAAGACATCTTGTGTCATGCAGAGATCAATTTTGTTTATCTTATTTTATTTTTTATTATTAAGCTTTTTTTTACTACACGGTTAAAGATTTTATATGCAACTTTACTAAATAAAAACAACATATAAACCCACATAAACATAATTTCTTTAAATCATAACTCATTACATTCTATTTCCTTATTTTCTCATGTTTTACTGTACTTGAGACATTTATGTCACTTTAGCCTGTTTGGCAGCGGTCATTACAGCCAAACGGCCAATATAGTACGCAGGTCTTGATGTCGGGACTCTATGAAAATGTAGCATCCAACGGTTCCATCACGTTCTCTGTCTCCTCTGCTCTCTGTCTGTGAGAGCTGCAGAGAGAGTTTTATATACAAGCAGAGCAGACTGACGATAGTTTTGACTTTATTCATGCAAAATCTGGCTTTGTGTGGAGGCGTTGCAGTGTGTATTTATGCTATCGATTGTTAAGTCAGGGAGGAGGGGCTAACTTTGCTAACAGTGTTGCATGTTTTACCTTTAATCTTTGAGACAAAAAGAAACCTTCTAATCATAGGTTTTATTAGGGATGCACAGTAATATTGGCACACCATCTGTATTGAACATAAAAGCTTGAAATGACATATTGGTATTGGCCCAAAATGATCATTTCTGCAGGTATGACAGGCTGATAAGACAACATTTTAATTATGCGCATGTGACTCAAGTCTGTCGTGTCTGTATGTTATGTGCCTGAAACGGACAGCAAAGTTACTATTTGCAGTGGTGCCTCAGCGCCACTCATGCTAGCAGAAGCCAAATCACATTCCTTCAACACTGCAAATTTTATTTCCTTTCTTAATAGCCGTCATGCAGAGGTGGCATGAATACAAACATTCTTTTCTGAAATGTGCTCAATGTATAAAAGTAAAAAGTTGCCCTCTGTAGGACATTTATGCCACCTGTTTTCTGTGCAAAGCTAACTGAACCTCACATTTTCTTCTGTGGAGTCTCCCTCTCGTCTGTTTTGCCTTGTTACGTCTTTTTCCTCATTTTTGTCTTGTTATTTCTGCTGTTTGTGATATGCATCACATGGATACATCAAGGAATCATCTTTTCTATGTTTTGCTATTCTATCTATTTAGTTGGTTTTGATCTTTGGAATTCGTCATGCAATAATGCAAAAAAAAAAAAAAAATCAGTAATTCCCCTCAAATGAATTAAAACTAAAGTAACTCACTTGAAAATGCAAGGGGTAGAAAGAACAGATATTTGTGTTAAAATGTAGAGAGTAAAATTAAAAAGTTGTAAGAAAAATACTCAAATAAAATACAGATGACTGAAAAGTGTTTATACTTTATTTCTCACCTCTGACATCATTCTGATAACTGCAACAAATTTGTGAAGAACAAAGAAAAACATGCACCAGTAAAAAACAACCTGTCATCAGTAGTTTTGAGAAGTATTGTATTTTATGTCTGTGGGCCATCATGATAAGAGTAGCCAAAATATGTTTTTTCCACTATTGGAGAGACTTGACGTTCTCAGCAATAAGGTGGAAAAATGTGTGCATAAATCAGTGGTGCCATCAGCAGTCGGCCAAAATGATTTGGAAAATATTGACATTCCAAAGTATTTATTTGACTCCATTTTTTTGTTGTTGTTGTTTTGCTGTTGGACAATGAAATAAAGATGTTTGTATCTTGTATCTAGATTCTTCCTGTTCATAAATGTTAAGTTAGATGAGAATAAATCAAGTATAAGTCACCCAAATATAATTTTGTTGTCTTTGTTGTGTTTTGTTTGTTTAGAGGAGGAATTAGATGCGGTGGATGAGAGTGCTGAGAGGAACAACAAGTCAGGTCAGGACCCCATCACACTCTTCTACTAATAACGAGAGCAGCTTTAATAGTAAACGGTTGGAAACGAGCATTTCCTTGTTCTTTTATTTAAATTTGCGCTCTGCATTTCCCCTCAGCTTGGTCATCAGATTACGCTAACTACTACCAGGGGTTATGGGACTGCCAGGCCGACGAGCCGGACGAGCTGAACTTCCAGAGAGGAGATCTCATCTACATCATTAGCAAGGTCAGCATCACCATCAGCGGAAATAATCCAAGAAGGTTATTTAAATTTCACTCAGAATTCTGTGGTTTTCTATCTGGACACACTCCTTCTCCCAGTCAGCTGTAATGGGAGATCACTGTTCTGCCATTCACCTCTAATGGGACCCATTCTTGATTGCACCCTTGACTCGTTGACACAATTACAGGAGCAATTACAGTAGTTTAAAATGAGTAAAATGCGATGCAGACGTGTAGATTGTGTAATTATTTAAGGGTTAAACAACATCAACTCCAGTAATCACTTTGTCCTCATTTACTTTCTGAACATGCTGATATCCCCAACATCTAAATTCCTCCGTTAGCGAGCACCCGTATCTCGATGCAGCAGCGAAGCACCAACAGTGGCATTGTCTTTCTCCTAGGCCACTAGGGTGAAGTGCCATTCAGGGCGCTGCGTAATGGTGCTGTTGTTCATTATAGAGCTTCTATCACAGGGGTTAATTGAGTAGGCAGCCATGCGAAGCTCTTCCTTTCTGTTTGACATAAACTGCAGGTGAAGCCATCCTGCATCTCAGCTCTTTTCCCTCAATCTATTTCCTCGTGTTTTATGGCCATCTTGTAGTTACATGCAGAGTATCTACCAGTGAAAAGCCACCCTACTGGAAATCAATGGCTTGTAATTTGGGCACTTTTACTCTGCTGCGTACAGGGACTTGTTCCCAGACCGTCGCTATTGGTCGGTTTGAAATTGAATCATCATGTTCTGTGTTTAGGCTAAATTATCTGAAGAGCAGACGGAGGAAGAGATTGCAGTATATTCAGCTTTTTTTTGTTTGTAATTATGTGGTAGAGATTGAGAAAATTCAGCCTCATGATTTCTTGCATCTTTAATCAGCTGTTGGAGCCACTGAATTATTTGTAATCTCTGTTTGTATGGGTGGTGGAAATCCTTGAACACTTGAATTTTAATGTAGTGTCTTCAAGGTTTAAAAAGTGCTTGGATTTTGCATTTTTCTTCATCACTACCTGACTGGATAGCTCTCTTTTTAGATGAAGAAATAAGATAAGCTGTCTTGGCTCAGCCAGTTTATACAGGATGCAAAGTCCATTTACAGACAGGGGACATGTTTTGAAACATGAAACTTTTTGATTGATTTAATGTGATGAAGAAGTAAAATAATCTCTTTGGTAGCATATATACAAATGTGTAATTTTCCACACTTGTAAGATGCTGGAAATGCTTGAAAATGTACTTTGGAAATGATTGAGAAGTGCTTGAACTCGGCTTTGGAGAAGGTGTGGGAAAACTGTTATATTTTGTGCAGTTTTAGAGCCGAAACAATAAAATTCTCACTTAAATTACAGTAGTCAAGGTTTAGATAGACAAACAAACAAAACAGCACTTTTTGTTTGTGAGAGCAGATATAGCACAAGTGACACATGCCCTTGACAGAAGTTCTGTGTTTGGGAGGAAGAATTTGCCATATATTCAGATATTTTGCTGGTAATTATGTGGTAGAGATTGAACCTCATGATTTCTTGCATTTTTAATCAACTGTTGGAGCCGCTGAATTTTTATATTTGTAATATTTTGGGCAGTTTAAGTGCAAAAACGAATAATATTCTCACTTTTATAGTAAATTAAAGAAGTCAAGAGTTAGAAATAGAGCTGCAACAATGGGGTGATTACTCGATTACTTGTCAGCTATTAAATTAATGGTCAACTATTTTGATAATTGATTTATTGTTTTGAGCCATTTTTTTTTAAAGCTGCTAGAAGGTACTTTCATATTTTGTCTATTTTGGGTCCCCCTGTGGACAAAAGCTTGAGTGTTTCCACCCTAATAATGACAAAATAGAATTTCAAAAATTCAGTGATGTTAATAAAAATCTCCTGCTTCCGTTTAACTGGTGAACATACTAACATACTACTTACTGTAACTTTGGCTGCAGAAAACATAAACAGGCTTGTTTCAGCACTTAAGAACAACTTTATAGAAGCCAAGCTTCTCGTGAATGCTTTTGTTAACTTATGTTCGTCATATAGAGGCAATGGTAAATAAACTGATATGGTTTTGTAACCAGTTAAAAACCCCTTGTAGTAGCTTTAAATATTTCTTTTAAATTCTCAAATTTCAGCTTCTTAAATATGAATATTTTAAACTGAATATCTTTTGGTTGTGGACAAAACAAGTTTTTGCATGTCACTTTGGGTTCTGGGAAACACTGATCAACATTTTTCCAATTTTCCAACCCTAACCCTAACCCTTTTTATATATTTTATGGACCAACAACTAACCAATTAATCAAGAAAATGACTGACAGATTAATTGATAATGAAAGTAACCATTAGTTGCAGCTCTAGTTAGAAATACAAACAAACAAAACAGCGCCTTTTGTTCATAAGAGCAGATATGGCACAGGTGAAATATGCCCGTCACAGAAGATGGATTTTTAATTGAGGTTTTCTTGGCACTGTCAGATTAATGAGATGCCAGCCTTCTCTGTCTGTGTGTGCTGGTTGATAGGGGAAAATGTCAAAACAGCCATGTCCATTTTTCACGTGTGGATGACAAAGGCGGCGTACTCGGGGAAACAAAGGGGACCCGGCTCTGTGCTACAGATCCGCCTCACGCAGCCTCAGCCCTGTCTGGCGTGTTACTTTTCACTGTATGGATCAGATTACTGCTTCGCCGAAGACCTTAAAAGCAAACTAAGTCCAAGTTGGAAGCAAGACTTGGTTGTAGTATCTCAAATCTTAATGACACAGATTACTCTTGTTTTGTCAAGCTGTACGCTGAAGTCATAACATAGTGACAGACTACGGGAGAGTATTCTAACTATCCTCTAATGGATTTAAAGTGAGGCGCGGGCTGTAAATTATTCAAAGGTGATCTTTGGACGGCTTCCGAATGTTTGGTTTTGTGTGGCGACGCGACTCCACCCGTGTCCCATTTTTGCGTCCTAAAAGCATCACATTTCCCTCATGAATAGCATTATTTGGATTATAGCCTGTAATCGGCTATTTATTTTAATGAGCCCTTGGGGAGGGCTTCCCTGCGTTCTCTCTGTGTGCACGCAAGGCCCCCGTCGGTGTTCGGTTTTTACGGGGGGATTCCTGAGAACCCTGACCTCGATGAGTGAAATACGGGCCCTTGGCTGGAACTCAAGTCTGTCGCTTAACTGGGGACCCAGACACATGAAATGGCCGTAATAAAACCAGGGCCCATAAATTCTCTTAGAGGGTGGGAGGCCTGGTTGTCTGTGCTGTTATGTCAACACTGACCATAATTACAAGGTAATAAGGACACGCTCTAAGTGCTAAATCAATGGTGCTAACAAACTGTTATTTTTAAAGCTGGGATGTGATTGACTGCTGAAGTGCAGAATGGGATAGCCACAGGCGTGGTGTCATATGGCTGTGAACTGAGGAGAACATGCCGATTGTATAAAAGGCCCTCATCCATCATTATTGATCTCTCACTTACTGTAAAGTGGGGGCATTTTTACTGTATTTGTGTGTTTTTTTTCCCCCGTGTGTGTGTGCGCGCATATCTGTGTATCACTGACAAAGTAAATAAATTAGGAACCTCACAACTCATATGAATCCCATTAGTTCAAGAGAATTAATCTCGTCGTGTGGTGCTGCCGCCGGTTTCAGCGATGCCTAACTTGCTTTTCCGCAGAGCTCGATGGCGATGCTCAGCGCGCTGATACATGAGGTAGAAACACACCGTGAAATCTATCTTGTGAGTTTTGCTCTGGCATTTCATTTCTGAGAGCTTGCATTTTTCTAATGCGCATTATGGCTGTACACTGACATTTTACTGTGTGATGACAAATACTGGTGAGCTCCGTTTTTCTGCTATATCACACTCAGATTTTTTAACTCGATTTGGATTGTTGAGATGTTTCCCACACATTTTCATTGCATCATAGCCTGAAACATGCAATGAGACATTTGTCATCAGGGCTGCAACTAACAATTATTTTCATTATCAATTAATTTGCCGTTTAGACTATATAATGTCCAAAAAACCTGAAAAATCTTCACGGTTTCCCAGAGCCCAGAGTGACACTTTCAAATGGCTTTTTTTGTCCAACAAACCGTTCAGAAACCAAAGACTCTTCATTTACTGTCATAAATGACAAAGAAAAGTAGAAAATCCTCACATTTAAGAGGCTGGAAACAGCAAATATTTGAAATTATTATTTTAGTGTCTAATTACAAATACTAGTGAACTCTGCACACTGTTATTTTTCATTATAGATTAATCTGTTGATTATTTTCCAGATTAATCCTTTAGTCTATAAAATGCCAAATATTGAATATCAAATGTTGAGCTCTTTCCTTCACTTATCGATCAACCTGCAACTCACTTTGCTCACGTACAGCTTCTACACAGTGATTAGATACTGTTTAATGATTTTATGTTTTTTAATGGTTATTTTTAGGGTTGCGACTAACTTATTTTATATTGTTGATTAATCTGTTGATTATTCTCTGGATTAATCGACTAGTTGTTTGGTCTGTAAAATGTCAGAAAATTATGCAGAATATTGATCAGTGTTTCCCAAAGTTGAACATGAGCTCAAATGTCTTGTTTTGTCCACATCCTAAAGATATTCAATATACTGTCATAGAGGAGAAGAGAAACCAGAAAATATTCACTGAGATATTCAGAGGCTAGAATCTGAGAATTTTGACTTTTTTCCTTAATGAAATGACTCAAACTGATTAATCGTTTATCAAAACAGTTAGTGATTAATCTAATTGATTAATTGTTGCAGCTGCAGTTATTTTCATTGATTGAGATCGCAAAAGACAAGGGCTGAATCTTCCTTTCTTAACAAAAAGAATATTTCAGATTGTAGGATCATTATTGATTAATCTGCTGATTGTATTCATGATTAATTGTTTAGTCTATAAAATGTCTGAAAAATCTGGAAAATGCTCATCAGAATTTCCCAGAGCCCCAAATGACTTTAAATTACTTCTTTTGTTACCAAGAGTTAAGACTCTTCAGTTACTGTCAGAAAAGCAGCAAATCCTCACATTTAAGAAGCTGGAACCAGCAAATGCTTGACATTTTTGCTTGAAAAATGACTGAAACAATCATAAAAGTTGACGGTTTTCTTTTGATGGCCTGTTAATCAACTAGTTGTTGCAGCTCCAGAAGATTTTCAGTCTGGAACTATTTGCCATTTTAGTTTTTAAAATCACTTAAATGATCAATCAGTTATGAGTTCTAGCTCTAAAGGCAGTGTTCTGTTGTATCTGACTAATAACTGACAGGAATCACATTCCTGCATTCAGTGAACAGGCTAAGACTCTTCATTTACCATCATAAATGAAAAAGAAAAGCAGCAAATCTTTATATTTAAGGAGCTGGAACCAGCAAATTGACATTTTTGCTTGAAAAATGACTGAATTGATAAACAAAATAATTGGCGAGAATTTTCTTTTGATTGACCAATCGTTGCAGCTCTACTTGTCATAGGATTTACAGCGTGTTGTTACAGTATTGGATTAATTTATCACAGGAGCTAAAAGCCGTAGTTTCCTCCTCCCTGACACGTGTAATGCCTGTATACTTCCACACTAAACCATAAGGTTGTCCTGCATTCTTGCCCTCTAATTTATGTATCCCGAATCAAAAGACATGGGCTCTACAGGTCAGCTGTCACATTCCTGTATTCCCACAGGCACTCATGGAGAACGGCGGGATGGAGTGGGAAGAGATTTATGGCACAAACCCATCCAGGGTCCTTAAAACTCTGGCAAGCGCTGCTGCTGCTGCCGCCGCTGCCACCTCTTCCTCTTTTCTCTCCATCGCCCTGCTCACTTCTCCTCCTCCATCCGCCGTCCAACCAAAACCCAGAGACAGGGAGATGAGCCAGCCAATCGGGCGCGTTTCCCAAAGCAAAGCGTCACATCACATTTGGCCAAAGTGCTCAGCTGCAGCTGCTAGTTAGAGACAATGAGAACATGGACACCACTGACACCTTGTGGTGGCTTCTAGCAGGACAATTTTATTAAATGACAACTTATACAAACACCAGATTTACAGCCTTATGGATTTACTTTTTGTGATTTACAGTCTTGTATAAATACAAGTTGGGATATTGGAAATTATAATAAGAAATTCTAAACTTCATCTTATATTTAAATGACAAGGCTACCTGTGACCATCTTATTTTAGGGTCATAACACTCTTCTTCTATGTTTAACAAGCTGGTTTGGCCCGCCGCCCACAGGTCACAGCGACTGAATGCAGCAGAAGAAAAGGAAAAGTGGGCAAACAATCAGATGGGAAAAGTCAAGCAAGAGAGACAAAGAGAGTGGATCCCTTTATTCTTTTGTGTGAACCCTGTCCCCCCTTCTCCTTTCTCCTTTTCTCTGTCACACACACCCATTTAAAGACCCCTGGCTGCTATTGTGGCCATAGACACCAAGACGCTATAGACAGGCAAGACATCCTATTTACCACCCAAAGTAGCAGGGGGTGAGTCTGGGGTTTGGGGTCATGCAGGAGGCAGCGGTCATCCCCCGGTCAACTACAGTAGGTCATTATTCAGCCCAAGCCAATAGCCCAGAACCGCGTCCGAGCAACCCACCCCCAATCCATTCTGCTTAATTATTATAAATGAGGGGCGGCGTAAACAGCCATCATTACAGACACTCAGTGGCATACACAAATCCACTTTAAATTGCTATTAAGTTAAGGAGCTATCTGTAATCCCAGGCGTGCATTAGAAAGGAGCGAGTAGGTTTTCTTTTTATTAAATCTCATCGTCCCTGAGATATTTTCAAACGTTCTCATGCTCTGTCATGTTTCCAATTTGAAGCCAATTCACTGATTTAATTAAAAGCCCGCTTGGAAAAAATGGACACTAAGTAGCCATTTCGATCTCTGGTCGTGCGGAATTATCATCCATATTTCTGGATGGACTTCGACAAGATTTTTTTGGCGCAGAATCCTTAAAACCTCCCAAAAATACGCACTTCTCCCTGACGGTTTCAGGTAGGTCAGACTTGAGCAGTGAGGAGAGCTCGCTAACCTGATAACGGGTTACAGATCATGCTAGAGTGTGTCCATGTTTCTTTGTTAGAGTGACCAGTGATGGAGGAACTGCAGAGAGCTGCTGCAGTGGATCTGATGAGACTATGTAGAGGAGTAAGAGAAAAAAACAAGAGAGGATGCAAGCGGAAAAGGCTGTTTCAGGAGAGATGGAAAGAGAGGAATAGGAGGAAAGGAGGGAGGGGGTCGGAGATGGGGAAGGAGGGAGGGAAGGAGGGAGGGAGGGGAGATTGTAACACCCAGGCGGCGGGTTCAGCGGCAGGGCAATGAGAGACTTCCTGCGCTCCATCACGCCCAAGGCCTGCCTCAGTCAGCTGGTGGCCGAGGAAAGATGCCTCATGTGTCAGGCTTATTAGCACTCCCCCTAGTTTGTATGCATTTGGGATTGTGTGCGAGTGTGTGTGTTTCATCTGGGAGCATATGTGTGTGTGTGCTCGAGAGAGGAAAAGAGGAGAGGAAGAGGACATACAGTCAGAATCTGAACAGAATTTTACATTTTCACCTCAAAAAGCAGCGATTGTTCTGAAATAGAGAGGGACATTAAATCTGTGTTTTTGATGGCGGCATGACACGACACCTGCCTCGCCCGTTGTCTCTCGCCGCATCCGACCAACCTCGACTCACCTTCTCCCCGCTTCAGGCTCGGGTAGCTGTCAATCCGTCCTCCGGTCGGGAACATGAGCGATGGGCCTATCAGAATGCCACCATTAGCCAGCCCCCTGAGTGGTAAATAAACGATCGCGCCGGTACACTGCAGGTGTTGTCATGGCAACCCACTCTCAGTGCCAGCCCCGCCCACGCTCATTCCCCCGCTCTCTCGGCGGAGGAGTCACCGGGAGGTCAACGAGTCAACGCGCCGCAGCCGCCACGACACGGCGCTGTTTGGCCCCCCTTTTATCTCCTCCCTCTGCTCCCACACAGAGTGGATGTGATCTGCATCCAGGTTGCAGCAAACACACACTCTTGATATGTGTCACCGACAACACACACGGTGTCCTGCTACATCTTGTTAATGAGATAAAACCAGACATTTCCCAGAACTCGGCCACTCGGGGACGCTTGATTTTTCTCTCCCCGGAGCATCTTCCATTTCAGAGGAATACTAAACAACTCATCCAATCATTCACAGAGCCACAATGAGCTGAAATATGCCTCTGCTTTGCCCCAACCTGAGCATCTCAGACAGGGTTCATACAGGTGCTGAAAATCCTTGAAAACACTTGAATTTTAATGTGGGGTTTTCAGGGTTTTAAAAGTACTTGGATTTTGGATGAGGTGCTTGAACGTGCTTGTAATTGCATTGCTTTCATTATTAATTGCTACCTGACTGAATAGTTTGCTTTTTAGATTCACAAAATGAAGAATACTCTGCTTAAGCCTCGCTTGCCACTCTGAGTCTGTGTTTGTGTGGGTGTGCTTGTGATGTGTCAGTCTTTTTGGGCGTGTACCCTCCACAACATGGCGGGAGGTTGTCGTCTCCATGAGTGTGTCTTAAAAACAAAAAATAAAAAAAAAAAGGTTGAAACCATTGACATAAATAATACGTGTACGACACATCTCCACTTCCTCCCACTGTTCAAAACTGAAGCCAAAATATTTCGGATGTGAGCGCTGCCATCTTTTGCTGGTGATGTCATTTGGAGCCAGAGTCTGCACAATAGTGATCAGTTTTGCAGCTGCACTTTCGAGTTCCTGACCACACACCCGGCTGACTCAGTCGCAAGCAGAGCTCAGCTGTCAATCATGGTGTGAAACTACATTTTTATATCATCAAATAACTAATTAAAACCTAATTCATCAAAAGAATCACCACCTCCCAACTTGTTCCACTTGGGGAGGCAGGGCTTATGAGCTGTACTGCAGCCAACCACCAGGGGGTGATTGGGATGCTTTGGCTTCATGTTTAGGGAGCTCTCATGGTGTCCATTTCTATATATAGTCTGTGGTTTAAACGAGGTCCAAATCTTCAAGCAGTCTCTTGTAAAGTCTGCAGAAAGGACGTGCAGCTTTTCACCATGACAGTCTGTTCTTTCGGGCCATGTGAAAGCTAACGTTAAGTTGTAGTTAGACATTTTCAATGAGGCTAACATTATGCTGAAGTTGGCTATAAGTTTGTTTTATTGATAAATTCAAGAGCTTGGAAATTATACAAAATGGCAGTACAGCGGTTACAAGGAGTGGTTAAAGTTTAATACTTGAAATAAAAAAAAAAGATATAACATGATGTATACCGTTATCATTATACCATGATATAAATTCTAGGCCATACTACACAATTATGCTAGAAAATATATTTAAAAAGCTCAAACTCTTGGACATTAAACCTTGTAATGGACCACCCTCCTAGTGATTACATTTGTCATTAAATGTAGACCTCAAACTTGTTGACAAAATGTTTCATTCGTTCAGTCCACAGCAGTCTTAGTGAGCAGCCATTTTATTTTTTAAAGTTGCTCAGAGTTCTCTCTCTCTTAATGTTAATCAAAATATACAGTTTTAAACCAAAATTCTTATTTAGCTTTGATTTAGAAGGGCTATAGGGGTATAGCTAACCCTTTTTATGCCTGATTAAATCATGTTTTCGTAAAAATCTGACAGTTGACCGAAGTCTGGGACACAACTTTAAAGGGCCAATGTTTTCATTAAAAAATCGATTTTAAAAAAGAGATCCTATAATATCACATTTTTATACCTATGATCTCAGTAGGTAATGTTGATTTAGATTTTGAATGTTTTAAACACATTTGAAATAGTTTGAAATTAAACAAAAAAAAGCAAACCAAAATTACATACAAATCCTGTGAAAAACTTTTTTGCTTTTTTTGGTAGGACATGATTTGTCCCAATTCTCAAGCATGGTTGCTATCCAGCAAGTGGCTAACTGAGTTTTCTACGCTTTACAGATATTTTGGAAATTCAATTACGGGCTGCTTCACTTAGAGACAAGTGACACCTTTTGAAAAAAGAAATCCTGTAGTGTTTTCCTTTAATTTGTCACCCCTCTGTTGAACGCAGTTACAAAGCATCATTTTGGATGTTTATAGAACAATAAACATCTGATTGAAAATGCGCTTTTAAAAATGCTTGGAAAGTGCTGGAATTTGACTTTGGAAAAGGTACAGGAACCCCCCGTTCAGAGCTTAAGATGCAAAATCACAGGAAAACAAATCAACCTAAAAGACAAAAAGAGGAAAACAAACAGAAGGAAGAGGACATTGAGGAGTTAGCATAGTTTTTGTCATTTGGATAATTTACTCTCCACGCCTCCTGGAATGTCCCTATTACAGCAGGTGTACTCTGGATGAACCCATTTCAAGTATGAGGAAGATGGACTCTGCACGCCTGACAGACTTCCACTGCCATTGGCACCCACTCTGTGATGTAGCAGTTGTATTAAAATGGCGGCGCTGATAATCCAAAAGACCTTTCTCAGGGAGAATTTGAGACCGACTGCACAGATGGGCCGCGGAGATAAATAAAACTCTCTGTCACTACGGTTGGTGGAATAGTGCTGCGACGCCCCCAAGGGAGAGAAAAACTGTTTCGCTCCCTCTCTCCGATGCCTCCCCCCCCCGTCCGTCTGTCTCCCCCTCTCCTCCTCCTCCGTTTCACCGTATCACGAATGGGAACCGGCGCCAGCTTTCCGCACCCGGGCTTTTCCCTCCACAGTCTTATGGGGAGCATAAAAAGACCATTCCGGACTTAACTTTCCCCCACGTTATGAGCTCAAACACACGCCGAATTGCCGGTCAGAGTTTGTCAGAGAGCCAAACACACTGGAACATCCCAGTCAGAGCTGTCAGGGAGGTTCGTAGGGGAAAACGATGAGGCCTGGATGGACAATCTGCTCATTGTGGGTACCTGTTTGTGCTGTAAGAACACTTGAGTCTTGTTGTTTATCACTTTCTAAGCGATCCATTCATCCTTGCTGTCCAAACAGCTCTCATTAGCTGCAGGCCTCATTCCTCTGGCTCGAGAGAGGTGTCAGGTCTGGATGATGGGCTGAACCTTTGACAAAACACCATCCATCATGTCAGAGTATGTGCGTGTTTTTACAACTACGTAAGAGCAAGAAGTCTGATTCTAATCTGAGACAAACTTAGACGTATATGTGTCTGCTTACACATGCTAACATGTATGTAAGTATGTGCTTGTGTGTAGTTGAGCATTTCCTCTTCTCCTCAGCGCCGAGATAAACCGTTCACGCAGCCATTCTCAATCTGTTGGAGAACAGAAGAGAGAGATGAGTGGCCGCTGCTCTCTGCTCCATCAGAGGGGGGGGGAAATGACGGCCGGCTGGTGCCTCCTCTGCTGGGCTTTAACGCCCCTCTGGTCTCTGGCCAAATATTGATCTACTACAGATCTAGTTAAAGCCCAACTGCTGTGATCAGATCATCATGTGGTTGTTAATGTGACTCAAGTTACCAAAAAGAAGGATGAATGAAAGATTTGGATAATTCAGTCGAATGTGAGAAAGATGAAATGTGCAAAACAGTTTTTTTTTGTCTGGCTGGATCTCAATTATTTTGATTGTTGATTAATCTGTTGAGTATTTTCTTGATTCATTGATTAATTTGGTCTGTAAAATGTCAGAAAATGGTGAAAAATGTTGATCAGTGTTTCTCAAATTTTGTCCACAACCCAAAGATACTCAGCTTACTGTCACAGGACTGAAGGAACGCATTTAAGAAGCTGAAATAAGAGAATATTGACTGTTTTTCTTAAAAAGTTCATCCAAAACCAATTAATTGATTTAATAGTTGACAACTAGTAAATTAATTGTTGCAGCTCTGGGTTTTAGATCTGGAAAAGCGATGGAAAAATGTGTCTTACACATAAAATATATGTATGTTTTTGATTCTTTATGGGCTGTAACTGTAGGATATTTTCATTTCCACTTAATGTCTCAGTTATTTAACAGAGTAATTGTGTCTTCAGAGTGTAATGTATCTTGATTGTGATGATTAAATGCAACATAAAATCTCATATTCCACCCACAATTTGATTCAATTAATTCTGATACTTACAAAAGGTATAAAACAAATTTAAATTGTGAAAAGCAACTTCACAGGAGACATTTTTCCATGTCACAGTAGTTAAGCTGCAAGTATAAATAATAAAATTAATGATGGCTGAATTCCATTTAGTTGCTTCATGGTGCCTGCTGCCTCACTGTCACTTAATGGGACCTGTGCTTTTTCTTCTGTGATGAATCAAAATGTGAAAAAGGTCTATTCTTTAGCATTTGAACATCTTGTAGGATACGTACCTTTTACCTGTTTAGCTCATAAATTCTTTTTAATTCTGTCCAGGCCAAATTATTCATCACAAACATATGGTTTTTATAACCCACGTCTTTTATTTTTCTTTATTTCTAATACATATTACCATCTAATTGACATGTGTCTATTTATTACATAAATATCAGGAAATTAAATGGACTTGCATGACCAGATTTCAACCACAGGTTCTTTCCTCGTACACATTCCTCTTCTGTCTCCGTCACTAAAAGACTGTTTCTCATTGTCTGAGTAAAAATCTGAGGACAACCAAGTTTCCCTGCTGCATCCTGTCGGCTCGTTTTTGGCAATTTGTCTTTCAATTTTTTTTTATTCAGAGAAATTTACTTTTTTGCTTGTCTTGATTTCAGTGTGCACACATCAACACCTTCAGTTAGCCAGCTGGAAGCGTTTCAGCATTTTTTTTTTTCATATATTTTCATGTATGAAAATACCTTAAATGCACATATAACTATAAGCAAATTATTAAAATAACATGTTTTTAAAGGAATGATTCTGTCACAAACTTTTGGATCACTTTAAGCGGTTGAACACAGAAATATTTTATTTTAATTAAAAGAGATGCTTAGATTTTATTTTTATTTATGAATTTAGATTGAAGATAGATAAACAGTATCAGTCAAAAGTTTGGACACATCTTCTCATTCAGTGTTTTTTCTTTATTTTTATTATTAATACTGCAGACATCACAACTATGAATTATGGAATTATGTAGTAATCTATATATATACATATATATATATATATATATATATATATATATATATATATATATATATATATATATATATATATATATATATATATATATGTATATATATATATATATATATATATATATATATATATATATATACATACATACATATACATATATATATATACATAAGTATAAAAGACTCGAACTTCACTTGCAATCAAAGATTTAACATCAATATTAAATATGCAAAATAGTTTTTTGTAGGCCTGCAACTCAATTAATTTGATTATTTATTAATCTGTTTATTGATTAATCGATTAATTTGATCTATAAAATGTCAGAAAAAGGTGAAAAATGTTGATCAGTGTTTCCCAAAGCCTAAGATGACGTCCTCAAATGTCTTGTTTTGTCCACAACCCAAAAATATTAATTTAACTGTCATAAAAAAAATAAAGAAAACAGAAAATATTCACATTTAAGAAGCTGAAATCAGATAATTTTGACTCCTTTTTCATAAAAAATTTCTCCTTATTAATCATTTAGTTGTTGGAACTAAATGTCTTTGACAAAACCTTGTACTTGTTTCACCTGGACATTTTATAGATGTTGCATTGAGTCTTTTTTTTTTTTTTTTTTTTAATAATCTCTAATAAAACAGTTTGTACAGGAGCGTATCTATATCAGCTAGTCTGTAAAATTATTGCACATGCTCACCAGACATTACCAGCTGCCAAAAAACCCTAAAGGTGTTTCACTTTTGGTAAAACTTCATTGTTGTCTTCATTTGTTTGGTTTTTATCATCAGTTGAAGTTACAGTGTGTTTTACCTCTGACAGAATTATAATGATATTTTCTGTGTATAAATGGGAGACTGTCATCCTGTTTCTTTTTAATCACAGCACAGAAATGAAGTCTTGTTATAATTAGTCTGGAAAAACCAGCAGTCTGTTGTTATGGCGTTCGAGCAGTTAACAAAAGCTGTTTTATTCAGACACTCACTGTCTCAATAGTCTTGTTTACCGTTTTGTCCCATTTTTGAATGAAAACCCAGGAGGCTTATGTCTATTAGAATATTGTCTGTGGCTGTTTTGCGGGTTGGATTTAGGCTCGCCTGGAGTTTATACAGTACAAGAGCATTTTTTAACCATATTATTTCAGTAGCCACTGTACAGGATCAGGGCTACATATAATTGCAGCTCAAATCATTCGAATGGGTGTCCTAATGTTAATAATATGAGACAAACAGTGCGCTCAAATCAAATAAAAATGTGAGACTGGTGCTTCATCCTGCTTCGTTTGCTTGTCCTCGGACCCCTCGGAGACTCCCGGCTTGTTTATTTGTTCATTTTTGGTTTCAGGAGTACAACATTCACGGCTGGTGGGTCGGCGAGCTGAACGGCACTGTGGGTATCGTCCCCAAGGACTTCCTGCACCCTGCCTACATCCTCTGAGCTCCAACAGGTACAGAGGCACTCTCTTATCATCAGCATTATGGACCATTACTGTGGCCTAATACACAGAAACGGTCCCCCTGGTACTCATCCAGATTGCCATTGAGGTATATTCAGTCGTTGACCTGCCATTTATGGCATCTGCTGGCTGGAAGAAGTACTGCATAAAGCAATCTGAACGCTGCAATGGGCAATGGGTGAGGATAAATATGTGCAACAAAAGCATGATTACAGCGTCGGTTGTCCTATTTAAGAAAATGATTCCCTAATACTGTTAGATAGGCACAGCTTAAAATGAATACTGAATTATTAATGCATGTTTCTCTGATAGTGTTTTCTTTCTCTTCTATAGTGCTGCCGCCGCTGCTGCTGCTGCTGCTGCCGCCGCTGCTGCTGACACATCCAGACGTCAATTTCACAGACAGGCCTGTCAGATAATCTTTGGCTGATTATTCTGTAAATTATGTCATGTAAATATGCTGCAGTGATACTTATTCCTGCACACTATAAACTCAGGGAATTTGATTTTAGCAGGTTTGGATAAGTGTGGAAAAATATTTGTTTTGCCAGACTATTGTCCATATAGTTTTCTAAAATACAAAATTCAGAATTTCTAAAAGTACAAGCAGGGTTTTTTAATTGGTGTTGGAGCAGCCAGCCAGCGCAGAAAATATGGTCAGAGTAGCAGGCCTTTGTTATATGAAGAAAATGTAGGAAAAATTACTGCTTTTGTATTTTTTGGGCCAATTATGAAAGCAGATGTTAAATACCTCAAATCATGTTTTAATGATTCTTAATTAGAAAAGTTCTGATCAGTCAGGAATAGTCGTGATTTTAAGAGATAATTACAGATTGTGTGGAATAAAACGCACAAGAATCTTAATTCTCCTTAATTCGCCAAAATTTCTCTCCTGGCCGGTTACTTTTTCCCCCCACTGGCTGACTGCTCCATATCCCACTTTAGTTTGTCAGTAATGAGGTTATCACAGAAATAAACATACTATCTTTTTGGTGTAAGGAAACCTTTATGGCTGCGTTTATCATTTCCATGGACACAGTGAATAAACAGCTGCACAGATGCTGTGAAACTGGAATTTTTTTAACTTTTTTTCCAACACTTTTTTAGTTATTATTTATAAAAGGGACTTAAAAATAGTTATTTAAATCTCACTTAAAATTACACTTTTATATTACTGTCAAATATTTGCGACTGTCAAATTGGCACCAGTCAACATAAAAGCTGGCAATGATGAACATCACTCAAACCGATTCATTGATTACCAAAATAATTGATACGTTGACAGCTAATCAGTTTATAGTGATGTATTTGATCATTTTTTAATCTATTACATTAGAAAAACTGCAGCTGTTATGTCCAATATCTAAATTATTTTAAAGTGCAGTGTATCTTGAGTTTAACACAGAGATCCATAAAACAGCAGCAGCCTTCACTGCTCCTGTCTGAGTTTTCAGTTCAGATTCAGTGGTTATTATATGTGTCGTTTCATTCACAGCCACTAGGTGGCAGGATTGGTCCAATATCCAAAGCCTGTCAGACATGAGGATTTTCTGTTTAATATCGTTATAAACTGAATATTTTGGGGGTTTGACTGACGGTTGGACAAAAAGGGTAATTTGGATAAATCACTGTTGGATTTAATGATGATGTGAATTTTTCACAAACTTTCAACATTTTATTTAATTTTTCAGACTAAACCAGAGATATTCGACTTACTTTCCCCAGGGGCCACTTTTGCAAAATGACCGGAGGACAGGGGCCAGTTAATAAACAACAACAGTCCCATAACTCATCTTTCTTTGAAATTAAATCAACTGACTTATTACATTATGTTATTAACTAAACTACCTTTGATTGACATGATTGATTTGATTTAGTTGAAAATACTTTTATGAACATTTAAAATGATTTTTTCAACAAACTCTTTTAGTGTGAAATACATATTTACAGGATCAGAATTATCCTCATTTCTGTGTATCTTATGCAGAGTTCATCATCTGATGTTACTGCACTTTGCACAGCCTGAAAGACCATCATGCAAAGATCAGCCTCATCTTACAACACTGACATCTCTGTTCCTCCTTTCTCAACAAAAAAAAAAGCATGAATCAGTTTATTTTCAATGTGAATCAGAAACTAGTTGGAAGGCCAATGCAAATTGATTTATTATTGTGGACTAACATGTTTGTCAGTTTACTTGTTAAAATGAGCATTATACAGATTATTAGTGGTTTATTTTCTCTCTTCATTCAAAACAAATTTTAAAAAACAAATTCAGCAGATGTTATGTACAATATGGAAAATATCTTAAACTACAGTATTTCTAGAGTTTAACACAGAAACCATGTTTTTTTAAATGGGAAATTCCGTTGACTTTGTTTTCCCCATCGAAGGGTTTTTTAGGGGATTATTTTTCATACCTAAATTGAAAGTCTGAGAAAAGAGGGGATGATTCTGGGACTATATAAATAAAATCTGACTTGTCTTAGTTAAGACATCCTTTACTTATCCCTGTTGGGACTTTCATTCTCAGCCTTTAACACCTCCTGTGTTCAGAGCAGTGTGTTATTAACCTTGTTTCATTTTCAGCCACTAGGTTGCAGCATTGCTCCAATATCTAAAACCATCAGACCTGTTAGGTAAAACATGTACTGTACAGAACATCAGCAATAAAATAAACAGTCACACAAAACACAGTGAAGGAGAAAAACTATTTATTTGAAATAAAATTAGATTATAATTTGTGTGTATGTACATGGACACAGTTGCTCAGGTTATCATTGCCCTTGTAGATCCATGTTATAAAATCGAGGTCTCCTTAGAAAGAGGGGGGCTTTGCTTCTGAACATTATTAAAAAAAACACAAACTTTTTAAAAGCAACTTAACTTCACAAAAACCCCCACTAATTTACAGTGTAGGAAAAAAGGCAAACCCAGGCCTCTACAATCCACCTGTGAGATCCAACATCTGTGACACAGGAAGACTGATGAGGCTCTTTTTTTTTTTCTACGTGCGATGGCAAAATAAACTCTGGGTCCCTTTTTTGAAATGTAATAAAATGAATTAGAAACACAAGCAGCAGTAGTGCGTGAAAACAAATACAGAGGTCAGACTGCAGCCAGTTTAGACAAAATTCAGACTAAATGGAATTAAGGCTGTGATTTAACAAAAAAAAAAGCCTATGTTCACCTTAAACAACTGTACTTAGTAAGAAAAGAGGCAGTATTGTGTTCTAAAAGTAACACGAAATAAATAACTTGTAAACATCCAACCTGACTGACAGTGATAAATGTTAGTGTGTATTAACTGCGTCAACTTTAGGGAGGTTGGATCACTAAAAAAAAAAGAAATCCAGTAAACACGTCACAGAAATGACAAGAATGCACAAAAACATCTAAACTGAAAATGTGTCTGTTATTACACAGGGCTTCCAATGAATATGTGAATAAATGACTGTTTTTTATTTGATTCACAAAGCAGTTATTTGTGTTTTGCAGGGACAAAATCTTTGTTATTTTCCCTCTATGATCCGTAATCTGATAATAAATATCACATTAACACTGCTGCCTATAAAACATAATTTGAACAGAGCAGATTGTGTGTATGTGCCAAGAGGTAAACTCATTACATGTCCAAACATTTTACTAAACTGATTTAATGTTTATCTCTGCTGCAGTATCTCATCTGTAGACAGACCAAGCCATCCTCAGTTAGTGACTTTATTATTAAACTATTATTACACAGCTTTGTTAAATACTAGATTCTGATTGGTCAGTTACAGCGTACAAAGGTCTATTATTTTCTGTATAGCAGACTGTTGCTATGGACACAGTTCTGATCATAGACTCTGGAGGAGCAGTAAATTTCTTTTTAAATCAGTAAAATAAGTTTTAAATTTATATTTTGGGTCAGATTATTGTTTTATTTTAAGTTCACCCTAAAATTAAAAATACCTTCTCCTCTTCCCTCTGCTGCGCCTCCCAAAAAAACCCCAAACAATCATCCACTGCAGAAGAGCCAGTTAGAAGACCAAAATATTGCCAATATTTACTATACCTGAGCGTAAATTAATATATTACTCTGAAATTAAAGGCACAGTTTGGATTATTTAATGCTGGGTTGTATGAGGTGCAGAGAGGAGTTCCACTACAGTAAAGCAAAGCAATAAACTAATGTGGACAGGTTCAGCAACAGAAGGTATTTTAGGCACCTAAAAAAAGTAAATCAGTAGTAGTTTAAGTGTATCCTATGTTTAGAATATTTTCACAGCTTTACACTACTGCTAGTCAACTTTTTCTGACAACAAACCGTTATTATAGAACCCAAATATCAGTCTCTCTAAACCAACCAAACTCCATAGGTAAAATCAGTACTTTTACCTCACAGAAGACAGGAGTTGCTGAGCTACCACAGCTTTGATCTCTCAGTTTGTTTGCGTTATTATGTGACTTTGGTGTTTTGAAAGGATTGTTCGCACTTGCCAAAGTCACACAGTAACACAGACAAATGAGCAGATCGAGGCAGTGGTAGGTCGGCGACTCCTGTCTTCTGTGAGGTAAAATTACTGATTTCACCTATGGAGTTTGGTTGGTTAGGAGAGAGCATTATTTAGCTTCTGTGACAGCGGTTTCTTGGCAGACAAGGCTTTCTAACAGCAAAGCAAAGCAGTGAAAATATTCTAAATATAGCACACACTTCAGCTGATTTTTTTATGTGCCTAAAATACCTTTTCACACAACCCCACCTCAAATAATCCAAACTATCCCTTTAAATATACACTTTTTTGTTTATAAGGTTAGACCTGTAACATGCACGACAGCACAAGGTTTAAATGACTGTATATGGTACTCTTAAAGCATAATATGCCTCTGTTCTCGACAGACCGGATCATCCACATTGCGAATGTGAATGTATATAATGAGCTCCCAGTGTGTACCTTGTTAATGCATGTGATCAAATGTGTCCAAAGTTGTTTCACGGCGTGTAGGTGACACTAAGCTGTTAAACTAATGCGCCTCCACCTCATGAGCTTCCTCTGAGGCATCCAGAGACAGCAACAGGGTTTCCTGCTCCGTACATTTATTATCGGCTAATCCAGGCGAGCAGCTCGTCTCTAAGATGCTGAAGTCACTATTTTCAGTCAAATCCGCTGCAGTGACAGTTGAGTTGAAGTCCACGGATTTACTCAAGTCACTGACTTCACTCGCATATTGCAGGTCCTCGTCCTCCTGGGTAGAAATGTCATCTTTTTCTACAGCGCATCCATTAACGTGTAGGTCCAAAATGTTTCTACTCGAGGCCTCTATGTCTGACCAGAGAGCGACCTCCTCCTCCTCAGGGGACGTCTTCATGTAGCCATTTGCAGCCTGGAGTGAGTCCTCGGCCTCGTCACAAACGCTTTCCTCGTCACTGACCTTGACGATGCTCTCGTTGGAAGATGGCAGCGAGTGGCTGTCCTGGTCGCTCTCGTCTTTGGTCCCAACCAAATCCTCCTCATCTTGCTTTTGGTCCATCTGATGAACGCCGTCTTCCACACCACTTTCACCGTCCAGATTGCGGGTCTCTTCCTTGGTTTCTGACTCAAGTGGCGTCTCCTCTTTGCTCTCAGATTCAGCACTTTTCTCGTTGTCTGGCTCGTCTGATTTGTTCTCCTCCTCTGGGCTGCTGACTTTTGCAACGTGACCCTCAGTACCACCAGTATTCTCATGATCCTTAACCTCAGAAATGACATGATTTTCTAAAACCGGCTTTTCAGAACAGACGTCTTCCTGAACATCTGCCTGAGATCCAGCGTCACTGTCCTTTAAATCTAAAATTGCAGCAGGATTCACATATTTTTCTGGCTCAAAGTCTATATTTGCCTCATCAGTACTTTCCTTCTTCTCTGGATGAGCGACAGTCTTTTCCTCTGTATCTAACTTAATAACGCTCTCCTCCGACATGCTGTCCGCCCCACAGTTCACCTCAAAGCCGATCCCCATGGGCAAGTGGACCTCCACTGGTGTCTGTATCTGACAGCTCCTCTGCTGGCTCTGTTCTGCAGGGCTGACGCTCTGAGGGTCATCATGGCTGTCGCCCAGAAAAAAGCTCACTTCTGTCAAGCAACAGTCCTCGATGACGGCCTCTAGGTGGTTGTTCTTCTGGAGGACCTTTACTGAAGATTTCTCCCTGTGCCGCGACTCAGCTGTGCCCTCGTCACAGAGCTGCAGTAAACCTTCAAGAGGGTCAGAGTTGTCACATGACACGAGCTCAGGGCTGAAGGTCTCTTTAGATTGTGGGCAAGGTTGATGAGGAGCTGGGCTGTGGAGTGGGAAAGAGAAAAAATTAACTTTAACTCACAATCTCAACATCTGGAATTTAAAAGAGGATACATGGACAAGCAGCAGTTAAAGTTTACACTATATTTAGAATATCTGCACAGCTTTACCTTGCTGTCAGTCAGCCTTTCCCAATCAGAAGCTCCCACTATAAAACCCAAATATCCTTCTTGCCAAATCCTTCAAGAAAAACAGTAATTTTACCTAACAGAACAGATCTGGTAGTTTGTTTATGTTATTGTGTGACTTCTGTTAATCAAAACTAAACTTTTAAAACACCAAACACAAGACAGTAACACAATCTAGCTAACAGATCGAGGCAGCTGTAGACCAACAACTCCTGTGTTCTGCAAGGTAAAGATATATTTTTTCCAAAGGAGCCTGATTGATTTGGGGAGAGTGCTATGAGGCTTACATAACAGTTCTTTCCCATCAGAAAACGCTGTGTGATGGCAAAGTAAAGCAGTAAAAACATTCTAAATATAGTGTCCACTTTTTTTTTTAGGTGGCTAAAATAAGTTTTCCTGCTGAACCTGTCCACAGCAGTAGCTTCCTACACCAGTTCTCCTGCTGCTCCTTCAAATAAACTGAACTATCCTTTTAAATAGTTTGACACTTTCAGAATACACTTTTTCACTTTCTTGCTGTGAGTCAGATGAAAAGACTGACGATGCCACTCTCAGCTTAGCTTCGCACAAAGACTGTAAAAAGAGCAAACAAACAAGCTGCCTGCTCTGTCCAGTGTTAACAAATACTGCAACCTCCACAACCTCTGAGGCTCAATAATTAACAAGTCATATCAGGATTCTTTAATCTGCACAAACAAGAAGTTGTGGTTTTACAGGAAGTTGTGTGTTGGACTGTTTCTTGGTCGGGCAGGTGGTAGCAGACAGGTTTTGTTTCCTTTAGACAGAGCCAGATTCGCCATTTCCCCTTGTGGTAACTGTCTGTAGCTTCATATTTACCTCGCTGACATGAGAGTAGCGTTGATCTCTATTCAACTCAACCATTTCTGCTGCAAGTTATTTACTAACTGTTCAAAATGTATAAATCAAACCTACATTAACCAATCTTCTTTATATTTAAGTATCGGTGTGTGAGATTTAGTGGCATCTAGTGATGAGGTTGTAGACTGCAGCCAACTGAATATCACTCGCTTCATCACTGAGGGTGGCTGCAAAAAACGTAAAAGGTTTGGTTTGTCTGTTCTGGGCTGATGTAGAAACATGGCGATGCAACATGGCAGCCTCCATGGAAGAGGACTCGTGTCATCTGTAGATGTAATCAGCTCATTCTGAGGTAAATACACAACAATTCTTTAAGATAATTAGACACTTATTCAATTTCTGCCAATAGATCCCTGTAAATTTTATGCACTGAACCTTTAAATGTATAAGGTCAAAGGTTATTTCTACATCGTTAGGGCGTCATCAACAGTTTAGATCTGTCGTACCTCTCCATGGACTCGTACGAAACGGTCAAACTTCGCTCCTTGTTGGAATCTTCCTCCTGAGCCTGAGCGAAGCCCCGATTGGACGAGGCATAGGTGAGGATGGCGTCCGTCACAGAGTAGGGGGTGTGGCCCTGCACGCAGTCCTCAATGTGACCGACTGGCAGCTGAGTCTGCAGGAAGAGGTGGAGCTGGCTGTCTGACAGACAGACCGTCATGTGCACCACTCTGCCAGAAAAAAAAGGTACAAAAAATAATATTTATCAACGTAGTTTGATTTACAAAGTTGTAATTTTCACAGCAGATGAGAAGAAGAAGAACTGACTTGTCCAAGAAGGCCTGAAGTCCTTTTCTCCTCCCCTCCAGGAAGTCCTCATTGCTGAAGGAGAAGAAGGACTTTCCTGGAAGGTCTGGGACGGGTCTGAAAGATGAACATGAGCAAAAAGGCTTCGGTCTTCATGTTTGTAAATTATAGAACATATGCTTCAATAAAAATGTAGGTGAAAGAAATCCTACAGAAAAGAATGGTGATGGTATGACAAAGCATAAAAATTGAAAGGATGCACATATGACTGGCATGAAACCATCATAACCATGACAAACACCTGTTATGAACATGAAAGAGTCTTTATGACTGTTTGACTGATTGTGTCATTCAATAAATTATGTAATTTTTTATGCAAAGTTGTGATGTCTCTGTGGTGACTTGACATTAATCAAGACAATATAATATAATCAAGTAAACTGGTACATTTTGGACTTGTCATTAAAGATGTCATTGCTCTGTCACATGCTTTTATAACAGTCTCAAAGATGTCATTAAATGTTATGAAGCCTGTTTGACAACACAGACTTCCAGAGTTTGCTGGTGGACAGATAGTTAGCTTCACTTGTTGCTAAAGTACCACTAGCTGCTGCTAACTGTAGCTGGTAGTAAGCTAGGTTAGCCATGCAGCTAGCTTTCGTTCAGTCCTGGTCCAGCCAAAATATGAATTAATTTTTAGGGAGCTGAATTTGAGGAACAAGTAAACACAACACTGACATAATTTCACTTCATGAAATCGACATGGCGGATGTATCAGCAAACTGTCGCCTATTTACACATCCAGCCTACAAGGAGAAACTTTATCATTCATTTGGAGTTGTCTCTCTGGACACCTGATGAAGGTTAAGTCCAATATTCACTGTCATTTAGCCCTGCTTCAATCGCCACCAACTCCTGAGGGAAATATCTGGTTCTTAAGCTGCTCAGCGCTCCACTTCGTTCACCACTGTGTCTGTTCATTCTTTGCAACAACTTACACCAAACCAGCGTTCTTCTGGAGCTTCTTCTTGAGCCAGGAGAACTCACTGTAGCGCCGACGCACGCAGGACGTCTTGGCTGTGAAGGCCTTACTGTTGGTCTGGAAATTAAAAAAAAAACACAAAGTACCAGATTATACAGAGCCGGAGTTTAAGGACATGTACATTATAATTAAAGGATAAGCCTGTAAATATTGTAATAAGTGTCACTAGATGCCATGAAAAAGACCAAAACCAACAATATTATGATCTGACTAACAGGTATTATTTGTGTATCCAGAGCTTAATGCCTACCAAATGTATATTAATCCGCAGCAAAAAATAGTCCCCAACAAATACAGTATTTCCTCTTGTTTTTGTAACATTTGCTAAAAACCACAGTAACCGACTGTTTTAAGAAATTACTGAGCCTTTTTTAAAAATATAGTGAAATGTTTGCAATCTTCAGACAAGAGAGGGAGGTGTGAAAGCACTAACATATGTTTGGTTTTTGTCTTTTCATCAGAGTTGTTGACAATTACAAAACTAGACCAGCCTTATGTTTTCATTTTAAAATGTGTAACAATTCATTCACAACTAATCTTGTCCATTTTTAGGTCTAATGTTGTAACTGGAATGACTCAGGTCCAGCTGTTCAACTTCTTCTGAACTTGTGGCAGAATTAAAGCATGTTAACTTATCACATGTCAGACTTGTTCCAGAGACGTGTGACTCAGTACACTGACGTTTGTGTAACAAGCTCCGACAGGCTGTAATCGATTATAAGCAGCGTGGGTGTCAAGTTGATGCCAATAAAGCAGAAAAACAGATTCCACTGCAGGATGAAAGTTCTCAGGAGCATCAAACACTTTCAACACACTGGACGCCTTTATTCAGATTTATTATTCCTGCATCGACTGGTTGATTAGTCGATCAACAGGATGTCTTTTAAAATTTAAAAATGATGTGATGTTTTTCATTGTCACATATGAATATCTTTTCTAGCTGTTGGTTTGGAGCGCGGGAAAATACAACAGAATACAAAAGAATACAACATGGTATCACAGTATTAGGTAATTATTATTATCAGTTACTGAAGCAATTTTAAACACAGTAATACAGTACGCAACTGTGAAGGACAGCGAGAACCAAATACTTAAAACTGTGTAATTAAACACTGAAAATGATTCTTCAAAATGTCAGTAGGTATTTTATTGGTGGGGCCGAGGCAGCTGAATTCTGGTTACGGTTGATTAATAGATTTTCTTTTTCATTAATCAAAGTAATACTGTGAGCTCCATTCAGAAAAAAAGTTACAAGGACACTTAAAGGAATTTCTCAAAATATTACATCCTATATTTTTTAACAACACTAATATTAAATAATGACTGTAATTGTAAATTGTAAAATTCATACCGTTAAGACAGATTAGACATTGAGTCGTGTTTATTTGTCTTTTTAGGAGCTTTAAAATAGAAACATATGCATTCAAGTATTTATAATTAAATTTAGACAACAGTTGAACGAGTTAATGTTGGACAGATTTATAGTTTCTGTACAGTGACGGCCACAAACGCAGCGAGACGTGTTTTTCTTCACGGTGTTTGTCGAGGTAAGATGAGCTGAAACACCTTGAAAAGATACTTGTTGTGACTGTGAAGGAATTTTCCTGTTTTGGGTCAAAAGTAATGTGACCAGGTCACTTTTTTGGAGTCAGTTGTGAATCGTGGGTTGTTCTGGTAACACTTTTTAATCAAATCAAATAAATGCTTCTGCACAAGAGCCACCTGAAACTCCGTCATACGGCAACCAGCCCGCAAGACTTCCTTTATGGTCGAGGAGAATAGAGGTGCAACACCAAGTGAAACACTTAACCCAAGACGTTCTCTTGTTGAGGAGTTTTTAACCTCTGTACTGGAAACTAAGTCACAAACTATTCTCTAATTCTGTGTCAGTCTGTTTGGTCTAAAGCAGAAGTTTTCAAAGTGGAAGTCAGGTCTCCTCAGGGGAGCTCCAAACAGTTTCAGGCGAGGTCCAATGAATGGATGTTGTTATATTAGTTACCACAGGTGTTAAAAGATCAGATAGAATAACCTAAATGTGTGTGATCGGTCAAAGAGGTACTTCCCGGATACAGAAGTTTTGGGGAATTTTCGGAACACTTTTCCCTCTTTACCAGAGTCAGAAACTATAATATCCTCTTTCATTTAACTGCATTAAAAACCTACATTATTGTATAAAGGATACTACATGGGCTCTGGAACAGTAAACACAGTTTCTTGCTGTATATATAAATGCAAGTTAAGACTTTACCATGCAAAGACAAAGACATATATCAACAACATCCAGAAACACAACTATGCTGCCACCCAGATGTCTTTTTCAGAGACGTCCCAGCTTGCCAAGACATGTCCTGCACATGTTCCAACAGCGTGTCTTCATAGTAAAGGAGGTCAGGTACTAGACTGACCTGCCTGCAGTCCAGACATGTCTCCCATTGAAAATATGTGGTGCATTACGAAGCACAAAATACAACAACAGAGGCCTCGGACTGTTGAGCACCTGAAAATGTATAACAACCAAGAACGAGAAAGAATTTCACTTTAAAACTGAAAAGAAAAGGCGACGTTTAACCGTGGTAAACATGCTCCTGTCACAAGCTTTTTGTTTTACACATCATCCCAACTTTTTTGGAAGTGGGGTTTGTATTTTGTGTAGTCTGAAGTTTTCTAAAACAGCAATATTAGGATATCTTGACAGCCTTGTTGACTGAGGGGAGGCCCACAGTCTCAGAATCTGACATCCCCTGGGTTAAGGTAAAACACAAACATGTCCTCCACAGCCTCTGTCTCTCTGGAAGACAGAGACAGTGTTGTCAAGACCGCTGCGCTGGTCGTCCCAGACACAGACAGGAGGCACAGATAGTTAACTGACCCCAAACGTGGTCAGTTTACCTTTTAGCCTAAAGGAGGAAACTTCCCTCACAGGACTCTGTCAGAAACAACAGCATATCAATGACAAACACAATGATGTCAGATCATGTGAGGTCACATGATCTTAGCCAGATTCATGAGTCAACATCCACACAACACGTCCGTCTAGGCACAGAGCCTTACTGCTGACACAGCATTCCTCAACGCAGGCTGCTGCCCAGACAACAACATCAACTTCTGTCCAAACAAAATGTAAAGAATCAGTCTGCTGCATGCTCAGTGGTTTACACAGATTAAGGTTAGGTTAAGCTGAAACTGAAAAGGGTCTTATTATGGTACGGTAATGGTACCTAAAGCTCAGGATATTTAATCCCTCAAAAGTATTTTGGAGTGTGAGACAGGTTTATTAGATTACTGCAGATTAATGTCAAAAACTAGTACATCTGTATGAAACCACCTGTGATTCTTATCAGGTGAGAAACTCTTCAAACAGTCTAATTTTAAGATCAAGCTAGTTTGACTGTGTGGCACCTTTTCACACTCTGTGTTATTCCTTTGTAAAACAAATTAGAAGCCAATGACTGTGTTTGTTGTCAATTATTCTGATGATTATTTTACAAAAATCATTTCAGGAAACAGTGAAAAATTCCCCTCTCTGCCTTTCTTTTGTGTGACCAACTGTCCAGAACTTATTAATATTCAACTTGCAATAATATAAAAGAAGGAAAGCAGCATTTTTTTTTTACTTTAGAGATGCTTAAACCAGAAAATGTCTGATATTTCAGCTTCAAATTTTAATCATTATTGATTAATTGATAATCTGTTGATTATTTTGCTGTTTGGTCCATAAAATGGCAGAAAATGATGAAAAAAGTCTTGTTTTTTTTCCACAACTCACATATATTCACCTAAATGTCATAAAGGAGTAAAATATTGACATTTAAGAAGCTGGAATCAGAGGATTTTGACTTTTTTAATTAAAAAAAAAATGGCTCAAAACAATTAATCAAATATCAAAATAGTCTGTGATTAATTTCATAACAGATTCATAATCGATTTATCGTTGCAGCTCGACAAGAAAATCGCACTTAAAGTGACCAGATATAATTTAAACAAAGTGTTATTAATACTCACATGTAGGAATATTTTATAATCCACATATGAATTCCAGGAGCCTTCGTTCTGAATGCGGGGATCCTGAACCCGCACTGCAACAAACTCCTGAAAGACAGAAACAGTCACAAGTTTAACTTAAAAAAAAAACCTGCTGCAGTGTTTGTGTATTCTTTTAGATTGTGGTTAAACTGTAGGTTACTATGAAGGCATCTCTTCATAGAAATGAAGTTCCTCGATTTTTTTTTTAATGAATCAATGGAGGTATTGTTCTTTGACATTTGTTGGGGTGGAAGTTTAAAAAGAGGCGGAGGAAATTCCTTTTTAAGGCCTCACCAATAAGTGAGCTAACGATAGATTTTTAATGTGGATTCAATTTAGAAAAAGATGAGTTTGGGGGGTTTACTTACATCTTCTTCTTGATTGCTGATCATCCTACCGAGTGCTGCACTGCAAAGGAAAGGAGAAATCAATGAGGGCAGAACGCAATAAACAGTATCAAAAGCTCAAAGCGTGTATGTCTTCTATAGTGTTGTTGTCATGAGCTGATGACTCATCCTGCAAAAGAGAAGCTGGTCAGCGAAAATCAACTGAGTCATTCTCGCAGGCATTTCTCTTTAACGTCGAGTGGAGCAACAGAGTTCAGACTCTTAAGAGCTTTTTTAAAGAGCAACAAGCGGTCACCTCTGCTGGACTTAAGAGGACATTCTTGAGTCTCTTTACTGGCTTGTAAAATTCCCCATTAAAAGCCAATAACGCAGCTGTTAGATCAAAAATCAGTCTAAACCACCCATCATTAGGGACAGGTATTGTTAGGGCTTTTATTAATACTAATGTCGATACTACTCGCCACAAGTTGGTGCCAAAAATAAAGACATGACATGAAAAGATGGGAAAACATTCCAGTTATTTTATTATTATGTTTTGCACAAATGAGTTTCATTAAATTTCTTAACTTGAGCCCGCACTTTTGAACGTTTCGCCCTGTCAGCTGCTTATACATTAGCGTTACATAAATACAAATAGCACTACCATTTGTCCAGGAGCTTATCAATATTTTGTCACTGATCAGTTGGGATCCGGTACCAGTTTAGCACCAGTTCTCGACATCCATCCCTACCTGTCCTTAGCCTGGTGAAACACCCCAAAATCAAGCTCAAGGACCGGCATTACCAGACAATTAAGGCCACAAATAACGAGTATTTTCATTATTGAATAATCTGTCGACTGCTTTTACGAGTAATCAATTAGTTGTTTACTATAGAATGCAGGACTTTTACTTGTAATGGAGTATTTTCAACTAGTTGTTAACTATAAAATGTGAGAAAATACAGAAAAATGTCCAAGATAATTTCTCCAGACCTGCTTTAGTTGGTATAACAAGAGGCAGCAAAACTTTTAAGAGCCTGGAACCAGAGGATATTTGCCTTTTCTCCTTGATAAAATACTTAAATAATTAATCAATTGTCAAAATAGTTAGCAATTGATTTTCTGATAATCCTCTAATCATTTCAGCACCAGTGCTAATGAAACCATATGGATTTCAGACAGGAACCAGACAATATTGATCATCAGGGACACAGAGGCCAACTTCCATCGCTACCTTCTATTAGTATCCACTGTTCGTAAAACTTTAACAGTTATTTCTCCATTAAAACAGACAAAGTCAGAACAGTCAGAAACATCCACTTCTAGAATTAAACTACAAGTACTGGACTTAAGAACTAATTTGAGATATTTGTACTTTACTTGAGTATTTCTGTTTTATGCTACTTGTAAAGTACTTCTACTCCACTATATCTCAGAGGGAAATGTTGTATTTTTAACTCCACGTCATTTGTCTGACAGCACTTACTTTTCAGATTACTTATACCCGCCCTGTCCAGTGAAAATCGTGTCTGTCCTAAAGTGGTGATTTTAAAAGTTTGTGATAAACTGAAGGATTATGAGTTGAGAAAACTCTCCTCCTTTTTAAGTGAAATAAACTTGTTAAAACCTCTCTTGGATTAGCTGGAAAATGCTGACAGCAGGCTGTTTTTCTGACTTCAGAGATCTGTGGTTCTCAACAGTACAGCAACACCACTAACATATGATGATCTTATAGACCATGATGCATTGCTGTAAATTAAACTACCCAACAGTACATAAAGTGGTTAAAGTGAGCTCAACCTTAAACATCACGGCAGTAAAATGCAACGTAAACATCAATGCAGTTGGACAACACATATATTGATATTATATCGATATTGTTAATTAAGACTAAATATGCACGTTTTTTTCCCTCACTTTCCCATTTTCATATATTTCTTCTTATTTTCCCTTTTTCTAATTTTAAGTTTCAGTTTCTGTATTCAACAAAAGCACAACAGTGTCAAATGAGGTGCAATCACTGCCATTTATAGACTATAAATTAATTATTGATTAATACATTTTTAATCGGTTAACATCCCATGCCATCCAACCCTAGCGTTGTAATTTTATAGACAACGTGTGTATCAATATAATATATTATTTATGGCAGAAAAGCCTAAAAATATCGAGATATTTAAGCCCTATGGGTGTGTTTTTCATTGTTGTATTAACGTTACAGTTATTACCTGTGTGCCTTCATAAATAAAGTGGTTAAATTCGACCTGTTTTTCTGGGAGTTTAAAAATATCGTCCAGCCTTATGATGCAGGACTTTTGTAGTGGAGTATATCTACAGTGTGGCATTAGTACTTTTACTGAAGTAAATGATCTGGATACTTCCTCCTCTACTGCTAACATCACACATGTAACATCTTGTGGACGATGTACATGATCTTATTTCCTGATACTGTGCAAAAGAAACTAAAAGTAAGTCAAGAAGACAAGAATTACAATCTACAAAGAGTTCACAGACATCTTTAGGTCATGCAATAACACCTCTTCTAACGGACAGTTAGGTTATATTAGTTGTCTGGCCTGAATAATTAGACTTCTAAACAATGTGGCTACAGGAAACATTAGCTAAAAGCTAAAATATGTCGACAAGTCGCTGACTTACTTTCATGATGTGTGATGTTGGCTACAGTGATGATGTCCAGCCGGCTGGTGTCGACGTTGTCCTGCTCGTCGCCCTTTCTGTTTTATTTAAGAACAAAATCCTCAAACACAGAGGCTTGTTTTCCCGAACACCTCCTTTCTCCATTTCGCAAGTCACAAGCACCGATACGTCACACCCCTGACGTATCTGCTTCCGGGCGTGAGCGCACGGGCGGAGGCAAAGGGCGGAAGGGGCGTGACACTTTTTCTTTTCTTTTTTTTAATTTAAAGGGACATTTTAAACACTTTTTTTTTCTTACCTGTAGAGCTATTTATCCATCTAGATTACTTTGGTGGTTGGTTTATATGTAATCAATATTATATTATCAGATTACAAAAAATAAATTGAATTATAATTAGACCAGATTACATTTGCTAAAAAATGTTTAATTAGATTATAATTATAGTGTCAAAAATGAAGCCAATTGATTTCATTTTTGGTTGCAAATATGACATAAAGGCCAAATGCACAACTAAATTAATACTTTCAGGTTTCCAGTTTAGTTAACAGTGACTTTACCAGTTTTAATGATGCTTTATGCATAATAGTGTTTCTATTCCTCTAACATTAATAAGGAAAGACAGACAAGGAGCCCTTGGCTGTGAAAATATTGCCAACCTCTGGAGAAATATACTGTTCTGGATCGTGCGGTGAATCCGTTTCACGGATCCAGTCCGCCGTTTCCTCGCACTTTGCAGCCACAGATGTACACATCACATGCGCACCTCACCTCAGACTCCCGTTCCACTGCTGAGTGAATCCACGTGTTTTAGAAATCAGTGAAGGTGCTGCTCGGTCCTCCAGTCCAACCATCCTACGGCCCTGTGGACTTTTTTTTCTTCTCTCATACCAGACGAAGGGGCGGAAACGATACACCTCACTGTAAGCTAGCGGCTCTGTATTTTGACAACAAATCAACACAAACAGCGACGTTGTTAGTGTATAATTGTGAGATAAAGACCGCATCGTTTTATTTTATTTCAGTTCGGGTGGAACTTTAAAAAAAAAGATCGTAAGTAATCGGTGAGTCTGATTTTGTCCTCTCTCCTCCCTCCAAACGTGTTGTTTCAGTAACGTTTGATTGTGCACGAGACGAACGTTAGTCAGACGCTAATGTGCTTATTTTCAATGGGGATAAACACTGACGCTGCAGTTACCGTTACTGTCTAGTGAGGGGTGACATTTCGCATCATGTGTTATCATAAATAATGATTATAATCGACATGCATCACAGAGTATGTTACATTAGTTGCCAACGCGAAAGCAATATGGAGGAGGCACCAGTTAGCTGCAAACTGAGGGTCGTGTCTAGAAGGGAATCCTAGATATGTGAAACTCTCGCGAGATTTGCGCGTGTTGTTTCTTTTTTTATACGCGTTGTATACAGTTATTATGATTTATAATGACCTAATATCGTGGTTATAATTCGAGTGGGTTAAGGGGCAGCAAATGTTTGATAAGGGTTAAGGAACGTTTATGGTGTGGATTAAAATGATCACTCTCGCGAGATCTTCGCCGATCTGGGGATCCCTCCTAGACAGGACCCAAACTGAGGGTCCCTCTGAGGGCTTTGTCGTGCGATGTGTTCTTCCTTTGGCTTGCTAACGTTAGCAGCAGACCCCTTAAAATCAAGCACAGAATATGTATTTTACACCACGACAATGCTAGTTTGAAGTAGCGTGACTTGTTTTATCGCGAGCTCTGCAGTAACGTTACAGAGTGCTAACGTTTAACCTCATGTGCCCTGTTACTGATGCTGCTAGGTAGTGTTAGTTTTTCTCAACCGCTTTGGCTCATTTTTCTGAAAGTCTTTAACGTTTTATAAACTAAGTGCAATTGTCACACAGTTTCATGCAACATCACACCCCACTGCATTTCTTCAGGAGGTATTAAGTCACCCAAAACATTTCATTCATGCTTCATGACCCAGTTATTTTGTCAGTAAATTGGCCAATACCACCTAATATCATGTTCACCTTTATACAAATTTCTGCTCTACATATTTGTTGGCACAGACTGATTACTGTACTATTACAAGACAATAATGTCAATCTTGTCTAACTGGATGCTGCAATGTATCACAATAAGCTTTTAAAGCTTCAGATTTCATCAGCAGATAAAAGTTTGCTGGGAAAAGTCAATATTGCATAATAGTGTAGTACACAGAAAAGGGACATGCACATTTGTATGCGTACAGTAAATTTATTAGGAATGCATGATCTGCATGTTTAAAGCTGATATGATGAATGATAATTTTCCTGACTGATCCAGATCTGACATCACTATTACGACAAAAATGAAGACCTGTTCTGACTCTTTAAATAATCATTTATTTTTGTAGTAAAACACATTAAAAACTTCACAAATGTGCTTCAGCTTTTACAGATCATTTTTGCCTAAGAATTCAAATGAAATGCTTTAACACAATCCGTCAAATCAGATATTATTATATCAAATATTTATTGTCTAGAATTCCATTATCAAAATAATAAATATTAATAAAGATTTCCCTGATATTTATTGTGCATCCATAAAATTGACTTGTGTAGTAATATGTTACATGTGCTGTAAACAGAAAATTTGATCTTTAAAGTCATATACAGTGAGCAGAAAATTAGACCCAAAAATTACATGCATTTGATTTACAGTTAATTGGCCAGTTTATCAGACATCACAAACATTTTGTCATAGATATTTATGGACTGTGTCATAGATACTTGGTGGCTCAAATGATGAAACAGTGTTTGAGAATGACAGTTTCACTGACAATCAAGTCATCAGTTTTGACCAACAAGTTTGTTGAGCAAATTGTAGACAGTTGCACTGACTGTTTTGCATACAAGTGGCAAAATGCGTGTGATTTACTTGAATAAATGAGAACTGAACAGCTGTTGTGAATGACAGAGTAATTATCCAGAGAGTTTTACTTATTATTTTGAAAGAAAAGAAAAATCATATTCAAGAATTGAGCCAAAGCAAGTGTGAAAAACTAGCATAATGCTGTGTTTCCCAACCCTGGTCCTCAAGGCTCACTGCCCTGCGTGTTTTAGATGTTTCCCTGCTCCAACACACCTGATTCAGACACCTAAAACATGCAGCGCATTGTGTCTTGAGGACCAGGGTTGGGAAACACTGGCATAATGCAAAGACACGTCCATAAACACATCTTCTCCACTGCTGTATTATTAATTACTAAGTGATAAATATAGCGGTAGCTCCGCTCTGTAATTATCTTGTTGAAGATGATCAATAATATATTTAAACAGGGTTATATTTTTGCACCCCAACTAAAATACACTTCCAACACCAACTCCCCCTATGAGATCCAGTGAGTTTACACATGTCATGAGGTAATGATACATGGGTAACTTTAGGCAAAGCAGATTAGGCAGTGTTTTTAAACTGGTAGTCCATAACTAGATCAAAATAAATGCACACATACTGGGTTTTCAAGCATCTGACACATTGATTACTGCTGATCTACATTGCCTCACGTTGTTACCCATGTATCCCTTCAATAAATCCCATTCTCCAATGCTGTTTTCTCCTCTCTACCACATTGATTCCGGCTTGCTTCCATCATGCAACAATCTTGACGTTGACCAGGAACCTGCTGGTCCCCAGGTCTACCTGATGAGTATGAGCCTGACTACAGAACCCCCTAACGATGGTCCCACTGTTACAGAAGGTTTAATATATCATTATTTTCTAACATCAATTTCTCTGTTATCACTTGTCCTTGTGCGGTAAGGTGTGTGTCAAAGAGTCAAGGAGTGAATAAAGTTATGTATGTTAACCAAAGTGACACTATACATGTTTGTAACCCAGTTAAAACTGCACTCGGCAGAATGATTTCCATTCATTTGTGAAAGAGACAAAGTGTCCCAAACAAATGTGAACGTCTTAAACTCTCGGCAGCCTCAAAGGGTAGCTGTCTTTCGAGATGAGTAACTATCTGCTCATAACTCCTGTCTCTAACCAATCAGAGAGCAAGATGACTTCACCCGAGAAGAAGGACAAGAAACCAGACGATGTGCCAGAGGAAGAGGAGGAGGAGGAAGAATATGTGGTAGAAAAGGTCCTGAATCGACGGGTAGTGAAAGGGAGAGTAGAGTACCTTCTCAAATGGAAAGGCTTCTCTGAGTGAGTGTTTCTGGGGGGATTTTGTTGTAGTTATGCACTTATTCACAGGTGCTTTTTAAAAAAAAAATTCAGGGGAATTCTGCACACATTACATTATCCAGTCAATATTTTCCTGTTCATGCAGTCTTCTAAATCAGAAATTGCATTAAAAATATAACCAAGAAAAGAATGAGGCACCAGAAACATTTAACAAGCAATGAAATTATTAATAAACACTATATTTTTATGTACTTGTCTCACAGGGAAGATAACACGTGGGAGCCAGAAGACAACCTTGACTGTCCAGATTTGATTGCGGAGTTTCTGCAGTCCCAGAAATCAGCACACGATGGAAAGAGGAAGGCGGCCGGAGACGCAGAAGGAGATGACAGTAAATCAAAGAAGAAAAAAGATGATGTAAGTCCCACTTCTTTTGTTTTTGTCAGAGTCCATTAATGGTCCATCTACCTGTATTGAAGGGTTGAAGTGGGCTCTTCTGTGCAGAGAGCAGCATCAGTGTACTTTACTGCCCTCACACCTTAATGCATCATGGTAATAATAATCCACTAGCTGAAAACAGATGATGACATCACCTTACAGCTTACATGACAAAAAGAAGTGGTGTCATATTTAGTGATATGAGTTGTATGTAGAGCTTCTGTAGTCTTTGCAGGTTTATGTTTTGAGCTCCAGAGCTCAGAGGAAATGTTTTGAGTAATATTTTTAACACTGTGCAACATTACATAGAAATATATAACTGGAATAATGAGTCTTTAAAATATAAATTTTAACAACAATGCTAACGATAAAAACAGTAATGACTCTGAATGTGTTGGTACAACAAGCTAGGAGAATGAACATTTTACTAATTTATTTCAACACAGTACAACATCTTCTCTCCTTGACCCTGGTTGGCACCAAAGATAGGCTTGCATGATAAATTAAACTTTTGCTTCACTGATATACCTTTACAATTATCAACAAGTAAACATTATCTTAAGCAGAAAACACTTCTGTTTTTGTATTTTTAATTTACTAAGTGAAAGGTCTTTTTTTCTTTTGTAAATCTGGCAAAACTGATCAGATTGGGCTGATTTTCAGCTGTGGTCTGTGTTTCAACATCACTAATGTCAAAGCACAGCCCCTGAGTAGAGCGAGGTTGTTTCTTTTCTGTGGCTAACCGACCGATGAAAACATGTTTGACTAATACTCTTCTAATGGACTTGCATTTAGTTGACCGTAGAGACAGAGTGCATTTCAGCGCCACCCCACACCAAAGAGGGAAACAATTCATGGCTCTCCACTGACTTTGTATTTCGTGAGGGCGCCTTTTGTCACTTTCCATCTGCTAGCAAACAACAGAAAAAGGTCTAAAAGCTGCTGTGTGCTGGGATACACTACCAATAAATTGAAGAATCCAGAACTGAAAGAAGACAAAATTATATACAGATGTGGAACATCAGCTGGATGAATCAAAAGACTGGGATCCTGACACTTAATGTTATGCCTACTTTGTTGAGACAAACTGTTGATTAAAGCTAACTAAGCTATGAAAAGTTTTGATCTTTGTTATGTTAAATGATGATTTTGCCTGTTGATTGGATCAAATAGATGTAAATATCACAGTATTTCACTTCTGGCCACCCGCTGGGATCATTTCTCACAGAAAAGGAAGGTAAAGAGAAGGGACACTGAGATTTACAGCCAATATTGAACTTGTCACTTGTCATTGAACTTCCATCTCTCCAGACATTGTTGTGGGATATTTTCTGGAAGTGTCAACATTCTGTGTGTTAAAACATCCTCTAACTGCTTAGTGTGAATCAGAGTAATAATTCTCATGTATTTCTTCAGCCAGATACCAAGTCTCCTTGAGCGATAGCCAAGCAGCCCTCCTACATTGATACAGATTAACAACACGGGGTTATGGTTATGCACAGGAATGCTGACACAGCTAAAACACTGGACTATAGTCAAGTGTGTGTGTATGAAATCATGTCCATGAGTATGTAAGCTGTTTTTTAAAAAAAACATTCACTGAATGGGCCCAAACATAAGGGTGGTAGACATGGCTACAGCCACCAGTATGTTTGGATGTAAGTGGAAAAGTCAAATGAAGGAGGAGATTCTCCAGAGTCTTCAAACAGTATATAAGGAGGCGTAGGAGGTGTAATGAGTGTTTCTCTTCAGTCGGATCCTGGGATCGACTTGGGTTGGTTGGTGTTGCTGGCTTGGAGAACACAAAAAAAAAAAACCTATTTGCAGCGGACTTTGTTCCTCTCCGATGAGCTTCAGTCTTCTTCATTTCTGGCTCAACAAGACCTTTGATTTTTTTTTTTTTCCCAGAGTTTTTGATAAGTGTTGTGGCACTCAGCCCAGACTATTTTGGCCCATTCTTCAAGGTTTTTATATCACAACACAGGCTTCTAAAATAAACCTTTACATACTGAAATATAATGTTTTTAGCTAGCCACTCTGTTAGATTTTCAGCACTTGTTTGCATGCTGTGGCGCCAATCATTTTCCCGCTGGTGGGCGTGGCTTTCAGGGCATGACGTGTTGCACTCTGTCTCTACTAGGGCGTACCTCTATCTGTATGATTTCTGTTTGAATTCTGTAAAAATATGCACATTATGTTACAAGATCTTAAACTTGTTTTGATTTGGCAGTGATGGTGATTTAACTTCGTAGTCTTAAGCTGTACAAACACTAAGTGCTGTGCTCAATATGCATAACTGTCAGATGCTCTATTGTACTAAGAGTCCTGACATACTAAACCAACCTTGAAGAAATAGTATATACAAAGACAGACTTCTTCTTCATGTCTTATCGTCTGTTTGAAGTTGCAGTGGAGCATACCACAAAGATCACAGCCAATAGCATGAGGACACAACAATCTGTTGATCAACTGTTACCGGACTGAGACCAAAAGAAAAAAAACAAAGCAGTCATAGTCATATTGACTCCGATTCAATAGAGCCATCAATAATATGTGTAAGAAATATCTAATAATAAGTCCAACCAGCACTGTTAAGTTTTGTTTACATTGTCTGTTTTGCTCTGCTGTTTTGATTTGCTCGTGGACGAACAAAGGAAAAGGCAGAGACACAGAATAAAACGGATCCACACAGCATGAGACTGACACTTTTTTTGTGTGCAGTGCAGTTTGAAATATCGGTAAACCTCAAACCATCAATAGTAAATTGTTTAGATGAAGAGTTGCGGGCGACAGATGTTTATTGTAGTTTAGGCAAACCTTAAACCTCATCGAGGTATGGAGCTTTCTGTCATGGAAGACCACATCACAGTTGCTCATATGGCAGGGTGCTGGTCTCTGAACTCACTTCAACACAATCAGGAAACAGGCAACTCTCAGGCTGAACACAAACTGTCCCGACTGCAAATGCAGACCTGTTCCCGGGAAGTCTGCGAGTCTACAATCCATCAAGTCTGCGAGGGGGCTGCTTGGGACTTCCTGCAGATTTCTCGAGACACAGCTGATGGATTAACCCACAATTCATTGCAATACAGATGTGACATCACAATTAATTTTAAAATGTCGACACAAGACCAGAATGTTTAACTTTAAAATATTGTAGAAATATGTACAACTGAAAAGATAACTCAGTATTTTAGACCGGCTGGTCGACAGAAAATTAATCTACAACTATTTTGGTAACTGAGCAGTAATTTTAGTAATTGCCAAAAACAAGACATCTGAAGGCATCACCTGAGGCTGTTTTAACAGGTACTGGATTAAGTTAGGAGGGTGGACTTTTGGATTCAGCTGCAAAATATCCCACAAGATCTTCACAGAAACATTTCTTGTTTTTCAGCAGTTTTCCCAAAGCACTGTGTTTCTGTGGCATCCTGATTGACTTTATTTGTTTTAAATTCAGACAGGAACCTCGAATGTTGTAGGTAATAAGTATTGATGCTGAAATTTCACTTTATGCTTGACTGAAGCTGCATTTTGTTTGATCCTCAGACAGAGAAGCTAAGGGGCTTTGCTCGAGGCCTGGATCCAGAAAGGATTATTGGTGCCACAGATTCCACAGGAGAACTCATGTTCCTCATGAAATGGTTTGTATGCATCATAACTGCCAGGCTGCTGGCTGATAGATTAACCGCCTCAGTTGTTTGGGAATTAAACTTTTCATTCTCGAGCCAAATGCAAGTCAGTTGAATTTCTTTTTGTCTCCTTTGCAGGAAAAATTCAGATGAAGCTGACTTGGTGCCGGCGAAGGAGGCCAATGTGAAATGTCCGCAGGTGGTCATCTCTTTCTATGAGGAGAGACTTACTTGGCACTCGTATCCCACCGAAGACGAGAAAAAAGACGACAAAAACTAACACAGGGCGAAGGGGCAGGGGGAAAGAAAGAAAACTGTAGTTTTGAACTTCATTGTACTTTCGACGGGATTTTGGGGGATGGGAGGGGGGACAGAGACAAGCAAGACACCATTGAACTCGTTCGTCTTTTGGTGTAGTATTGTTCATTTAATTCTACTTTAATCTGGATATAATGTAACTGTATATATGCTTCAGGTTTGCTTGACAAAATCCAGCTGAACCCAACTGAAAATGTACAACCCTGATTCCAAAAAAAGTCAGGACGCTGTGTATAAAACATGAACAGAATGTGATCATACAAAGACAATATATTTAATGTTTTACCTCATCAATTTAATTGATTTTTGTAAATAATAACTATTCAGAATTTGATGCCAGCAACATGTTTTAAACAGGGACATGAGCAACAAAAGACTGTTGAGAAAAAACCTTTCACAGGTTAATTGATAACATGATTGTATAAAGGATATTACGTCATTGGCTCTGGAACACTTCGTAGAAACCTGGTAAATGGTTTTATTTGCAAATTATCACATTCTCTTTTAATTTGTTTTACAGCGTCCCAAATTTTTTTTGCACTTGAGGTTGTTCAACAGTGTTAATTTTCAGTATCCACTGCTTTTAAGAAAGCTGTCCGCCTTCAGTATCATTTTCACATAACATTTGTTCCAGTGCCCTGTCATCTTGCTATAAGATTGTACCAGTGAGGTGATGTTTTTATTTCATTAGCGTGCCGATTATTATTATTTTTTTTTACTTGATTCATCGGTGCTTTTGAGGGCAAAACTGTGTTCATCTTAGCTGTTTCCTTAGGACTTGTTTGGTGTACGGTTACGAACTCTTTTCAGTGATTACTTTGATCATTGGTAATCTTTGTAGTGTTTTTCATTGACATGTCTTGCTTGTCAGTTTTGGAGAATAAACCACGTTTTGTTACTGTGCTGTTTCATGCTGTTGTCACTCTTTACTAGAGGGTTTTTGGCTAGCAGGGCTCCAACTAACCATTATTTTCAATAACATTTAATTCTGATGATGTTCTCCATTAATCTGTTAATCGCTTTGTCTGTAAAACATCAGAAAGTACAGATGCGCGATTTTGAGTTTTGCCGATATCTGATATTATCCAACTTGTTTTGGCCAATGCCAATATTTGCAGATATTTTTGTCTTACATTTATTGAGCAAAATAAGAAAACTATTGCTTTGTTTTCCCACTGGTGCTCGTTTCTCTTCGCTCCTCACATATTCGTCATTATAAGCAGGATGATGGCTCGTAAGATGGGCAATTAAACTTCTAGTGTGGCTCCTTGCAAATAGCAACTTTGCTATCTGCTTTGGACCCTTATAAAAGCCTCCACCCGCAGACATGCTCTCACATTGCGTGCCCAATGAAAGCGTCATCTTATCGGCTTGTCATTGAAGCAGAAATGTTCATTTCAGGCCAATATATTTAATTTTAAAAGCCTTTATCAGCATAGAGTGTTGTCATCAGATGTCTTTTTTATTCCAAAAACAGTCAAAAACCTAAAAATATTCAGTTTACTCATGCTAGACTAGAAAAAGCAGCAAATTCTCACATTTGAACCTCATACCATCAAATGTTAGCACAGTTGGTGATGCATTTATTCACTGATCAACTGACTGATTGAACTTATTGTTGTAGCTCTATTGCCTAGTTTTGGTTATTCATGGGCTCTTTCCAAGAAGCAGGTTTTCTAAGTTATCAGAATAACGTTGCAAATGAAAACCCAGAAAATCTGATACATGGACTGATTTAAAATTGGTTGCACACACTGCAGGCAGAAGTGGCCCATATCAGATTTTCTTGCTCTTACGTGACTCAGATCTTTTTTTCATTTAAGTGTGAGCAGCACAAATCACACGGCTCTGTTCTTATCAATTCTGATTTGGGCCAATTTCATCTGATTTTTTTTTTTTGCAAAGCGACCCGAGTCCGAACAGTCATACCTGAATTCATTTGACTTTTATTTCACTCGCTCATCGGTCTTTCTACAGAACTCGAGTAGCGTCGTGACATCCTGAAATGTTGGAAGAAATCTGTTTCTTTGGCATCAGCGATGTCACAATCCCATCAACTCCACATCCACACACACCTCTGTACAGAAGTATCAGCTACTGCTCTAAAAAAGCCACAGTTTAGATTTTGTCTCCGTCTCCTCGTCATTCACTCACTAATTTGCTGGCTTCCGCTGTACATCAACTTATAAATGAAACTGTAAGCGCCGACTTCAGTGGCCTCCATGTTTATGACAGCATTCTGTGTCAGTTCAGGACTGTGACCAGTTCACACTGGAATATGATATTGGCAACATTTTAAAAAATAATGTGAACACCAAGACAAAATCAGATCTGAACAATAAGTCCAAATTGAGGACTAGGGCCTGCAGTGTGAACGTAGCCTAACTGACCTGCTTTTTGGACCAAGCCTACATTCTGTACAACATACCATTCATGACAACTAGAACACAAGAGTCACAGGTGAAAATAAAAACACTTTATTAATCAATAAAAACAATTCTTGATTGCCAGCAAATATCTCAAAACAGAGGGAACTACATCCAAACTCAAAGCAGAGGGTGAGACCGTTATGGAGACATTTGACAAACTACATAAATCATGACGAACACAAACATGAAAATATTTACATAACAGGACAGACAAAAAAAGTGCACTAAGTAGTAGCAGTACTAAATAGTTGGGTGTCGCACTGGGTTACACTGAAGTGAATGTTAACCAGAGTTTCATGCCTGAATATCACATTTAATGAGGACATTTCTCCGTTCAAAAACTATTTTTTTGGACATCATCTTAATGTTGCGAGTTCTGTTCAGCCTCTTTAAATATTCTAACCTAACTGCTATCTCAGCTGCAACAATTTACCTATGTTTTTCTTTTTAAAAGAGGGTGATGGGACATGTACTGACAAACCTCATTCAAATAGACAAGTAATAGCACTTCTACTTTGAGAACGTCTTTCTGTCGGTTCTCAAAACATTTAAAGTGAAGGTAATGAGACTGTGAAATAAAGGCATTCAAATCAAAGTGGCCACAACACACGCCGTCATGTCACACATTCAAATAACTCTTATTTCATGTAACAACTCGGCTCACTTTGTTATCAACACAAAAACTTAAAAACATAGGACTCTTAATATTTAAGCCAACACCTCGGCTTTACAGCAGTTTAAAAAAGAAAAAAATCACCTCCAGTGGCTTTCAGTTGGCAAATAAGTTACTTAGAAGGGATATCGCCACACCACAGCGACAACTGAGCCTGTTTTAAGTTAATACGCAAAACAAGGCATCCAAGAGGAAATAAAAAACCAACAAATAATCCCTAAATTTGATCTGTGACAGCCTGGAGTTGGTGGTAATCGTACAGTACGCTCTTGAGCTCCTGGCCCATCACATGTTCTTGAATTCCTCTTATGAATACAGGCTCGGCGTGAAGTTTTTTAAATAAACAAAAAGGGTGTAGACTATTACATAAAGCTGATGTGGCTAGACCTATAACCTTGCTTATACTACAGATTATGAACAGTTAATAAGAGCCTTCCTAAACGCAGCTCCCGTATTTAAACCTGCAGCGAAGGAATAGCGACAGACACGGCAAAATGCATATAGCCAAGCCTTTTAAAGACAAATTACAGTGCTATGTATAATTTATAAGGAAGTTGATACATTTAGCAATGCAGTGCGCCTCCTCCTCCCCTAAAACATCCATCTGCTCCTCTTACAGGACTTCACCTCCAGGCCTCTTTTAGCAGTGGCCAGCCCGGGAATACTCAGCCTCTGACTCCTTCTTGTCTCGACATCCTTCCTTCCAGCACACATCAAACCCAATCTCCTCAGGGCCTTCTTCTAAACGTAGATGCAACCAACAAACTGACTCAAAAACTGGAAATCCGCGATACAACCCTACAGAATTAGAGTGCAGTGTTTGAGCATTTAAGATGTATCAGATCAAGTGATGTGCACCATACAACCTTTGGTTAGTATAGGTGTTAATGGCATCCTAAAATGATGGACTTCCTTTAACCTTTGGTATCTAAACTCTCACACAACCATAGATGCTCTTCTTAGCCTGAAGATTTTCAACTTAAAAGCCTCAGTGACTATGAAAATCACTACAAGTCTCCGGGGTGGGATGTGATCGGACAGTCCTTTAAAACCCTCCGTGCATAGGTACTCCAACCTTTCTTGTTGACAGTCTTTTACTCCCACTTTTCTCGATACCAGTCCCTTCTTTGACCCTACAAATCTTCTCCATCCTCAGTGGTTTGGTGCAAAAGGATCAAGAGCAGCTAAAATTCTTCTAATAGCTCATTTTATGTCCTTTTATATCCCTCCTCTCCTCTCCTCTCCTCGCTTATTGTTTTCCCCCCGTCTAAATAATGAAATATCAGTACTCAAACGAAGAGCTACTTCTGCTTCAAAGTTGTTTCCAGGAAAATAACGTAGGAACAGAATGAAAAGGGAGAAACTAATGCAGGAAGAGTAGTCAACAATGCCATTTCTCTACTCACCAGAATCTTCTTAAAGGAAAAAAGGACATCTCTCTTGCATCTGCAGAAATCTTTCTTATTGATTTAGCAAAGTTATAGAATAAACAGCAGTTTGCCCCCCCTCACTTCTTTTTGTCTTTTTGTTTTTTCTCTGGCTTTCGGCTCTGCTCAGCAGTTGTCACGCCGCGGGGCATGATCAGCACGCTGCCGTCAGCGCTGTACTGGAGCGAGTACTCACTGGGAGGATAGGGCCGGCCCTCCTCGTCCCGTAGCTGAGTGAACACCTCCTGGTACAGGCTTTGCATCTTCTGCTTCATCTGCCGGATGGAGCGAATGAACTCCATCTTCTCCTTCAAGAGACGGGCCTTGTCGCGCCTCAGGTCTTGGACGCCCTGCTCCAGGTTGATGATGGTGTCCAGCTTGCGCTTGCGGCAGTTCTGTGCCGCCATCTTGTTCTTGCCGCGCCTGCGGATGTCGCGGATGAGGGCGAGCTGGGCTTCACTCAGGGGGTGCTTGGCTAGAAGCTCGTTGAACTCTTCCACAGGCAGGTTGATGATCTTTTCATTGGAGAAGGGGATTTTCATGGCCCGGGCTCGGCGTTCATCGCGACTCGCATGCTTGTCGAGGAAGTCCTGATGGGGCTGAAGCTTTGAGTGCTGTTTGTCGCGGACAGTCTTCTTCCCGGTTGAAATGGGGAGCTCTGGGTGCTCGGAGAACGCAGAGGAAAGTGGCAGGTTGTAAGTGTGATTGTGGCTAATGCCGTCGAGCTGTGGGAGGCCGTGGAACTGTGAGGGGTCCTGATAGCTCATACGGCAGAGCTTACTGTACCCGGGCTGATAACCCCCCACAGCCCCCTCCTCTGTCTCTGCAGTGGCAACCTCAGAGTCAGTGCTGTAGCCCACAGCTCCCTCCTCTGAGAAGGTGGCAGACGTTGAAGAGGAAGATGCTGCTGAAGAGCAGGATGTCTCAGAGCTGCTTGGTGAGGCTGGGCTGTGGCTGGAGTCCAAAGAAAGACCAGAATCTGAGTCAAGCTCATCCTCCAACTGGGAAGCTTGGGCCTGGCTGAAGCCCTCCTCCATGGCGAGGTCCAGCAAGCTGATCTCATCGAGCATGGACTCCTCCAGCAGGGTGCTGAATGGATCAGGCAGGATGGGCGTGGATGTTATGTTGTTACTAGAACTGTTAATGTGTGGCGGGAGAAAGATCCCGGTCAGGTTAGTGGCTCCAAATGTGGAGTTGATGTTGCTGGAGTTGCTGGAAGAAAGTCTGAGCATGGTGGTTCTTGGAGTGATGCTAACAGTGTCCAACTGGGGATTGAACATCTGGGGGAAGTCTTGGCTGCAGCTGGGGAGGGAGGCCTGGTGGAGGCTGACATCCTGGTTTACTGGTGTGGAACCAGTAGAAAGTTCAAAGTTTCCCGCTGTGTTTGACTCAGTTGTCCCACTGGTGCCCTCGACACTGCTGGAGTTGGAGTGGAGCGAAGTGTTGTTCACTTCCATTGCCTTTGAATGGAAAGATTTTGTTAGGAAAAATAGACTTCTCATATTATAAAGCACGTTTTTGTGCTAAATAATTAAGAGATGAAATCTGTATTTTTCCTCTGCTTTTTATGGTTAAATTATGTTACAATCTGACGGAGTAGAGAGTAGGGTTGGGTACCGTTCACACTGGAACCAACACAGTAGGAGTACCTCGAATTTGGTACTGGTACTCAATGGTACCTTGTTTTGGTACTTTTCTCTCTCTGTAAGAACAAAAATAAAATTTCCGTTGTAAAAAAAATAAATGTAAATTTCTCAATTCCAAAATTGTTATTCATTCAGAAAATTTTGTAATTTATTTATAACATCTTACACGACGGTGGGGCGATTTCTAGTCTTGAATAACCAGACCTCTCTCCACAGCACTCAGCATATATGCACGTTCTGCTATGAGGGGAAAAAAAATCCTATCTTTTTTGCATTTCTTTAAATTAATCGAAACCGTCTTGGGGCGCTTGGCGCTAAGCCTGGGATGCAGCAACGGTTCTGCTGCAAACAGTGTTGAGGAGGAACTTGTTTTGGTGGAACATTTGCACCTCGGGAAGCTTTTACATCACTGTAAAAGAAACAGTAACGGCTGTTAGCTTGTTAACTGTCCCAGGCGGAAAGTTTCCTTTTTCAGCGTGTATGTTGCAGCTCAGAAGTAGTTCTTATTTACCAGACAGCGGACGCCGCATCGCCACTTTAATCACTTGACCAATGGCAGACTTGGACCCACAGTGTTCATCTGGTGAGTCAAGCGGCACGATTTCTATTTTATTGCCAAAAGACAATGTCCACAGTGAAACACTGTGGTGGAAAATATCATTGAAAAAGCACAAACGGCAGCCCACAGAAAAGATACACTGCTGCCACCAATATAACTGATTGTCTTGGGTTCAACTAACGGGGCGGGTTTAGTAAGAAAATAAAAAACAGCTTTTTTTTTTTTAATTTTCACTTATTCAGGTCAACAACTCCTTGCCAGCAGCAACTCAGAGGGGTCCAATTATCTCATATACAGAAGGCTTTTAAATCACAATGTTAGGATGGTAGAGGGCTCAGTGGTCGATGACTGTCAGTCATCAGGATGGACGATGGCATCAGCCACTGGCCCACTACTACACACTACACAAAATAAAACCCCTCCCTACCTCCCTCTCCCCTCCTAACCCATCTCTACAACCTACAGCCTGTCAGTCTGTCTCCAGGGCATTTAATGCTGTTGCAGAGAGGAAGCACACGTGATATCCTTCCTGTTATGTTGTTGTTGTTGTAACCACCATACTACGTCTACCCTGTAAATAGTATGTATTTAATGCAATACTGGTTTCATTCTAAGGTTTCAGACATACAAATAAAGCCTACAGTGTTATAGCGTGTTAAACAGACGATTGGCAAGGAATTTTGGGGGTTAACTTAAACTTTGAGGCACTGACAGCAGGCATACTAATGTAAGGTGCAGCTGTAGCAAGGGGACAACACAGTACACGCTTCAGCTTTAAGATATATTTTGTTTGACCAGGTGTTACCTCAGGTGTTGCCCTTGTCAGATTTGCATTTAGCATTACAAATATTGTTTTGTCCGTGCCTGCTTTTAAAAAGTTTAACCACACCGCCACTGCTCGTCATTGTCCTGACACACTGAGTCTGTGTAAGGGGTGTGTCTTGCTCTTTGCTCTCTTTTACTCCTTCACCCATAGTCCTTTTTCACAAACATGGAACTGACCCCATTACAGCTCGTGCACATAATTTTGAATGGTTTGGAGTGTTTACGCAAAAAATAAAGAGGATTGTAACCAAAAACTTTGGTATAAAATAATAAAATAGCAGGTTTTCCCTGCGAACCAAAGTGTTTGTTTGAGTCCTGTTCAACGCTCTCTGTTGACGACATCCTTGAAAACAATGGCTTTGCTCAAAAGGGGTGGAAATGTGGACAGGTTCACTAGACTGCAGCAAAGTTTGAACAATACTGAAACAGAACCGGTTCAAAAAAGTTATTTGGTGGAAAAGGATGCACTCTCAGCACAGGTTAATTTAATGTGAATCGTTACTGATGTAATTTGGTCCCAACTCTTTACGGTAGAGAGTTCGGTATCCAACCCTTATAAAGAGGCATTTTTCCTTCCCAATATTTATTTTATTTATCATTATTATTTTGAATTACAAACCTACCTCTGTCAGTTCCCAGACAACAAATATATCAATGGTGCCAGGACTGACAAATAAACCTCAAGTTAACAAGTGATATATTTTGAAAATGGAACGTACTTGTAGCTCCATGATGGCCATGATATCTTGCCACTGCTGCTCCAGGTCTAACTGTGGCTCTGCTGCAGGCACCTGTGGTGCCAGAGGAAGGCCCTGAGATGTAGAAGGAGCTTCTTCATTGGAAACAATTTCCGGGGTGACAACTGGGGCTGGAAACTTAAAAAGAAAAAGAAAAAAATTCACATACACATAAAGCAAAAACACAGTTAGCAACGTCACTGCATTTTTTTTTTTTTTGCACATCGAGCAACATATTAACATTTCACTCTACAACACTTCCAGTACATGCAAATGTTATGTACCTCAGATTCTTCTCCGAAAGGGAAAGTGGCCTCCAACAGCCTCAAGCATTCTTGTAGAGACAGTGAAGTCTGTGAGCCAATACCTGGGAGCTGGATAACAACAAAAAAGAGACACCAAGACAGTCAAAAATACAGATTCTTTTAAGACACTTTCACACTTAACCGGGGTGAACCAATGGGGGGGAAAAAAAGATGCATGGTTGCGGACTAATTTGTGTTCACACTGTCTTTTTACAAATGAACTTAAATCTGTTAACATGAAGTCATATTGAATGACAGGTAACTCTTTGATTTCACAGTTTTGCCAACTGTCCTGCCCTGAATGCAACTGGATTTCGTATATCAGAAATAGTGAAGAGGAATATTAAGGGAGAAACAGAGGACACAAGCTCAATACACCTCTGTTTGAACTCTTTCAATTTCTGACTGATCGGGAAAAGTCCCTGCACTCCCATCCTGACATGAATACTGTTAACAACGTCACAGAATGATCTTTGCATACATTTTCATGGTAGTAGTGCTTTAAATTCTTTTTAAAGTCATGTATCTACAATATCATAATATACTGATACAGCACTTATCAAAACAAAGTGCTGCACAGCAAGCCAAGAAGAAGAAAAAAAATATACCAAAGAAACACATAAAGACAGCAATAAAAGAATAAAAGTACTAAATGAACCACATTAAAAATGGCAAAACTCATAGCTAAAAACTAGAATCAGACTGAATCAGGGAAGGCGGTGCAATAAAAGTACATTTTAAGCTTAGATTTAAAAGAAGCTACTGACTCAGCCGACCATATTTCCTCAGGCAGGGTGTCCCAGAGCCTCGGGGCTCTTATTTCAAAAGCTCTGTCCCCCTCAGCCTTCAGCCGAGACCTTCTGTCACACAGTCCTGTAGTTGGTCTGCTTTGCTTTCACACCACAAACGAAACGCACCAGAGTGCACTTGAGAGTAGTGCTGTAACTAACCACTATTTTCATTATAGATGAATTTGTCGTTTGGTCCATGTCAGAAAATGGTTAAAAGTGTTGATCACTGTTTTCCAAAGCCTGAGGTGATGTTCACAACCCAAAGATATTCAGTTTACTGTAGCTAAACAACAGCACCAACTACAGCAGACCGAGACCCTCCCAACAAACTGTACAAAACTGTACATTAGTTTCTTACATTGTTGTTAAATATTCTGTGTATTTGCCTGGTTAATGCTCGGCTCCAGTGGTCAAGCTGGACCATTTTGTCTAATACAAAAATATCATTTTTGTGCATTTGTTTCAGTTCATTTATTAAGACATCATAAATACTAGGGTTGATCAGAATGCTTCAATGTTTCTACTGCTGTGGTAAATTAGAATTTGAACGTTTCTACAGTTTTTTGAAGAGTGGAAGGAGATGTTGGGTTGGATGCACCAGAAAAGAGGCAAACGACTGATAAAGAGCTGATGGACCTCCTCTATCATGTCTTAAAACCCACACACATAAAAAACAGGCACATGAATGTTACATGAGTGCACGGCCATCCTCATGAGGGAGCTCGACCCTCTGTATGCACTGCGGCATACGTGTTATTTTCTGGATTTTCCAAATGGAAACCCACTCTATCACCCACTTTATCAAAAAACACTGAAGCAGGTTACAGCGCCGATGCAATGCCGTCCCCTCCCTCAACCTACGGGGCTTATGTGCATCAATATCGTCATACAAAAACCTTACATGGGTAAACGTTTTTAGAAGTGCTTGGGGAAAAAAGCATTTTGAGACTATAACATAAAAACTTCCTCCAAAATTTGATTGTTCAGATGTAAATCCCACTAGGAAGCAAAAGAATGGTATTAAAAACAAAAGAGGAAATGGATCCACCCTTTAAAACCATACCTACATGAAACAGCAACAGCTTATTCCTTTCTTTGTATTTGACTCAATTTGTTTTTTGTTGTTGTTGTTTTTATGTTTTTTTTTTCAGGAGGTACTGTCACTGTTATGGTGTAAGTTGTTGTTATTATGTATTGAGAAAGGAAAGCAATACTGTGGAAAAAAAAGAAAAGAGAAATAGCAAGAGCTTGATTTGCTTGATCTCTCCTTCTGCTGTCTGAGACCCACCTAACAGACTGCTGGGACTCCACAATGAGACGAAAATCTTACATTCAAATTGGACAGTTTCACAAATAAACCCAAGTTTTCAATTGTTTGAGGGAAATGGTAAAAAGAGACTGACTGTAAATGTCTCTCACGTGAATGAAAACTCATATTCAGCAGACGATATGACTGTGTTTTATCACCAGTGTGCAGCTCCCAAGTTTCCTTTTCTTTTTATGTGCTCTAAAACAGTTAAATGTACCACCTCCCACTGGATGAAACACTACGACAGAGAGATCCATTTCGTCTACAAACCTGCTCTGGAATACTCTCTCCGGTCTCCCCGTCCACTGGCTGAGCCCCTTGTAGGTTTACTCCATTTCTCCAGCTCTCTTGTTCCTCATTCCCGTCTTTGTTTTCATGTGGGTTGGGCTTCTCCTCCTCACTCTCCTTCTGACGGTTGCTGTAGTTGAACACTTCTCTTCCTGCACCAAGGTCGATGTCCTGTCGCCACAGGATGTCAATCAAGTCGATGTCCTGGGAAAAAACATATAGCAACCATTGAAAAATGGCCCTGTGCAGAGAGAAGTTACTTTAATAGCCAGGCATTATGTATGAATTCAAAGTAGTTAATTCTAACATATACTGTAGCAAGGTAAAAATGAACCCCAACATATCTGGGCTATTAATTTAAAAAAGTTTACTTATTTGTGATAATAAGAAAATACTGATTATCTTTTATAAAAAGATCATTTTGGCTGATCATGTAACAAAATGTAGTCAGATGATGCAACCATGACATTAACCACTTTGATACAGTGACTATCATGTGATCAGAAAGAAGTCCTGGTTCATTACATCCCAACAATGACTTTGTGTCACCATCAACTCCACTGCATCAATATGGCCATTATGTGCAAGTTTTCTCTAAAACTGTACTACTACACTATCATACGTAGAAATGTTGCTTACATGTAATAAGTTAATATGAAAAGTAACTTTATTTTTTTGTTTTGTTCCACTTTAAGTTTGCTTTTGTTTGCTGTGGATTTCAAGGTAGCAATCTTATAAAGGTTAACGTAATGAATGTGGCTCAACTGGTTTGACTAAAAATGTCTGCCATTGATAAAAGACTGGGGATGCTGACCTGGAAAGATAATGGTAAACCCATCTAAACTCAATATGTGTTTTAATTTTTTTTTTTAAAATACAGTACACTTTACACTGCCAGGCTTCAAATATTTATGAAACTGATACTAGTTAAGACTGACTTATTAAACTAACTTAAGTGATTAAACAGCTGCTAACAATAAAAATTGTTGTTAACATCTGTGGCTTGTGATGACTGCTGTTTGGAAGAACAGTAGAGCTGCAGCAATAAGTCAAATTTTCAATTAGTTCTCAACTATTAAATTCATTGCCAACTATTTTGAAAATCGATTAATCGTTTTGAGTTGTCTTCTCTGACTCCAGCCTCTCAAATGTACATGTTTTGTGTTGTCTTTACACCTCTATGGCAGTAAACTGAATATCTTTGGGTTGTGGACAAATAAAAACATCTGAGGATGTCCCCTTGGGCTTTGGGAAACAGTGATCAACATTTTCCACCATTTTATTGACTCAATTAATCAATACAATGGTTGACAGATTTCTTAGTTAAAGCCTGAAATATTATTTTACCACCAAATCAGGCCACTCGAAAAATGTGCATCCAATCTAATTTCGGGGCTCAACAATAAAGCTTGCCCACTTGCTGGATGTGTAAATCTGGCAACTCACTTGCCTGACCAGGCAAGTGGTAAAAAAAAGAATTAAACTATTTTGATAATCTATTAATTTTTCATACAAAAAAGGCACAAAATTCTGTTCTCAGCCTCTTAAAAATTGAGATTTTCTCCATTTAGTATCATATTATACTGAGTATCTGTGGGTTTTGGATTGATTTTCTGACAATTTCTAGATGTTGCAGCCCTAGATTTAACATTTAAATTAAGTTTAGTCTTTGTTGTTATTTCATAACAACTAATAAATAAGACAGTTTGCACAGGGGCAAGTAGAAATTTACTTTGGGCAAGTAGATTTCCAACTCAAAAAACCCTGACTAAAATTGAATTTCCCCACTGCTGGGTTAATCTGAACATAAATGTATGATTAAATCCTGTTAATCCCCTGGTGAATGTGCTGACAATAAGCAACCATCAAAAGGAGGTGTTTGCCCCTCTTCTGACAGATGCTCTCCAGGTGTTGTAACAATATGCAGTACCTCTTTGGTGAGGTCGTCATTGCCATCCCTGCTGCCCTGCTCCTGGTTGCCCTCTGGGGCCACAGCTCCCAGGCTGCTGTCCGCTGTGTTCAAGTTGTACGTTGATTCAGGTGCTCCACTTCCTCCCCTCATGGCCGGGGTAGCGTCAGGGTTGTTAACGTCCTCTAGGCCGGCCCCATTGTCCAGGGTGATGCTGGGGCTGGACTGGCTGCTGCTGGACACCACAGTCTCAGAGTCACGATGCACTAGCCAGGTGTTGAGCTCGGTACTGGGCACGGACAGGCGATCCAGCTGGCGCACCTGGTTCAGCAGCCGTCTAGTGGTGAAGAAATGGTCGAGGTCCACACTCTTTGGATGGATGCCATAGCCGTCCAGCGTGTTGCGCAGGTTGTGAAACTGTGTCTGGGTGTAGGCTGAGCTAGGGCCCAGAATGATCTCTCTCAATGGGGGCAGCTGATTGCTTAGATAGGTGTCAACGTCCACCCGCACCCCAATGAGACTCAGAAGGATGGTGAACTGAAGCAGGCCCTCTGTGAAGTACTTTTTCAGGTAAAGCATTTCTTTACAAAGGAACAAAAGGTGAAAGTAAAAAATAAAAACAAAAACGGGGCCAACTACCTTGGATCAATACTTCTGTACTTGTATACATTAACATAAAAAGTGGTTAAAGATAGTGAGGGGAAAGGGTCTTCAATAGGATTCTGTATGTTTAAAAGGCATGTAAGATCCAAGATGGGGTTTCCACTCTGAGAGAGTCCAGTTTGTGCTCAAACCTTGGTTCTTCATAGGTTTCTCATCTTCCCATTCCTGGCAAAAGTGAGAAATAACATTTTATTGCTCTACTTCAAACTGCATTAGTTTAACATTATAATAACACTGCTTTCAGCCCTAAGACACGCCAGTCTTACCTACCCACATTTGCATTAAGCACATGTAAATGGAAAAAAAAAATCAGGACTTGCTAGCCCACTGCAACCACTCCATCCTCCCAAGACTAGAGAAGTGATGTCGGCTCGCACCGCACACTGCCTTTGCGTTCTTGGAAATTCAGCAGACCCCAGATGATGAACACACAGCTTTAGGCATCTCCCCACCCTTGACAGGACAACCACTTCTTGTGGGCGCTGCTGAAGGTGAATGAGAGAGTCGAGAAAGCTCGCTGGGCTGGCTAGCACACGCACCAACGACAGCGTTAGGTGGCAGGCAGGGTCCCTCCCTCTTCTCGCACAGCTGCGCCTATCTTCGTCCTTATGACGTTAGCTGTTAGCTACCTTGTGTTTTTAGACCCGACTACAAGTATAATGACCTTGTTACATTTCATAAAGTAGCAACGATAAGACGTTTCGCCACATTAGCTAGTTAGCTTGCATCTCTGTTTACCCAAAAAAGTGACAGGTACCTCTGGCTACTTGTATTTTGGGACTACCTACTTCCGCTGTGGCTAGCATCAAACAATCTCCCTAGCAACAAGTGGTGAAAACATGATTGACAGATTCAACAGCGATTCACAGGCCTCAGGCGCGCTGACGACATATGACTCCAGGTACTCTCGGCCAATAGAAATACGGCAAAGGTGGGGCTTGAAGAAAAAGCTAAACTACTATTGGAACTCACTATGCTAGCCTTGGAAGCTAGTTTACCGCTAACTATCTTAACCATCCAACTACTTAGAAAAGTAACTTATGTCTTCAACAAGACGTGCTACTGTATCCAGTAATTCACACATAAATACTTATGCATCCATGTGTCTTATCACGTTAGCTTATGCCACGAATCACTGCAAACCCTGTATCGGCTTACGCATTAGTTAATTGAAAACGTATCGATTTAATACTTACGCATGAAGATTTTGCAGCTGTGTCTTCATGCCCAAAAGTCCGCTGCCACCTAAGAGAAGTATTCTCGTCTTGTTTCATTAAAAGTTCCCCTGTGTTGCCCGATATAGCATCCTCCAGCCTTTCCTCATTGAATGGCCCACCATGACTTGCAGAATTGCTAGCTGGCCCGGCTAGCCTAGCAGCACCGCTTGACACCAAAACACGCTTTCACACAGCGCATGCGTAGAACATTCTAGTGGCCAGCTTTCATCAGCCGACTAAAATTTCCCCCACTGGTAATATTGTACAGTTTGTTCCAATAAAGTCACTTCTTTAAGATGTTCAGTGGCAAAAACGGCTTCGTCAATACATTTTCTCATTCCAAACTATTTAAGAAAACTGCATCACGCAATTCGAGATGGGAGGTATTTGAATTAAATGTATTTACAATGTTTATTTATTTACTTTTCAGTATTTTGTCATTTGCTAGGTAGAAAAAATAAGATGTAATTTGTAATATACATATATATTTTAAAAGCATTTATTTGTTTATTTGAAATACTTAAAATACACGACTTTTGACATGTCAAAACTGTTTTCCTCATGTTATTAATAACATATTGATAACTTAGGTAAAATCTTGAATCTTTTAAACTTGCATATTGCACTTTTAGGCTCTATATTGAGGCTACTAAAGGCCTAAAATATGATATCAGTCTGTATATAATGTAGTATTGTATTTTCAAATTACAAATAACTTGTATTTTAATTAAATACATTTTGTTATACCATTATTTTTTTATTATTGTTTTATTTTGATACATTTAATGAGCAAGTATTTGTTATTTGTAACAAGACACTTTTTGATGTATTTGTGCCCATCTCTGCATACAGTTTTAATTTGTATATCCACAGACTCTTAAATCTTAAAAAATTGAAAAATGCTTATAAATTGCATTGATTTATTGATAGTATTCTGGGGAAAACTGGAGGATTAATGTCAAAATTAATGTCAAACAAATGCTACAGTTATGTTAGAAGTCATGATTGTTATTTTAAACTCTAAGAAGTTATTGTCAATTTAAGTTTTATCTTGTAGATCTTCTATCCATTAGTAGGGCTACGGGTTTTTAAAATCTTTCCTATATTTTCATTGAATCATTACTGAAAGAAGAAGAAATTAAGTAATTAAGAAATTACATGGGGTTTTAAAATGAACAACAGTAATAAATGTGTGCATATAATTAAGTTGGTTCTGCAATTACTCAGAGAGATTTAAACAGGATAAGAATGTGTTGTATGCGCTTTATTTTTATCCACCCTTAAAATGTATTGGCATTTTAAAGCTGGGATAGGCAGTTTATTTTTGGCATCATTGAGCAAAGGTTCCATTTTGACATTTGAGCATAAAGTAGCTCAAGTGGTCTGAATGAAAATTAGTCTTATATTCCTCCTGGCTTTAGAAAATCTAGTCCACGACAGGATATTTTGACCAAGATAGTTGATTATTGAGTCGTATTCCCAAAATATCAGTATTTGAGACCTGTGAATGAGACTCAACAATCAACTATCTCTTCAGAATTCCCATTGCACCTTAAAGTCTTATGTCAATACTTTGTTCATTATTTATTTTACATATGATAATGGTGCAGTGGACGTATGGGTTCTGTCAGCAATCGGTATAAGTTTTAAATAGGTTTTTCAAGGTTTTTCATAAATTGTGAATTGCTGTAACCATGAGTGGGCCTTGAGCATACAGTTATAAATGTGCACAAAAAAATATTTGGCTGATGGGTCCGGTAATATGGGATGTTACTTAAATACACAAGGTGTACGACTGGTGGAGACAAATAATAATGAAGTTAAAAAAAAAAAGATTACATCAAACAAAACAAAAAGATCTGTGCAGTAAAAATGAGTTTAACCAAGTATATAGCGGATGAATTCACACACAAATGTTTCTTACCCAGTGTTAATCCAGAATATCTAAAGAACACACCAGAGCTACAATTAAATACCACTTTTATTTCTCTGAGCAGATCATGACAAAATTCATTAAGTGAACTTCTGTTATGTTCACTATATATTAACCCCCATTAGGTTGACAGGCCTTTTGTGGTATTTCTTTGAAATGTCAGCTTCAATCTGCAAAAAAAACAAATAACAATTAAGAATGAGAACCAGAGCCCTCTGTGCAATACATATTCCTTTCCATTAATCTAAAATTGTATAATTCTAAGTATATAATACATGAATATAGCTCAGTGATCTCAAGACAAATGTTTAGATTTTTAACTGCTTGATTTTTATCTGCTTCCTCTGTTTACTGTGTTCACAGAGGTTTGAAAAAAAAAATGCTACACAATCTTCTCTTTCCAGTGAGCTGGAAAAGTTCCAGCCCTGTGAACATAAATAAATTGAAATAGTAATCCAATACCAGTTTCTGGAGTTCCCGGGTGCATCCTGCCAGCAGGTCGACACGAGGCTCCAGTCTGGACTGCTCCTCTAGAGCTTCCTGCCTTTTCTCAACCATCGTGGCAGCTTTCAGTACAAGAATGTCGGCCTGCTTCATCTTCTGTCTTAACACCTCTGACACACGTTCAACGTACCTAAACAACACATTTTATACAAATGAAAATGACAATTACTTTGCTGAAGACAAGCAAAGGATTTAAAGGGGTAGTTCCGATTATTTGAACTAGGGCTGTATGAGGTAATTACCCATGGTCAGTGTATTACCTACAGTAGATGGTGGTTGGAGGCTAAGTAATATACTGCTGTGGACAGGGTCAAAATGTATTTTTGCCACCTATAATAATCAGCTTAAGTGTACACTATATTTAGAATATTTTCAGTGCTTTACCTTGCCATCAGGCAGCTTTTTCTAACTGGAGACAGCAATTTTGGAAGCAAAATATTACTTTCTCCAAACCAACCAAACTCCATACGTAAAATAAGTAATTTTACCTTGGACAACACAAGAGTTGCTGGTCTGCCACTGCCTCAATCGGCCCTTTTGTTTGTGGTATTGTGTGACTCCTGTGTTTAAAAAGGTTAGTTTTCATTCACCAAAGTCAGACAATAACACAAAAAACTACCAGATTGAGGCAGCGGTAGACCAGCAACTCCCGTGTTTTGTGAGGTAAAATTACTGATTTTTTATATGGAGTTTGGTTGGTTTAAAGAGAGTGACATCTGGCTTATGTAACGGTGGTTTCCTGTTGGCAAAGGCTGTCAGACAGCAAAGGCAAAGAGGTGAATATATTCTAAATATAGTACACTTAAACTGAGAATTTTTAGGTGGGACTTTTCTTGGGTGGCTAAAATATGCTGACTATCGATAAGCCATACAACCCCACTTTATGTAATCTAAACTGTTCTTTAAATGCTAATTCTCATCCCCAGATTTATGGATTGTTGCTTATCAGATTCTGTGTATCGACAAACATATATAAAATAATCACACAATTTATGCTGCCTGAATTTACTTTCAGTATCGGTTATGGCAGCATACCGTGGCGAGGCCTGGATCATAAACAGGTGCTGCATCCGAAGAGAGGTGAGCCGACCCAGAAGGTCCTGCACTTCTGACAGCATCTCCCGAATATGTTCACGGGATTGGCCTTGGATGACAGAAGGCGCCAGCTGGAACTGGCTCATAGCGACCACGTCTCCCTCCTCTCCCATCTCACTCACGCGCTGGGTGAGGAACGCTTCCAGCTGTACAAACACATGAAACCAGTGTCACTTGTTTGGGATAAATCTGACAGATGATCTAATCTAACATCCAAATATGGTACAATAAGTTAAAGACCGCTGTAAATATAGTGGTCCTCCTTCAACTAACCTTGTACTCTTTTATTTTTCTGTAACTGTCAATACAACTGCTACTATCTGCAAGTTAAAACAAATACCAGAAATTTATTTTACTAATATTTCTGATAGATACCCACAGTCCTTGTTGCTTGCATTAACTGGTGTGAATATGCACATGTAAAAACCATGTTAAGTTACAACAAGCCTGCATTGACTGTTTTTGGCCACTTGGGGGCAGTAGAAACAAGCTGTAAAAAATAATACTGACTAATTGCTTTATAAAGTTGATATGGTTAATTGGTTGGTAAACAGTTCATTATTTACGCCTCCAGCAGACGCAGAGCAACATAATGATTCATCTGGAGTCATGTTTGTGGCCACCTGATAAACACAAGTCCAATGTTTGCTCACAGGTTGTGTACCGTGGCTTTTTAAAGCTTTTTTCCTCGCTGAAAACCGCTGCCTGCTGCAGATGAATATGTCTACGAGAGGGGTGAGAGGAAACAAAAACAGTATTTAAGGCTATGAAACCAAAACAATGAGCCTCATCCCAGAACCACTCATATGAACAGATTCATTCTTAAGTGATTTGTATGAGTGATTTAGGAGAACTTACCATTCAGCAATTTTCCTAGCATTTTGAATTTTCTGTTTGGCACAAACACAATTTAGAAAAGGTCCAGACCTGTTGCAGGAGTCATAATTAGTCTGCTGTATTCCAACTTTAAAGAACTGACAATATTCAGTTCGACTCTGCAATATGAATTATAATATAACTCTAAATTCATTTATATAGCCTAACAATATCATCAATAGTTTGAATTTGTTATTACCATTACTGTCAGGCCAACTGGCCATATCTTCACATGCAGGTTTATGCAAGTCGCAAGACAAAGACTCTATATTTAATGTACAATTTATAGTTGAAGTGAGTTGTTTTCGGCTAGCCAGTCAGTTGTCTGTCAATGTGAAGCAAAGTCTGTTATTCTGGGAAAAAAAAAAAAAAAAAGCTCTCTGGAGTTTGAGTTCAGTGCCTGCCTGCTTTACTGCTTCCCCAAACGTCATTAAAAAATTGTACAATTGAAGCATTATAAACATCGACTCCTCCTACAAGATTACTGATCTCTCACGACTCATAAACAGACACTTATTTGATGAACATTTGGCATTAATTTGAACTCTAATTAACATGAAATGGGCAAACAATAACACACGTTACGATGTAGAATAGAAATTTCATTAGAATTTTTCAAATAGAATTTAATTTCACCTCTGTAACGTTGTTGTCAGAGAAGTAAGCAGTTTAACTCAGCATGTTTCCTTAATCTCTGATGACATATGGTCATTTTATGATTTACTGCAGTAAATGTTACAAATTTTGTCCTTTAATGCCTGACAGTGCAACATCTTCTGTTATGGCACGCAATCTTGCACTTGACCCCCTCCTCCCATTGCAGTCATACATCACCACCTACGCCACCACCTTAATGTGGCGAGACTTTTTTTTTTTAAAGTCATTTTCATATCGAACCATTTCATTTTTTTCAGTGACAGTACGAGCCTCAGGTGAAGCAGCCATTAACAGCACTCTCTGTTTTTCCCACTCCACAGTTTGAACAGGTCCCTTAATTTCACTGCTGATGCTGTTCAAATTACAGACTTTCCTTTATGGATCTCTGAAAGCAGAACTTCAGTCTCTGAACTTCTTTTTACTCTTTGATGACATTTCCATGAATGAACACTTCCTGACATGTGGAGCAGGAAGCGTAGCCTTTTATTGGGGCGTTAAATATGCTAATTTACAAGTCTAATGAACATGCAGTCAGATACGCTCAGAGAGCATTCAGCATGTTTACATATGACATTTATAGCTACCTGAAGTTAGAGGCGTTTGCTGAATCTGACCTGGCACACTCATACGAGCCCATCACATTAAAAAAAGTAAAAAAAACTTAATATAAGAATACAAAAATACTCTTGTATGAGGCTCAACGACTTAAGATGAGCCAAAGCTCCACAGAGTTGAGGAGGCTGTAGATTCAAATGATAATTCTCTGTGAGTTCATCACTGCAGGCAACACCTTTTACATTGTATTTGATCCACTGTTGCTATAAAATATCTGTTACAGCAGCTTTAAGTGTGCATATACTGTACAATATCCCAGTTGGTCATTGTAATCTGTAAAACCACACTATTTCCATATCTACAAATATTCAAAAATATATTTTTCTTAGAAATTGATTTTAGAAAATTAATTGGCAACAATTTATGCAAAAACAAATGCCAAAATGATTTACAAATGCAAGAAATTGCTCTTTTTCTGTGCTCTGTATCAGTGTAAATTGAATAATTTTAGGGTTTGGTCAGACAAACACAGCATTCTGAAGACTTCATAATAAAAATAATCACTAGTTGCAGCCATGTATAAACATTATATCTAGATAGACAGATGGAAATATGTAGATATAGATGTCTTTATTTTACTTCATAATCACAATTCTGCTGATTATATTAGGGCTGAAATTGATGATTATTTTAATTGTTGACAACTAATCAATTATGTGTTGCATATTAAGCATCTTTCAAGGGTACTGAGACATTAGATGACCAGTCTTTACCTCCATTAGCTCATCGATGAACTGGCTGCGTGACTGGGAGTTCTCAAGAATACTTAAAGCATCCTCACCCCTCGCCACACCCTCAGGACCTGCAAGATGACACACATGCTTTTAGCAAACACACATTCCAACAGCTGAGAGCTGTGGAGCCGTAGCTGTGATTTATAAAAAGAAAAGTAGTTACAGTCTGTGCCGGCGTCTACAACTTCAATTTCGATGGGAGCTGCTTCGCTGTCACCCCAGTCGATCCCACCAGCATCCTGTCGAGGGGGACAGACTGAGGTTTATATAGTAGTACTGATGCCTCTATATGAACTACATAAGCGAGCAGATTGTCTGTTTCTATGTAGTTATTCTTAATGCCCACCAACAGGTTGGAGTCTCCTAAAAATCATATCAAACAGCATTTAGCATTAACCAGGCATCAGACATGTTCAGGTGTCTTACCTCAGAGCTCGGCTCCAGACTGATGCCCCAGTCGATCCCATCTTCAACCGTGATTCCAGAAGGAAAATCCTGAGTAGTTTTGCCAAAGTCACCCCAGTCGATCTAAAGCGGGTTTTAAAAGACAACACAGAAACACAAAGTCAGTGATGAACTAACACATTAATGTATTTCTTCTACCTGTTCAGGTATTTATTGAATATCTCACAGGAGAGGGCTGCATCAATGATTACTTTTATCATCATCATTTCTCGATTAATTAATCCTGTCACAATCTTGTCAGTTTGTAACAATGATTTTCATTATCAATTAATCTGTTGATTATTTTCTTGATTAATCAGTTGTTTGTGGATGTGGATTAATAACTGTCAATGAACATCAATGACTGTCAGAGGCTGTCAATAACTGTTAATGACTGTCAATAACTCAATGATGGTTCATGTTGTTCATGATCTAGAGATTTTTCTTTATTATTAAAAAATTAGTTTACTACTCTTTACTACTCTGTCAGAGTAGAAACGAGCTGCTACATGAGTCCTGGGGTTGTTGAAAAAAATTAATTAAAACTTGAATTTGTACTGTGTAACAAAAATAAGATGAATTCATGAATGAAAAACAAACAGTAATCTACAGCAGGATAGACGTTTCTATTACACGACCCTGATACATGATGATACATAATATATTAAAAGTAGAACCAACCGTATCCTCTGTGACTATTTCAGGAGTTGCTTCTTCCACAACTGGCCTCTCGACCACAGTGGGGATGGTCCCTGTTCTCCACTCATAAAACGTTGTGTTTCCTCTCTTCTGGACAAATGTCAGCATGGGCAGGACCGGTTCAGACCTGTTCAAAAAAAACAGACAAAAAGTGGAAAATTCTCCTGGTTTTTATAGTTACCAAAAACAAACAAAAAGTTGTATCATTGTTAGGTGTGTGTGTGAAAACTTCTATGTTTCATATCAGTACTGTATCAGCCAGTAACATACAGTAAGATAGATAGAAGAATACAGCAGCATGATTTAGTATACCAGTATTGATGATATAACTGTGCCATTTAATAATAATAGCTGTTAGGATATTTTTTCTGATTTTCTATTGACAATGCAATAATATCATTATTGTAGATTCTTTTGACAATGATAATCGTGTAGTGAAAAGCTGATATTATGACAGCCCTCGCATGAATAAAACTCACCACTCGCATACGAAGTTTGTGAACGCAGTATAAAGTTTCATTTTCTCCTCTAACTTCATTGCATCCCTCCCGACTTCATCAAGAACCGTGGGTAAGTCTTTGACCAGAGCCTGGAGCTCACGAGGGACATTTTCTCCCTGTCAGAGGAGAAAGTCAAGCGACATGATGAAGAGAGTTTGGACAAGAATCATGTTGCTTCTTCAAATTCGCTTGTGTGAGGTACTTCAGAAGCTAAGCAATGTACTGCTGTGGACAGGGTCAGCAGCAAAAAGTACTTAAGCCACCTAAAACAAGCTCCACTACCAACCGCCAAGTACCTCATACAACCCCACTTTGAAAAACCGTTCTCTTGCAGGTGTGCATGTTCCTGTACTCACTGTGATGCCGTACTGTTTGCAGGCAGCGTAATAGCGTTCCCTCAGGTCTGCGGCTGAGCTCTGGCACTCCACTTCCCGCCTGCTCAGCTCCTGCTGCAGCTGCTGAGCTTTGGCCAGCTGCTTCCTCAGAGCCGGACCTTCATAGCTCACATTGCGAATCAGCAAACTGGCCACCTCCGCTGGGACACATAAACAGATTTTTAAATATATACATGCAGTTATTTAGTTTCTATAGCTGGATGCTCTTTTCTCGTATAAATATTAATAATAATCTCTCTAAAATAATCAAGAGAGCAGCAACAAAAATGACTGTTTTCACCGTTTCACCTTTCTGACTCAGGTACTGGAACCTTAATCATTTTTTAACTAGCCATGCGAATGAATAAAATTGTAATGGTTTGTACAGTTGTTGTCATACTATAATAAATACACAGAGATATAGGTTTTCCCCTGCTTTTATATTACACTTACCCAAATAGACATTATCTGCCTCATAAAGGGACACAATCTCTTGCCAGTCCTGTGACAAACAAAACAGAAAACACAATTCACATCTTAATTTTAGGATAGTCTTAGTGGTTTTGGAGCAAATAAACCAGTCCCCTCACACCACTTTCTTTGTTTACCTAATAATAAACCTGACAGACCTGCTGTGAGACACACAACAAGCGGTTTTGTATAAAACCTCTCACCTTCATCCTCTGAGATGAATATCTGCCAAAAATGTTCTTGGAGGATGCCTCAGTTCCCTTTAGTATCTCCACTATCCTCAAGCAGTGAAAGTAGTGAATGTCTGTCGATAAAAACAAACAAACAAAACAAAGTATTCCAGTTTATTAGCATTCATAAAGAGGACAAGGATACATATCTTAATTTGTGGAAAACAATTAACAAACAAACTAATGATGGAAACAGTTACTACACAAGAAATACACTTCATTATATATCAATACAGATATTCATTCAGCTGCTTCAAGTCCATGTGTTTTAATGGACGGATGCTCCCTGAATCATAAGATTAACTTTTTCTATGAATCAGAGGTGAAAAAGTAGTTGCAGGACTATGTAGTAAAGGACCTAGCCACAATTTATGCTTTTCATGTAGTTTCTTTACATTTGAGTCACAGAGCTAAGTTTTTCTCTGATCCCTTATGATCTTTTAAAAATCCATAAGATCATTTAACAACACTTACAGCCGTTTTTTAGATATTTCCAGAATTCTCAAGTCTGTATAAAAAGATATATTCTGTCTGCTGCACGGCAAAAAACATTTTAAGCAGTTTCTCAAGCTGCAACTCTATTCCTAAACCAAGACACAGAAAAATCTAAATGAGTTATTGTAAATCAAAATGTGTGATGGTGGAAAGTCACATTAGAATAGACAACTTAAGTTGATATTATAACTTAGTTATATCTGACAAAAACTAGGGATGCACAATAATTATCGGCCCTGATAACTGGAAATTTATATTATCATTTTATGTTTAGATAATACAATTATAGCCAATAAATATCAGCTACAGTAATATCTGATTTGAGAGACTGTCAAAGTATTTCATTTAAATCCTTAAACAAAATGCTCTATAAAAACAAAAGAATATTTGCAGTTTTTTTTATTTTTTTTATGAACTTTACTAGAAAAAAACTGAAGAGTCAGTACTATGCTTTGTTTCTGTTGTAACAGTGATGTGATGTAGATATGTGTCAGTCTATCATCCACTCACCTTTGCATAAACTACAGGTTATATGAAATTCTTTTTAAAATACAAAAATGTGAAATTATTGGTTATCATATCAGCCATGTGTGATTGTGACTGTAAATTAAAATATAAAGTTCTGGACAGAAACATATTAAGACAACTATTGCTGATGTTATAACATATTCTTATCTAGTTGGTTTGAAGAGTTTTCTCTGTGATACGTCTCTGTGACTTGAATGTAAAGATAATAATTTGACCTACAGGAGCCGGAGAGAAGCTGCTTGATCTCCTCGTTCTCTGGCATGTCCTGGATGGCAGCATTGATCTTCTCTCTGATAACTTTTACAGCGCTCTGCCATTTCAGGTTACAGTGGCGTCGATCTAGCAACCAGTCTGTGGACACAGAGTGATTCAACACACAAAAGTCATGTCTTTATTTTAAATCTTCTAATTTTATATATTAAGTTTCATATCCATAAATGTAAATGGTTCTAAAGGAACCCCACTATCCACTGGTTCAAGCATGAGATGAAACTGAACTTTGAAAACACTGAAAGAACTGACAAAGCAGAAAGCCATCAGCCATTTTAATTTAATAATGTATATACCCCTTTTCTTCTTGTTGTTCTTTTGTTTTTACTAACTATTTTTGCGTATTTGTATTCTTTTATGACCACTGAATAAAATAACTTTGAAAATAGAACAGCATGATTTAAAAACATTAATATCTGTGGATTTGGCATAATTTGATTCATTTGTTTAAGATTGTAAGTCTGCAACTAATGATTATTTTGACTGCCAATTAATCTGTTGATTATTAACTTGATTAATCAATCAGATGTTTGGTTTAGAAAATGTAAGAAAATGGTGAAAAATGTCTATCACTGTTTTCCAAAGCCCGAGGTGACACCCTAAAAAGTCTTGTTCAGACCAAAACCCAAAGATTTTCATTTTATTTTCATAGAGGACTAAAGAAAACAGAAAAGATTCACATTTGAGAAGCTAAAATCACAGAATTTGAACTTTTTTTCTTGAAAAAATGATTAAAAACGATTGTTTGATTATCACTATAGTTATCGATTCATTTCATAGTTGACAACTAATGGATTAATCAATCAATCATCTGCTGCAGGCAACAGCTGGTTATAGCTCTACTGGATAAGAAACATAAATCCTCAACAACCCATTTTATATTTCAATATTTTTTGACTTACCCAAAAGTTTGCTGGTCTGTATGTCGATGGGAAGGTTTTGAATATTCTGCTGAAGTGAGAAAACAGTCAAGACTTTATCAATTTACACTTTTTTCCTCCCTTTTTGTAGCACTAGCTTCCACAGGAAGAAAATAATGAATTTTACTGCAACTTACAACGTTAAATAACTATAGAAATAACAAAAGAACTCTTAACTGAGAATACAAACTGTTTTATTTCCTATACTTTGGTAAATGTTTATTTTTCAGTTAACTGGACTTTGACTGTGTAACAGCTAGGTAGCTAACGTTAGCTAGCAGGCTAATTAACACCGAGTCAGACTTCATTTCGGCTTACCTCCATTTTATCTTCACCTTTTCAAAACGACGGGGCTTCCAAGATTTTATGGCTTCATTACATGTTTATTTAAAAGGTTTAAATTCAGGATTGTTGTCACCATCCGTATTTCACTGTTTATGACACGTTACGAGAAGGGGAGCCAATGGAAAGAGGCGATGTTACATCCGCTAGAGGGATTGACCAATGACGTGTTAGCATGCTGACAGCGGCAGCTGATTGGTGGATGGTTAAACTAGTGATTCGGTGCAGAGTTAAAGTCCGTCGGTAGAGGACGGTGTTACTCTTTAACTGTCTGAATCCGCTACGATGTAAATGATAGTTTTTTAAGGAAATGTTTTTGTTTGTTTTTTAACTTATGTCCATGAACATTATGTACACAAAAAAACCTGTTAAACCAGAGGTACATGGAAAAAGTAATAAATGGAAAAGAAAAAGTAAAACACATTCAAATTAATATATCGTCAATCAATATAAAATCATCACATAATACCCCTTTTCATGATGAAAATGTATTTTTTTCATTTATTTATGCATTTAATTTTTTTTTTCTGAGTTTATTAATTTATGCTCATGCCCTTCATGGCTTAAGGATCTCCACTAGAATTTAAAAGCTTTTAGGGTTAAATTAATGCCTAATTTACCTGCAAGTTGCCACTTGTTAGGAGGTTTAAACTGTTCTGTTATTTCCTGCTCTTATCATTAATCAGAGCTTGGCCAAATCTATTATATGATGACATTCAAAAACCAAAAGAATAACACAAGACTTTGGCAGGTGGACAGAAATAATGTCCCACACACTTCCTTCACACCCCTGCATGTACCTGCAGCTGCAGCGGTGCCTCTGGTGGCCATATTTTAGGTCATTTGACTGGTAACCAAACATGCAAAGTAAGCGTCCATTCACTGTGTCTGTGATTTTACGTAACACATGCAAAACATCAGGGCCACTCACCCCGTTCAGATGATCTTTTAGATCTCTTTCTTTTTCTGTGTGTGTCTGTCTGTCTTAAAGTTAATACTCAGTGTTGTGCAACAGAGAAAACTCAAATACAAAGATGACTTTATTCTGCGTCCAAATTCCACATTAAATCAAGACTGGGTTTTACAGTGAGACTGATAAAAGGGAATTTATTTGCAGTTTGGAAAGCTGCTCACCTCTCAGCCTCACATTAACTCTGATGTCAGTAATCTGGGCTGGCCTGAAGAAAAAGGTCTCACTAAATCACATGGTTGCAACATTTACTCACTCCTGCACTGAGCTGGGCTGGCTTTGCATGTAGGTGTGTGTGTGTGTGTGTGTGTGTGTGTGTGTGTGTGTGTGTGTGTGTGTGTGTGTGTGTGTGTGTGTGTGTGTGTGTGTGTGTGTGTGTTGAGGAGGGTGTGTGCTGCAGAGTGGAGAGCACAGAGGGACAGACAGGGAGAGGCAGAAGGAGAGAGAGATGCTGCACCTGTTCATGATCACCTGAGAAGAAGAATTAAAGAGAAAACAGAGGGGACATAAAGAGTTTGGAAGCATGGCGGGACAGTTTCACATCTAAGAGAATCTCCTTCAACCAACTCATCATCAATAAGGTAATAAAACATACTATTTGCACAGTTTAAAGCTATTTTATGTCTCTAATACACTGCTGCAGACACTGATCTTGTTGCCTGACGACAGAGCAGACATTTGCCTAAGAGTAGATCCAGTAAAAGCAGCCCATTTGGTTTATTGGCAACTTACAAACAGGCCTGTATTCATTATATTAATAAAATGCAACATATCAGACTTTGTCAGGATTAAAATGATAAAGCCTGGGACTTATATTTCCATTGTTGTCCTGTTGTTTTTACTGTCAAAGAACCATCAGCAACAATAAGTCAATTAATCAGCATCTATTTTAACAGGAAAAAAAGAGCCCTGTGCAAAAATGCATCCTATTTGCATTGAAACTGTTGAGATGTTTAAAGAGAAAAAGGAATATTTGTGGAACTAAAATTTAAGGTGCAATATTTTCAAAGTAATGCAAATGTAATCCAAAAGTATTCAGATTACATTATATTTGTTGTAAAACAATATCAATAACAAAAAAGCCATGTAATTTGCATTCGGTAACCGACTATATTTCAAAGTAATCTGACCCAGCGCCAGAGGTACAGACAGGAATAATGGGTTCTGCAGCCATGAGCAACTGTTTTAACTGTCTAGTTTTAAAAAAAAGCCAAAAAAAAAAAAGACCGTTCTAGGTTGTCAAATGTGAGAATTTGCTGCTTTTTCTCATTTTACATGACATAAAAATGAATATTTTTGTATTTGGGACTGTTTTTTGGACAAAGCAAGACATTTTAAGACTTCATCTTGGGCTACAGGAGATTATTGTTACACTGTTGACTGATGTTTAATACAATAAATGATTAATTGATTGTCTATTTTTAGTGATTTAACTTTTATTTAACTAGATGAAAAATATAAAAGACAATAAGATGATCATTGCTTTGGCTGTTAAATGTTATTTATTTCTTCTTTTATTTATTGTAAAAAATAAATAAATAAATAAATACCCGTGGCTGTAGCCCTGCAAGATGGAGACTGGCAGTCAGTCTGACACTGAGAAATATTAGAAAATATGAACTAAACATGAGAAAATGGAACAATGTGAAGAAACAGTGTGATATATGTTGTAGATATAATATGACTGTTACAGTTAAACTCAGGTTATTTCAGCAGCTGACACAGTTTGAGTGAGGAAAAAAAACACTTAATTCAAGCTAATAAATCTGATATAGTCATGAATTTAGTAACATTTCTGGACATCTTCTTGATGGGAATGGTTGGATTTCTGTAAAATCCATATAATAACTGTCAGTCAATCTGCAACTATTTTAACCTTTTAGGTCATTTTCTATGCAAGAATGTTAAACTTTTGATGATACCAGGAGTTTTCGACTGTTCGGTGGACCAAAAGAAGACGTTTTAAGATGTCATCTTGGGCATTTTTATATTGTTTAGTGATATTTAGTAGAGCAAATGATTGATTGATTATTTGAAAAAAACAAAACAAAAACTACCTCTAAGTTTATGACGTTCAGATGTACTGGAAAATTGGGACTAAAAAATAGAAAACTGGGAAATAACATGACTGTTCCAATTTACTTCAGGCTATTTCAGATGATGTCATTGCTTGGCTGTATGATAACAGGTTGAGCAGGTGACGCTGTTTGAGTGAGGTTGTCAAATGTGAGAATTTACAGCTTTTCCTCATCTCACATTATAGTGAATTCAATATTTTGGGGATCTGGCCAAAAAAGACACTTTTATTCTGTTCCCTGGAGCCAGTCTGTGACTGACATCAAGAAATATTAGACAATAGGCAGGTAACACTGTTTGAGTGTGAATAATAAACTGTCCAAGGTAATAAAGCTGATACAGTCATGAATTTAATAACATTTTTGGATTTTGTCCACATTTTAAAGCCTGGTTCTGTTTAAGGTTTCTGACTCTTAAAGGAAGTTTTTCCTTGCCAGTGTCGCTCTAGTGCTTGCTCATGGTGGGAATAGTTAAATCCATGTATAATAATACTATAAAGAGTTTGGATGAGATCTGATCTGCATGCAAAGTGCCCTGAAATAACTCCTGTTATGATCTGGCACTATATAAATTGACGTGAACCTGGCAGCCTTATCAGAATTATTGAGCGCACATTAAGTTTCAAATAAAAGTCATATTTCAGGCACTAAACAAACAATAAAGCAAATTAACACTTAAACTAATGCAATTTACCCTTTTATAAACACCTAACGGCACATCAGCTCATTCAACTTTGCTGTTACGGGTCAACAGTGAAGCTGGCACGAAGGACGAAACCTGAGAATCTAATGAACCTTCAGCTCAATTATGAGGGCAGCGCAGCGCCTGGTGCCCTTGGAGCCTCCTCTCTCTGTGTCCAGCTCAAACATTGTGCTATTGAAAGGCTTTGCAGCTGGTTAGTGATTTCCGAACGTGGCCACAGTGTTCCCTTCCTGCTGTGATCTCTGAGGCTTTGCTGAGCAGCTCACCCACACATAACAGAATACATAGTAACTTATTAAAGAGAACTATGGAGGGCCTCCTTTATGTCAACACGGCTTTTTGTCTCAAAGGTCACATCTAAGTCAAACATGGAAAAGAAATATGTGTGCATATTGTACCGCAAGTTCTGTTACTTAACGTGGTGTGAAAGTGCTGCTCGAGCCCTCGGAGATACTTTGTTCTGCAGAAACTGCTTGTGGAAAGTCAACAATACTATGTAAATGCTCTGTAAACACTTGCTACAGAAGAACCTGTCTTTTGTTAAAGACTTAACACATCCATTTGGCTAAATTCATCTAGAAAAGAAAAGGAATTTACTTTAGATTTAGACTGGGATGCTCCAACAAATATTAATTTAATACAAGATTAGTTCTAATCGTAGTTTAGCCATAGGTTTAAAATGAGTAAATCCAGATTTGCTCAGATGTTTAGTAAATCCAATTAAATACATAAAAAAGTAATTTAAGTGCTATTGGGACCTAATAACTATAAAGGAAGGGGGCAGTTAACTGCTGTTTTATATTCTTTAAGTTTGTTAATATTAACAAAATATCACATTGTTTGCTAGCTAGCTAAATGTTAACTGTTCCTTGTTTGCTGGCTCGCTTAAAAAGTTCAGAAAACATCACATTGTTAAAGCTAGTAAAAAGATTACCAAACTTCACATTGTTTGCTAGCGAGCTAAAAAACAAACAAACAAACTGTTACACTGATTGCTAGCTAGCAAGTTAACAAAGTTAACAAAACATCACATTGTTAGTTAGCAAAAAGGTTACAAACATCATATTGTTTGCTAGCTAGCTAAAACAAATCAAAACAAACAAAACAAACAAAACCCCCCAGATGGTTACAATGTTTGCTAGCCAGCAAAAGTCACACTTTTTTGCCAGATAGCCAAAAAGTTTGCAAAAAGTTACATTGTTTGCTAGCTAGCTAAAAAGTTTAAGTTATATGGATAATTGTCCAGGATAATTGCACACACAGTGTGTAGCATTATGCTAAGAAGAAAAAATATATAAATACTGTCACCTCTTAAAGGAGATTTGGATGGCACAAATAGAATACAAGCAGCAAAAATTCACATTATGAAGATACAATTACATGGCATGATTTAACAGTGAAAAATATAAATACAGTGTATAATTCAAGACAATTTAGAGATGAGAAGGATAATGTAGGCATATATGAGATGACATATACTAAGATATATAAGATGCATACATAAATAAGGAATTATATTACAATATACATATGCATGTGTAATATGCATATAGCAATACAGTAATATAATATGTATAAATATTAGTATAAATGACAACCTGCGACAGAGAGTAGTGCACAATCAGCTGTATGATGTAAGTGATGAGTGATGTTACTTGCTGGAATGAATGACCTTAAATTTGACCTTAAAACTACATTGAAGTTTAAAGAGGGGTTTCAATCTTTTTTTAATTTTAAGATAGTTAAAAAAAAATGGTGCATAACAATTTAAGTTAAACCAGGTTTAAAAATAAACCCTTGTCGGTGGGAGCCAGCCTGACATGTTCAAATCTAAAATTAAGGAAAAACAGCTTTAAAGATGCTGAGAAACAGAAGTAAACACTGCAACCACTGGTGAACCCATAAAAGCTCACCATGGTCAGAAACTCTATCTGTTACCTGAGTGTCTGTCAACAACCCGGTCAGAAATAAGTGTAATTAACCAACATGGGGCCAAGACGTAACACTGAGTCCAGACTAATAAAGCACAAAGGCTGTTGCATAAGACATCTGTCCTTAGAGTGCAGTTTCAAAGTTACCATTCAAACCGTATCATGACATAAAATCAAAAAATCTTGAGATTTGTTTCCCTCCACGGCGTCTCTCCTGAACTTTGGCACCTACTTGTGCGTGCCAGGTGCCAAACATCGCATGCTTCAGATAAGAGCAGGATGAGTGTTTCTGCAGAGGGCATGGACTGTGTATTTGCATAGGTGCTACATGATAAAATGACCACACCAAAGGAGGATTTATGTGGTTGTTTGCTTCCTGTCAGTCCTCATAAAGTAGAAATTGTAGCGCTTGTGAAGCTAATAAAATTCAGTTTATAAGTTATGTATTGATCAATTACTACTTGTAAGTCATTTGTGGTTCAGAGCTTGAAGTTTATCCCAGTTTAAATTGTATTTAAAATTAATTCTGCAGTCATAAATGGTTATAAATGTTGATGATAAACTGTTAACATACTGCTGTAGATGTTGCAATTACAGAAGGGCTTTTCATTAATTTTCAAAAAAAAAAAAAAAAAGAAAATAAGAAGGCATTTTTGCCTTTGTCAGATATTTTACAGTGTTGAATCACTGGGTTGGGTAACAAAGGATGACATGTCTTTAAATATGGCAATTTTAAAATTATTTTTTCATGATAACCACTGCTCATGAAAATTACATCTGGCAAAAGGGGTTTCTTAGACAACTGCTCAACGTTGTGTCGGACCTGGTCAGAGAAAAAAGCATCCTGTACAAAAATGCATTTAAAAATGTTTTGAGATATTTAAAGAAAAAAAAAAAGAATATTTGTGGAACTCATATTTTTATGGCTACATCCATTTTTATAGTATAAGGAGATATAGTTTCAGTGTAACACAAAAGTAATCCAAAAGTATTCAGATTAGATTACATTTTTAAAATAATACAATGGATTATGTTACCAATGACAAAAAATTGCCAAATAATTTGTATTCAGTAACTGACTATAGTTCAAAGTAATCTGACCCAACCATGGAGATACAGACAGGAAACAGGTTCTGCAGCCAAAATAAAACCAGTCATCGCAGTTATATGTGTGGTTTTGCTCTGTTAATTATTTCTCAATTAACTGATTAATTGTTTGGCCTATCAAATGTTAGAAAACTCTGAAAAGTGTCTTATTTTGTCAGACCAACAGTCCAAAACCCAATAATATTCAATTAATTTTTAACATGAAAGCAATAAAAGGAACAATGTCTCACATTTTTTGGCATTTTTGCTTGAAAAATATATGAAATGATGAACCGACGATCAAAATAGCTGCTGATTAGTTCATGATGATGGTCCTGACCATGGAAATAGTTTTTATCAAAAATATATGTTCAGTTACGTGTCAGCATTTTTCTCAATTAATCAATTGGTTGTTTGGTCCGTCAAATGTGAGAAAACAGTGAAAAATGTTAATCACGCCGAAGACGATGTCCTCAAATGTTTGGAGGACTAAAGAACCTGAAAACATTCATATTTGAGATGCTGAAATCAGAGAATTTGGATAATGACTCAAAATTATTAATTGATTATCAAAATTGTTGGTGATTTGTTTAATAATCGATTAAACAAATAGTCATCACAATTCTATAAATGAAAGTTTACTGACCAGCTTTTTCTAGAGCTTCAAAAGCAAGAGTTTGTGTGTGTTATTGTCTGGCCTGTTTAAAGTTGTTTTTTTTACACACCATAGCATGAAGGTTTTATTGCACTTGAGATGATCCAAATGTCATAATCACAAAGTCAGTATTCATTCCATAAGGAAGTTATTTTAGGTTTTTTCTAGGTCACAGGAGACTGAGCATCACAATAGCTGGAGTTAATAACACTGTTGTCACATACGCTCATCCATAAACTTGAATTACTGAGGCTGAAATCATATAAACTGATAATCCATAGGCTCGCTGTAATTTTGTGATGTCTCCTTCACTTTGCTGTTATATAACTGAGCTCCTGGCTCAGCAGTAACAAAGACGACAGCTTGCTTCTTCATCAGTCATGGTCTTTTTTTTTTTGTCTTCCTGACTTCATATCAGATCACATGTGAGGGACAGAGGATAGTCTTCAGATACTCAATAATTAATCGGCTGAGAGTGTCAGGTGTCCTCCCCCCCGTCACGTTACACCTTCTGCTCACAGAGATGTGCAACAGGTGGACAGACGCCCTTCATAGTTACTGTCTGTTGTCCACAGATGACTTTCAATAATCAGAGAGTGATGTCACTTTAAAACACTGCGTCTAATATAAATCTATAAATCTGCTGCCACTTTTGGAGCTTAGGTCAACTTTCCCTTTTTCTAGTTTCCTGTATTTATTTTGCAATGTGCCTGCATTAAAAAGAAAACTGAATCCTGATGAAAGCTAAAAGTTCTTGCTGGGGATCCTGTACAAGCAACAGTCACATTTTAAGTTAGCTAATGTTAATCGCTATGTCGCTAGCAAGTGTTTTGCTCAGTTGCAAAATGCTATCAAGCTAGCCAGCTAATCCACACCAATTGTTAGCTAGCTAGTTATATCTGATAACTAATGTTAGCAAAATGCAGTTAGCAGTGAGCTAATGTACATCAGTCATTGGCAAGCTAGCATTTTGCTAACATTATCCAACATAAATGTGACTATATGTGGCATTTAAGAACCCCCAACAACTTCTTCTTTTTAAAAAATGGCCGAAGCGAGGACAGTAAAGGGAGAGGGAGAACGGGGGTATGATGTGTCAAAGGGCTGCAAGTGGGAGAGGACTCACGGCCCTGGTACATGGAGTAAACGCTCTATAAACTGAGCCACCAGGCCAAACTCCAGCGACATCTTTTAACCATGTTCAGAACGTGTTTCTCTTTTACAGGAAACCGGGAAAAAAAAAAGCTGACCAAGGACTGCGTTCAGTCCTAACAAAACGCAGTAAAACGTTTATTTAAACATTTAAATGTTCAGGTACAAAGGTCCAGGTACCAACCTTGCTCAACTGTCATTGGAGCACAGACCAAAAAGGGGCGGGGCTTAGGAAGGATGCATTGTAATTGTAGCAACAGGTGTGTTCAGAGTGGCAACTTGATCCCTTCAATAAACTTTAATGTCCCAATATGTTTTAAGGAGACAGTTATCTGAAATGTGGCACAATAAAGTTGTGAGCTGAGGAGGAACTTCCTCAAACTACCGCCGTGCTTGCTTTTATCTTTTGCTGATTACAGTGTTGCTGTCAGGTGTTGTCAATAAAGGTTTATCCTCCACAGTCCTCAGTGTGTCCTTTGTGTCCTCCAGGTCAGTCCTCCAGTCTCTGCCATGGCTGACCCCAGTTGGTGGAAGCTGACCTTCTCGCGCAAGAAGAAATCTGAATCTAAGGTTCTGTATGAGATCCCAGCAGAGTATGGCAGCAACACTGGAAACAAGGAGCACTCGAGCAGTAATCCCCCCGCAGACCATATGGACAGCCAGTTCAATGCCAGGCTGGAGAAGATTGTGGATAAATCTGCCACCAAGGGCCGCCACGTCAAGGTCTCCCACTCCGGTCGCTTCAAGGAGAAGAAGAAGGTCCGCGCAACGCTGGCCGAGAACCCAAATCTGTTCGCAGAGCACAACCTCAGTGACGAGAACCATAAAAAAAAGACTGACAAATAACACAAAACAGACATCATAATGCACATACTTGATCCTGAATGTGTCATATGTCAGTGTCACACCTTTAAAAGCTTAGAGGAAGGCTCAGATATACAAGCACAACCATGTGGCACTGCATGTGCAATTTGCAAGGTGGATAAACACCAGACGCCACACCCAGGTGATACTGTAAACCAGTGGACTCACACCAGTTCAAACAACTGGTATCAGCAGACAACCAGCAGTACGGAGGCCCACGTCTGCAGATTTGATGGAAAACAAAAAAAAAGAGATTCTGTCAGAGGTCATTAATAATGAGAAACTTTACCAGAATGGTGAGTTAGTTTAAGTAATCTCAAAATAATAAGAGCATTTTTCAGAAATATTTAGAGAATTTCTCAAAATACTGATTTAATATCTCAAAATAATCACAAAGTTTCTCTAAATAATGAGAGAACTTCACAAAATAATGAGAACATTTCTCAAAATAATGAGAATTTCTCAAACATAATGACTTAGTATCTCAAAATAATTACCTAACATTGCAAAAATAATTCTCTAATTTCTCAAAATAATGAGAAAACGTCCCAAATGATGAGAAGATTCCCCAAATAATGACAACATTTCTCAAAATAATGACCTAGTATCTCAAAATAACAACTTAACCTCTCAAAATAATAAGAAAATTTCACAAAATAATGAGAAACTTTCTTAAAATAATGAGAACATTTCTTGGAATAATGAGATAAAAAAAAAAAAAAAGACTTAATATCTCAAAATAATTAGTATTTTGAAACTACTAATGAGAAACTTCTCAAATAATGAAATAATTTCCCAAATAATGACAACATTTCTCAAAATAATGAGAATTTCTCAAAATAATAATTGGATAGTGTCTCACAAAAATGAGAAAATTTCTTGAAATATTTAAAATTTATCAAAAATAATTACTTTTACTTTACTTCTAATTACTGAGAAAATATTTCAAAATAATGAGAATTTTTAGAAAACAGTGACAACAATCCTCAAAATAATGAGAGAATTTCCCAAATAATGAGAATATTTCTCAAAACAATTACTTAATATCTCAAACAAACGACATATTTTCTCAGAATAATGACTCATTATTCTGAGAAAATATCTCATGACTTACAGGATGTTTTTCTTCATCACACGGACAGAAAGGGGCTTCCCTACATTCAACATTCACCATGAAACAAAGTACTGAAAACATTTTTCTTCTGTCTCATTTTCTTTTCTAACTTTCCGTTTTCACACTGTGACGCAAAGAAAAAGTCAAGACACTCTATGAAACCTCACGCAAACATCCTGATGAATGAACACTAACATTATTGTAAATTATATTTTTATTGTGGCTGTAAAGTTTTGGAATTATATCTCCTGTTTTTTTTGTTTTTTTTATGTCTTACACAATCAGTACAAGTGAAGAAACGTATGTAGTAAATTTTTATGACATTTTTATGACCAAAGCAAATAGAGAATTGATTGTGATGTCTGAAATATTGTGGATACACAGATATGGTACATTTATAAAAAATACTGTTTGTATAATTATATAATCTTTTCTGGAATCCTAAAGCAAAAAAATGTATTTTGTTTTTAATAAATGTTTCAGGATGAGTTCATATAAAAGAGTACTTTGTATTTGTGCAGAAATATGTCAGACTTTTTTAGACATGTACTGTATATAAATGATGTAAGCTACTCAGTGTGTTAATCTTTGGTTTTAGGTTACCGAGACAAGTGTGTTTTTTCACCTGAGACTGTGTGCTGCTTTTGTTGACATGGTGACAGTAAGCAGATCCTGACATCTGATATGCTGTCGTGCTCCTACATAATGTGGCGTTCCTCCATACATCAGTCCACAGACTGACTGCAGGTTCTCGTCATGCAAGAACTGTCCTCTATCAGCTGGAGGAAGTATTCACATTAATTATATATATATATATATATATTACTTAAATAACTGTAAAAAAAAAAACAAAAAAACAAAAAACTTCATTACAAGTAAAAGATGATGCGTGCATTAATGTAAAAACAAGATTTTACTGTTGTAGTTGGTTGAGAGATGGAGCTCATTTGAATTATACTGCAGTGATGGAAGAAGTTTTCAGATCTTTAACTTAAGTAAAAGTAACAACACCTCAGGGTAAAATGACTTCACTAGAGAAGAAGAGAAGTACAACAGAAAAAAATACATTTTTAAGCATCGAAAGATCAAAAGTAAAAATGTGACATTATATTCTTATTATTGTTATACATTGTTTTAAAATTAGGCTAATTGTAACTAAATTTTGTACTGTTGGATAGTTTAAGTACTTTCTAACAATTAATCTTTAATCATCTATAATGCAACTGAGTGTGTATTTTGTATGTAAAATAAACACAATCACATTATTTCACTGTAAATTGTAGTGTGGTAAAAGTGTAAAGTGTCATTGAACAGAAATACTCAGTACAAGTATCTCATAGTTACTTATTTATTTACTTGAGTAAATGTTCTTAGTTACTTTCCATCGCTGAGGGAAATGCACTTTCAGTATGAAAAGTTAAACTGCAGTAAAGGATAACTATGACTGTTATATTGTTATATATGATATTAGATTATTATGATTCATGCTTTATTATAAAAGCAGGATTTTACGGTTGTTGTTGGTGGAGGTGGAGCTCATTTTGAACTGTTTTGTAGAGGCCTGCAACTATAATTATGGATTAATCTGTTCATTATTTTCTCCATTAATCGATTGTTTGGTTTGTGAGAGAACATAGAGAAACACTGTCACAAATACGCAGAGCCCAAAGTGACACCTTCACAATGACTGCAAACAAAAGTCCAAACTGAAAATTATTACCATAAATTGAAATTACTGAAATAACTTGAACATGCTGGGCATCATAAAAGTAGAATTTCCCACAGAACAGAACGTACTGGACTTCATTCAGCTGGACACGTGTACCTAATAAAGTGGCCAATGAGTGTATTTATTTGGGTTTAATCTCATTTAGATAATTTCTTTTGATAACTGCTTAAAAACTCAACACAATCTGAGCTGAACTCAAACAGCCGACAGAACTGATCGATTGTTTGGTTTGTACAAATTCAGAAAATGGTGAGAAACGCCATCACAATTACCCAGAGCCCAAAGTGAAACCATCACAGTGATTCTTTTGCCAGACCAACGGTTCAAATAATTAAATTAAAATGATGGAAAATAATGAAAATAATGAAAGGAAAAGAAGCAAATCCTAACACTTGTGAACTTGTAACATTTCATGTTTTTACATGAAAAATAACCTTATTATTATGATGATTTACAAACAAATTATAACAGATTATCAAAATAATTGACAATATTCTTCTTAGTTTTCTCCTTTCAGCTGCACTTATATGAACTGTTTAGTAGTTTAATTCACAACAAACCATCATATTTTATAAGCTTTTCTTATGTTTTGTGTGCAAAAACTATTAATCTGTGTCTAAATACAGTGTGTTTTTGAGTGTAGTTATTCTTTTTTGTTGATTGTAAGAGTTTGAACGTGTTGTAGTCACATATAGTCAGTCAGTGCTGACACCTGCTGGCCAAAAGATGCACTGAGCCCTCAGTTAAAAATTAAACTTTTATTATTCGCTCTATTCCACAGTTAATTCAAGTCAGAATAACATTCAGTAAACAACAAACATTATTTTCTCACACATACACAACACACACATAAGACACACACATGATAACTGGCACAGTTCAAACAATCAGCTCTTTAACCTCGTTATTAAACGGCAGGTTGATTCACTGTCTTCATTTAAGACTGCTACGATCAATTCATAATCAATTAATGCCTGATAAAGTTATGACCACAGGAATAATTTATTAACACTGTATTTTACAGATTGTGTAGTTTCATATAATTTCATAGAATATGAACAGATATGTAACTGGAAGGTAACTGGAAAGGACTGTGTAATCTATTACTAATTATAAGGAAAATGGAGACGGTGTTCAGTTGTTCAATACAGTTCCAACTAATTAATTCAGATGTATTATTAATAGAATTTTCTTAGCAGGTCAGCTGAACATGAAAAATGGAGAACAAGAACAAACAATTAAAGACCAAAGTGGTCTCTTTATTAGGTACACCTGCTGTACACCAACAGCTCCACCACAAACTCTGGCTTTCATTTATAATGCTAATTTTTTGTTGAAATTGTTAGAAATATATATTTAATTTTGTATTTTATTACTGCCAATAGATTTTGTCAGTAGAAATTAGTTTTTATTTAGGTATTGTCTCGTTTTTGTCAGTGAAAAAGTGAATTAATCACCAGCTAAACTAAAGTCATACTTAAAAGTGGTGTTGTGCTGGATTGCACTGCATTAAGAGGTTTACTTTGTACTTTCTATGTACATAAAAGAGGAGGACAGAATATTAAAAACTCTCAGTATGATGCAGTCCAGTACAACACCAACAGTAACTATGATTTCAATGGAAAAATATAACTGATTAACACGCCTATGATCATAAAAATAGACATTATGGACGAACAGCTGTGTTGGAGTGCATTATATTGTGTGGGTGTACCTAATAAAGTGACCACTGAGTGTATTTATTTGGGTTTACATTGATTATTTCTTACCATAACTGATTACAAACTCAACAATCAACTGAACTTTTTCCTGTAATAAGACTAAAACTTGGAATTCATAAGGAAACTACAGACCTGTAGAATCAAGTGTTACTGTTTTAACATTGACCACATGAAGTTGCATCAGTGAGGAACATTTCTAACGAGGCCTCATGATGGGTGGACAGTCAAAGGTACAGATTGTGCTTTTTAAGAAATAAGACACAGTTTCCACGTCCTGAAGGTTAAACAACAACACTGCTGAATAACCAACTTTTTTACTGTCAATCATTATTTGACAAGACCAGGTGGAGTTTGTTCTCCTGCGTCGGTCAGTAAACGGTCTGTCCACCACGCAGCCGCTTTTCTTTCATAACACATGGAAAATGTTTAGTCGTACAGTACAGTATGTTAGGTTCAAGCTGCCTGAGGAAATCAGGTCAATGAACTCGTAAATCTCGTCTTAAAACGCTTTCATCGGACAGATTTTCCTGATTTTTCTTCATTTTCATTGACTGTTGGTTTGTTTTATTTGCTTAAAAATTGATTTCATGATCTGCTTATTATGCAGTTGTTGCATTGTGTGAAGCTCTTTGTGCCGTGGGTTTAGTTTGATGCTCTATAAATAAAGACTTTTACACTTAAACCTCTGGAAAACCCACTAAAAAAACACTGTGAAAATGTGTACTGACATGAAGAACTTTTCATGATTTGGTTTAAAATGGCACAATGGCGTTTGGCTTGCTGGTAAATCCTACTGAACACACAGCAGCACCTCTTTAATCAACATCAAATGGTTTCATCAGTGCCTATACTAAATGAACTTCGGATGAGGTAAAGTTTTTAGCAGTGACAAGCAGTGTTTCCTCTAGGATTTTTTTCAGCAGCGGGGGCAGGCGTTCCGTTTCTCTTCTTAGAGAAATATTTCAATAAACTCATCTGAAAAATGCAGTCAGTTGTTACATAATGGTGTGTAGATATTAACGTTAGCCTAAATACTATCAATTAGTTTACTCACGTTAGCGACACTGAGTTGGCACCGGGCCAAATGAACTTAAACTACCGATAAGTTACGTAACGTTATCTGGTCATCAACATATTGTGAACATCTGTTTAACTTGTAAAATCTATCTCGAGTTATCTCAAGCTAATAACTTACGTCTACCTCTTCTCCAGCCAGCAATTCGCTGCTTTATTGTTTGTTTGTAATTCAGGAATTCGCTCCTCTGACTCTGCCCTGTCGCCTAGGGTCTTGACGTGCTTGATGACCACGCCCCCCAAACAACGCTAGCATCATGTAAATGAGCACGCGCAAGTATATTTCCATACTGAGCAAGATAGTTATCTGCAGTTTACCTTAGTGCTCGCAAGTACCCGACAGGAGTCTGTTTTGAAGGTGGAGAGATGCGGCGGTGGTGTATTTGCGTCAACAATAAAAAAAAAAAAAAAAAAAAAAAAAAGAAATTTGAAGGAGTGGCGGCTAGGATTTAGCGGCCCGCCACTCCTAAATGAATGTAGAGGAAACACTGGTGACAAGGTCAAATTTGAGATGAATTTTCCTTCCCTGCATGTGACCGTCTGTCTGCTGGGGCGCCTCTCATCACGGGGACAGCCGCTGGTACACCCAGCCTCCCTCTGCAGCGTGCTGAAACTCCCCCAGCTCCGTCTCTCCATCCTTCGGCTTGGTGAAGACGATGCGGTCGTGGAGCCTGTTGGTCTGACCCTGCCAGAACTCGATCAGGTAAGGCCTGACGATGTACCCGCCCCTGGAATATTAAGAAAAGCCGTGCTGTGAAAACTTATTTGCTCTCTCGTTAAGAATTAGAAAAGAAGATTGACACCACTCTCACTGGTATCAAAGACAGCGAGAAGCATCAGTGGAAGCGCCTCGTCTCCAACGAACCAAAAAATGTTAGCATAGGTGCTGCGATGGCGTCAGTTATACCAGAACTGGAGAGTATTTCTTCATTGAACAACACTGGAGGTTTTTCTCAATGGAAAAGATGTTTTCTCTCTTCTCACGATCGGCCTCAGCAGTCGGTTTGATCTGATTGGTTGAAGTTTGCCTGCCAAGTGCTTGCCCTTTTCCAAACAGTTTCAAGGGACGACTTCCCAGGTTCTGTGTGACCATCAGGTTAACAATGTGTAACACTTGTTTTTTTTTAACTGAAAATAATAAGTCGACTAAGTGTAAAAAGTGACACTGAAAGCTACTCTGGTGAATAAAGTGCACGTGCACAAGAGTTTTGCAAATCTCAGTTTCCCTTCTAAACACGACACAGCTTCTTGACGAGGAACACAAACTTCCTGGACTGACTTCCTTGTTGCTGCCATGTAACCCTCTGTAAAACTGAAAAGTTTTGTTTTTATACTTCCTTCTGTTTGGATTTACCAAAAAGATACAGCATGTTAAATTACTGACCCTTTGAGATGTTGGTAGGCAGATTTTGCTACTGTCTCCCCTTGTTTCTAGTCTTTATGCTAAGCTAAGATGAGCTAAGCTAGCCAGCTGCTGGCTGACAGATATGAGAGTGGTATTGATCTCATCTAACCTCAATTTAAAATGTTTTGATTTCAGATAAAGAATAAAGAGTAATGCTCACCAGTAGTCAGGCATAGGCACCTCTGTGTCCTTGTATTTCTCCTCCAGTTCTGCATTTTTCTGCCTAAGATACTAAAAGAAAACATGGTGAAAACTAAGCCTTTAACATCCATGTATTTCCTACGTGATACAGTAAAGTTTTGGTTCTTACATCTCTGTTTGGAACTGGAGTGCTTTGCCGACTCACGACAGCTCCGATCTGGCTGCTCTTTGGTCGGGAGTGGAAGTAGTCACAGGAGCTCTGGAAGGGGATTTGCTCCACGTTTCCCTCAATACGAATCTGACAAACAAAATTCAAATTAATTAACATTTATTGTGGGAAAAACAATTGAAATATTATCAATAATACAGAATTGGATGAGCGCATGACAGACACTGACCTGTCTGTTCAGAGGTTCCCAGTAGAAGACCAGACATGCGTATGGATTACTCTCCTGTGGACAAAGAACAAAAAACATCAATGAGAAAAATCCTTCTTCACAGTTAACTGTGAAGAAGGATTGTTGAACTGTTTCACTCACTGATCATTATCAGTCAAACTCACAATATGAAACAACTTCATACTCGATCTGCAGGCTGCAGCCACTAATCAATAAAGGAGTTGAATCACAAACACATGAGGCAATAATACTGTCAGTAACTGATCAAGTACATTAATATAATAAGACCAATAAACTTGAAAATTAATTAAATATTTGACATTGATAGATCAGACAACAACCAGCCAAGCAGACGATCAAATTTGGGCTGCAACTAACTATTATTATGACTATTATTAATTGATCTTTCAGTTTCCTTCATTAATCATTATGGTCATAAAATGTCAGAAAAAAGTAAAGAATTCCTTTGTTTTCTAATATTGTGATTAATATTGTATTGTGGATTTTATTATTATTTATTATCATACCGTGAACTTCAAATTGCTTGTTTGTTCCAGCCAACTGTCCAAACCTCTAGATATTTAATTTGCATTTATAAAAAAAACAGAGCAAAGCTGCAACTTGTCAAATTTGAGAAGCTGGAATCAGAGAACATGTGGCATTTTTCGTAAATAAAATGTCTCCACAGGCGAGAGTCCAACCTGCGGCCGCTGCATGCCACCAACATGTCTTCAATTTCATTTGATTATTCAGCTCACTGCTGCAGCACTACTGCACCTGGCATCCTGACATTACATAATTTTACGACATTTACATCTAATGCACTAACAGTTAAAAAGCAGCAAGATCACTAAGTTATTATAAATGTGACTTAATAAAGTGTCAGCTTTAAATTATGGCTTGAAAGTCACCTTTTTAGGGGCGTTTTGGGTCACATATGGACAAATAAGGAAAAATACAGCCTGCACACTAGATAACGCTCCCATGAACTTTTATTTCTATACCACCATGTGATGTTTAGGTACAAGACCTTTTCCAGAGATGTTCCTTCTTCTCCTCCTTCATGTCTGATGAAGCACTTGTGCCAGAAAGGGTCACATGGTGTTTATAGTGTGTGGACTGGACTATTTTACATTTTTTGACATGCACGTCTGTCCAGGATGTTTGGATGTGCGTGCATTTTAAACTTTTTGCAAGGTCACATAAGGTCACAGGGAGCCTAAACAGTTGCTGTAAGACACCAGGACGTCAGAGAGAGAAACAGAGACCAGTCACTCACCAGTTCAGACCCCTTTCTGCTCTCATAGTTGGTAAAGAAGCGGAAACCTTCGTTGCTGTAACCCTTCAGGAGGACCATACGAGCAGATGGACGTCCATCTCTGTGCAGGGCAGAAACATGAGTTAGACTGTGAGATTACATCAGCACTTTCATTTCAAAAGGTGGTGTTTGTTACCTACTTGGTGGCTGTGGCAATGCACATGGCATTTGCCTCCCCAATTTCAGGGCACTTTGTGGCTTCATCAAACCAGTTTCCAAACTGTTTGATTGGGTCAAAAGACACAAGCTGGCTCTCCTCAAAGCACTGTGAACAACATACACAATTAAATATGAGTGCACTGAGAAACAAAGGCTAATACTAATGCTATCTAGGGTCTGATTTAGCTTTTGCACAAGCCAGGGGTGAAAGTGAAGGTGTGAAACATCTGGAGAGCATACAACAGCTGATTTCCCCTGCTGTATCACACCAGACTCAAGGCGACCAGGTTAGATTAAAAAACAGAACACAGTGCAGTAGTTGTACATCTAAGCTAATCATTACCTTGCAGATACACACACCACACAGTGGCTTAAGGTGTATTTCTTAGTATATTTGCCCCTGACACAGGTAACTACTGTCCTTTGAACGCCTCTCACCTCCTCATCTCCTTTGTATTTCTTCCTCATGTTACTCAGGTCCATGTTTGTTCCGTCGCTCGTCGATTTGCGGGAGAAATTCAGAGCACAAACGTTTTGTTGACCCACTGTTAAACAGGCATGAGACGGTGGATTTCTGCCAAATACACTGATAAGCTTTAATAAATTCGTACTGAGTATGCGCCTCATGCTTGTCAAACTGACGCTGACGTAACCACGCACCCTGCCTTACGTAAAATATTATGAAAACATGTTTTGTAACTGTAAAATGTAAAAGTATAACAACTGTATGAATGCGTTTGAAATTGGTATGCCTTAGTTAAACATAAACACGGGATTTTGCGGACAGTAGATATTATTTAAAGACAAAATCTGAAAAGCGATGACATCGATAATTAAAACTCCACATCGATGCGCCATGCTGCATTCACGTCCTATCGGTTATGGACTCAAGTGCCATTGAACCGGTGGTACTGCTAGCAAGTATAGGCTAATATACCATACCCATCTAAAATCTGAAAATAACAAAAATCCGACAATAACACTGATTCAACCAATTAGCTGTTCACAATGAAAAATATATTGCTTCTTGCATTTGAGTTCACTTGCTGGTCAACATAAAAATGCGTACCTCGATAAAATGTCTTAGGATTGATTTCAACAATTATCTATTGTGATTTTCTCTCTGCCGACATGACATGAACGCAGCATTACCGACGGAGTCGAATGTAGGCGGGACTGTAGGTTATACCGACCAATTAGCTGCGACGAACCGCTCCTGTCGTCACTTCCGTCATATTTTCCTGTTAAACATGGCGGCGACCTTGTGTGTAAAATTACTACCGAAACAGGGTAATGTTGACTTAATTCTCCATATCTGTTATAATTAATCTGTCTGTAGCGAGTTAGCAATTTGTTTGCTGTCTTTCTAGAACTAACTAAAGTTAACAACGTGAACCGCGCTTCAGTTTAAACAGCTTATCAGACGTGGTTAGCAGTTAGCCGGTGTTAGCACAGCAGCCTCATACGCCGCCAGCTGCTTGATAGCACCTTTACATACTCACTTCCAAATATATGAAAGTGAAACCTAGATCTACTGTATATCTTAATATGTCTCTTTCTTATATCAAAGCACTTAAACCATAAAACAAAAATGCAATGGAACTGTTTGGTATTTTAGAAGAATATGAGTTATGAGTAGCTCTAGATTTTCCAAGTGATTTGAGAGATAATGTACAGTGAGAAGGTCATTATTATGAAATAAATCCCGACAGGATGATGCAGAACCCCTCGAATCATCCTGACTGGGTTTATTTCACATTTGAGAAGCCAAAATTAGAGAATCTGAACATGTTTTATTTAAAAATATACTCAAAATTATTAATCAATTATCCAAATAGTTGGTGATTAATTTAATAATTAATTAATTGTTACAGCTTTATTGTTCTTTCCTTCATTTATTTTTTACACTGCCCCGTAAAGAAAATGTGGCATATTTTACAAATTTTACATGGATTTTTTTTTAAAGCAAGTTTAATGTTAGTAGCTTGGTGTGTAACAGACTTTGCCTTTCCTTCAGGATGGCTTCCCCTCACACAGAGTGTTCGGCACGGCTCCAAGGCTGTGACCCGCCACAGGAAACCAATGCACTTCCTCAAACAGAAGCTCATGGCTGTTACAAAGTACATTCCTCCTCCACGGGTCGCTCCTCCAGGCGCTTATCCATCCCAAACCAAAAAAGTCCAGGAGGTAACAAAACATCCATCTGATCTCTGATGTGATTTTATAATTCCTCTGCTGTCCTCATGACATTAAGGGCTAAATATCTGTTTTAGAGGCGTTTTTAATGAAACAGTGAATGATTGAACAATTTACTCCAAAAGCATGAGCGTGAATCCATGAGATCTTGAAACCTGGCTGCAGAGATTTGCTCCTGTTCAATCACATGAGCAATAGTGAAAACAGTTTCTGTTGATGTTGGGTTCCAGTTCATCCACAGCGTTTGTCTTAATGTCATAGAAAATATGAATATATTGATGAAGATTTAGTACTAATTTTTCACAGTATTGATATTCTGGTACTAACGAGTATTTTCATTATTGATTAATCTGTCATTTATTTTCCATATTAGTTGTTTGGTCCATAAAATGTGAGAAAATGGTGAAAAATGTTGATCATTGTTTCTATAACCCCCACGAGGACATCTTTAAATGTCTTGTTTTGTCTGCAGCCCAATGATACTGAGTTTATTGTGGACCAATGTAGCAAATAAAATATTTACATTTGAGAAGCTGAAGTCAGAGAATTTGGACATTTGTTAATAAAAAAGGACATAAAACGATTAATTGATTATCAAAATAGTTGTCGATTAATCGTTGCAGCTCTACCGATATTCATCCCTACAGTATAGACGCAAGATTGATATGGAAGTATTTAAAAATATAATGTCTGTGTTGTCCAGCCCTATTTGACATTATCATCATGTGTTTGTACTATCAGAGAATTTATGGTTTGTTATTTTAGAGAAAATATATTGACATATGCATCATATATCAGATAATATCCTAAAAATCTCAAGATATTATTTCTAAGCCATATCCAGTCCTGGCATATATTGATGTCTGCATCATTAATCGACTAAAATGAGTTTGAAAATATCAGCATGTTGGGTATTATATTATAGTATATTGTACCATTTAGATTTCCTTTCATTGGAACTAAGTGGAATAGCCCTGTTAAAAACAGCCCAGACCAAACTGAAACTCTTCTTATTGTACCAGGAGAATCCTTTCATGTTAGTCCTGAAGAGGGAAGTGAAGAAAGTGTTCGAGGAGTGTAAGATGATCGCTGTGGTCCAGAACAGCGCCAGCAACTCTGAAGACATGCTGCTTCTCAAAAACAGACTTCACAAACATGGCATCACTGTCAAGTTCTTCCCAAACCAGGTAATCCTGAAATTTTATCTGTATTTTTGTGGTTGTTTTGTCAGAATACTAAACATGTTGGTTGTGATAGTGAATTAATCTTGTAAGCAGCTGTTCCACTTCCCTCTTTGCAGCGTGCTTTAGTGAAGTTATTTCTTCTGAAATGCCTTTATTAGATAGCAGACAGTAGAGAGATGATGAGAGAGAGAGAGAGATGAGGAAAGACGGGCAACAAAGGTCCTCGGCTGGGGACTGATTAATGGATGGTGTCTTAACCTTGGCTGCCCGGGCACCTCAGTCTTGCAAATTTATTTGTAATTTCAAAACATAAAATTTAGCTTCTTTAACATTTCTTTTAGACTAGAACCACACAATTCCACTTTAAGGATCATACAATCTCTGCTGTAAGAATCAACTGTAAGATTTAGCCTGTAGCTGGTTACTAGTTATCGTTTTTTGTTTATTACAGGGTATTACACCCAATTTAGGGTATAACAGCTAAAATTCAAATATTTTGGCAAACCCCTGTCTTAATCTCACTAATTCAATCTCCACAAATAAATTTCAGGCTGTGAAACAATGCATCACCTCCACAGCTATTGCTTATGAGTAAAATCTTTTTTTTTAACCTAATTTTGCCTTTAAGGCCATTTAAGGTTAAACTAATCTTTTATCAATTTGTGTTATTTTTTCAGGTGATGCGATCATTCCTGAAGGACAGTGTTTACTGCAACATGACTCCTCTTTTCATCGGCCCGACGGTTCTGCTTGTCAGTAAAGAGCTGAAGGCAAAGGAGATGCTGACGACTCTGAGGAGCAGCCCACAGATGACGCTCCTGGGTACGTTTATCTTCTGTCACTGTGTGCAGGGAGGAACTTTGTAATGCAGAAGGATCGTCAGCAAAAGGAACTTAATTTCATACCTCAAGGATATGCAAAGTGAAAAGTGATACAACTAAAGCTTTTGAGAGTAACTGCGACTTGAAGAATTGATTATCTTCTTTTACACATATTAGTAAACTGGTTAAAAAGCTAAATAGTTATTGATCAATATTCAGTAAAAAAAGATATGTGATCAGGACAGGATTAATACTGACCGATGATGCAAAAAAAACTTAAGCCAATTCTCAGTTGAGTTGGTGTCATTGTCGCATACACTTTTCCCCCAGAATGACTTGTTCATCAGTCACTCACCCAGTGTTACCTTCATTTCCTGAAAATTTTTTTGCTTAGCATGCCAGTGCCTCCTCATGAACATGGAGTGAATCCAAAACACGCTATGCTGACCTTGTAGTTGATGGCACTTTCGTTTTTAAGGAGCAAAAACTATACCAAAACAGGGCGTAGGTTTTTTGAAGGGCCTGGGGAAAAAAGCATCTTGATGCTAAAACATAAGAACCAAACCAAAATTTGAATGTTTGGATTTGAACACAAAAGGAAAGCTGCTGGAAAGCAACAGAATGACATAAAACCATCAAAAACAGAAGAAAAAATAATGGACTAGCCCTTTAACAGACTGCGATAGAGTCATTGACCTGCAGCTCTTTCACCACAACGTTGCTCATCTCTCAACAGGAGCCTGTATAGACAACACGTTGCTGAGCGCACAGGGTGTGGTGAGCTACTCCAGAATGCTGTCCGTTACCGTCGTCCAGGGCGAGGTGGTCAGCGGGCTGATGATGCTGACCTCCCGCACGGCCTCCATGCTGCAGCACCACCCGGCCCACCTGTCCGCCCTGCTCCAGCAGTACGTCAAACAGCAGAGCTCGGAGGGAGCTCCTAAAGCAGAGGAGGCCACGTAGAGCTTCAGAGGACATTAACTGGGACTGTTGACTTGCAGGTGTCCAGCTGCTTAGAATGATGAGAGACTGTTGGGTTGGATGCATACTTAAGAATTTATTTTGATTTAGTGCCGAAGTTCCTGGTAAATTTTTATTTAAGAACTGAGTGGTGCAGTTCATTAGGCGCTAAATTCACATAAATGGTACAATGTTCATCCACCCATAGGAGCACTGTGGCTGCAGTGAATGAAGGAGTCTGCAGAACTGACTCTTTTCAGCCCCTCAGTGGAAGTTGTGGAAGGATGTTGTAGCAAATTCGTCAGTGTTGCACCAAAATACCTTTATTTAAGGATATACTCCATATAAATAAACTATGTCAATACAAACTGTTCCAAAGTCTCTTTTTTTTAAATCTAAGACTGGCAAGATTTGACAGACATATGTTTAAAAGTTGAGCTTTTAAGTGGTATGATGTGTTGTTCACCCCAAAATCAAAAATACATACTTTTCCTCTTACCTGGATTTATACGTCTAGATTGTTTTGGTGTGAGTTGCAGAGTTTTGGAGATATCGGCTATAGAGATTTCTGCCTTTGTGTTTATCGTCTCAGCATCATCTCTTTCTCAGAGCTGCAATGCTTAATTGATGAATGGATTATTAAATTAATCAGCAACTATTCTGATAACTGCTCAAATTTTTTTTTAAAGAAAAGTCAAAATTCTCTGATTTCATTTTTGTAAATGTGAATATTTTTTGGTTTCTTTACCAGAAAATATTGAGGGAATTGCCTCAATTAAGCGAATGAAACAGTTGGTTTAGTTTGGTACAAAGAAAATACTTTCAACATGAAATTACTCATAAAGTCTGTGGATTATCTCAAGTAACCATGTCATGATTTCTGGAAAGAGACAGAGTACCATTTAGCTCTATTACACTGGAGCGAAAGCACGCATCTCTATGGCCAATATCAAACTCGGCAGCTCGCACCAAAAATATCTACAGGTGATTAAAAATATGGATTTTTGATATTGCTTTAAACTGTCTCTTTAAATGCATAATCTTGACAGTTGAGTTACACATAGTGACGCAGCAGAGCACCAGCTGGAGTGGCAGCATTGTTATAAGGCATAAGTGGCATCATGAAAACCACTCCAGCCAAAATAAACAAGTGGTCACAGATCCTGATAGTTAATCTGCAGATTACAGCATGTTAATCTGGGTCAGTTAGTCTCTAATGGACGGCATTTCTGAGGGAGACAGAGATTACTCAGGCGCTCACACCCCTCTGCAAAAATGTCTTAAAACACGTTCATTCACAAACCAAAGTAACACACAGAAACACTATATTGACATTAAAAAAATGCTTTTATTTTGAAATGAGGGGAGCTGCAGACATGGAAGCATCACCTGCACCATTTATAAACGATTATAATAAGGATATTAAGGACAGCTAAAGGGTAAATTAAAACCTGCAATTAATGGTAAACAAATAAGAACCCCCCCTTAAACGTTTAAAGTTTTTCAGAAAATAATCAGCACGTTTAAACACATATTTCCACCTTAAAACACCATATTTTATCATTTCCATCAATCCCCTAGTATGATGAGGCTCTACTAAAGGTCGTATGCGTTGCTTTACGCTTGAAAATGAGTGAACTGCGTGTGTAGAGTGGGTGGAGGTTGGCTAGATTTACCCTCCACTACATCCCCGCAGACACTTGGTGTAATTCCAGCTAATGCGGATAATGCCCAGGACACATTGCGCACGGCGCGCTGCCTGCCTCTCCTTGGATTTGGAGGAGCTGGAGTCTCTCACCGAGGAGAGAGGAGGACACTGTCCAGATTGTGTGATCAGAATTAGTGATTTTCTGCGACGATAACATGTAGTTTGACTTCTTTTTGATTTCTTTTTTTTTGGGGAACGGGGTTCGATGGAAAAACGTTTTCTTCGTGGTGGAAATGGTGATTTTACGCAGTTTCTTCGCGGCCGAATGAGACACTTGTTGGGTTCATCAGGAGCAGAGCAGGACTGCGACAGATGATGAGAGTCGAAGGTGAATTTCAGGTAATATTTCAGTGTTTTTCTTTTAATATTAGCTTGCTTAGAGAACACTAGAAGCTAGAATTTACGTTTGGGTTAAGTTTTAAAGCAAATTAGACAACCAAACCATCAAAATATTTTATTATAATTTAGATTTTATATGTAATATTCAATAATCTCTGCCCTGGATGCGTCTTGGCTTCTTGTTTATATTGTTAAAATACGAAAAAACGTGTGGTTGAAAAGATAAAAACTTCCATTTCTGTTTGTGCCCGGACAGTGACTTCTTAATGGGATTTAGATTAGAGCTTTTAAAGGCCTGAATAGTTCACATGGGCCCTGAAGGCGTCCTGTGACATCAACCAAGGATGTGGTGAACTCAAACTGACTCCTCATACACTGTAGAAATAAACACACGTGTTTTAAACGTATAATATACAACATTTTTAATTAAAAAGTCGTCAATTATCACTTATGATCTACTAGAAGTGTGTTGTGGTGTCTGTATCTGCAGAGACTCTGCAGACCTCTGCCGGTATTATCTTATTTTCTTATAATTTGGCTGTTCTCAGGACACTTTATTAACCCAAAACATCTGTATTTGAAGTCCTGAGAATGAGACTCAATAGTCAGCTGTCTTTCCAGTTTCTACATTTCACTTTAAACACAATTTTAATGTTCCTAAGTTGAACCAACAGCTGTTCAGTCACACTGATGAACATGACAATAAACTTGATTTCCTTTTGCATTTTTTTCTCAGTTTGAAGAGTCAGTTTTTCGTTTCACATGAAGAACTCACAGCTGCAAAATAAAAAATCGAATTAAAAAAAAAAGAATTCAATCCTATCCTTCATATTTTTTGGCAGTGTTTTCTTTATTATGGAAACAAACAACCGTGACTTGACTTAAAATATATTAGAGACGCAGGAAGTGAAGGGATGAAGGACACGATGAAACTCAGTGATATGATTCTATGTTTACATGTTGGTGCTGGTTTACAGTTGTTGAAATAAAAGATGCGTTTTTTTTAAATAAAAGAAGTGTCTTGGTAGCGTTTTAACTCACACAATGCATGCTGGGAAGTCTTCTCATATACAGATCATGTTTCTTTAGAAACTTAATTTAATGAGTTCAATCAACTCATCATTTGAAGTCAAAACACTTCAAGTTAGAAGAACTCCTGTTTCTAAGTTCTGAAGTGTTCTGGAAATAAATACAAGAAATTTTAAGTTTAATTAACTTGAATAAATACAACTTAGATATTTAGATTAAGTAAGTGAGATCAGTTGATTCCACAAAATTTCTGTATTTTTTTTTACAGAGTACTTAACCATTTTCACCCAAATTTATCAGTGTAACCTGTCAGTTCATTGTCTGTCAGAGAGTGTGTGACACACATCCTCTCTCCTCTCTACTAACAATCACAGATGTGAATTATTCATGTTCTCACATCTGATTTTGGATTACAGACATACTGAGTCCTTGTGATTTAAATACAACATGAGTCTGAAGAATCATGAAATTTAAAATGAAGTATTGTTCAGATATTTCACACTCATTCATGAATATTTTATCTTCGGCCGATTGTTTATTGGCTGCATTTTTTATTCCAAAAACAAGGTTATAGCTGTCATAATCTCTGGCCCCGCCCTCTGGAATGATGCAGTCCGGTGGCAGTTGCCCAAAATGCCTCATTCACCTCGGTTGACATGTTCTGTTGGCCTCCATTTCCATTTAATCAGCTCATCATATCACTTACCCACCGGTATGCATATCAAATCTCCTCTCTCCTGCATCAAACACAAGGAAAAGACGCATTCTGACCAAGGATCATTTGTGTAGTTTGATTGTTTCCGAACAGTTCAGTGCATTTTAGAGTTTGATTCAAATTATTTGGAGTGCGATTGCTCTGAAAGTGGACAACTTCAGCTGTATTTTTTTTTTTTTTTTTTTTTTTACAGTAAATAAGTTTTGAAAAAGTGAGTTACATGGGCCTTTGTTGCAGTTTTTGCAAAATTTTTAAATCTGAAAGTAGAGCTTTTTCTCTCAGTTAAATCCTTCTGGAAACTGAACCAAAAACCGATTCTTCACTTGCAGAATATTCTTTATTTTCCTCCTCGACTAAACGAGCTCAGAAACCTGCAAATCCTTTCATCCTGTTTCCACCACATGCTCTCAACACTGAGGTCAGTTACTCTCGTCCTCCTCTGCTGCTCTTATGTAACAGCGAGCCGGGCGGGTTCTGCCCAGATTTAGAGGGAGATCAGTTTGGCTATTACCCACAATTCATTGTGTATCCGTTCAGATGGCCTACATTCTTCTCATTATGTTAGACACTGATGATGTTACAAATACTAGAACTGTGTGTTGACAAGAATTTAGCGATATGATTACAGGCGGTATGATTAAATATTTTGTGATCCTAAGCAAGGTGACATATTACATCTAATTTTAGGAAAACACAACACGATACGCTTACATTCAAGTTTAAAAAGTGTACTTTCTATGCAATCAGCATAGTGAAGATGGGTAAACAACCCTGATATCTGGCTGTTGGGGTTTTAAACACAACACAAACTGAACAACTGCTACACATCTTTGCAGCTATCAGGATATCACAACACCGATGCCGTGATATTCAAGTGTATCAATATTTTCTCACACCCCTTTTCTGTTCAATGTTATAAATACAGAGATATAGTAAAAACTCACCTATTAGAGGAAATAACTGGAAATGGTGCAAACTGACGTGTGCAAAGTTTTCTCCCTGCAAACAAATGAATGTTTTTCATATATAAAAAGAAGTGATATAACAATATATTGGCTATGTATAATATGTATAGCTGCACTGTGATGATATCTACTGTGATATAACATGGAACTATTTTATCTTTATAAAAGGACTGCGACTGACTTTTGTTTTGTAGTTGTACTGGGGCTGCACAATTAAACGCAATATTATTGAAACTGCAATATGGCCGAGTGCTATATCCAAATCCCACAACCAAATCGCAGTTTTTTTGTAAAAGGAAAAGTGTGTGAGAAGACAGCATAATAACGAGGTTCTGTAGTGCTGCAGAGATGTTCTGGCTTACAGATCTTCTTCTCCAGATGAAAGAAAACGTGTGTTTGGTACAGACCTCAGTAAATATCCCGTCATCATGATTTTATTTTATTTTTTCCAGTAAAGATGATAATTGTAATGCAAACATGATAATACTCCTTAATCATGTTGCATGTGTAACTATATTTATTCTATTTTGTTACTGCATTCTGTTTTAAGAGTGCTGTATAAATAAAGTACATGTTTATTATTATAATCATATTAGATTTGTCTGAACAGATTGTTTCAAACTACTTTCATGCCAAACCAAATGTTGTTCTGCAGCGATTTAAAATGTTATAATTATATTACTGACTTATCAAAGCCAGAAAAAATGATTGAGCATGTCTATATAACATATAATATTGCCTGTTGTGTTTACATGCTTAAGATAAATGGACAACAAAAATACAGAGACAGGATATTCTGTCATTCTGCTCACACTGCATCTGTCTTCTCCGCATCTGTCGTCCGAATTTAAAGTTCAATGCTCTTTGAAAAGGTTTACTTCCATTATAATAAAAAAAATACGGGGCATACAATTGTCTAAAAATGACAATAATATCATTTATCAGGATCATTTCTGTGACAGTATGTTGTCAAACAAAAGTAGTCATGGTGGCAGGCCCAGTGTCAGTGCTCTCTGCCCTGGGATTGTGTTTCTACATACCTGAGTGACAAGTTGCTAAAAACGTCCCCTGAAAAACCAATTAAGTGGAGGTTAGTAATCCTCTCCCTGCTGGCAGCGCCGGTCACAGAGTCACATACAGTAGCTGCTACAGCAGCCTGTGCAAAACACATTGTTTGAAATTAAATTATTCTTCTTTTTTTTTATAGTTAATCTTGTTTATTATCCCTTTGGGAATTTTCTTTATGAAAAAAGAAAAAAAATACAACAGAAAAGACATTACAGTTAAAAACAACAGCATTTTCTTTCAGGAGCAGACACCTGGATTTGTTCATCCACTTATGTTCTATAATATCAGTATTTTGCCATGAAAAAGAACAATGTTTACATCTTAGATATTGTTCTTTAATCTGTGAGAACATGTCGTAGGGTGTTCATGTCTTTTTTAAGCACCTCCCCCCACCCATGTTCAGAAGCGCTGAGATTAACAGATTATTCTGTGACACAGCAACCACAAGAATGACTCTACATCTTGAAAGGCTGCTCCTGTTTTTTTTACCAAAAACATCTTGTGAAGGAAAAGCACAGAAACTCTCCTCAAACACATCCTCAATTAACTTTTGAAAGTTGTATTATATCTGGAAACTATTTACCCACATTCATTTAAAAATGCACTGTATAAAATTTCAAATATTCTTCCATCAGTTGTCTGATTCTGGTACGAATGTTTAGTTTTGTTAATTGTGGGTGACTTTCAGATCAGAGTGATCTAGGCGAGGACTCAGGACAGATGAAGTGCATCCAGGCGGCACTGACGACATCACCTGAACTGAGAGCTGAGCTCCGCCTCTGTTAGATAACTGGATTATGCAGAGTCCTATCTCGTCTGTGCTCCTCTTGAGCCTCTTTAACACTTTCTCTTTGCTTTCTTGTTTATCTCGCCCTCAGGGGTCATTACACAGCTCTTTATGAAGGACAATATCAAAATTAACGTGTACAACTTCTGATAGAGGGGTCGAATACGTCTGCCTGACTCTTGACCCTTTATCTGATCGAAGTTTGTGCAAGTTAGAATCTATGGCCCGACCACGGCTCTGAAATATCAGCAGCCTAACTGTGCTGTAAACTCATAAATCCATGGCACCGTCTGTGGCACTGAAGTAGCAGTAAGATTTGGAACTGTGCCTTTTCCTCTCAGTTCCACCCTTGTGTCAGTATGTCTTGGATCTATAGTTACTAAACTATTAACTGTACAGGTGTGTTTTTACTTGTAAAGTCCAGCTTTCAGATAAATCAGATGCAGTAAAAGTTACAACATTTACCTCTAAAATAAAGTGGAGCAGAAGTAACTTGTAACAGTAACAGTAACTTGAGATGCTTTCCACCATTGAGCAACTGAAGACATCACTTTGTACTCTTGTGAGACTGTGATGATCATTATTCACATTTTGGCAACTACTCAGTTAATAAATAGACATTAAATTGATCATTAATATTTTGATTTCATGACCACAGTTTCTCCTCACTTTACAGCGAACTTTTGGCAGATTGCAGCAGATCTCTCTTGACAAGCGGCCGATCACAGCAGGGCAAGGAGTCTAAAATGGAGTCATACGGATCTTCGCTCAACCGCAGCCAGTCGCTGACGAGCGGCCTGGAGAAGACCTCGCCGACGTGGAAGCCGTCGCACTCTCGGAGCAGCAGCACTCTGTCGTCTCGCCACTCCAGACAGGTGAGGCTTTGTTGCCAGTTCAGGTTTCCCCATCGTATAACAGCGCTACAGGCACCATCACCAGAAAAAGGCCCAGAATGACATCTGACTTATGTTTGGTTTCATTTTACTTATTTATTTACATGAAATAACATTTCTGCAGATGTGTCAGTGTTAGCCAGCTGGCTTATTCTCCTTTGGCCAGAACTGATGAGGTGGTGCCTGAAATTTACAGACAGAAGAAAACAAGATGCCATACAGAAAGCAACAATAACAAAATAACCTTTCCCAAGTTAGTGCCGAAGCCGTGCAGAACATCATGAAGCAGCAAAACATTAGTACAGCAACAATATCTACTATTCAGTTATCAGTCCTTCCAGGAAGTTGTGATGTTTCGATTGCAACAGTTAACTCAAACTGAAGCAATCTCCATGAATTCTGCATGACTTTGCTAATTTTGATTTTGCTGTCAATCGCTGTTAGTTTTTTTTTTTGTTTGGTTGCAATTCTGTCTTTCCACAATGCTTGAAAACATTGCAACATGCATCCCAATTTTTTAGAAAAGCTGCTGTGAAATCAGGCATCTTAGGCTGCAACAATCCCCCCAAAAAAGGCTGTGTGCACGTGAACAAGCAAGACACAGCCAGACAATACTGATTGAAGGCATATTTTCACACACAAAGATCTTGTAGTTTTACATGTTTTTGTCCTGAATTACAGTTGTTGTTTAACACGAAGCCACTGAGATGAGTGAGCCAGATGCTTTGGCTATTTATATGAAAGGCAGTGCAGATTGAAGTAGACAGGTTCGCACACTGAGAAGCTCCTGTTAAAAGGATTTGTTTTGTTAGTAGTGACACTTGGAGCACACAGGCTCTCCCTCCGACGTCTGACGTATACAGAGAGTCACCATCTTAAATTCCCATAATACATCTGATGAACGCACGTGACATACCCCGAGACACTATGAACAGATATTCCTAATTAAACAAGATTCATGGATTAAATAAAGCAAGACAAGTAATTAAATAGTCCATCTTGCCTTCTTTTCTGAGGTTTAAGTTAGCTCACTTAAACACATCAAAAATTAAACATTCATTCAAAATTTTGGTTTGTTGTACACTAGAATATTTTAAGGGTCATTTCATGAAAAACTGACAGTGTTAAAGGTCCAGTCTAGGGATGCACGGTATTGGATTTTTGCCAATATCTGATATTTTACAACTTATGCTGTTGTAGAATTGATATATTACTCTGCCTACTCTCATCATGGTGGCTCACTGACTGATGCAGACATAACATACAATGCTTTTCAAAATGAACACATTCTCTGGGCAAAATAATAAAACTACTCCTGACAGGTCTTCACAAATTTGTCATAATGATCAGGATGACGGCTCTTAAGATGGACCATTAAATTTGCGTTGTTGTGGGAATTTGATTTGGCTCCTCCTCGCACGACCGATACTGAGCAATCATTGCAAATAGCGACTTTGTTGCCTGTTTTGGAGACCTCAAAAAACCTCCACACAGCAGACTTACTCACAACATATGTGAAGAATTAAAGCATCATCTTATTGGTCCGTCATATTGGCAGAAATGTTTTGGGCTGATGCAGATATTTCATTTTAAAGTCCAGTATTATCGTGCATCCCAGCCCAGTGTGTAAGATTTACGGTGCTTTATTGGCAGGATGTGGCAGAAATGGAATATAATATTCAGAAGTATGTTGCTGAAAATAAGATTTGTTGTGTTTTTGTTACCTTAAAATGAGCCCTTTATATCTACAGAGGGTGCGGGTCTGCTTCCGTGGAGGCGGCCATGTTGCACCGCCATGTTTCTACAGTAGCCCAGAATAGACAAACCAAGCAGTGGCTCTAAATACAGCCTTTCATGTTTTTAGTGCATACATACATATGTTTCCCAGCCAAGTTCTCTTACATGCTTGAGGGTGTGACAAGGTGTTTGCAATCTGCAAGCTCACAGCTCGATGCCACTAAATTCTACACACCTTTAAGTCATCATAGTATGTATGAAAGAGAAGAACATAAGATTCACTTCATGCATTCTGTTGTTTGCTGATGTGCTTTTGCAAGACATCAGTGCAGTCACACAAAAGAAGAATAAAACACAAGTGTCAAAATAACCAATTTATCTAGAACCAAGTGTTTTTTTCTCGTTCATTCTGTCAATAGATTATCAAAGATTGGGAAGTGATCGACGACCTTCAGCCAGAAATGCACACAGGAGGTGACAGTCCTCAGGATCTTTCCATCCCGGGTATCTGTGAAGGATATCTGCTCAAGAGGAGGAAGTGGCCTCTGAAAGGTTGGCACAAGGTGAGAAATCATTTATCGTCCTGTATGTCAAGATGTCGACTTTATGAGTAAAGTCAGTTTTAAAAAAAGATGTCTGATCTGTTTTTCAGCGATACTTTGTCTTAGAAGCGGGGATCCTACGTTACTCCAAACATCAACAAGATGTAAGTCACCGTTAAATTTTAGAGCAGGATTTTTCACCTGCTAGGTTTGACACTTAAACAAACTGTTTTCCACTCCAGGTCTCCAGGGGCAGAGTCCAGGGCTCCCTCGATGTTAGCCTCGCTGTGATGTCAATAAACAAGAAATCAAATCGGATCGACTTGGATGCAGGAGACATTCTCTATCATATGAAAGTTAGTGTTAAATGCTGCTGTTATTTTTGTGGATAAATAAATCGTGTGACTTCAGATTAAAGACCTTCCTTCTTGTTTCTCCAAGGCGAAGAGCCCTGACATGTTCTACATTTGGGTAACGAAGCTACAAGCCCACCGCCTGTACAAGAAGAACGAGACGTTTCACGTTAACAGCGGCTTCCTCCAGACTTTGTCCCACGGCACTGCAGCTGGACCAGCTCAGAGAAACGGAGATCTGGTGACTCTCAAATAAACAGTAGAGTCAAAGCTAATGCAACAATCTTAACGTGTGTCTCAGAAATAACTCCTTTTGTCCTCTTCCCTCTGCGTTCATGTTACCAGAGCTCTGCAGGCTTGGTGGATTCAGCTGCAGCATCAGGAGTGCTGCCCTCAGCGAACACCGGCGTGAACACCAAAGTGTCTGCCTGGCTGCAGCAAAGTCACAACCCGGACACCTGCGTTCAAGGTATCTGTCATAAATTCAGCTTTCCTCTGATGTTTCAGCAGATATGCAGATAATAAATATCCAGGCCAAGACTTCCTCTTCCATGCACTGGCTATGTTTATAGTCTGATTTGTAACTTGAGGTGAAGGTGTTTTAAGTACAGGCAACGTTTCGACAAATCTTCATAAACAGATGTCTGCATCTGAATGCAGATACAATTAAAACAAGTTAATAAAAAAGCTAAATTGTTGTCAGATGACAGCCAGTGGGTTTCAAGATTGCATTTCAGTCAAATTGTTACACTTAATTTGCTCTCCATGTGGACTGTTTACCTGCACGCAACCAAAGCCTGTTCAAACAAGATTATGAGCGATTATGATACCAAAATCTGGTCCCTTGCCCAAAGTTTCGGCATTAATATGCATATAGAAAGTGCCAGTCAAAACTATGAAACAGAATGGAATTATGTAGTAGGAAAAAAAGAGAAAACAAGGCAAAATGTGTTAGATATTTGACATTCATAAAAAGCAGAAATAGTTTGCATGCTGTCTTCTGCACTTGCAATCAAATATTTATTAACAATTTGATTGCAACTGCAAATGACAGTGTGCAAGAGTCTTTTTTTATTTTCGACCCATGGTTTCCTACGACCCGTCGATCTGCAAGTGTGCAAAAGTTTTTTATTCTTTTAGATTCTTTAAAGTAGCTGCCTTTTGCTTTAATGACCGCTTTGCACACTATTAAAATATAGTATAACTTATTTATATAAAAAAAAGAGAAGTGTGTCCAAAAAGAATCATATTTTCTGGATAGCTATGGATAATATTTAAGGTCCTTAAAGGGGAACTATAAATTGTTTCGTGGCTTCAGTCTCAAGTAATGTCACTTGATGTATGTGCATGTGGAGTCATGTATGGATGCAATGTACTTATTTAGCTTAATTAGGATTTAATGAATATGCATTTTGTATGTTACCTGTACACTAGGTACCTCTTTATACATGCACAATGTACTATGAATTAATTTAAGTTGTATATGTACACTTGTTTTTTTCTTCTGTCAACATGAACTAAATAAAAGATTGTTCACAAAGAAAAAAGAAACTCAGTAAAAGAGTATCCCTCTCATGTCGTCTTCCAGAGCTGAACCGCTGCCATTTGGACCTTTCTGAGCTAAACCGCTTAATCCAGAGCCTGCAGACATTTGAGGCGAGTCAGGCGTTCACCAACGGAGACCTGAAGCGCATCATCAGCATACAGGTTGAACAGCTAAGTTAAACAGCAAGGCCACATCAACTCTCTATTCAAGGAAGCATCACCTCATAATATTCTGTTTTTTTTCTTGTTTGACACAGAATCTTTCACTTGAGAAGCCGAAGAAGTCGAGGTCAGGGAAGATGTGGGGCCACTCTCGCACCCTGTCCAGAGTAGAGGCCCTGGGAATGGTAAGAATGGTCCGTAACTTAATGTTTTTCATTTGTTTGCACATTGAACATTATTCAGTATTAATATTTAAAGTTAATCTGAAATACTAATTGGTTTTTGATTAAAATCATAAATGAAGTCTTATTACAGGTATTTTTTTTTAGAACATATTGGGTTTAAGTATTTGAATTCCAACCCTTCAGTAACATTTTGGGGCCTTTCTCTAATCCAAAGCCTATTCGTGGGATTTCTAAATCGGTGAGTTGCAAATGGGCAGAACATTAGAAACTTGATTCATAAAAATTATTCAGTGTTCTCCATTTACACACTGTAGCTACGACGGTGTATTAGCGCCATTATAGGTAAAAAAAAAGAAAAGAAAATGACAGAGCTCGGAGACAAGGGTAATATTGTGAGAAAAAAACCTCAGAATTTCCAAGATTAAAGTCTCAAGAAATTTACAAGAAAAGAGTCAGATATTCTAAATTTATATGGAAAAAATATTGAATATTCTCTGAGATTATTGTCAGAAATAAGAAAAAAATCTAGATTGAAGTCACAAATTTACAAGAAAAAACCTTTTTAAACTATTATCCCATCCAAATCAGCTACACTACACACAACAAACACTGATATGGTTGAGGTGTGTATGAGAGATTATCAATTAATTCATCCACAAGTATTTGCTTATCGCTAAATCGGATTGTGAAGTACAATTTGATTAGCTGACGTCACCACTTTTACATAAAACATGTCAAGCAGCAGTGTCTGTGGTCTGACGAAGTTGATCCAACCTCATAAAGTGAAGTGTTTTTTCTCATAAATTTGTTTTTTTTTAAATCTCTGAGAATATTCAGGTATTTTTCTTGTACATGTATGATTTTTTTTCTCATAACTTTACCACTTTAATCTTGGAAAATTCTGATTTTGTTTTCTACAAATATTGCCTCCATCCTCTTGCTCCATGATTTCTTTTTTTAAACATACAATGGACAATACACCGTCGTACTGTAGTAGGAAATGAACTGACTGTATGAATAACAACACAAAAGAAAATGTTTCTGTCAGATTAAAAAGGTAAATGTCTTTTGTTTTAATTGCACTTAATAAGGTTTTTCTGTGTCCTCACCTGGTGTATTTTTGTAGTAGATGCCTTAAGCTTTGTCCTCCATTCAACATCCAAAAAATATATATCATATGTATTTTGTTTTTCTCAGATAATAGAGTATAGCAGTGACATGATATTGATCCATAGAATAATTTGAACTGTTGAGTGAATGAATTAATAGATCAGTAAAGTAAATCTGTATTTTGTTTAGATGATAGTTCTTTTTAATTCTGCTCTTTAGGAACCAGAGTGCTGTTGGTTGTCTGTCCTGCCAGCTAGAGGTTTTTTTTTCTTACCAAACAAACAAGATCTGATTTAACCGTGAAACGCCAAGTGACCACAGTTACGTAGCTGGTAGGACAGAAAACCTGCAGGCCTGTGGTACTAGAGGTCCAGGTCTGAGTCATAAAAAGGTGATGTTCCAAGTATAATTAAGTCCCTGATAAGATGGCAGGTAAAGCACAGGTGTAACTAATAACACAACACTGACTCTTCCATTTTGGTGAGTTCAGTTAAACTGATTTCACCAATATAATCTGGGTTCAGTGCAACAACAATAAAACAATTTAAACTGTACCAGGGCTCCAACAGGCCTCTGGCATAGTCCATTTTAATGGTGGAAAATAAATTAGTTTCACCTGTGCTTGACAGGTCACATGAGACATCCATCAGTGCCTTGCATCATTTCCTGTGAATACCAGGGTTTGTGTCAAAGGAAGAGTTTGACATTTTGGGAAACAGACTTATTCGCTTTATTGTCATGAGTTAATTGACAACATTGATATTGCTCTGTATAGTAAATATGAAGCTACCGCCAGCAGCCAGTTAGCTTAGCTTAGCATGAAGACTGGAAAAGGAGACAACAGCCTGGCTCTGTCTGGGGGCTTTCTGGCAGAAAGTGCTGAAGGCTAACTTCTTCCATGTGCCATTGATGCATGTAGCATCTCGGATTTTGAGGCCGGGGCTGGTGAGGTTCTTCCAACTTTTCAAGTCAGAAATCTGACTTCATAGGGCCCTCCAGTTGAAATTTCCGTACTGCTTTTGTTTCCTAGTGTACTTCGTGTGTAAGCAGTTGTGCAGCAGCTATCAAATGTTAGCATGCTAACACACTTAAGTAAGATGATAAACATGGTAAACATTATGCAGGCTAAACACCAGCATGCTAACATTGTCATTGCATAGCAATTAGCTTAAAGAACCACTGTACCCAAGTATGGCCATACAGAGCTGCTAGCATGGCTGTAGACTTGCAGCTTCCAGTCTTTATGCTAAGCTAAGCGACTGTACAGACATGAGAATGCTATGAAACTTATCTTCTAACTCTCGACAAGAAAGTAGATAACCGTATTTCTGTGGTCAGTGTTCCATTCTTCATGTGGGATAGTACGCACTCATGAAACAGTAGGTGTTACCAGTGATACCTGTTCCATTCAGGTCAAACAGAGTCAGGGTGCTGCTGGTGTGCTCAGTGGAAAGGCTCTGCTACACTAAATGGAACAGGACCTTGATTAGCATCATTGGTAATGGTCTATTGGGAGTGTTCAGGATTGAAATGTCCTCTGCTGGATAACAGAGCACAACTGAGACACTTGAACTTTTGCCACCATTCGAATTGACGGAGGAAAGGACATTGTTAAGTGAACCAATGAATTGACCGTCATTCGTCCTCCTCTGTACCCCTCACAGCTGTCCTCCAGTCACCTGAGCAACTCGTCTCACCTCGGTACATCAGTCCCCTCTATCCCTGACTACGTCTACTCCCAGCTGTCCCCTCCCACCGTCACACTGTCACCTGAGGGCAAGAAAATCCAGCAGGACATCTGTGCCATGTCGCTACGAGGTCAGAAAAACACATACATGCATATAGACAGACAGGGTTTTGGAGGTATATGAGCAAAAATTAAAGACTGGGATAAAAAACATCTGGAAATCTGTAATGAATATTCATCCGAAGGTCTCCATCTTTTCTTCCTCTTCAGTTCTTGCTTCCCTGAAGTCAGTGCATGAAACTCTGTCCCTGGAGAGGCAGAAGCTGCAGGAAGTCTTGGAAGCGAACAACATCCACCAGTCAAACACATTAGCTGAGGTAAGATTCATGCTGCACCTGTCATCTGGGTTCTCTGCCACATATCCCCTCGTGGGTTTTGGTGGCTGATTTTCTTTGTTCCTCCCTCTTTCTCTTCCTCTGTCTGCAGCCTGCAGCAGTGAGAAATTCTTCCCTCAGGCCTCCTTCATCCCACGGGCCTCCTTCAGTCGCAGATTCGGCTGCGGAGTATTTTGACGCCAGCGATGACATCCTCTGTGGAAGCTCCTCTGAGGTGTCTGATGAATCAGGACTTAGTGATGGGAGCACCACCAACTCTGAGCCAGAGGAAGGACATGGTGGGTGCATGTGCATGAAATATGCTATTTAAATTAGTTTTCAGCTACTCTGACTACTAGATGAGTCAGTACTCAAAGAAAAAACTAACTTAGTCAGGTAAGAAAGAAATATTTACAGGGAGAATTGTGTTCAGTTGGCGTTTTTATCCTGGCAGCTTTAATCTTCATGAAGACCATTCCCAATATGTTAAAGCACTTTTAGCCATGTCAGGATTTACATGTCAGTCTTCCAGTCAGTCCATCACTTTGGGCTTGACCGGGCCTGGTTCCAGAACAAAATGACAGGGGGTGCATCTGAAATTAGTGGAGGTGCGGTGAAAAATAGTAGGTGTTACAGGTCTTAGTGTGGTGTCCCTGATGACCAGATTATGCCTGAACATGACTGGAAAAAGTTGAAAACAGTCTTCAGTGAGGGCAGTGTTGTTTTGCACACTATGTTAACCTTCATTAAATCACCTGAAAACAACACCAGGCTGCTACAGTATAACCATACAGACTTCAATTATAATGATTATTGCCCTTACTATCATAGTATATTTTGATTTGCAAATGTCAGGTGACCTTTGTCAGGTGATCTTCATTGTCATAGTAACAATAGTCAGGAGACTTTCGTCATTATAGTCAGGTGACCTTCATTTTCATGGTAACAACACATGGTTAACATTGTGAAACAGTCACAGTTTGGTTAGGTTTAAGCACCAAAGATACTTAGTTAGGTTTAGGAAAAGATCATAATTTTGCACTTGTGCTCTTGAGACTTATTTCCAGTCTTGATTGCTAGATTATGATTAATATTATTTCCTTTCATCGTCATCGCAGCCTCAGCCACCCGGAAGTACCGTGCCAGCATCTCTAAGTCTCCTAACAGTGTTGTTCCCAAGAGCACCGGCCGGAGAACCACACTGCCTGCGACCTGTCCTGACAACAGCCACGTGGGCCTCATGGCCATCCTCTACAATAACATAGGCAAGAACTTACTGATCAGTCACACCGCTCTACTAATAAATCTAAATTATTTTTGACACAGGGGTTTTCTGAAGCTTCTGTGCTGTTTTTCTCCTCAGGTAAAGACTTGGCTCGAGTGTCCATGCCTGCTGCTCTCAATGAGCCCGTTAATCTGCTGCAGAGATTGTGTGAAGAGCTGGAGTACAGTGAGCTGTTGGATACAGCCAACAACACACCAGACCCCTACCAGAGGATGGTAAGACTGGTCAAACCAAGGATATTAGAAGTTAACTAAAACTGAACTAGGGGTGACACGGTGGTGGTGGCCCTGCTCCAACACACCTGATTCAAATGATCAGCTCATCGTCAATCCTCTGCAGAAGCCTGATAACAACCTGATCATTTGAATCAGGTGTGTTGGAGCAGGGAAACATCTAAAACATGCAGCGCAGTGTGTCTTAAGGACCAGGGTTGGGAAACACTGGGTTAATTGATGTCTCTAAATTGCCTGTAAGTACGAATGTGAGCGTGAGTAGCTGTCTGTCTCTATGTGTCAGGCTTGCGATGAACTGGCGACTTGTCCAAGGTGTACCTCGTCTCTCAATAGGCTCCACCCCTCCCGCAACCCGTCAAGGACAAATGCTGATGGGTGGATAAAACTAAACCAAAAACTAAAAGTGTGAAATAAAAACAAAAACTAGACTTTAGGGAAAAAAAAAATACTAACTAATCAATAGCTCATGAACAAATCAATAGTAAGTACTGACAAAACTAACTTAAAACATAAATATACAGGTTTTAGTTTTACTTTCTGGCATTTTGGTCAAATTTGTCAACACAACAAGCATGAGGAGACATGTTTACTGAGACTGAGATGTGAAAACTATCCTGAACTTTGTAACTCTTGTGCCTTGACAAATACAAATATATTATAATGAAACAAAACTAATATTTAAACTAATAAGAACTAAACTAAAACTAAACTGAAATGAGCAAACACACTGCGGAAACTAACTAAAATCAAATCAAATAAAAAAAAAAAACTAATGAAAAATAAAAATCTATAACAATGATAATAATGAAATGCAATACATATATTTGTTTAAAACAGTTGGAAAACACCCTGATAAATCTGTTTACACCTGCTTAGATGTTGATAATGTTCCCTAGAACTATAATTCAGACTCCAGTGACGTGAGAGACGATTATTATTACCTGGTAATTATTACATAGAAATATTGTAGTGCACCTGTCAGGCAGGACATTATCCATCCAACAGGCACTTACATGAGAAACAAAGTAATGCTGCTGTATATTTTTTAATAAACAACGACGAGGGATATGTAACAACCAAAAACGTCTCTTAACCACCCTCATCCTACTGATTACATTTGAACAGACTCAGAGGATAAAATAAGATAAAGAATAATCTCAGCACCGCAGCATGAGAGATAAGTGCATCAGCAAGTGAAGGGAAGGGAGATGTATGGAAATAAATAAGAAACTGATTTAGTTTTCCACACAGTGTGCACCACAGTGAAGCAAAGACAAAACGAAAAATATTTTTTTTTTTGCGTTTTATCTCTTACAGGTTTACATTGCTGCCTTCGCCATCTCTGGTTACTCCACTGCGACGTTCAGAAACCGCTACAAGCCCTTCAACCCGGTGCTGGGGGAGACCTACGAGTGTATCAGAGAGGACCGCGGTTTCCGCCTCATCAGTGAGCAGGTATCTCCGGAAGAACTTCACAAACACAACATTTATTACACAGTATCTTATACCAATGTCTTGTTTGTGTTACATCCATAACCCCCTTTAAAGGGACAGTTCAGATTATTTTAAGTGAGGTTATATGAGGTGCTTCTCTTTACTCTACCAGGTCTGTCACCATCCCCCCATCTCTGCCTGCCATGCAGAATCAGAGAACTTCTCCTTTTGGCAAGGTGAGACTCTTCTGTTATTAAAACATTGTTTTATGTAGTTCTGTATTCTAACTTTGCTTTGGAAATGCATTCAAAAAGCTGATCAGACGTACGTTCTCAACAGACCAGCGATGGAAGAATAAATTCTGGGGGAAGTCACTGGAGATTCTGCCAACAGGAACGGTGAATGTCACTCTTCCAAGGTAAGTAGTCAACACCTGTCTGTCACCTGTACCTGTAAATTTACTGTGATGCCTCTGTTAGATGAGGCGAGACACTAGATGTAAGTGAAAAACATACTTTATGTGAAACAATGAGGGTTCTTTCCATTAGAAATCAGTTGGGATTAATGTGACATGAAACATTTTCCATATTAAAGTGACACTAAACCACAGACAGGATAACATTTGTAAGATTCAAATCAGAGAATGTCACTTTTGCTTGATAACTTGTTGAATTTTGTTGTGTTTTGCACAGGTATGGAGACCACTATGAGTGGAACAAAGTAGTGACCTGCATCCATAACGTCCTCAGTCAGCAGCGCTACCTGGAGCACTACGGAGAGGTCACCATCCGCAACCTCAAGAGCAACGTCTGCACCTGCAAGATCACCTTCGTCAAGGTGAAGGGAACAACTTCCTGCTCCACTCAGCCATTTTCTCTTTTCATGCTTTTTTGCAAGTGGCTGACATGCTTGTATTTTCTTTGTTTGTTAGTCTCGTTACTGGGGCTCAGAAACCAACAAGAACGAGGTGCAGGGCACGGTGCTGGACCAGAGCGGGAGCATCATCCACCGATTCGGAGGTCTGTGGCACGAGGGCATCTTCTGTGACACCCTGCCCACTCCCAAATGCATCTGGAAGCCAAGTGAGTCACCATGAACAAGACTTGTTTATGCACGTGTTTACTATAGCGTTTGTCCTTGAGCTGCTTCATGTGTCGCTGTCATTAGCCTGATTGTTGAGATTTGGCTTCAGAGGCGGAAGAAGTGAAATAATCAAGCGCTCCCTGTTGCCAAAACTGTTAATCGGCGTAAATCCGGGCGTCACGTTTGTGCAGCAGCTCACCTGAGAGGCTCGTGTCTCCCCACAGATCCACAGCCAAAGGATTACCTGCTGTACTATGGCTTCTCCACCTTTGCCATGGAGCTGAATGAACTCACCGCGGACCTGAAGCCTCTCCTGCCGCCTACAGACAGCCGCCTGCGTCCAGACCAAAGGTGAGACGTCTTCATCGTTTGGGAAAATGTCTTCTGATGTTTTAATGCCTGGATGTAACATCTGACCAGACTAGAATTCAACGATCAGTGTAAATGGATAGATGGATGAAATTAAGTGACTAAACATGTGATTTCACTCATTAAAGTCCTTAAATTCTTCCCTGTTTTTATAGGATGCTGGAGGATGGAAAGGTGGACGAATCGGACAGAAAGAAAGATGATATCGAGGAATATCAGAGGGAGCGGAGAAAAGAGCTGAGCAAACGGGGTGAAGAACATGTTCCACGTTTTTTCAAGTAAGTTCATTATGTCTTATACAACAATAATAAACTGTTAATGCTGCATTCACATGCTCCTCAGCTGAGTGGGGAAGTCGTTCTTCTGACTTTGGTGTTTGAAGTTGTAAAGTGGAAACAACATTCAGTTTGTCCACCGTGTTTCTGTGTATGTGACGTCACCAACTCACCAAGTGGTGTACCAAAGTTTTGGCTGATTTTGAGTTGTTCTTTTGTTAAGGCAGTTCAATTTTGGACGCAAAACCAAACACAACCTGGAGACTGTGAGAAGAGTTGAGGATAGTTTATTGTGATTTGTAGAAGCGAAGTGGCTGAAGTGGTCAGGATTCTGGCAGAGTCTGGGAGTCTGAGCCAGGGTTTTATACTGCAGCGGCTTGATTACTGGATGAGGAGCAGGTGAGGAGGATCAGCAGCTGTGGTGGATCAGGTGGACTGGCAGGAGGAGGGAACCAGCAGGCCACGCCCACCAACACACAGAGACAGAGAACAAACATGAAACATTCGGGAGGGGAAACAATGGGAAACACAAGGAAAGGGAGAGGCTGAACCGAAACCCTAACATCTTTGGCATGTTCACATGAATTTTCCCAGTCAGGAACTCATTTTTCTGATTACTCCAGCACCACATGAATGCAACATGTTGTAACAAACATATAAACCCTGAATCATCATGCTTTTTTTGGGTCTGTATTCTTAATAGTAAATGTTAAACCTTAATATTTGCTTGCATAAATATTTATCTCAGTCTAAATGATTTGAAAACATTGTAACTATACTCCTGATAATTATTAGGAAGTTTATCAAGATTATTTTATTTTAGTTTTATTGACTAAAGCGCATTATTATGTGGTATGGAGTACAAACAAAATGTACAATTGGGGCTGTAATTTAGGATTATGTTTATTATCAATTAATTTGGCTTTTGTTTTGAATTAATCAAGATTTTTCAGTTAATTGAAAAGACTGAAAAATGGCTTCATGAAATGTCTTTTGTCCAACCAGCAGTCCAAATCTCAACAATGTGAATTTACTATTAAGTTAAAAACAAGAAAAGGATGAAATTCTTCACTATTTCTAACATTTTTGCTTGAAAAATCACTGAAAGGATTAATCAATAAATGGTGTTTTTTCTCACCACTATTTTCATTCATATCCATGAATCACAGCAATTTCTATCCATAATATTCAGTATGTAAACGTGTTAATGATAATTTTCTTCTTGGTCTTCAGGAAAGCCAAAGATTCCAGTGGACGGGACGTGTGGTTGACAAACGAGACTTACTGGAAGATCAGAGAGAATCCAGGATTCGCCAACGTTGAGAACATAACTCTGTGGTGATGAGACGGTAGCGGCGGACAATCACGTATGTGAGAGAGGGAGAGTTTGATGAATATTGGCGGCGGATATTTGGACGGCATGTATGAACCGCTCTGCGGAGCGGGGATGGTGCTGCAGAGCTCTCCTCGACAACCTTCCTGTGCGCCCATGACTGGCTCATGGGAACCAGACTGTCACCTTCAAGTTACCCAGCATCCTGTGCAGATCTCATCAAGATCAGTTTTCTAATGAAATTGATTATTATTTTTTTAGATTACTTCAATCAACACGTATACGTTTATATTTTTGAGAATTTCACAGTTTTCTGCTGAAAAGACTGAATGTTTGACGCACGCTCGGCAGACCTCGAAATGAACAAATGACTTGAAAATGAAAATGAAAAAACTGTCAAACTTACATTTCTCTGTCAAGTTAGTAAGACGCCTACTATACTAGTGTATTAAATGTAAAAATGCAATCAAATCATGTCCTCCTCTCAACCAGTTTACTGCATTTTTTAATGAGTACAATTGTTGACTGTTTAAATGCACTGAAGTCGATGCTTCTGGGCAAAACAGGTTTGTGGTAATCTGATTTATTGCAAACTTGTTTGGGAATATGCACCACTAAAGCACAAGAAAGACCTTAAAACAGCTATGCTACTAACAGGTGAACACCGAGCAGCTCAAGAGTCACATTAAGAGACCAAAACAGGGCGAATATCAGATTTATATTTGTCAGGGACTTCAAATGAATGATAATTAGAGCTGCAACAATTATTTGATTGACAATAAATGAATCGGCAGCTTTATTTGATAATTGATTATCTGTTAAGTCATTTTTTTGAGCAAACATTTTCTGGCTCCAGCTTCTCAAATGTGATGATTTCATGCTTTTCTTTGTCATACACGCCAGAAAACTGATTATTAATTAACAGATTAATTGATAATTAAATTATTATTATTATGTTTTATGCATTATATTTTGTTGTTGTTGTTTTTACAAACTATATTTGGCAATGTAAACTTCTGTTTATCATGCCAGTAAAGCTCCTTTGAAATTAATTGAATTGAACATTAAAAATAATCATCAGTTGAAGAATTAAAATGTTACTTCATATTTCCTGGATGTATAAATAAGCAACTGTTTGCAAACAGGTTCGCCACATGAACTTGACAGGTGATGAAATATATAATATATAATATGAAACATTTTTACGCTGCCCCCAAGTGGCCCAAAAAATCTGTTATTGCATGTTTAAAAAGACAGTTCACCTCCAAATAAAAAATACATATTTATCCTCTTACCTGTAGGGCTGTTTATCCATCCGGATTGTTTTGGAGTTTTGGAGATATCAACCGTAAAAATGTCTGCCTTCTCTCCAGCATATTGAAACTAGATGGGACTCAGTCTATGATGCTCAAAGCACCAAAAAATACATTTGGAAAAACTGAAGAGCAGTGACTCAGCATCTCGCACCAAAACAATCTAGATGGATAAACAGCACTACAGGTCAGAGAGAGAGAGAGAAAAAAAACATCAATTTTTGTGTTTGGGCTGAACTGTCCCTTTAAGGCACCCGTCTGTAGGGCTGCAACTAATGATTATTTTAATCTGCTGATTATTTTCCCAAATTGTTTGTTTTGTCCAACTAACAGTGTAGAACCTCAAGACTCTTCATTTATTGTCATAAATGATAAAGAACAACAGCAAATGCTCACATTTAAGAAGCTGGAGCAGCAATTTTCTTTGACATTTTTGCTTGAAAATATTAGTGAAACAAGTAATTGATTTTCAAAATAGTTGGCAGCTAATTCTCTTACAATTAAATAACTGCTGCAGCTCTGCCTGTCATCTGTACCGGCTCTGGAGTCAAACTGTGCATGGTGCATATGTCTAAATAAATAAAGTTAAAAAGCCCCCCCACCCTTCCCAGGCTGACACAGCTTCAGTATATTTACATGTAATGCATATGAAATGCTCAAACTTGGTATCTGTGTCTGTCACATGACTAAGAAGCGAGTATGATGCTGCACATGATCGTTATCACCGACTTAAAAGAGGATGTTTTTACTGATGAAGTCTAAGACAGTATCTGTCTAAATACTTTGGTCACTGCTAACGTAGATCACATGATGGTGCAACAAAAACATGTTTATGTTTTTTATTTATTATTTCAAAAATTACCTTCAGTGTATACACATATTTAACAGTGGAGAGAAGATGTTTTACTGTATTTTTATGTCATAGTGAAAAGAATATCCAGCTGGTTGGACTCATGTAAATACTGTATTTATACAGTACATTAAACTGATGACACTGCAACTGTGTTTTTATTTCTTAGTTCATTTATCATAACTGCACTTAACTTGCATGGTAAAACTTTTATTTTAAAATGATACTGACAATCTTAAAATATTTTTCACTCAAAATAGTTAAATCTTAATAAATGGTGGGAAACTCATAATTTTAATTTTGTCCATCTTACGTTAAATTACTTTATTTTGATTGTTTTTTCGACCGCATTATTTAAGTATCTGCCCATTTATGAAAGAAGCTATGTATTCTTGTATATGATGATATTACTAAATGAATTAATTTCTATTTGTGGATTTTAATAGTACTTAACAGTTAGTTAATTCTTATTAGTTCTTTTACTGTGAACAATGAAATATGATAATGATGCTAATTATTAGTAGTGCTATATTTTATATTATTTTGTCGTAAATGTGTGTAATATAAAATAATTAGTTTATAAACCATATAACATATGATAGCTGATAAGAGCCGATGACAGTTACGTTGTGATTACAAGATCTAAATGCAAATGAGGCTATAACATTAAGCGATAATGAACAGTGAGCAGGTCATTATTGTCAAATAAACCCCGACAAGGCGATGCAATACTAACATGCTCACAGTAAATTATTCTACCTATTATATGGTTACCAATAAATAAAAATAAATAAATAAATAAATAAATATGTTTTAAAATGATTCTACAAAGCCACAGGTGCTCACAGATCAATAGTTCCACCTACATTTTTTAAAAAAGGGAACACTTCAAAAGCCGAGCTTTGTCATGTGTAAGCTTTAATTTCATGAATAAAAAAACAACGATACAATACACAAATATGCCACCTTTAATAAATAACAGCTTTCCCCTTCTTCTTCTCTTTATTTTATTGATGCATCGTTATTTATAAGCTCTTAATGAGAGAGTCAAAGGAGTCGTTATTCCTCCCCTGACACAAACAGTGCACATGGATCACACACAAAAAATAACATGCTTGTTGCTCGACCCGGTCCGGTCTCCCTCCTTCACCTCCTCTATTTCTATATCATACAGTAAAATCTCTGGAAATGCAGTCCCCGCACACAGTCTCTTACTGAGGGAAAAGTGCGCTCAAGGGAAACACAGACTCATGGGAAATGGAGGTATTAGAGGTTTAAACATCAGGGGTTTGGGCTGAAGTCGATTTGTAATTTGCTGAGATGTCCAGCAGGGGGCGTTCCTGAGGTGTCTGAAAGCATTTTTTTTCTGCTGCTTGATGTGAGATGTTTGCTCTCATGTAGGTGTAGGATCACTGAGTGAACCATGAAACAAACCACAGCACATAAAATAAATAACTGACATCCGTCCACTGGCCAGTGATCACATAAAACCTTTGTTTTTGCAATGACTTCATTAATTTTAAACTAATTTACTTTCTATTAATTGCACTTGATTGTCCATTTTACACCTTCATTAAGGTATATTAAGAATCATCATCTTTTTCTGTGACAGATGTCAACATAAACATTAAATAGTACATCTTTTGGAAATGTTACACAAGCAACATACATATTTTCCATCAGTTAATCTTATATCCACTCTGTTTTCAGCATAAAATGAACATTTCATTAACATTTTGTTATTTAAATGTTCAGGTAAAGGACTGAACTGTCACACAGTTTGTCCCTTTTGCATCAACATCACTGTTAAGACCATTTTGAGAGACGTTACATCTTTATGCACCATGTTTTTGATTGTCTTTAAATTCCATTGACTCCAGTTTCAGTCCCAGTCTTTATACAATACTTGTATAAGAAAAGAGCTTAAATTTTGCATCGACATATGAAACCTTAATAAGGCAAACAGAGCTGCGACTCTGGCTCACAGCCTCTAAAGGTAACAAAACATTGCTACCAGCACCTCAAAGCTCACTAATTAACACTTTTTGTTTAATCTGTACAAAAACTGAAGTGTAAAAACAACAATTTGTGCTTTTATTAAGAGTTATGTGCAGGAATATTTGTGCTTTTTGCCCATTGGGGAAGTTTGCCTTTAGGACTTTCTGCCAGAAAGCACTCTCTAGGACAAGACTCTGAATATCAGTCACTTGTTCGCTAGTTCCTCTCAGCAGATAGCTTAAAAATCTCAATGATGATTTGAGATTCAGTGCTTCAAGTCTTCATGCTTTCTTTCTTGCAATAGACGAACATCAGTCTCAGAGCAGAGTGCCAGTTTAATATTCGGTGTTTCACATTTTTATGCTAGGCTAAGCTAACTGTCTCCTGGCTGAGAGTGGGCTCAACCTCCTCATTAAAATCAAGCTACTTCTTGTAGTAGACTCTTAACATCTATTTGTTGTCTGGCTGTTCTCATTATAGATACTAGCTTAAAACTCAGAACATATTTATGATTTAAGATTCAGTGCTTCGGGCTTTATGCTAAGCTAAGCTAACTGTTTCACAGCTGACACTAACTCCAGTTTTTTTTTAGCATACAGAAATGAAAATGGGACCAATCTCCTCATCAGTATCAAACTATTTCTTGACTTGCTGTTCTGAAAAATCAGAGAATAATAAATATACAGGAGTATTTACAGTGTAGACCACTGGTGCTGTTTTCACCAGCTCATTTTGGGCATTTAAAGAGCGCAGATTTATTTTAAAATGTGAGTAATTTCATGTGTCCCTCAGAGAGGACTTAAGTAACCCTGCACTGCACGGAGCGAGCGCCTGCCTGTCGCCCCCAGTGTTGTCTGAGGCTATTAGCACACCTGGTGAGGAATGAGGAGCACATCTCTGATGAGCGCCGACTGCGGCCTCACTCTTCATTTCTGTCACCAGGCTGGGCGCCGGGGCCTCTGTCAACCAGTGTCACAACATGATAGGCCCCAAGACTAGGGGGGAAATTCTGTGTCTGTCTGGTCACTTTGTGCTTCCTGTTTATCGTGACAGCGCCTCGTCTGTTTACCTTACAGGTGCGTGCGGCCATTCCGAATGACCCACTTTTTGCACGTCTGCAGCTACTGTACGGGGAGTGTTGGGGCAAAAAGATGCAGAATTAGGAGCCTCACGTGTCCTTTCTCTAATTTAAACAAGATTAAAGATGTCATAGAGCTTTGAAAGCCACAGTGGGAAATTGACTCTTCATGTACAGTGTGTGCAGTTTGCGTTTGTGTGTTTTAAGCTGTCACACCTCCCTCAGCCAATACTGTTTTCCAGTTACATCGTTATTGATGCTGGTATTGATCGTGGGTTTCGTCTGTGTGTGGTGACAGGAGCGTTTTCACATCGACTGACCGTCGCAGGGGGCTGCCTGGGCCATTTTTATAATCAGGCCTTTTTCACTCTATCAAAGCAAACAGTGTCCAGCTGGACTTGTTTACACCTCATACTAAGATCAACCAGTGCTTTATATCACTTCTTCATTCTCCTTAAATTACCTGAAAGCTAAAGCATTAGGAGAAGTTGAGTGTTGCCTTCAGTTAAAGAGAAATCCTTTGGACCGTTGGTTGGACAAAAAAAGACATTTGGAGACCTCGGGCTGTGGTAAATTCTAAATGTTCACTATTTTCTGACATTTTATGAACAAAATAATTAAAAATTCTGCACTTTTCAGTCATCAGTGTTGATGTTATTTGTTGTCAACTGAAGCAATAAATACTTCAGTTTGAGGTAAATGGACCAAGAAGGTTGAGCTGCCTCCATGTACCAGGATGCATTGCGTGCGAGCTTCTGATACCGATGCCCGGGCTGCTGTGTATTACCACACTAGCTTATAGCTATTTCTTTATTGGCCAAACCTTAGCATTAGATGACAAAAACAGTCATCTAACACCCCCCCCTGACTACACGGAGGTGGAAATTAGAAATCCAAGCTGAAATATTACTCCTTACATCTGGTGACATCACTGTGACATCACTAGATGCAAGAGGAGCAACAGATTTTGCAGGAGGAGAACTTTTCTTTATGTATGATAAAGAAAAGCAGCAAATCCTCCAAATATTTGATAGGATAGACTGTAACCAGCAAATCTTTGTCATTTTTGCTTGTTGATTATTTTTTTGTCAGTTATCTAATCAACTGATCAACCAATCATTTTGCCCCTAAAAAGGTTATATGGTTCTTTTTTTCCTACAAGACCCTCTCTTCAAACATCTGTTAATGAGATGTGACTCTTTGTGCATTGTGGGATTTTATCATATCATCCATAATTTTGATGCTAAAGGGATGAAAATTTGTCAGATTGTCTTTTGTTTGTTTTTTTTGTTTGTTTTGTGCTTTGGTGTTTTACTTTAACTTTTGCAATATGACGCGTTATTAAAAGGGTAGGTGTTATAAACTGTAGCTTCAGCCTGTACATTTTTCAAACTGCAGAATTTATGTTACATTATTTTATTGTGATGTTTTGTTGATTGTGTTATTGAAGCACCTGCCAATTTTTGTAAGAGCCTATGTATTTACGTGTATGAGTCTGTAGAATTATACATAATGAACTCATTTCTATTTGCAGACCAAAAATAAATTCAAAATTTTAAAACAGTTCACCTAATAATCAAAAATACATATTGTTCCTCTTACCTGTAGTGCTCTTTATCAATTTAAATTGTTTTGGTGTGAGTTGCCAAGGGTTGTGCAAACATGCAAACATTTATGTCATCCTCCTTGGTTGAACTGTAACCTCTCATCCATGAGTAGATGCACGATTCCTAGTTCCTAGTTCCACGGAAAGAAAATAGTTCCTACGTAAAACTGCTCACAAGAGATCATGATTTCTGCAAAACAACGTTGTTGTATTTTTGGGTACTTTGAGCACGACAAGGCAAGTGCTAGTTTCATTATATTTGAGAGAAAAGTATCTAGATGGATAAACAGCACCACGGGGAAGAGGGAAAATCTGTATTTTTGATTTTTGGGGTGAATCGTTCCTTTAACTGTGTGTGTTTTGGACATGTAGTGCTAGAAGATGATCACATTACAGCGCAAACAGAAATATATTTGTTGACTTTACTCTGCAAAGATGGGCAGCACGTTGTTAATTTATTTATAATCCCAAACTGTTTGTGTTTTTGCTGCTGAATTGATTCCATTAATTTCTCTTCATACCTGTTAGATGTGTTGGATTGTCTCCAGTTGCTATTTCTGCTGTGGTTGCAGATTTACTTAACACACACACACACACACACACACACACACTCACACAGAAAAGATTGTCCTCGCTGGGTTTAGTTAGATTAGCGGCCGTGCTTCAGAACATGTGCTTGCTAAGCTCTCTTAACCTCCTGACATGAGTTCACTCTGGCCTCTCCTCTCTCTGTCAGCCTGCAATGCTCCTCTGTGGCCACTGGTGGGCGCTGCACTCTAAACATATCGGAGAGGAGTGCGTGTGAAATTTAAATTTCTGCTCAGAATCATCGGGGGGAAATGAACGTGAGCATATTGTGAGAGTGTGTGAGAATGGCTGAGGGTGAGATGGACGAGACAGACGGAGACAAGACAGAGCAAAAGAGACAGAGAGGGTGTTTGACGCAGTAAGAACAGACAATCCCTGCAGGCGTCTGTCAGCAGGCAGATATGCAGATCATTTTTTACCCCCAAATCTCCAGATGTTTCAAAGGCTAAAGTCACAGGTCTGTTTGTCTGTGTGGTGTTTATGTGACTCTAGGGCAGTGTCCCAGTCACATCCACTCCTGTTCAACACTAACTTTGACAGTAACCTTGAAAGTTCCTCCTGTAATCATTTGACACTTAGAGAGGAGACCTTAGCTGCGTTTCCACCACAGGAACTGTTCCCAGGAACCAGGAACAACTGGAGAAACTTGTTGCGTTTCCTCCGCAGGGACCAGTGTCTAAATTAAGTTGCAGGGACATTATTTTACCCCCCAGAAAGTCCCTGCTTGGGACTTGCAGTGTTGAACATTTCTGATTGGTTAAGCACTTGCATTATTTTATTTTAGCCTCCAGTTTTAGATACTATCAGCTGCTAATCAGTTTGTTTTTTGTTCAGTGTGCTTTGACACTTTTTTAGTCACGTTTCCACTGCAAGAACTAATTTGCCTAATTTTTGCAGGCCTACAGTGGAAATGCAGACAGCAATGAGCTGAAGGAACCTTTTAGTTCCTTGAAAAATAGTAAAGAGAAGGTTTTGGGTACTTTGAGTGGAACTATGGAGTTATAGAAGAAGATGGGCTAAAAACAATGATATTGTTAATCACAGAAACAGCCATTGCTTTTTCATTTGACAGTGGGGTGATTTGCCTAATCCTTGAAAAGTAGTTCCTGGGACTAAAGGTTCCTGGTACTTTGGGTGGAAATGCAGCTTTTGTAGATTTTGTGAACTGATGTGAGACTGCACGTTCTGTTATGTGGCCCTGCACTTTATCACGACCTGACTGGACAGACCATTACGTGTCCATGAGGGCGGTGTGTGGGAAGACGCTGGGAGACACTGTGGCGACTGTGAGCTGATGTGTGAGGTCTTCAGTGGGTGTAATAACCATAGTAGTCTGCATCACTGTTGCTGTCCTTCTCGCAGACATCTCCACCGCGCGGGGGCGGGGAGTTTTCAGTGCTAGACGTGTACGGCGACACCCTCCTCTTCTTGTTGTCCCCCACGCCGCCCTCGAACAGGCCCGAGTCGGCCGAGGCCGCCGATTTCACAGAGGGAGGTTCGAGCCAGGGGTCCTCCCCCACCGTCTCCACAGTGTCTTTGGGTTTGTCCTGCAGCAGCGGCGGCTGCAGAGGCTCGAGGAGCGAGGGAGGGTGCAGCCGGGGGTTGCCAGGCGACGTAGAGGAAGATGAGGAGGACGAAGAGGACGATATGGGTCTAAACCAGCCCAGACTGGGGCCAGGCTTGCTCGGATGGCTGAGGTACTGAGGAGTGGGCCGGCTGGTGGTCCAGCCCGCTGAGGTGGCTCCTGATACGGACACGCTGGTGGATGCAAACGGGTGGTCTGGGTAGTAGCTGAGGGCATGGTGAGTGGATGTCTGCAGGGGGAAGGGCTTGTAGAAGTTTCCGGAGAAGTCGCCCTCATATGAGGAAGTGAAGTCAAGCCTGTTGGGCGCCACACCCTGCTGAGGTGGCAGGTACCAGCGGCTGTGAGGACCGGGGCTGGAGGAGGGGTCTTTGTGCTGCTGGCCCATGCCAATGGGCTCACGACCATAGAAGCGACTCTGCGGCAGTGGGCTCATGTACTGCTCTGAGAGGTAGCCCTGGGGGTAGCAGCTCCCTGGCAGCAGCTGCTGGCTGTCTGTGGGGGAGGGGGTGAGGCGATCAGAGTCGGGAGGAGCGTACAGCCTAGGCAGGAGGGGAAGAGAAGAGAGTGTGAGAAGAGAAGAGAAAAAAAAAAGGTGTTATTTCCTGCTCAAACCTCAAACTATCTATCAAACATCTCACAGCCCCTCACACCCTCTCACTGCAACATGTTTGAGCAGCGTAGTAATAACATTTATTCATATATTAAAAGCAAGATATGAGCACATGTAAGTACAAGTCTCACTATGCATGGTTAAAAATACAAGGCTCAAACAAAGACATTTCTCTCTAAAACAAGGAGATTAACTGTTGTTTTTTCGGCAGCTTTTTTTCTCTATATACTTACGTGTCGTAATTGTCACGGAAACCTTTAGCGAAGGGGTTATGGTCTATTTTCAGCTGAGTGATCTGTGTAAGGAATAGGAGGAGGGCAATGAGAGAATGTAGGCACAGGAAAAAGAGAAGGAGTGAGCAACCACGCAAGAGAAACAAGAGGCCACTGACTAATAATTAATGAGGATAATATGCAATTTTCTTCTCTTTGCTGCTGGAAAAATTCATATTTTGGAGCAGAGAGTGGGCACAGACACTGTATCCGTACATAGTGATGGAATAAACATTATATAAACAAGGCAAGTGTTTTGGAGTACAGTAACTCTCACACAATGTATTTGAACAGCTGTTGAAGATATACTATATACGGCACATAGTGTGGGGCACTGAGCAGGTCAGCTGAGGTGAGGTGACTCTTGGTTGAACTTGTCTCCTGTACAGTAATGCTGTGCTTACACTTACAGTAGACTGAAGTACTGTCAATTAGCATGTGTGAATTTTTGATGGATGCATGCATTAAGCAAAGCCTCTATCTGAAACATGGCTCTGACATGAATCATTGAACTGTAGACCTCATTAACATGGTGTTACAGAAGTTATAAGAGGGGTTTGTTGTGGTGCTTTGACCTCATTGCGCAGGTTTACAATAAATAAGTGTTTAAATGAATTAAACTGCTGACCCTACCCTGCGGGTAGCACTATATTTAGACTATCTTCAGTGCTTTACCTTGCTGTCAGATAGTCTTTTTCTATGGTAAACTGCAATTAAACAAGCCAAATATTGCTCTCTTACAACCAACCAAACTCCATTGGTGAAATCAGTAATTTAACCTCCCAGTATACAGAAGTTGCTGGTCTACTTCTGCATCAATCACTTAGTTTGTTTGTAGTATTTTGTGACTTTTGGTGTTTTCAAGGTCTCATTCGGATTCACCAAAGTCACACTTTAACACAAACAAAATAACTGACTGAGACAGCGGTAGACCAGTAACTCCCGTGTTCTGGGAGGTAAAATATCTTTTTTTGCCTATGGAGTTTGGCTGGATTGGAGAGAAGAATATTTAGCTTCTGTAACAGTGGTTTCCTGTTGGAAAAGGTTGTCTGACAGCAAAGTAAAGTGGAGAAAATATTCTAAATATAGCACACACTTAAACTGATATGGATTTTTTTTAAGTGACTTACATCTGCGTTCTGGTAAGCGGTGACAGCGATGAACTGAGTCTCTGGGAAGATGAAGGTCTGGGCTTTGGATGAAAGGAAGGGATCCTCGGTGCCGTCCTCCTTAACCTCCACGATGTGAAGACGAGGCTGGTACTTATGGAGCGACTGGAGCACGATCATCTGGAGAGGACGTACAGACCAGGACAGGGACAATGACAGTTAATATCTGGTGCAATTATGTTGTTTGAGAGCATTTTTTTCTCCCCACATTTTTTGCCTTTATTTGATAGAAAACAGTAGAGAATCAGACAGGAAATGTGAGAGCAGAGAAAGATGCATTCAGGCAGAGAGTGTTGCAGACACATTGTTTGCATCTTAGAGCACTTTTCCACTGTGACACCCAATAATGCAGTTAATTTTGATTTGTCATATTTCAGAGGCAATATCTGTGTTTTAGAGGATCATAGGAGGGAAGGACGGTACCTGAGCCACATTATTGGTGCTGCCCTTGTTGTTGGTGAGCTTGAGTTTGCTGAAAGACACTTCTTGTCTCATCCAGTGAGCTCCTGTGTTTGGAGAGTCAGGGTGCATGTACATCCTGTTCCCTGTAAGCAACAAAGCACACCGCGAGACACATTTATAACATTTCAAAAAGGCTTCTTAGCCTATAATGCCAAGGAATCAACCATAAAAACTTTTGCAACTAACTCTGCATCCTTTGCAACTAAAACCACAGTACAGCGTGAGCAGCATGGACAATAAAAGATAAACACTGCAGAATATTCAACATGCAGTATCAGTCAGCTTTAGAGATTGTTGATGTTCTGGCTGCCAGTGTTTTAAAAAAAATCCCTTTTATGTGGTTGATTCAGTTTAATAAGTGGGAAGGTGAGAAGGTTCTGCGAAAAAAACACATTTTCATCATATTTTACTTATAAATATGTATTAGTTAAAATGAGGATCTGTTTTCTGCTAACAGTATCAGTGTTTTTTTTTTCCTTTCACATTTGACAATTCTTATTGTTGGGTACAATCACTGTGCCATCATTTTTCACAGCATCACCACAATGACCTGCTAACCTTCTGTGAGAACACCACATAAGTGCAATATTAAATCTAATTGAGTACAGTTGTTTCACCACAGTTTCCACAACTGTAGCACATCGGCAATCACCTTTCCACAACACCTGGCACATGTGCGACAACACCTTACTCTCTCTCTCATTTATATAATTGTGGTTAGTCTGTCATCAATTGCACACAATACATCGTTTTGGTTGACTTGTTATTGTTTTTTTTTTTTTTTCTGAGGTGTGAACAGGAAGAAATAATGATTGAATACAGGAAGAAGAGAGCACAGGGACATGGATCGACACAGAACTACAAAAACAAATCAGTGCTCTTTATTGATTGATTGATTTAAATTGTTTTTATTAATGAAAATGAAAACCGTGACACAAAAATGATAATTCCCACTAATCATGAATCATATCGCAATCGCAACATCTGTCAAAATAATTGCAATATGAATGTTGTTTTTAGCAGCCCAACACCAAAGTGTGAGCTAGAGGGTTTTCAGTGTTAAGCAGCCTGGATATTTGAGAGTATAAAAATCTGATAATAATACATCAGACAATATTTTTTTAATATAAACAAACAATATTGAAAAGAATACTGTAGGCTTGTGACCAAGATGAGCCAAAATAAGCTTGTCACTTCTCTCTGGTGAACAAACTCTGTCATTTCTAAATGATCTCAAAACTAGATTGGCGTTTTTACTGCAATTACTTGGTGCTAATCAGCCAGCGATACCAATATCATTGCAAGAAGCTTTTAGAAATTGAAAGCTGACAGTCCTTCATAAAACAGCAACAATTAAGTCAACTTGAGGCCAAAAGCTCAACTTTCTAAAGAGGTACAGTCCTGTAATGAAATAGGGTTCTTTAATCCATCTTACACTTGTTTAAACCACTTACAGCCGTAAATTTTCTAATAATTGATTCTGACACTTCATGCACACTTTCCTCATTTTAATACATTTGGTTTCTTTGAATTTTTATGACTTTATAACTGGAAAATACGAGGAATGGCTGGAAAGTTGATCAGGTAGAACTGACATGTTGTTATATATTAAAATCTCCACACTGAAATGAAAATGAAATACAAGTTTTAAAAAAGCAAAGACAACAATGTCCTGTGAATTTATGGCTATATGGCTAAAAATATGGCTATAAACTTTTGTTGAAGCTAATAAAGTTTGGGATAAACCAACAGTAGAGAAGTTCTTAAGCTGCATCCTTAAACTTATACAGAATTTGAGCCAATATAACTTTCTCTATTGTTGTCTCACTCTGTGCAGAATGTGTGTGAAGCTCCTGATTTCAGGCAATAGCAACATCAAAATGTCCACAGAAACCTCTCAGACTACTTGTGCATCATGATGCACATCTTGGTTTCCCTACTGTATGCATGTAGGTTTGCTACAATATTGCTAAATAAACCACTTCCTCGAGATCTTCCATGCTGCACTGAGCTAAAGCCACGTCTCTGGCTCACTGACTGACCACGCTTTATGCTCATCAGCACGTCTTTGATCATCTACTTTGCTATTGAAAGCCCACGAAGAAATGTGAGCATGTGTTTTTTATTGTCTGCTGGGGGTAAGTGTCTGATTTACAAAGGAATTATAAAGTTTGGTTGAAGTTTTCTGTACAAAGATTAAGAAACAAACTGTGCAACTTTGCATGTTGACAGCTCCAAACAGCAGGAGGGGAGACCAAAAACTTTAAACTTTAAATTCCAAGTGGTTTGATCTTAGGAAACTGCAACCTGCATTCTCAAGTAGGCATTTGTTTCAAATCAAGGGACATTAACTTGAAGAAAAAAACCTGCAGATGGTGAGTAGGAGACACTTTTTATCGAACTGCTCTTTTACATGTCATGCATTCAAAATTTGAAAAAAGTGCAAAAGAAAAATAAATAAGTTACCAAAAGTAATCATTGTACTCATGCAGGATGGCCCATTTAAAATACTACACATTATATTATATTATTGGATTATAATTATTGATGCATTAATGTCATTTTAATGTTGCATCAAGTAAAAGTGCATCTTAATTTAGCTACATACTGCTGGATATGTATATCAATAAATCACAATTGATTTGTTGATTAATTTTTGTATTAATAATATGAAAATAAAACTTACCAAAGCTTTACAGTGAATGTAGTGGAGTATAAATATAGAGAAGTATTAAATGGAATTACTAAAGTAAAGTGCAGTAACTCAAAATTGCACTTAAGTTCTAAAGTGAATAGAAATTGTGTTCTCTATAAATGGAAATGTTTCCACTGATAATGAAGAAAAAGAAGGTTTTAAATCAGTTCTTTTTGTTTTATTATGTGTTATGATCTGAAATGTACCTGGCATGTTTCCCTCCGCTTTCCCACACTGGACCCACTTGCCGCCCTGGTACCTCCAGTGGTGCTGATCAGCCAGAACAACGTCCACGTAGACATTATAGTGGACAGTCGGATCCAGAACAGTGATGTTGAAGCTCAGGAAGGGGAACATCCTCCTAGATAAACACACAGATGAAAAAAAAGATTAATCATTATAATCATATAATCAATAATCGTCATTGTTTGATAATCCTATTGTTTGCATATACTTGTTTGGAATTCTGCATTTAAATGAAAAACTTCTTATTTTCAGGTGATTACAATATTATATTTAATTTCTTCCATATTCTGGCAATAAATCCAAATAAATCTTACACATTGGACCTTAAAACGCGCCATAAAATCATTTCATTGAATGATAAAAAATTATGTAAAATCCAGTACTATTGATTCTTGTCAATTCTTGCTTTAATGTAAATCCAACACATCAGTTATCGGTTTTATTAGCAGCATCAGCGCTGCTTGCGTCATACTAATGTCAGTCTGGCAGTTTTTTTTTTTTTTCACAGTCCTGTGGTTTTTGATCTTAAAAAGGAAGTAAACTTGCAAGACTTATCTGGTGTTAATGTGCACTTTAATATTCAAAGTAAGACACTACACAAGGTCTGACAGACTCTAGACTGTTGACTTAAGAGCTGCAATCGATTAGTCAATCGAAAGAAAATTTGAAAATTGTTTCAGTCATTTTTCAAGCAAAAATCAAACATTTGCTGGTTGAATGTTTTCTGCTTTTCCTTTGCAGTGAATGAAGAGTCTTTGGGGTTTTTTGTTGGTTGGACAAAAAAAATATTTGAAGCATTTGGGCTCTTTAAAATTGTGACGAGCATTTTCACAATTTTAGAGAATAAATGATTAATCACAAAAATAATCTGGCAGACTTTTCTGCTTGGGGATCAGAGGAGCAACGTGATCCACAGTGGTAAAACAGTAACAGTGACAAAACCACGTCCAACAACAACAAACACAGCTGATAAATCATTGAACTTCATTTGTACAGCTAATGGATCTTTTCAGCTGTGATCACTGTCAAACACAAGCATGTTTCTGAGAAAAGTCCTTTCAAAATACGATAGTGAAAAAGAAATCATACATAATATTAAATCAAGTGACAAGAATGAGGGTACAAGTGCTCTTTCAGGGCAATAATGTATGGAAGTGAGGCCTTTGCCTTCGCTTTAGCAGCTGAAGAATGAGGAGTAATGGACGAGAGGTGGCGGGGGAAGGCAGACGTGTTGGGGGGACGAGTGGATGTAGGTGAATATTTAATGCTGTGTTAATAAAAGATGCCCCGGGAGCTGCTCCTGATTGCTTGAGCTTTACATGCTGAACTCAGTTTGATCGCAGAGGGCTTCAGTGAGACGAGGTAACCAGGAGGTCAGGGCGTCCCCAGGCGCCGCGGCCCGGGGACGGTTACACCGAGGAGAGGAAGATGTACACAAAAATAAGACATGGACACCACATACACAAAACCACAAACACATCAAGAGAGACAGACACTTGTGACCGTCAATGGATGTATAGTGCATGTAGTTTTGACAGAGGAGCACTTATCCCTGCCATCTCACATTATACAGAACAAAAGAACAGCAAACACATTAATGTTTCCATTTTCTAGGCCAGTCAGTCGCACAATTCCCACATTGTTTTGATGCTTTTTCATCCCACACAAGCTGTAATATAGCTTTGAGTTGCATTATCTTGTAATATTTTGACATTCAATCAAGAGGAATGCACAAAGGCACAGCTAAATGCAAACATCAGCATGCTAACCGTGGGTATATTATAAGAGCTGAATAGTGGACTCAAAGATGGCACCTATTGTTTGTCTGTCGCATACCGCAAAAATGTTTTCTAGTTCCTGGGTTCACGGGTCACAGATTTTTAAATTGCTTTTCTCCAAGTTACACAAATATAAAACCTCCAGGAATCAAATATTCCTGAAAAAAAAGTCAGTAATTGCAGTTCAAGGTGTTTTGTCAACCATTTTACAGAAGTGGTTTATGGGGGAAAATGCTTTTTTATGCCACAGGGGAATTTTTATTTTTTCTGCAATACCACAAGTGGCCATGAGGCAAAACTGAAAGCAAGACTGAGCAGCAATGCCTTATCCAGGTTTCTCTTTATTAGGCTGCCGTCGACTTAAGATTTTCCTAGTCAACCAGTTGTCAGTTCAAGCCAATAGTCAAAGAGTTGATGCACGTTTGTGATATTAATATAATTATTGCAATACATGTTTTTGGGGCATGAAGTGAGCTGCCTTTTAAAAAGGTTAATGACTCTGAATGTGTCGGAACAACCAGCAGGAGACACTGTATAACCTCACACAACTCTGAAACTCTTTGTAACAGGGAATAAATGACTTCCAACTCCAATTTTGGACAATGTGAAAATTTTGTTTCTCACAATCATCCTTTCTTTGCCTTATGAGAAATGAATGAGATTCTTATTTTGAACCTATTGAAATTTTCATTTTTCTCCTAACACCCCACCTTCAGGAGAAAAAAGGAGCAAAACAAAAGAGAAGATCTTTTGCTGAGCTCGGAGGTGTCTCAGAGGTTTCTTTAGTTAAGATAACTGAGTTTTATTTTATAGATCTCACTGTTATTTCAGGAGCTGATTAATTAAGACAGATTTATGGTCAGTGCAGTGAGACAAAATTGAGCTTCACTGGGCTGAAATTAACCTCGGGCTGAGTCGAGACATTTCTCAGGAGCTGAATTTAAGAAGTATGACAAAATGTGAGCTCATTAATGTCTGAGACACCGGCAAGACAAATACAAGATCTTATTTTGAACTTTTCCTGTAGGGAGTCAGAGTCCAGTCAGAGCTGCTGTAATGTTAAATCCCCTCAGGTGCTGTATTCCCTGTAAACCAGCCTCCCTTGATGTCAGAGGCTGTATCCCAACGGACTGCTAACTGAGCTAACTTGCTAATGGCAGCTGCAGCACAGTTAGCAGTGGTAACTGGAAAAAGGTCTCTGTTGCAGCAGTACCCCCTTGCATAATGGAACGGTGCAGCTTTCGGATGGAATTTAAGTTTTTTTTAAACAACCCTACTCTTTGTGTGTCCATGCTCACAATGCATAGTGACCACAAAGACAATGCTAACATGCATTTAGCAGGTGAAATGTTTACAATGTTCACCATCTCTGTTTAGCATCTTAGCATGCTAACATTCACAAATCAGCACCAAACACAAAATGCAACTGAGGCTGATGTGAATTGTCTTTTGCAGGAATTTGGTCATAAATTGGGCAAATTCAAATATCGATCACCACATTTGTTTAATTCTGTGAAAAACAATTCAGTTTTGTACCAAATTTCATAGCATACATCAAGTATTTGTTGAGATATTTAACAAAATGTTAAAAATGTCAATCTGCTGCTGGTGTTTGTCAGCAGGATTTATCCTGCGGTTGACCATAAATATATATAAAATCAAATAGGCTGTGAGATTGACATATTCCAGTCTGGACAACACTGGTCGATCAACTGACCTACCAACATTACATCCCTTTATCTATCAAATCTGCCTCCCAGCATCAAAAACTGAAGCGTGAAAACAAAAAATGGTGGGTTTATGGGGGGTTGTGCACTCAGACAGAACCAGACTAGTGATTTCTCCCTGCTTCCTGTCATTATGCTAAGCTAAGCTAATGGTCTCCTGGTTGTAGCTTCATATTTAATGGACAGAAAGTATCAAACATCTCATGTAACTCTTGAAACAGAAACAAGCACACTTATCAAATCAGCAAAATGAAAACAATTTCTTTAAGTAAAAATACTCTCCACGTGTCTTATGGCCGATGAGTGAACCGCTGAATGAGGATCGATTCATTCATTTAATTCTCATCCATGCTATGTGTTCATATATGAGTCTGTGCTGCAGTCTGGGTCTATATGAGGTCAACAGTATGTAGTTGGTGTTAATAAATCAGGGTAACATGTTTGACATTTGGCCCAGCTGTTTTAAACAGCACCTCAGGCTATGGAGCATTTGTAATGAGCAATGTCCTCCATCTCTTTGATTGGTTCAATACGAAAACTGTTTTATTTTAAACTACACATCCTGCCTGCTGTATGTCTGCAGCACATCTTATTAAATTCAACTTCAATAAAAAGCATGATGAATTCCTTTTTATTCAATACAAAAGAAATGAAAATGTTTATAAGTAAGTATTCACTGTTTTATGAAGTGCATGGCTTAAATTAGTCATTAGTGCACGACTTCCTTTTCAGAAACACCCTCTTATTTCTTGTCTAAAACGTTTTGGTGTGGGTGGAACAAACAGATAAGATCTTAAGTTTACAGTATTTGATCACAGCTATAAATACACTATAACACAGTGTTCTTGATCAAGCACAAGACTCAAACTTATAGTAAAATAGAACATCAGTCAGTGGTGCATGTAGATAAACTGCAACAACATCAACCTCCTCTGGATGGAAATTTGTCTCATTTAAATTCAGGTTGTCCTCCCTGAAGCAGTTTGGTCATTTAGTGGTGTAAAAACAAGTGAGGTGTGTAAAGACATGATGTTAGCAGGCTAGTGGGACACCTGGAGGGCAACGTTATTGTCGCTGAGCATTTTTGTGTGCAGGTTGCCCAGATCTGTCTACATGCATGTGTTCGTACAGCAAAAAGGGACAATTAAAAGTATATTTCCCAACGCAGTGACATAAAGTTAGCTGTCAGATTTGGGCACAAATCAGTTTTTTCACCTGCTGTTGGAGCCAACATGGTTTCTTTTTTTGATAGACTTATGGATGTTAGTATGCCACACCACCAGGGGGCGGTAGTGATGTGTTGCGAAGGGTTACGTCGCACAGTAGACGCAGTTGCGTAGCCTCTTTGTGTTTGGACAGCGGGAGAATCCTTATTGTAAAACGGTTCATTATTGACTTAAGTGACAAAAACAGCGGCAGCAAGACAGATGAGTCCAGCGATGAAGCATTAACTAAAGATGTGAGCATCAAGAACTTAATGCAGCATTTCATTCATCACTGTGGCTGATCAGTATCGGGCCAATTAGTCAGAACACGTGCCGTTATAATCGATCAATTTGTACTTTATTTCTGCAAGTGGAGTCACGGCTCTAGGAAAGTGAAAGCTGGCGCCTTGTATTGAGACATCAGTTGCATCCCAGGCCACATCATGGTTGCACTTAAAGGACCAATTGTAAATTTACATAATTATATAAGTGTACTTGTTATCATATTACATTTTGCCAGTGCAAGCAGAAGAAAGCAGAAGTCTATGAAAAATAACTGCAAGCAGACATGTAAGTGCATTACTATATAATAAATAAAAAATAATAATTATACAAAGCAACATAAATAATAAAATCAAAGTAACAATAAGGGCTGTTGCACTTTAGGGGGGCTACAAGCAAGTTTCTTTTTTAAGTATTGTTTTCAGGCTTTTATGGCTTTGAAGAAGAAAAGTACACAGGCCCTGATGAAGACCACCACACTGAAACATGTCAGTTTCTTTTCTTTTCTTTTCTTGAACTAGCCAGACAGGCCACTCCACCACTTGTTGGGTAAGCCGGTTAATTTTTTTTTCCACTTTTATGCCTTTGTTTGGAGAGCACAGCTGTAGAAAAGAAAGGAAAGTGGAGAGACAGCGAGAGGATGGCATGCAGCAAGGGGCCGCAATCGAACCCTCGGCCGCTGCAGAGGACCAACAGCCTCGGCACGTGAGGCGCACACTCTACCATCCCACCTCCAGTGACGTCACTACACGAACAAAACACAAAATGTATATTTGCTTAAAAATGAAATGCCACTGTTAACATTAGTGGCTACAGCCACTGACGGAAACATCTTTATGATACTGAAACATTATCCAGTGTACACTATTGGGATGCATTCTGGGACATGTAGTTTATGGATACCGCACTTTTGTCATGCAGCACAGAATTGTCTTGTGCAAATTCTTTGCAAGCTCTTACAGGCCACACAAAATGAGGTGCAGGCCAGATTCATCCCGCAGGCCTTGAGCTTGGCACAGGTTATAAAGGATAATGCAGTTGGTACACTTACACTTAAATATATTTTGACTCAATCCCTCATACACTGTCCTGTTGACCTTGACATTAATTTTACCTGGCAGAAAATTCGAAAAACAGAGGGCTTGTTTTGGTCCAGTTACCTCACTGTAACATAAAAATAACACCGACACTGGGTCAAGTTAACCCTGCGCTGTGTAAGTGCCACACTGACTCCACAGCGGGTGAATTTTTAGCCCAGTGTTTTTAGTGTGCGTGTCACAAAAAAACTCCACAAGTCAGACTTTTCACAAATGTGTGTGCGCCAACGTTCAAATGCTGGATTGTGTGTTTAAATGACGGCTCTTTATGCTTGTGGACTGAGCACACACACACACACACACGCAGACTTCTTACCCTTCAGTGGTAAGACAAAACCCTGCCATGAGCGGTCCCAGTTGGGTCTTTCTGGCTACATGGCGAGTCCAGTTTAACAATCAATCATAGTTCTCGGTGAAACAGAATCGTGGCAGCAGCTCTTTAGTGGCTCGCAAAGAACAGGTGAAAGGGCTCTTCTTCCACTGCACTGTTTAATACAAGTGAAAACAGAAACTCGGCTGTTCAGCATATGAATGGATCAACCCACCTACACTGTGTGAGAGTAATCTAGAAAGTCGATGAGTGGTTGCTCCACTGATATTGTCGATTCACTGATATAGAGCCTTTTATAGGAAATCAGAACTTGGCAGAGGGGGAAACCATAGAAAACACAACACAGAGGGGTATTTGCATGTTGGGGCGGCGCTCTGGCTGTATGTACAGAGTTCACTGAGGGAGGATGAAAAACGCAACACACATGTTAGCGTGCTGGTATTGTCAGTGTGGTGGTGTGGTCATGAGGTGTACAGTAGCTGTGCTGCTTTCTGACTACAGTTTGACACACACAGGTTTTTTGTTTGTGCCGTTAGGACCACAAAGAGGCCAGCTCTGCCCGCTGGACTGCAGCAGACTTTGCAAACTAGTGTTATAGAGCGATGATACTCATGCTGCGCACGCTCAGTTAAACCCTCTCCCTGCCAGGAAGACAGAAGACACATTTAACATCTGCTGCTGTATTTATTGAAAAAAACTTTTGTTTTGTTTACACCTAAGTTACATGACGACACAACAGTATTTTTCATTATACACAGGTCATTGCGAGGTAAATAGAAGGATTTTGGGGTTGTATGAGGTACTTATGCATAGTCAGTGTTTTACCTGCAGTAAAGCAGAGAGGAGCACCAGCACAGAAGCAAAGCAAGAAACTTCTGTGGACAGCGTCAGCAGCAAAAGGTTCTTTTTTGCTACATAAAAAAACTTTCACTCAGAGAAATCATTTATTTTAAATATAAATTATATTTCTAAGATTTTCACTGCTCTTCTAATATGAAACTGGCATTATATAAGCCAAGATTCACTTTCTCCAATCCAACCAAACTCAATGGGTGAAATAAGTAATTTTTATCTCACAGAGCATGGGACTTGCTGGTCCACCGCTGCCTTGATCTGTCAGTTTGTTTGTGGTTTTGTGTGACTTCAGTGAATCTGAACTAGCCTTTTGAAACACCAAAGTCACACAACAGCGCAAACAAACTAACAGATCGAGGCAGCGGGAGACCAACAGCTCCTGTGTTCTGTGGGGTTAAATTACTGATTTCACCCATGGAGTTTGGTTGGTTTGGAGAGAACGGTTTCTCATTGGAAAAGGCGGTTTGACGACAAAGTAAAGCACTGAAAACATTCTAAATATGGAGTAGAGGTGCTGCTGACCCTGTCCACAGCAGTGCATTGCTAAGCTTTAGCACTGGTACCCTCTGCGTCTCCTAACTGGGGATGTCCCGACCGTCATCCACTGTAACTAATACATCACCATGGATAAGTATTTCATACAACCTCACTTCAAATAATCTGAACTATCCTTTTAATGAAAGTTTGTTGCATTTCAGACTGAAAATAGAGAAGTCAGTGGCTGTTATTTGATAAATATTATTAAATAAATACCTATCAGTAAGTGTGCGAGTCTATGCACCAATCACGTAATTTATTTATTCCCCTGCTACCTGCCAGCAGCATCCTGTACCCCATTTTTTTTCTTTTGCCCTGGATTGCAAAATTATGTTCTATGTTATTAATTTTTTTTCACACTGACACACTGATATACCACTGGTACTCATCTGATATGCAAAATTCACGTGTCTGAATTGGTATTTGGAAGGAAAAAATGGTACTGGAACATCTCTACTTCAAATAAATGCCATATGTAACCATCTTTATATAGTATGGGTAATTAGCAGAGTTTGATATATAAAGATCTGGTTGGTCTCTGAGTTAAACGTGTTGCAACTGTTCCCAGCTCTTCTTACATAAATGCATGGGCCTGTTTGGACACCATTGGGAATCAAACCTGCAGCTCTAACAGCCACCAGACACACTCCCTAACCAACCTGCCAGCGTGCCAGTGTGATTCAGTGGAAACTTGACGGTAATGACACGAGGCTGGCGCTCCCTCAGCCTCATCCAGGTGTATATACGCACATGAATACTCATAACTGTAGTCTTTGTTCAGATAAATACCATAGAAACAGATGAGTGTGGTGAACCAGCCAGTAATACAGAGACAGTACCGCTGGTGGTGACATTTAAAAAAATCAAAATAAACTGTGTGGATGTTGGGGAGAGAGGAAGGGGTTGGGTTTGGGTAGACAGAGGGCGCAGGAGGGGAAACCGCGGGGGGGAAATGGAGGTTAGAGAAAGGGAAAAGGAAAGAGCAGAGGGTGGAGTGAAGGGAGGGGGTGGAGGGCTTGTCCTGGGGATGCGAGGCAGAAGCTCGAGACGAGAAGAGGAACTGGATATTCACCAGGGAGAGGACTTTTCTACATGAGTGCACTGGCTGATTCATCCGGACAGGAGTTCAGGTCCAGTTTTTGTCACCGTGCGTACGCCTGATCATCTGTGACGAAAACATGCCAGTCTACAGCTGCTGCCGGACACAAGCACTCTTTAACACACACACTCCTGCACTCTATTGACTTACTGCACAGGAATTCAGTGACTGAGACATGTCGAAATTTCAATTTTGTAGTGCAGCGTGACATCTGATACTGTTAATTTCATGCTTCATACCTCATAAATGAGGCTGCTGCTGTTATTCTATATTTTCTTACTGTCAACAAATTCTTTGAAAAGACCAAAACCCAAAATGTGTTTCTTGATACTCTACCATTTATTCCTGTAGTGAAGATGTACATCTTTAAACTAGGTCGCAAATATATCATTTTATTTCTTTTAAAAAGGCTGAATAATTTCCTAAAACAAATTGGCACAGTAGTTTTTAGGAAATGTTACTCAAGGAAAAGGAAACAGTGAATTCGTTGGGGACTAATTTCAGTGGCGGATTAATGCACATTTGCTTCTCTAGTGGGTATTTCCAGCAGCAGGGATTGAGTCAAAATAAACACCAGAGTGTGTGGGTTCCTTTAACACCCCAAAAATGCTGTGTAAAAGGCAAATAAAAATGGAATGCAATGATTTGCAAATCTTTCTTTTTGGAGCAACACATACTGCCATCCAGACGACGTCTTTTTCAGAGACATCCCTGCTTATTTCAGCAAGACGATGCAAAGACACATGAGTTCCAACAACAGAGTTCAGGCACTAAACTGGCCTTCCTGCAGACCTGTCTCTTACTGAAAATGTGTGGTGGCATTATGAAGCGCAAAATACGTCAACGGAGTCATATATCAAGGCAGGACGAGGGAGAATTTCACTTTCGAAACTTCTACGATTAGTTCCCAAACACTTACTGAGTGTTAAAAGAAAAGGTGCTGTAACACAATGGTAAACACGATCCTGTCACAACCTTTTTTTGGAATATGTTGCAGGCATCTAAGTTAAATGTGACAAAAACACAATAAAGTTAATTAGTTTAAATATCTCGTCTTTGTACTGTATTCACTTGTATATAATTCGAAAGGGATTTGTATCATTGCATTCTGTTTTTATTTAGGTTTTTCACAACGTCCCAACTTTTTGGGCACTGGGGTTAGAAATAAAGGAACATGTCACCCAAAGGAATGGTGAGGTTACATCACATGTTACTTATTACTTAAATTTGAAAGTTAATTTACAATTTTACTTTCTGTGTGGAGTGAATGTGTTATATTACTATTACTTTAACCAAAATAAATACAGAAGTGTGACTACAGGCATTATAAAATGGAAGAGATGAATGTTCCATAGCGGTATCCCAGCAAATGCCCCTGTATTACAACATTTATGGTATCTTGTTGCTTGCGTCTCAGCCATGTCTCAGGGGTGTAACCACATGCTGAAGCATTTATTTATGCTTTTGTATAAATGGTAGGTTGATGCCCAGTGAAAAGATCTGCATTTCTTTTGTCTAGATTTTACAGCTTTGGTGAAGCAGAGCACGCTGCTCTCTGCTCCAGTTTGAAATGTAGGTTAAACTATTTTAGCGAGTAGCAGCAGCCCGCATTTCCCATCATGCCTACAGTGCACGACTGAGTGTAGTTCATTAAGTTAGCGGGTTAATGTTTCAAAATGCAAATGGTGGCCTACTTTTTGTTAGTGTTTGTAATGTGTCTTTTCAGGACACAGTCTTTCATTTTGGTGACTGTCATTTTCATGCTGGTTTATACTAAACATTAGTAAAATGTCAGTTGCATTTCTTAATACCTGTAGATCGTCTGGCCAAGTGTTTGTTCTGTTTGTCCCTTGCAAGCTACCGTACTTGTAGTTCTGTTTTACAGTCAGCCAATCAGAATGCTTGTTATACTAGCAGTTCGGGAGTCAGGAAGACGCGTTTTGTTCATGGTGTCCACCTGGTTAGCTATGTGGCAGCTAACAATAAATCCTGCAGTTCTGTCATACGCCGGAGTGGTTAATGACTCTCTCACACACATACAGAAGAACTAATTTCTACAATACCTTAACACAGTAAATCTAATAATATTACCAAAAATTTTTTAGTAGTGTGTTATATTACTTAATCACTGCCAAAGGTAAAATCATACTACCTAAATATAAATCATAAACCCAATTAGATATATCAGGCTTTGATACACACACATCTCTTGTTAGTAGGAACAATTCATTACTTGTTCTGTTTTTTTCATGAGAGTTGTAAAAACAGTAAAAAAAAAAAAAACCTCATATGTGAGAAAACAGGTTTCTATCAGGTATCTAATTAACCATACGACAACTTAACTGTATATTTTTCCGTCCTCTCAGCCTCAAAGTTTTTAATAACCCTCTTGCAAACCAATTATAGAGAGACACTGGTGAAAAATAACGTCTTTGAGGCCAGTGGAGGACTGACCTGTGGTTCAAAAAGCTGCGGACTTCACCGCTCAGTTATTAGAAGAGGTAAGAGGAAGCACCCTGCAAATATTGGCACTAGGTGTTTCTGCGAAAAGCTGCATATGCACACATAAACAGCTGAACAGGAAGTGACAAGTCATACTGTCAAAACCTTGAAATAGTCCCACTTCTGCTTTCAGGCAAAGAGAGACAGGAAGAGAATTAATACACAAAACTTCCAAACATTCCTCCACAAACATCTTGCAGTGTTACTGATAATAAATTTCATTCTTGAATTTGTAATTTGACGCGATTATTGACATGTTTAACATCACTTTATTGCTTTGTATTATGGCGTCGACAGAGGAGACACCCACTCTAATTTCCTTGGTAATGTGAAGCAGTAATTTCCAAAATTAGACATGCCTACTTTGGAAAGAAACTTTGTTAATCAATGAATATAAATGTAGATGATCCTTTACTTTGCAGGACTTAAAGGGGCAGTTCACCCCTGAACAAAAATTCATATTTACCCTCTGGCCTGCAGTGCTATTTATCCATCTAGATTGTTATGGTGCGAGTTTTGAAGATATCAGCTGCTTACTTTCTTTATACCTATATATAGAAAGAAAGTAGTTCCTGCATGAAACTGCTCACAACGAGGTCTGTGTATTATCTTGAGTAACCGGGTCATGATTTTTGGAGTTTGTCAACTGTGTTTTTCACATCCGTATATCTGTATTTATACTGTTTATTTTATTTTCACTAATTATCCACTGCAGTTCATCATCACGGTTCTTGTTCTTTATCTTCTTAGTTTTACAGTTTTTATTTGCGTTTTTTTATGTGTGTGTTGTTATTGTCCCCCTGCTTAAATTCTTATAATTTTTCTTGGATTTTGTTTCTTTTTTGTGTGTTTTGTTACTTTTTTTACAACTGCATGTTGTGGTTTGAGTATCTGTATTTTCACACCTGTGGTCTGAAATGGCATTTTAATCCTCTATATGTCATATACGTATGGAAGAATCGACAATAAAGTTGAAGCTGACTTTGCCTTAAATCTTTCTGGCACCACGAGTTGAGTGCCATCTAGTTCTATTATATTGGAGAGAAGGCAGACATCTTTATGGCCGACATCTCAAAAACTCTGCAACTCACACCAAAACTTTCTAGATGGATAAATAGCACTGCAGATAGGAAGAAAAATACACATATATATATAAGAACAGGTGAACTTTCCTTTTAACTAAGCAGCAAGCAAGAATAAAACCGCTAATTTATGTTGTAAAAGACCAGATGTCACTTTATACAAATAGAAACTTAAAACTCCCCATATACGTTGACAATTACCATGATAATTATGGTTTTCTGCAATAAGGGAACTTAATACTCATAGCATTACTCTGCTGTGAGTAGCTATAGTAGTACTATTCTTGGGAACAAAACATATCAAAAGATTGTTTCCTCTCTGAAAAACTACCAGACATCAGACTGATACAGTTTGGAGTCAGTGGAGCAGAGAGATCACATGAGCATGATTCCTCTGAGTCTGAAGTTCACCTCTGCATTATTTCCCTGAAAGGTGTTTGTATGTTAAGAACTTAGTCATTCTTATCTCCTTCTTAGAACAACACACAGTGTACTACACTGCACTGTACTGGTCAAGTACAGTTGGTCCGAACGTCCTTAATTGTCTATGCAGCTTCTAGCCAAAAGCTTAAATTTATAATCTGAGTACAGGCATATTGGATTATTTATACTAAATATTGAATAATATTCAGGTGGGAACTTACCATAAGGCAAAGGTTGGTAACTGCCTCAGGCCCCAAGCTACCAAGGGCCCCGTGAAATGCATCATAAACATATGGTTAAACCGCCGTTATATGAGCCAAAACTCATTCCCTCAAAGGCAACTGGACTAAAACATAATTTTACCTCACTGAACACAGGAGTTTCTGGTCTGCCGCTGCCTCGTTTGTGTTGTTTCGTGACTTTGGTGTTTTAAAAGGTCAGTTCGGATTCACTAACGTCACACAATACCACGAACTAACTGATCGAGGTAACAGCAGATCAGCAACTCCTGTGTTCTGCAGCGTTTAATTACTACAGAAATGATTCAGGACGATGTAGCTCAGTGGACAGAAAAATGACACAATGTTACCCACCTGCAGTGATGAAAAAAGGAAGAAGCGGGAGACTACTGAAAGACAATAACACGGACAATATCACAGCCTGTTCACCATGCTGCTGCTCTGACAAGAGATACAGAAGTGTCCGTAACATCAGACTACAGAAGAGCTTCTTTCTTCAGGCGGTGAAACTGCTTAAAGGGACAGTTCACACCAAAATCCAAAATATATATTTTTCTCCTGGCCTGTAGTGCTGTTTATGCATTTAGATTTTTTTGGCGTGAGTTGCAGAGTTTTGGAGATATCAGCTGTAGAGAGGTCTGTTCTCTCTAATATAATGGGATTAAAAATGGCACTCGGGTTGTGGTGCTCAAAGCTTAAAAACTCAAAACTAGTGTCTCTTTCCAAAAATCATGACCCGGTTACTCAAGATAATCCACAGACCTTATTGTGAGCAGTTTCATGTAGGAACTACTTTCTTTCGAGTAGAAAAGAAAGTAGTTCTGGTAGATTCTAAAGTAGTTCCGGTAGTGCTCCACCACAAATAAAAAGTGTATTTTTATTTTATTATTTGTTCAAGGGTTGAAATAGGGGAAGAACAGGGGGTGTGGAGGCCCTAAAATGACTAGTTCCACCCCTGTCAATATTAACTTGTTATTTCCCAAAAAAAAAAAAAAAAAAGTCCCCTTAAATGAATGTGCCTCTTCTTGGAAACCATGGCAGGGAAAAGTCTGTCCTCTTGACTCATCTCTAAACTCCCAGGTGTAGGATTGGTCAAACAAATGAATGAGGAAAACAGCTTCACTTTCTCTTTTCAATCTTAGTCACTTTATTCTTTTTTCACTGTATCAGAAAATCCCATTATTTTGCATCGAAAATGCCTGTTTCTGCTTTTGTTTTTCCTTTTCTCTTTTCTCTTTATCTTCATTTGACCTCTTGGCTGACATAAAAATGTGTTTATGTCAACCTCGACGCCCCGCTGTGTGCAGTCTCGTGAACTTTGCCTTAAAGAATCAGACTGAGCAGGAGCCTGAAATGACATCAACTTCTAGTGTGGTGGTCTGAATTTAGCTCATGAGAAGTGCAGATGAATTCGCTACAGGCCATGAAAATGTCTCTAGATTTCAAAGCCCAGGTGTGGTACATGAGCCAAACTTCTAAGAGATCTGTCAGGCTGTACACCCAGCGTCTAGTGCAGGCTGAAGAAAGAAGAGAAAAAAAAGAGAGAATCTAGTCTTTTACTTCCTGCACTTCAAAGGTGCCTCACCTCAGCAGCGTGGCCATCTAAAGGCTCAGGGGTGTTTGACCCTTCTCTATACTTTCCTCTTGAGTTTCTTTCGCCCTTTCTCTTGTAGATACCACAGTTTTTTGATTAACATTGCAGAGTCTCTGACTTTCTCTCTAAAATCACAGCGAAATTATTGTGGAAGCCTGAACCCAAGATGAAAATTTAAGAAGGATTTTGCCTCTGATATTGAAAAATTCTACCTTTTTTTAGGGGGTGCAGTTTCTTTGCTCAACTCTTCCAGAACCTTGTGGGGGAGTTTTTGCTGTTTTTTAAAAAATGTCTCCATCAAGTATTGCGCTGGATACTTCTGCATGTGAAGGAAGGTGTTAAGATAAAAAAGGGTGAGAACATTTCCATCATCAGGTTTGGAAATTTTTGTAGCATGAGGTTTGTGGTTTTTGCACGACATGAAAATTTGCTTTTTGTCTCATGTGGAAGGATAACACCTCTGCACCGATTTCACCGATCCTTTTGTTACTGCGGGTTAGGGTTGTTTACACTTTTGTGCAGAAAGTCTAGCAAGTTTCTTTGTGTTTTTGAGTGTTTCCTTTTGTTCGCTGTGGGGGCAGATGAATTAATGTGCACTAATCACCTCACCTTTAAACTAGAGCCTGACTGATACTGGATTTCTGGAGCAGATACTGAGTTCGGGAGTGAAAAATCCTAAAATCAAAATATCAGCCTTTATACATTAACACATCTTTGCAGTGATACCTTAAAAGTGTTGACAAAAATTCATAATGGAGGCTTTAACAGTAAACATTATTGTCTAAAATGAAGCAATGATATTCTTAATAATCATTAACAACAATAAAAAAACACCCAAATATAACAAAATATATGTATATATTTAAACAGAATTAAGAATAAAGTATCAAATCTACACAGAGTGCTGCCTATAAAGCTAAGAAATAAAAATAATCTGCATTTTGTTCTGTTAGAAAAAAGTTTCCATATCTGCTCATATTGGACAGCTAATGGGCCGATACCAGTATAGGCTCATACAACTGATAGGCCAATATCAGGCAGATAGTATTGGTCTACTTTTAACGCACATTTAAAGGTATAATCTGCAAAATTTTCCTAAAACATCATCAACATATTACATAATACCTTTCGATCATCACTAACGACCCACTAGAGGTGTGTGGTGGTTTCTGTATCTGCAGAGATCCTGCAGCCCTCTGTCTGTATTCATTTATGCTCTCTCTCGTTTTGCTGCTCGGGACGTTTCACCAACCCAGCATGTTGGTATTTGACTTCCTGATGCGTTCGTGCACAGCTCGGAAAAATCCTACTGACTCTACCTTTAAGTCACGGCACAAGGCAAACCAAGCCTGCAACTATGAGTAATCTTGCCAACTCATCTTTGGCTCTGACTTTATGGTTTCATTGTTTTTTTTTTTTTAATCTCTGTACTTTTGTGACATGTTTATGTCTGTTTTTCACTTGCGGTGTGTTGTTTTGAATGACTTGTTGAAGCTGTACAGACAACATTAGACATTAATGTGTTAGAACCTGCTGAGGGACGAGCTCCACCACATTTACATTTGAATTATTACATGGCTTTGTTAAATGCTTGATTCTGATTGGTCAATTGCAGCATTCTAAGGTCTGTTGTTTCTGTATAACAGACTGTTCCTATGAAGAACAGACCATTGTAATGGACACAGTTCTGATCATAGACTCCGGAGGAGCAATACAATTTTAAAACCAATAAAAGAATTTTTAAATGAATATTTTGTGTCAAATTACTGATTGTTTGGTAAGTAGCCGTGCAATAAACTTGATAATGTACTGGGAGCAGGCCATTATTGTGAAATAAACCTCTTCTGGATGATTCAGGACCCCGATGTGACCTGCATTATCCCTTACTTTTTAAACTTCAATGTTAATAAGTGTACACAGTCCCTGCTAAGTAAGTAAGTAAGTAAGTAAGTAAATAAATAAATAAATAAATAAATAAATAAATAAATAAATAAATAATGTGTTTAAAAATAAGATTATATATATCAGGTATGTTTTACCGAATGAATAAGAGGTACTGTGCACAGTGTGTGTTTCTATCTGCCAGGACTGGTTTTGTCAAATGACACAAAAGACACACACACATACACACACACACACACACACACACACACACACACACATTGGAAATTGGAAAAGAAATACAAAAACCTGTTCAAAAAAAAAAAAAAAAAAAAAGTAAACTTAGAAATTTCCCAAATAGTCCACATAACATTTGTTGAAGCAGAAGCATTGAAACTAATCAATAAATTGATGAGTTGTCAGCAACTAAATTAATCGCTAACAATTTTTAATGGCCAATGTATCATTTTGAATCCTCTTTTTAAGAAAACATGTCCCAAATTCTCTGATTTCACCTTCGTAAATGCGAATAGTTTCTGTTTTCTTTACTCCTGTCTGACAGTAAACTGAAAATCTTTGCGTTGTGGACATTACAAGATATTTGAGGACGTCACTCCAACACAGATCAACATTTTTCACCATTTTCTGACATTTTGTGGACTAAACAGCTAATCACTCAATCGAGAAAATGATCAATAGATTAATCGACAATTAAAATAATCATTATTTGCAGCCCTACACAAAAATGTGTGTGTTTTTTAGAAAGCAATGTGCAGGACTCGCACACACACACTCCAAGAAAAATAATAAAGAAGTACAATGCATTTGTGCCACAAACTACCAGAAACTTCCACACACACAATTAAATCTCTAATGAACTTTAAATTTTCTTAAATAGTCCTCATAACTCTTGTTGACCCAGCAGCATTGAAACAGAGCACTGTGCGCTCAGTTGATTAATCAATTTGTTATCAACTATTAAATGAATCAATAACCATTTTGATTATCAAAAATTCATTTTGAGGCATTTTTAAGGTAAAAACGTCCAAATTCTCTGATTTCAGCTTCTTAAATGTGAATATTTTCTGGTTTCTTTACTCCTCTCTGACAGTAAACTGAATATTTTTGGGTTGTGGACAAAACAAGACAGTTGAGGACATCACCTTGGACTTTGGGGACATATTTCACCATTTTCTGACAATTTATGGACCAAACAACTCATCGATTAATTGAGGAAATGACTGACAGCTTAATCTGTGATGAAAATAACCACTAGTTGCAGCGCTACACCACAGTGTCTTTCAAGAGTGCAAGCTGCAGGATTCATAATTTCAAATGACAGAAGCCACACACACACACACACACACACACACACACACACACTGCAAGACATATAGGAAAGAAACACAATGCATATGAGACACAAACTACCTGAAACTTCCTCTGCTTTCACAAAAAGTTATACTCACACACCCTAAAATGTCAAAAAAAAAAAAAAAAAAAAAAAAAATCTTCACAATATTGTTGACAAAATAAAGTGAAGCACTGAAACAGAACACTTTGCAACTTTTTGCTCAAGTTTAGAAGAAATAAATGTCGAGAAACTACTTCAAAGAAGCTTTTCTGACTTCAGACATTCAATTTAACTGCAGTCAAAATAGCTGTGACAGCAGGTGTAGCTCCAGTAGTCAACCAGAAAGTGAAGAAACCTTGCAGGTCAAAGGGGAATAATTTACAAGACTGTAACCTGCAGCTGGCAAACGGAAATTCTTGCTCTAAAACTGTGAAACGTCCCTTTTTAAAACTACAAAAACACACAGATAATGTAAAATCGAAACGACAGCAATAACTAGACGTTTCAATAATTAGCATGAGATTATTTCTAATTTAAATTCAAGTGCAGCCTCAGCAGAGAAGCAGAGTGAAGTCACTGGAAAATATCAGTGTCCTATTATGTGACAGCGCACTTGTTTTGTGTGCGCAGATCCGCGCCATGAGAAACCTCTGGCCTGAAACCTTCTGTCAAACACAAGTGTCGCGCATTAGTGAATTAATGCTCATCGACGTGGCTGCGTCTTAATGCTCGGTGACCCATCAGAGGGGCCCGGCAGCGCCGTCTCTCCTCCTCTCATGCAGGTCAGGAGCCCCAGAAAACAAACGCGTTTCAGTCTCACAGCCGCCTACTCGAGATATCACGTTGAGGTTCAATTATCAAAAAAGAGTTTCGCACTTTATCGCCTCTCCTGGGCAGAGATAAGGCTTCTAAAACGGCTTGATTTGTCACTTATTTGATTTTATGGAGCATTTTAATATAAAAATCCCACAAGAGAGGAGAGTATTTTCCAGATTTTTGACAAGAAAAAAATGAAATACATTTGGGAAGAATAATTTAGCGATTAGTACAGAGAATTATTCCCTCTAGGGAATAAGAAGTGATAATAAACTGCAACATTATCGTTGCAAAAGATGTGAATTTTAATTGATTACGCTTCGTTTGGGGGGATAAATTCCTGAGGCCCCTGTGACTAGAGGTCAAGCAGGAGGTGTCAAAATGTTTTCCAGCTCTGCCTGCAAATATACTGCACTTCACCGTGTCTCTGGCTCCTGGACGAGTTTTGCCAAAAGCAAATTTTGCTTTTTTGTACAAAATTAAACAATAAAATGAGCGTAAAAACACTGCTGAAAGAAAGGACTTAATAAAAAAGAGTTCAGATTGTTTTTACCACGCTTGACATGCGTTTTAAATGAATTACTGCATGTTAATACTGCGTTTGCCTCGAATTCTGCTCATATTCTAATTATGACTCTGCTAAATTTTGCAAACATAAAATCGACTTTTTATATTTGGCTAAACATGTGGATTAGAAGTCACTCTCAGAAGTCGTTCTCCTAAAAAGTCATACCTGCCAACACTTCGGTCACCTGACCGGTGATGTGCTGGTGATGTCCTGTAGTAAACAGGAGCTAAAAGATGAGTGAACTCTGACTTCTAATCGATGATCACCTCGAGGCAGCATGACAAGGCTTTTAAAGTGTCATTTACTTCTGAGAAATGTGACTTTACGCTAATTTTTAGGAAGCTGCTGGTATCTGATCATCATCAAGGCAAGACTGATTAGAAAGCGTGTGAAAGTTTGCGTAATTTGCAAATTCTTCACTTTTTTTTTCCTGCCAAAGTCTGACCACATAAGTGGGCCACCTGCTTAACTCACAGGTCTTATCATAGTGTGTGAAAGTAAGTGAGAGTTGTCAGACTTACCTGCCCTGTTTGGTGATAATCATCTCGGTTTGGAACTTGTGGAACTTGGCCCACAGCGGGTAGTTATTGAGCAGCGCCTGCGTCTTCCCGCACACCTGTAGCCCAGGTAGAGGGTAGAGAGGCGGCCGCTGGTAGGGCCCGTGCTGAAAGCTCGCGGGGTAATTCTCCGGAGAGGGAGAGTACAAGTCTTTGGCGGCTGTGGGAAACCCGTCTCCTGCCGTCGGGATGTAACCCTGCGCGGCTCCGCTTCTCGGCGGCGACCGCACGCCGCCGTACGGGCAGCTGCTGAGGGTCTGTGCGTAAAACCTGCCCGGCTGCGCTCCGTACCCTCCCACCGCCTGCTCCGAGTGGTACGGCAGAGCCAGCGCGTCCTGGCCGCTCTGAACAGGGTCCGGGTAGTAAAACCTCGCGTCCTGAATCCCCATTTTGAACTCGGCAAGGTCCTTGCCGCCGCGGTGGAGGTGACTGCTGATGTCGGCGTTCTTCCCGAAAGTTTGCGTTTCAGTCCCATTCAACATGCTGAGGTAGAGGTTGCCACCTATGCCGCCCATTTGCAGCCCCGCTCCCGCTCTGTGCGTAATGTCATAAGGCTCCGCTCTTGCGTCCAGTTCAATAAGAGCATGTACATTAATAAAAAAAAATAATAAGCACAAAAAAGCACAGTTATCCTCAGCTATCACTCACAGCGGGCTGACATGACAAACTTCACAAATCGGTCGGTCAGAGCCGAAAATTAAAGACAAAAAAACATCCCTCACACGCTCTCATTTGACTATTTTCATATAAACTTTTTAATTAGCCGAGCAGGTGATTGTCTTGTCTTTTTTGACGTGTGGAGTCGCTGCCAGTGACTCAAACACATGCTCACTTTTCTATCCTGTGATATACAGTATACATTTTGTAAGTGGTCATATTTTGGAGGTGTGTCTGATGCAGAGGCAGGACGTGATAGGCTCCAGATATGAGAGAGAGACGTCCCCTCATCACCACGGAGTAACTCAACACAAATTACACACACACACACACACACACACACACACACACACACACACACACACACACTGCCCTTTGAGAAGAAAAGGAAATACAGCACTGTAATCACTTTAATACGTTTTAGAAGGAAAATATTTAGATTACAGAAATGTTTTAAATTTAAAAATACAAAATAACTGCTGTAAAATTTTACTTGAATACCACAAACGCGTAATTAGGAATATTTTGTGCATTTTCGTGAATCAGCGACCATGAATAATTAATGTTATTATTATATATTTTCTATAGGCGATAGAAAAACGTTTTTTTTTCATGAATAGTGAAGTGAGCTGCAACTGAATTAACACTGAAGATAAATCAGTTCATTAAAACATCATTAATTAGGTAAAAAACAACGAATAATAATGTAATTATGAAAAAGCATCAATAATTCATTTTAGATTCATTGTATATTAATTTAACAATAAGAATAATACTACTGCGCGTTGGGTTAATAGTTTTCTTTTTCTTATTTTTGCGTCCTACCGTAAATTTTAAGACGATTGATTAATTTCGACTGTTTTTTGTCGGTAATTGGCTGTAATTTATAACCCGACTTAAAAACACTTTTTTCTCAAATTAAAGCTTATTCAAGAGCAATTTATTGTCATTTAGTCAATAAAATAAAATAAAATAAAATCAAAGGTCGGGTTTCCTTTCAGAGCTTTTTTTTTTTTTTTAAATCAATCAGTTTCTCTGCTCACAACCAGTTTCCTGGTTGAATCATCAAACCGATTGTTTTTCATTTTCTATTCGAATCATGAAACGCTTGAACAAACTTCTTTCTTTCTTTCTTGGTTTTGTTTTTCGTATTTTTGAGTTTCTTAATAAGCCTTTGACCGAGTAGCATAATGGTTTTCAAACTGGGGTCCAGAGACCAACAAGAGTCCTTCAGTGCTTTTAGGGGGTCCCTGGCAGAAAGAGGAATAAAATATTTTAACTTTCATCACAGTTTTGGAAGTTGGAACAAAAAGGAGTAGAGGAAATACAAACAGAGTTGACTGCCTTTATTGATTGTAATTTATAATGATCATAGTTTGATCACTGATTGATCATGAAGATTTTTTTAATGTCAGAGAAAAAATTGAAAAAAACAAAGAATACTTGGAAGAGATTCCTCAGACAAAATCTTCTCAAATAAGGGGCTTGTGGTCAAATGTGCATCTATGGCGGAGGATCTTTGACATGAAGAAGTTTGGGAACCCTGTTCCAATAAAGCCACTCAATATTACAGGCTATTTCAGTTGTTAGCACATAAAAAATGAAAATTAATCCAAAATAGAATACATGTGATTCAACAATATCTCTTTGGGAAACGGAACTCAAATTAAGTTTTCTAAAATGATGAAAATTAAATTTTCTTTTCCTTCTTTTACTTAGTAATGTCAACCAGCTTTTAAGAAGTTATGCAGATATTCATACCAGTTTGTACTGTAAGTACAAGAATTCAGTAAAGGCATCTAAACAAAAAAATATTTAAAGGACAGTTCACCCTCAAATCAAAAATACTTATCATGATAACATTAAACATATATGGGGAGTTTTAAATTTCTACATTTGCAAACGTTGACATCTAGTACTTCTTTTAATCTTATAAAAGTGCTTAAAATAAAAATCTAGTATTTTTAAATGGACTGCAGCTGCTTAGTTAAAGGAACAGTTCACCCTGAAATGAAAAACACATATTATTCCTCTTACCTGCAGTGCCATTTATCCATCTAGAGTGAGTTCTGAGTGGCAGCATTTTGGAGATACAGGCCGTAGAGATGTCTCCTTTCTCTCCAATATGATGCCACTCAGCTTGTGATGCTCAAAGCACCAAAAATACATTTGAAAAACTTAACAGTAGTGTCTCTTTCCATAAATCATGACCCAGTTATTCAAGCTTATCCGCAGACCTTGTAGTTGGCAGTTTTATGCAGGAACTATTTTCTCTCTACTGAACTACACTTGCCAACTGTACCACCACACTAGCTAGCAGGTGGTGCCAACGTTTCCAGCCACTGAGAGCACGAGCCTTGCATTTATGAGTAGATGCACGCTTCCTTCTGCACTGTGATACTGTTGGTGGGTGTAGTTTGGTAGAAAGAAAGTAGTTCCTACAATGAAACTGCTCACAACAAGGTCTCTCGATTATTTTGAGTAAATGTGTCATAATTTCTGGAAAGAGACATTGCTGTTGAGTTTTTTTAAATTTATCTTTTGGTGCTTTGACATTGGAGAGGAGGGACACATCTCAGAAGGCCAAACTCTGCAGCTCACACCAAAAACCTTCTAGATGGACAAATAAAGTTACAGACAAAAAATGTGTATTTCTTTTTTTATTTTGGGGTGAAGTGTCTCTTTAAGTGAAGGACTGTTTCTTTATCGGAGGTCATAAGTAACAGACATGAAAAGACCAAAAAACACCAGAAATTTCCTTTAAGGCTTGAAAGGTTTTTACTCCCAGCTCATGTCTGAAACAGGCCTTTAATATTAACGTGTTTTGATAGGTTTTAATGTTAAAATGTCGCATTTGTAGCAGCAGAGCATCTCTGAAACCCTCAGGTATATTGTTTCAGTACCAGTCAAATATGCAAAATTAACTTTCACAAACGTCTCCTGTGGTTGTCAGAGTGCCCCGTTGCTGTCGCACACACATCATTTCATTCCACCCTGGATGAAACAGAAAGTCGTTCGTCATACAGCGGCGTCCTCCGCTCTTTAAGACCTTTTAGTGGCTCGTTTGGCCGTCACAGGTCAGCCGGCCTGGACTGAGAACCTGCTTCATAAACACAGGTGAAAGAGATGACCCTGAGGTATTAGCAGCTGCATGTGTGTGACCACACACACATTAATAGATGAACCCCCCCCCGGGTGCAGATATGACACAGTTATCCCCCCTGACACTGTCACTACTCTAATCCCACTTCTTGCGTCTCTCCTAGCAAGGTGAGCTCATAAGGGCACATGCTGAAGTCATCAGTGTTGACACGGGCGGCGAGAGGGCCTCAGTGTGAGCGACAACATGGACGCCACAGCCAGCCAGGCGTGTCCACTCCACCCCCCACCTCCCCCCTCCGGCTGGAGCCACCACTTCCTCTAACCCCTGCCACCCCACCTCCCTCTTTCACCCTCCTGCTTCCGGCGGGGGACCTCAGGCCATCACCTTGTGAAGCACAATCAGCTTTCATTTGCTCCTGAATGTGTTATTAGCAGGTCAGCTGGCGCTCGTATGCATGAGGCCAAAACACGCAGGAAATGCGGTGCTTCTGACTAGGATGAAGCTTGATATAAATGCACCCTTGTGAAGCATCCAGGGGCAGTAGTGGCAGGGGCAAGAGGGGAGTTTGGACCTCCCCTCTGGCCCCCCTACAAGACTCTACAATAATCCATACTTAGTTTTCCCACTATCCTGTATTGCTCCGATTTCTGTCAAATTTTCACATTTTTTTTCCCTTCTCATTATCACAGCCTGTTTCTAGCACTTTACAGTGTGTAGCAGACCAAACCATAAGAAGAATTCCATTTTTTAAGGAAAGTTTTAAAGGAAAGGGGCATGCATTTCTGCAAAACTTGCAACGCCAGTTTTCTTTTAAAGGCAGGGCAAAAACACACATGAATACTGCAGAAGCAAATGGGGGTTTCCAAGGTGCATGGAGAGGAAGAAAAGGACTAAAAACTCTATAAAACTTGTAGGACTTTATTTGTGGACCAGAGCAAGCATAATAATATGTTAATTCCACTTCAAGAGAGACTTGATGTTCTCTGCAAGTATGTGAAAATAATAAATGCATATATCAGCATCAGCAATCCATCAAAAAATTTGATATTGTGCTTCCCTACCTGACACATTTGTGATTATCTTGTGATTTCTCACATGTCAAACTGTTCTGCTGCTGCCTGAGTTGCACATAAGTCACTCTGGGTGAGCAGAAGTTATGAAGAGTGAATTCAACTCGCAGACATGAGAGGCAGAGCTGAGCTGCAACTGGACACTGATGTAAAATCTTGACGGCTGCAAAAGAATGTAGTAAAAGCCAGTGCGGTTGGCTCGTGCACAGCGTCTGTGGGCCGACAGATTTAGACGTGATAGACGGGCACATCAGCGGATGTCTTAACATGTCTTCATTAACAGTATCACCCCGACCACTCAATTAAAATAGATGATACTTTGTCAAACGGAAGAGGTGGTGATGAGTATCAGATTGTGGGAATTACACCTTGAAATCATTAGCTGGTGTAAAATGTAACTGGAATCCAAAAATGAGTTTATTTGGTCTGTAATGAATTCCTGGCAGACTTTAAAGGGTTCGGCATGCTTCAGATGAAGAGAATGTCAGATGGTCAAACAATATCTGAAACCTCCTCAAACTGGGGACATTTTTTTTTGTCACTTTCAGAAGCCTAAAATTACACAAGATCGCCCCAATTCAGGAAGTGGTGTCCAGGTGTGGATGTGAGAGAAAGGGCAGAGTTCAAACTTCTCTCTCGAGCCTGCTGCTTTTTGCATTTTTTTAATACCACCTCAGACACTTTTTGTGTGCACACCCACAACACTGTCCCCACCAAATTAAGTTTATATGCACCAAATTAGAAAAGAAATGTAAACATAATGGAGGATATCAAACCAACCGTATTTAATTTAAAAAAAAAGTCTTGCACACTACATGGAATACTGCAAAATTATTAAACATCTTTTTCTTTATTTAAGCACTGGTAGCACTTGGTTAAGATCAGGGAAAGATCATGATGTAGTTTAATACAGAAAAAGTCAGCAGTGATTTACAACATAACATAATTAAAGCCACAATCTTTCCCTGACTGTGACCAAAGTGCTTTGGTTCCCTAAAGCCTTCATGTGAATCCTTAAAGGCATAATATGCGACATTTTGCTAAAAACAAAAAAGAATGTATGGACAATAATCACTTGTGACTCACTAGATGTGTGAGGTGGTGGCTCTATCTGCAGAGACCCTGCAGCCCTCTGCCTGTATCTCCAAGCAACCATCAAGCAATTCTGTCTTAAACTCCAGAGTCAAATTACTCCAGTGTCATATAAATGCAGCGCTCAATTCACTTCAAATAAAAATGAGTGTAAATAGATGTAGAATTTCTCCGATTTCACATAACTGCTTTAACCCACTGTGCGCTACTCGCTCAGTACAAACAGCAGACAGACACAGTTAGATACTAGCTGATGAACACAGTGGAACATGTAGCAGCTAAAGAGCCAGATATTTCCCTCAGGAGTTGGTGGAGACCAAAAATGGAGCTAAAAGAGAGTGAATACTGGACTTGTTGAATGTTGGTCCAAGTCTATTGGATGTGCAAATAAGCAAGTGTTTGCTCACAAATCAACTTAAAATATGTGAATGCTGTGTTTACAATTTGTTTTTGCCCAAAGTAGCCCAAAGACCAAATAAAACCATGTTATTGCAGGTTTAAGGCTACGGGAACTTTGTCATCATGATTACAATGATGACCAATTCAAACCAGCACTGAGTGTTGGTTGGAAACGGTAAAGAAACAACAGTCTACAGAGTTAAACCTCAAATTTTTGTTGATCCATCCATAGGCATAGCTCTTTCGGTATTATTCGATATTTAGAACTAATGCATTTGATCCCCCACCAGTAAAAAATGAAAGTAGCATAGGACTTTGAAGAACCTTTTCCCAGAGTGCTAAGGAGGTTAGCTCTTCAGTGCTATCTGTTCGTCAGCAGGATTAAGGAAAAACTACTGGCCTGATGTTCATGGAACTGTGCAGCATGGGCCAAGGAGGAATCTTGGAGCATATCCAAAACACGGAGCGGATAAACAAATTATTTTTCACTTTCGTTAGCATTGCAAAATAGGGCATTTTGCCTCTGTGGAGGTCTGCATTCTGCGAGTACCATGGTGCCTGTTTTGTGTTTTCCTTTACATGAATACAAACATTCCTGCTATAAATTGATGCAGAAAAGGCACAAATAGTGCATAAAAAAATCTCAGAAATGCAGGAAATAAAGTGTTTAATTCTCAGAATTTCCTGAGGGAAGCCCTGCCTAATAGGTGCCCCCTCAGTGCTGAAACAAAACCTATGCCCCTGTGGACATCATGGACAAGAGTCATCGTTCTACAGCCGCTAGAGGTCTTAGTCATGGGAACATAACCAAATGTTGTTTTTGGAGACTTTCTGAAACGACTCTAGCTCTCGTTTTTCTTGGGCTCACAGTTCTGCACGAAGACTTTCTCCTTCAGGTGTGTTTGGATGAGACTTTGTGCACATGAGTTTGTCTGAGGACTGGACCTTTAAGGCAGGTTTAAAGTTTTGAGGTTGACACCACTTAGTTTACAGCTTGTTCGCGCTGAATCTGCACTGGAAAGGCCCACCAACCCCCATGTGAAACCTGAGGAGGCTACATGTTGCTCTAACTCATGACCACAATGTTCACTATGTCAAACTCATATATGCCTGTTGTTAATATGCACTTCCTATATACTGTATTTCAGCCACAAGTGTCTGAGATGAAACCACTTTCTAACTTCAAAATAATATTAATTCCTGCAGTGTTTTTGTGCATTTTTTCTGCTATCTTCCCTGCTGATGTTTTAAGTCAACCGTGCCTTTTGGGTGCATAACCCCACGGCCATAAATATCTGTGTCTTGACATTGCGCCGATGTGGGTGGGCATGGCATGCCTGACACTGAGTTCACAAATCAAACCCAATGCACAGGCTGAGCTGTGGCATTCATTACACTTGAACACCAGTTTGGCGCTTGTAGCAAGCAGACTAATTAAAAGATATGACGTTACCGTCGCGCTGAACGAGAGGTTTATCACTTGCTTACGAGGGGAAAAGACTCAGCAGTCCTGAGATCATAGTTGAAGAAGTTGCTCCCAACTGTGATGCACAAGGACTTAAAAATCTGATGTCATCATGCAGATGTTCTCAATTATTTTATCTTGTGAACCTTACTGTCACATTTGACTAGAAAGCTGAGATTCTTGTATAGATTCAGTGACCCCAACTGTATTCATATGTAATGTAGCCATTTCATTGTAGTTAGACCATTTTCTGAAGAATTTGAAGCTTTGAAGCTCAACCTCACTGTATGAAATGACCTGTAGTGACCTCTTGGATAATCACAGCTTAATGAAACTTCACAACCACAAACTAGAGACCCGGGACATTCAGAGGACAGATGGCTTTCCTATGTATTGACAATAACGGGGTCTCTGAGCCATTCCAAGAACAGAAGTGCTCGCTGTTCAGCTGCTGAAAAGTGGAATTCTGTGTGCAGTGCAACATCTGTGCAATAAATGGTATCAGCCCAAAACCTGCTGCAATGAGCATCGGATTCCCCATCATATACTTCAATCATAATGTCCTAATCCCTTATACCCTCTAAACCAGGGGTTACCAAATGTTTCCATATCAGGAACCTCATGAATAGTCCTACATAAGACCATCGTCCCCCCATTTGAGAGCATTTTGTCTTAAAGAATTGACTCTTAGTAGTTTTTATTCATTTAATTTTTGTTTGAGGATGATAAAGTCAATGATCAGTCAATGATAAAACTAGGATCTCTATAAATTACTAATCAATCAAAATGGTTGACCCTATTTCTTCCCTTGTTGTTACAACTTGCATAAAAAATAAGAAATGTTAAAATATTCTTAGATTCCTCCTTTTGCTGAGGAGCTCCTAAAAGGCATTCTGTTGGTCCCCAGAAACCAGTTTGAAAACTACTGCTCTAAACTTTCAAAACTTTAATGGAAAACACAATACTGTTACACCTTTTTTTTTTGGATTTTTGACTGGAAAATCAAATTAATCATCAACTTCCCAGCTTTCAGATGATAAAAACAATTTGATTAATGTTGACCTGCTATCGTCCCCTAAAGACCCTTGTCCCCCTCAAAAAAAAAAAAAAAAAAAAAAAAAAAGACAAAAATGGGTCCATACTGTCATGGAAGAGGATTTAGAAGGGAGGTAATGTTACAGAAATACTTAAAAGTATAATTTATTCCTTGTTTTGTCTAAAATACCCAGTTGTTGCTCCCTTGTTCTCCACAGTCTTGTTCTGTTACACTGTAAACCCAACATATGCTATAAAGACTAAATCATGAGGGGTACTTCTGCCTCTACCCTGTGCTGAGGTGTTGACAAGTTTATTGAAGACGATGGTAAAAATGTGATGAAGCCTGGCTCTGGTTCGTGTGTGCGAAAGCAGCGCTGGGAGCAGGTGTTTGGACGCTGTGAGAACGGAGCAGGAGTGAGGACGTCCCTCATAATCACCGTGTAAACGTTTCTCATTAGCCCGACTTAACCGGAGCTCAAGACTCTCCAAAGTGGCTCCTGACGAACGCCTTCCTGTCTGAGGCGCTCCGTGGCACCGGTTCATAATTAACGCAACATATGTTTATTCAAATCTCCGCACGGGGTGTGAAAGAGGGCTTCAGGAGGCACCACCCACCGAGGCTGTGAAAACAGAGGGTGGTGGAATTAAGTGAGGAAAGAGAGAATGGAGATATGTTGTGAGAGCGAGATAGAGAAGATAGCACTTATTGCTCAGCGGAATTCACACTCGATAGCTCCTGAACCCTCTGCGAAGTGCAAATGTATTCCTCAGCAACCCAGAAACAAACAAGCTGCCACTTCCTTAGCCTATAATTAGCTGGTAATCAATGCTGGGTGGGTTTCTGTCCTGTCAGACGTCCCCAGCCAACGAGGGGCAACACTAGACCTGCAGCTGTACTCTCAGGTCTCAGATGACAATCCAACGTAAAGAACATTAAGCTTTCGGAAAGTGTTCCTCGCTCATCGGCGTTTACTGAAAAAAACATGTAAACAGGATGCACGTGTTAGATTTTTATGCAAGTTCAAGTAAGGCTCTGCAGCTTTATTTTCATATGTGAGCTTTTTGGGGGTATTTCAGAGGTGGTAAACACATTCTTTCAAGTACAGATATGTAAAAAACAAAGAAGAAGAGTGAAAGTGGAAGTAGTGATTCAACTTCTTTACTCAAGTAGAAGTGAAAAAGTGTAGGCTCTGAAATGTACTCAGTGTATAACAGTAAAAAGTTGTCCTCTGAGGGACATTTCTTCCAGATGTTTCTGTGCAAAGCTAAATGAACCTCACCTTTTCTCCACGGTTGAGTCTCCCTCTGTCTGCTTCGTATAGTTACATCTTTTATCTCATTTTTGTCTTGTTATGCTTTGTTATGTCTTTTATGTCAAGTCGGTAACAAAGTACTTGTACTTGGTTATTTCCCTCTGGAGTATTTTGTAAAATGTGAATAAAAATCTCCACCTCCCTGATCCTCAGTGGAGGTCATAGACGTCTCCACTGGCACATGTTGTGGTGTGACACCCCCAGACATTTGCCACTTTCTCTCTGAGCTTGTTTAAGAGAGGGGAGTGTTGTGGTGGGAGAGTAATGGGACAGTGTGCACTCTCTTGTTGGCCTATGAACCCTCGCTAACCCCTATAAACACAGAGAGGGCGAGGGTAGGCTTAAGGCAACAAGCAGCAGCTCTCAGGCGCTGACACTCCACCGTGACCTCTCAGTCTGAAAATATCAAACGCCTAAAACCTGCCACAACCCGATATCCTTTTGATTAGCTTGGTTTTCAAGGTTAACACTTTGTTTCCTAGAACAGATTCTGTGGAGAGAAATGGGAGGCACTTATTGATTGTCGCTGTATTACCTACAGTAGATGGCGATCAGCATGTCCCAAACTTTGGAGAAATAGACAGGAAGAAGAGCATGAAAGCTGTGGGCAGGGACAGCAGCAAAAAGGGCACATCTAAAAAATAAATCTACACTATATTTGGAATATTTTTACTGCTTTATTTTGCAGCAGTAGACCAGAAACTCCTGTGTTCTGCAAGGTATCACAAGTGTTCTTGATTTTTGTTGCTCAAAACGGTCAATTTTTAAACTAAATACAGACTTGTGAGACTAACAAATTAGTTTCAACTGACTTCCTTAAAGGGAGAGTTCACCCCAGAATCAAAAATACATATTTTTCGCCTAGCCTGTGGTGCTATTTATCCATCTAGATTGTTTTGGTGTGAGTTGCATAGTTTTGGAGATATTTTCTGCAGAGATGCCAACCTTTTCTCTAGTATAATAGGACTACATGGCTTTTGGTGTTCAAAGCACCAAAAAAAATAAATTTTCCAAAAATCATGGCCCAGTTACTCCACAGACCTTGTTGTGTGCAGTTTTTAATGTAGGAACTACTTTTTCTTTTGTAGAAAAGAAAGTAGTTCCAGTAGATTCTCCTGCAGAAATAAAGTAGTTCCTCAGTGAAACATCTGAACTTTCCCTTTAATGCTGTTTTTGACACCAGTGATCGACATATCTCGATTGATTGTCTCACAGGAAACTCTTTGCAGCTGTTAGACAGGCAGTTCTCTCTTGTATAATGTTACTTCTGTCACTTTCCAAGTCTGCAAAATGTTTTTTTTGTGATATCATCTCGAGGTCATCGTTCAGTCAACCATATTCAGCGTTAAAGCTGAAGCGAAAACTAATCTGTGATTGATGCACTACTGTCCCAGAGTTACATCAGCTACATTTTCTGGGTTTGCACACGTCTGACTCATGGGACTGTGGGTGCAACACACTGATCACAGACTGGGGCATGTGTCAGAACTCTCACTATGACTTTCAGGCATTTAAGTTAATCTCTAAGTTTTCCTGAAAGTCTGATTAGCTAATTTTAAACTGACTGAAAGGAAGCCAGCAATAATGTTTCTGTCAGCTCACAAATTTCTCAGAAAAACCATTTAGAGTATATCAGCTTTTCCAAATGTTTTCCAAAGTACCTGTACTTTCATGATGCAAATTCATAATGCAAAATAAATATAATAATAGATTTTTACTTTTTCTCCCTACATTTTAACACAAATATCTGCACTTTCTACTCCTTACATTTTGAAAACAGGCTTGTAACTTTAGTTTTAATGCCTTTGAGGGGAATTTTGACCTTTTCCAATTTCTTGGTGTTGCAATCAGTGCCACGACAAACGTAACAAGATTAAACAGTCAAGGGAGTCCTGACTGCAGAGAAAAGGTGAGATTCAGTTCATTTTGCACAGAAACAGGTGGTAGAAATGTGCTTTAATGGGCTACTTTTTACTCTTATACTTTTATACAAGTATTTGTTCTTCTACTTGAGTAAAGAATGTATGCACTTTTGCTCCCTCTAGTAATAGATGAGGTATAATGTTAAAGTTTTGGGGTTGTCCAGTGATTTAGAATGATAAGTTGGAGAATTCACAACTATAAATGGTCAAAGTGAAAGCAGCAGAGGAGGAGGTGTCCTAAATGTTAGTTCCTGATATGGATCAAGCTCCAAAAACACAGGATCCTACACTTAGCATAATGCAACCTTTTCATTAGACCCTCCCTGCCTGGTAAATTGGTGGTCAAGTGAAGAGATGGAGTTTAACTATCTCAGGGTCTCATTCATAAGTGACTCACTCGTGGTCACAATCTTTGGTTAGTGACTGACAGAATGAGATGGATACAAGTGTCCAAAATGAGTTTCCTGTGACGGGTGGCTGGGCTTAGCCTTAGAGCTCAGATATCCGGAGGGAGCTCGGAGGAGATCTGCTGCTCCTTCGTGCCGAGAGGAACCAACTGAGGTGGTTCGGGCATTTGATTAGATTTCCTCTGGAGGTTTTCCAGGCACGTCCAATCGGGAGGAGACCCGGGTTAGACCCTGGAGGAACGACATGTCCAATCTGGCCTGGGAATGCCTCAGGATCCCCAGGAGGAGCTGGAAAGCATTTCTGGGTATACAAATACCTTGCTTAGCTTGCTGCCACCGTGACCCGACCCCAGATAAGTGGGAGAAAATGGATGGAGCGAGTGGGTAATGTAATGCATTAAATGCAAAGACATAATTAAAAGATGAGGCCACTGGGAATATCAACATTTTCCTTAGACATTTTATGAAAATTCCAAGAAAAACTCAACTAAAAACAGAATATATTAAAGTTGTAATAAGTAGAATTTGTTAGTTGCTGTTTGTAAAGCCATCATAAAGATAGTTGATTGTTCAGTTTCATTCACAGGATGTCAAATATTGGCATTTTGGGTTGGTAAAGTGTCCTGAGCACAGCAAAATAACGTATGGGTGGAGGGCAGGGTCTTTCAGAATACAAGCACCACTCCACACTTCTGGTGGGTCGCAGGTTTTGACTGAGAGGGATTATTTCTGCATGATTCTACGCATTGTTACTCGGGAAAATCCGGCATAGGTTGTCTTTAACCTACCACCCACCAAAAAATGAGCATCCTGGATAGGTAAACAAACACGTAAAAACTCAAGAACTCATTCTTTTTCTTTTGCTTTCAGAAAATCTCCACTTTGGGAGGTTGTGAATACCACTTTCTGTAGTAAATCTGTAGTCTGAAAGCCCACCATGATGAGAAAATGGACCGTTATGTGTAAAATCTGTAAAGTTTTCCTTCATTACTGTGATAATTTGAAACTAAATTATATTACAGAAAAAAGAGGTGCACAGGGAAAGTATATATAGGTTTCACTGTAAGCACATAATAGATTTGACTTGTGAGCCACAACTTAAATAAACTTGGATTTGACTGATGGCCGGTGTTGCTTTCAAGCCCAGCCATAGCTGTATTAACTGGTGCTCTAATGTAGGTACATTCATGCTGGGCTGTGCATCTGGGGCCCGCTGATCCATGGGAGGTCCTGCACATGAACACACAACACTGGCAGCTTTATGTTACTCAGACAGACAGCACAGTGCACAGCTATGACAAAACAGGGCAGCTGTGCACTTACATACATTCCACTGCCCTGCTCCATGAACGCAGATCAACCCCCCCACCCACCCTCCAAAACATCGCCAGGCTTCCCCTACAGGCACCATACCTCCCAGCACCCCTCGCCCCTACCCTACACCCACCTCATATGCAGACAGACGCCCCACCTCAGCCGCCGTCCGCTGGCCGTGCCCTCTGACTACATTAAGAAATCATCGCCCTTGTCAGGTTCAAGCTGACCCTGCTATACTAAGTGCTACTGTCAGGGTCAGCTGGTGCAGGGGGACCTGCAGCTACTGTTGGGGATTTAATTACAGACACGTATGAAGCCTATAGAAGGACAGAGAGCATTATGGAACTCGGGGTTACTTGCCTCATGGAGACATTTTGTGATTAAGACTGAAATTGTGAATGAGTGGTTGTGGTTGTGCAGTTGTGTTTCGATTGGCCAGTGGCTGAGAGTATGTACTTGGCCTGTTGCCAGGTTCTGATCGTATGTTTTCATGTGAGTAAGACAGAGAATATGGAGGCGGGACCGACTGTGTCCATGATTTTGTGCAGAACTCAACCTAATGTAAGCATTTGGTGAATCAGTGTAAATGTGGTGTGTTTATGAAAGAAAGCAGGTTAGAGGGGTAGTTCAGATTATTTGAAGTAGGGTTATTTGAAGAATTTATGGGTAGTATTACCTACAGTAGATTCTGGGTGACACGCCCCGAATTTGGGGAAGCAGACAGGATTACCAGCATGGAAGCTGAGCGATGTCCTGCACTGGACAGGGTCAGTAGCAAAATGTGTTTTAGCCACTTAATGGACCTTTCTTCTCTTTTTAAGTAATTTAGATGGACCTTTCTTCCTTTTTAAAGTGTAGTTTAAGTTTTCTTAGGATACTTTCACTGCTTTACATTGCCATCAAACAGCCTTTTCCAGTGGGCAACTGCCATTATACAAGAGTATAGAATATCACTCTCTCTGGCACAATCATGACTCCTTTTGCGAAAGCGGTATTTTACCTTGCAGAACACAGGAGCTGATGTTTGTTTGTGTTGTTGTGTGACTTTGTGTGACTTCTGTCTTTTAAAGTGTTAGTTTGAATTCACCAATTACAAAAACGAACTAACCGAATGAGGAAACTGTAGATCAGCTGGTCTTGTGTTCTGCGAGGTAGAATAGCTGATTTTGCAAATGGAGTCTGGTTGGTTTGGAGCAGAGGTCTACAACCTGCAGCTCTTTCGCCCCTCTCCATTGGTTTGCTGTGGGCTTCGACAAAAAATGATATGGTACTGAATAACATTAGTTCATTTTGAAACATTTTAATTTTCAGGGGCTACACAAATGCAGTCCATTTTACCATTTCCCATATTCAGGGCCTTTTCCTCTAAATTTTGTCAGTGTCTTGAGACTCCCTTGACTAGCTATGGATGCTAAAGTCTCAAATGAAAATAGAGATACTTTAATAGTTTAATAGCAGCTTCTTCTTCTTTTGTTCTTTCATTTTTTAGCCAAAAATGCCTCTTTTTAGAGTAATGGTTGCAGACAAAGTAAAGGCAAGGTAAAGTGGTGAAAATAATTTGACTATAGTGTACACTTCAACTGTTTTTAGGTGGGTAAAAGATGTTTTGCTGCTGACCCTGTCCACAGCAGTACATTGCTTAGCTGTGGTCTCCAAACCGGTGGCATGCTGACCACCATCCAAAGCAGGTAATGTTGTTTATTTTATGATGCTCAGCTAACTTAATTAAGTTATTTAGAGCACGGAGAAGTACAGTGTGTTTTCCCTTCAGTAACAAGCTCTGTTGTCTTTGTTTATCCAGCTGTACATCAGCTGCCTCTCTGAATAGACACTTCTTCTAATGCCTAATTATCAGACAATAAATCCCGCTGGACCAGGTGTCAGGTGCTGTCGACTCAGCCAAGGATTTCCGTGGGTTCGTGTCACCTATCCAGTCAAAGGCACCGTCTGTTTGTTTAATCATCGATCGACTCTTATACAGGTTCAGGGCACCCACATGGTTTCTGTTGTATCACTCTGCCCTCCTAATCCCTTACTGACGCTTGAGAAATGGCTTTATCATCCTTGAAGTTACTGTAACTGAACTGTTGGAATTTGGAGGATGTTCATGAGAAACCAGCAGAAATATGAGATGCTAAACTCTGGCAGTGAAATATTAGGTGAATTCACATTTCCTGAAAGGAAAAAAGTGCTTTTTCTGCAGCCAAAAGCTTTTTGCCGTACCTCTGTCAACCTGACCCTGATTAAAAGGGTGAGCTGCCACATTTTAGCTTCAGATTATCAAAGTGGCCACTTGTCGTCCTTGCAGTCACATTGACCCACATATTTCCTTGCCTTGGCCCATTTTTCCACTCTCTACCTCTGACACCTCTGCCAGGTCCTTGTTATATTTAGTCACTGCCACGAAGAAACACTGCTGGAAGAGAGTGCTTCACCCAAGAGGGGAGAAGCAGAGAAAAGATGACGTAACGATGCACCCAGTGTTCTTAAACCTCCATCATCATTTTTGTTTTCCTCTTGTGGACAGCTGAGTTTGGCTCAGGGGGGACTGGAGGGGCCGGGGTCACTGCGATCCAACCCTGCTGAAAGAGCTGACAGTGGTCTGTCAGAGAGGGAGACCTGATGAGTTTTCACTGACCCACTCTCACTCAACCAGGCGGTCCTCTTCTACATCTCACTAGTGTGTCACAGCAACAGCTTCATTCTCTACTTTGTGGATGGATGTCTGTAGAAAACTTTGTGGACATCAATTTCATTCTGGACCAAAGTAGCTGAATGACACTTTAGCAGACCTACTAAAATTTCCTTCAGTAATCCTGGTAGCAAAAAAAAAAAAAGCAATATGCAGCAATTTTGTCTGCAAAATGAGTCCTGCAGTCCAAATAGCGAGTTGGAGCCATAGACTGTACATTAGATAGGTTGAAATCCAAGTTGTTTCCCCAAACTTGAGGAAGCTCAGGCAGGCTGCAGGAACATTGCAAGAGTGCAAGGCAGGTGCAACATTGTAAGTTGACATTAACAAGTGACCACGAGTCCTGCACCGAAAGCTGAATCAGCTGTTTGTAATTGTTGATGTAAAGCTAAGTTAGTTATATTGAAAACAAAAGCCCCACTGCTCTGAAAATACACACTCTGGAGTTGGAGTTCAGACAGACTCCATTAGCATATTGCTCAATTTAACTGTTATAAATATAACTGGGGATTTTTTTATGACTCAAAAACAGATACTTACTTATTCAGCAAATAATCAGCATTAATTTGAATTCTAATAAACGTGAAATGGGCGAACAAAAACAGTTGCTCAAGCCTAGAATAGAAATTTCACAGGGGGGGTGAAACATTTTCAGAAAAACGAGTATTTCAGCTTCTCTGATAACATTTCATGGTCATTTTAGGATTTATTTCAGTAAATATATGGCAGGTTTTTCCTTGATTGACTTACTGAGAATGTGTTGAAAGAACGTGTTGATGTTAGCTGATTCAGGACCTGAAGGGAAATTCATGGATTTGCACTTTTTAAATTACAGTCTTTTAAATATTGGGGGCTTAAGGGAAGGTATCAAGTAATTTCAAGTCAAAAGGCTCAAGTCCAAGTAAGTCATGAGTCATTGGTGTTAAAATCCAAGTTGGAAGTCTATTTAGTTTAATTCAATTCAAGTCTAAAGTCCCCTCTGTTATTTGGGTCATGGTAATGAATGTGGCCTTCATGGCCTTTGTTCCTCTCCCACACTTATTCCACTGTCATTTCTAAGCCCTTTGATTTTCATTTGTGTACAGACACAAACAGTCTCAAAACTGTAGAGAAAAATGCATTTACATGGTCATCTGGGTATTGGAATTCAAAAACACTCAGATGACAGCGGGTCACGCCAACGCTATCAATTAATCGAGAAAACAGATAAAATCAGAGACTTATATATTTATTATCTCCCAGTCCAAGGTGCACTTCAAACTTTTGACCATTCTTGCATCCTAACTCGGTCTTTGAAGAACACCGCCTGAGAAGGTGCAGCAGAAAATTACTTTTGAAGAAAATCTGATCTGAACGTTGTGTTAAAATAATCCTGCCCCCTTGCTCCTTAACATCCTGCGAGCTTGATGCTGGGGGCCTCGATATTACAATCACTGTAATGAAGCCGGGATTGATTGAATGATTGGCAGCTCGAGACATGTGCGATGAATGACCTGAGCCGCGGATTTAATGCACAAACACAGTGATGGACACGATGTTCTGGGGTATGTGAAGCCACGGAAAGTGCAGAGGGGTTAAAGAACAAGAAGCTAAGACCGATGTGTGTGTGTGTGTGTGTGTGTGTGTGTGTGTGGGTAGCCCCTGTTTGTTTCACTCGCTCCTGGGCGAGCACTGGCATTTGTGTGCAATGTGTGTAATGCGAGTGTGTGTATTTGAGTGGCAGGAGGCAGAGGGGCACTGCTAGGGGTGGTCAAACACAACAAGTGCAGGAGGAAGAGGAGGAGGAGGAGGAGGAGGAGGAGGAGGAGGAGGAGGAGGAGGAGGTGTAGTGGTACTGAGGTGGTGTAGCCTATATGTATGTGTGTGTTGGGGTCCAGATCAGACACGTTTAGCTGGACATTCTGGCTTTAAGCGGCGTTTCAGCTGACAACAACTTGCCAACCAGAGGTCTTGCCTGCCACCGCCACCACCTCAGTCCTCTGATTCATCTGGCCCTATCAGTCCACTGCTATCTGTATCAATCATTAGAAATCATTTATTTTTAGTGGGATGTGGCCTCTCGCCCTCCTTGCTGCCCTCTTGCCCCCTGCGGGCCCCCCTCTGCCTTGGAGCCCCGCACTAATGAGTGTCAATCTGGAGGGCTGTGGCACTTTTACTGCAGACACCTCCCCTGACAAACGCAGGGCTTCAGTCAACATGAATCATGCACATGGACGGCAGCAAAAGTGACAACCGTGCCATCCGCCGCCAAACCCCTCCCCCGTTTCCTCCAGAGCCATTTAAAAGTTTGTTCATAAAAACAAGAACATCTTTTCTTCTTTTCATGCATCTCTTCTTCTTTGCAAAGACTGTCTATATTTACTATATAGTTCACTATATTGACCCCGCATCATTTCATCTGAATGACCAAATTCTGAGTGGGAACTTTATGCACAATATATAGTTTTGCCCTTAAAGATTCCCACGTTGGAATTAAAAAGTAGTGTCTACATACACACCGGTTTCTAACAATCCCACAATGCAATGTGACACATTTAAAGGTCCAGTATGTTAGATTTATGGGGTTCTATTGGAAGAATAGGGCAGAAATTGAAGTGCAGGTTCAAAGCACATGGTGCAGTGGTTCTAATTCATTCAAGGAGAGTCCAAATCCACCTTTGCAGTCTTGTGGCATCTTGCACAGGGGTATCATGCCATGTCCTGCCCCCTGCCCTCCTGGTGCACAGCAGGATACCCCTATCAGCTGTGCACAAGTGCCTTGATTAAATCATGGGTGAGTTTAGGCCAAATGCACAATAAACCAATCAGAATGTCAGTTCTCATCACCTTTAAGAAATAGGTATAGACAGATCTCCTGGTTCTAGAAATGAAAGCGCAGGTTTCATGTGTAAAAAATTTTTTATATTATGTTAACACCTGCAAACAGTAATAAAATAAATAAACTGTAAAAGTCATGCAGATATAGCATGTAACTGGTTATATTTTACGCCAAAGCACCTTGAAATTACTTGTGTTTTATCATTTATTTCACAATCAACATTATTATGCAGCTCCACTGTCTGAAGCTCCTGAAGATGGAGCTGATTGGCAGGAGTAAAGAAGAGGAGTGAGGAGCTGGGCAGAGAGATGGTGCCGCTGAGAAGAGAGACAAGCTGACCCATCCTGCTGCGAAGCTCCAGCACCCACTTGAGCTGGATTGAGGTGCAGCTTCAAGGGCAGTCTGGGAAACCTCATGGATGCAGTCGAGTCCTTCCATCTCCTTCTCCTTTTTCTCTTCATCCTCACCTCCTCCTCCCACCCTAGCTCCTCTGTCCTGCTAACACTACTGTGGATTATTGTTGTTAAATCCTTGTTTTTTCTGGATCCTAATAAACATGCAGACACAAACACTTCAGCTGCTCCAGCTGTGCTGCTGATTGATCTGTTAATGACAGCACTGATCCCGTCACATTTGAATTTTGCAGGTTTATTGAGATTTATTAGGCTTTATAATTATTATGATTCCTTATTCGTTATTGGTGAGAAAAATGTTAGAGAAACATGCACACACTTGTTAACATAAATGAAAGGTGAATGAAGATGTACCATTTGCTATCTTGTGCAGACGGATTGGTAGCTTGAGGTGCCAGTTAACCTCCTGGGCACTGCTGAGGTACCTTTGAGCAAAGCACCAAACCTTTAACTCCTTGGAGTACCTGATTCTGCCCGATATTTCATGCAGCAGCCCCGTCTCTGACATCTCTTCACTGATGCACATGTATGTCTGGCTTGTGCATTTGTATGCTTAGGCCCCTGTGTGCAGGAGGGATAAATAAAGTACACATTCTTTGAATGAAAGTTGAGCAATTACAAAGTCAGTTGGATTCATCCTCTGGGGATCATGAATTTGTCCAGTGTTTGTCAAGATATTTAATTCAAAACCACAAATGCCACAGACAAGATGCTGCGACAAGAAAAGTCAGCTACTTTATCTGGAAACCCTAAATATTTGTACAAAATTTATGGCCTGCAAGTGGCGCTAAATGTCAAAGGGTGAGGATTTACACCCTGGGCACCATGGATACTTGTACCAAATTTCATAACAATCCATCCAATAGTTGTTGAGATATTTCAGCTTGAGCTGAAGTGGTGGATTGATCAACCAAATGTCTGACCAATTGTGTTTCTCAAAAATTGAACGAACTGAAACATGGATTTTGGTATCCTTTTCTTGTACAGTGTAGTTTACAACAATCCATGTATCAGCTGTGGAGGACCTCAGTTTTGCAGGTTCAATGTTTGTGTTGCTGTTTTATTGATGGTATTGATGTGCAATTAGCATATGAGGTCAATTTGTGGTCACAATTTGGACCACAGTCCCCCCTCCCTGGCACTCAGTTTGCACGCCTGACATGACTGTTTGATGGCTTCCACTCAATGTGATGTTGTCATGATGGTTTGAACTTTGTCAGCTCTGTTTTGGTGTTACAGCAACATATCGTAGGTATCAGAATTTCTCAAATTGACGTTTGTCTCTGAGTGTTTAAATGATGCTCCTGTGAGTGCGCATGTGTCTATCCTCTGTGTTCCTTTGATTCTCGGGATGTCGGTGTATTCTAGTAACCGGGCAGACGTCAGAAATCTATTCTGGATGACCGCTGCAACAGCCGGCCAGCAACAGCAGCAGCAGCAGGGGGAAGGAATGCCGTCTGTCCGGAGGCCTGGACAGAGTGATCGCTGATCCTGTCGGAGGAAGCGGAGATGGCGGCTCTCCTGTTTCATGGGTTGTGGAAGAGAGAGAGAGAGGGAGGGGGAGTGAAGAGAGGAGAGAAACGGGGGAGTTGGACTGGGGACATGACACTCATGAGAGGGAGAGAAAACAGGGAGAGTGAGAGTGGTGTTGGTGGTGGTGTTGGGAGGGGAGGAGGGCTGAAGGCATTTGGTTTGGTGCCAGTCGAGCCAGCTTTCTGGCATGCCGCATTCCAGGAGATCAACACCACGGTGTTTCCTTTCACCCCCAACCCACATCCACCACCCTGCAGCCCACCCCAAAAGCCCCAGCACCATTTTTTCCCAATAAATCTTTATAGAAAAATAAAAATAAACCAATAACGTGTTATAATCTGCACAGCCAGGCTCGGGTCATAATAGATTACATGTAACAAGATTACATATTCTGCATACAAAAAAGGTAACTGTACACCATTACAGTTTCAGCTACAAAAAAGATACTTTTAGTAAAAATGGGGATTATTAGTAGAATTACAATTTAAAACTAAAGAATAATACACCATACTGCACAGTGCACACAGAGCTGTCAATTCATTATTATGGCCTCAAACTAAAACACTTACAGCTGCAATGATTAATCTATTATAATTTACTATTAAATAAATCTGCATCTATTTCGATAATCAATTTTAGTGTTTTGAGTCCTTTTTTTAAGAAAGAAATGTCCAAAGTCTATGAGCTTCTTCTTCTTTCAGCTTCTTGAATGTAAATATTTTCTGGTTTCTTTACTTCTTTACAACAGTGATTAACATTTATCACCATTGTCTGACATTTTCTAGAAAATGATCAACATATTAATCAATAAATAAGATAATTGTTACTGTAAAGACTTGGAAAAATAGGTCCAAAGATGTGGGGCACACAGACAGATCACGAACGTCCAAACTTATTTTTCAACTAACAAAACTGTGGCAAGATTAATTAATAATTTTTAGTCATTTTTTAAAGAAAAAAATATATATAAAAAAAAAAAAGTGAATATTTTACTCTGAGAGTAAACTGAACATTTTTAAGCTGTGGACAATATAAGACATTTGAAGACGTCATCTTGGACATTTTATGAACCAAACTACCAATCAATTAAGTGAGAAAATAACCGATTAATCAATGATGAAAATAATGAGACATAGCTAATATTTTGGTCATAGAAGACAGATGTTGCCTCTCCATGAAGCCTCTTAAATCAACGGGCAGAGATTTGGTGCATGTGAGTTGGAAATGCTGGCTGGCTGACAGATCAGGTTTTCAGTAGGGTGATTAGAGAGATAAGTTTCTTGAAAGAGGAGTTTGATATCAATACATCAACAGATGATTGTCACTCATCCAAACCCATGTCATGGAAAGATGCTGATCATCACACTGACGTAATTTGTGTCGCTGACAGTAGTGTCAGAAGGACTTTGGAAGGGCTTGGAAAATTTTCAAGACTTTTCCCGCTTTTTGGCTGGCATCCCTGGCGCGAGCCACTGCTGACATGTGTAGGATGCCCTGATGGTCTAGCGGTTTGGGACGCTGACCCTGTAATTGAAATATCCCTGGCCTGAGCCTGGCCAGGGATCTTTGTTGCTTGTGACCTGACTGGCCCTCCAGCCCACAACCCTCATTTTCTGTCATCTCTCTGCAACATTTTTATACCTTTAATACAACTCAAATTTTAAAAAAAGTTGTGTTAAACATAAGCAGAAGCAGTGAAACGCAAGTGATTCCCGAGTGACGCTCCCCCAGCAACATCTTTTAAACATCATCAGAATTTGTTTTTCTTTTCGACATAGACGAGTCTAGCACCTGGCATATCTAACAACAGGAAATGGGAAAAGAGACATTTTACTGAGGTTCTGCTGGATACCAAGCTTGCTCAATTTTTATTGGACTATGTACCAAAAAGAGGCGGGACTTTGGCAGGTGACTTGCAGACTTCTCCTGTAGTGTTCTCCTGTCTGACATGTAAACATCATAGGTGTTGTCACACAAAAGATAAGTTGCATTTATTTTTCTTCTCAAACGCTGTGTGAACTTACTTTACTTTCCACTTCGTATGATTGCATCTGTAGTAAACTTGAGCATCTGCTCAATGGGTTACACTTAAATTACACTCATATACACCATATTAACAAGTACTGTATACTGACAGTCATCTGCTGCTTATCAACACTACTTTCAGGCTGTGGATTCTTGTGAGCTGAATATGTGTGAGTAAATAATTGCCTGCTGCTGTGAGGTCTGTACTTGCTGCTGATTATCAGGTGGATTGTTTGGTTTAGATGTGTCCATATTACTTTTATCCGTAAGCCCACACACAGCAGATTTCACAGTTCTGTATTTAATGTGGTTTCTCCTAATCTGATGATCTTTAGTGTTTGCTTGTGGGGAGAGACAACATCTCAGCCTAGAAACCAAACACGATTCTGTACTTCACCTAAATAAACTGACTCTACTTGAACTGGTTGACTGAAATGACCTGCTGTTCGGGCATGTGAGAAGGCAACATGGTGGAAACGCCACCAATGATGTCGCCGCCGCCAAAATTTCAGTTTCAGACTTGAGTTTTTTCATGTGGAACATGGATGCTTGCTAATGAGTCAGATGGCGAGATCTGATGTGACATTTTGAAGTGACATTTTAAACTTCAGAGAACATTATGCGCCTGGTGTTACATCTCGGCCCTCCACCACCACCGCCGCCTGCAAGTGCCCTTGAGCAAAGCGGGTGAATCCCAGCCTGCTGTGGGGTTTATGAGGGATTATCTGTTTGGATTTTAGCAGGAATTCATAAAACAAAAAGGTTTCTCCTGGTGAAGTTTATCCTAAAGAAGACAACTGCTGTATCTAAATCATCCACTGTAATTTGCACACAACAAATACACTTCACTAGAGATACATTTGACCCACAGAGTTTCCGCTCTATGTTTCTAATTTGGTATCATACCACACTATGATGCTCATATGAACATGCTGGGTGTGAAAACTGTCACATCCCTTCAGATTTTTGTCCTTTTCATAACTTGTGTCAATGTCTAGTGCATTTTATTGGTGATGTGATTAGTGAGTAAGACAACAGATGAAAGCAAATGAAAAATCTGACATTTTTGGATATTTCTTTGTTAATTTATCAACTTTATAGAACTGCTTATAGCCATGCTAGCGGTGTGGCTGCAGGGATATAGCAATGTCATTTGGTCTGCCGCCCTGTTTGAGACAGAAGTATCTCGGATTGTTGTGATATGGAGGGAAGAGGTTGAAACCCCCTGACTTTGGTGATGCCCTGACTTCTGCTTTAGAATAACTTTGATTCCAAATTTTAGCATGCTAACAGGCTAAATTAAGATGATGGACATGGTAAACATCATACCTGCATGTACAGGCTTAGGGAGTACTGGATTACATGAAATGGGATCATGTAATTAGGATACTAAAAAAGAAGTATTAACTGTATTCCGTTACAGTTACAAAAAAATAAGACACAATCAGGTTACAATTACATTTAGTAAAAACAGGGATTATTAGCATGACATATAACATATAACAATAGAGGAGCAGACCAACTGCTAACATTAGCCACACAGACCAAATGCTAACTTTAGCTACACAGACCAAATGCTAACGTTAGTTACACAGACCAAATGCCAACTTCAGTTACATAAACAAACTGCCAAAGTTATCTACACAGATCAACTGCTAACATTAGCCACACAGATCAAATGCTACCATTAGCTACACAGACTAGCTGCCAACATTAGCTGCACTGACACCTACCATTTGTGGTTCTAATGGTAGAGGCAATCTAAAATTAATGGAAAGTAATCAAGTTACATTATTTTGATATTGTGATACTTGGATTAAGTTACTGACAGCGTTTTTTTAACCAGTAATTGTATTGGAACACATTTTTAAAATAACCCTTCCAGCCCTGTCAACGTATATCAACATGTCCCTTATAAAAGTGATATCATTAATATGTCGCTTTAGTCTTTTTAAACATTGCACTGTAGCTTGTGTGTGTGTGTGTGTGTGTGTGTGTGTGTGTGTGTGTGTGTGTGTGTGTGTGTGTGTGACTGTGTGTTCTTGTGTGTAAGAAGATGTTTTATGTGGCCATGGGTATTTTTATGAATTTGTGTGTGTGTGTTCATGTGTGTATTTTTATGAATCGGTGCTTGTGTGAGTGCGTGCACGCCTGTGTGAGTGGTGGACGGTCTGTCAGCTCAGGTTAGCCTGACGCTGAGTGGCCACACCTCAGGGGTGTGCAGGCCTGCGAGGCGGGCTCTCTCTCATCAGCAGCATTAGGCCGCCGTGTGTGATGGCTGCTGACCCCCGGCGGAGTGCTGGCCGTGACGGTCGGCCGGTGTTGGGCACCAATAACGCCAGGTTCTGGGCTCACTTCCTGCCAGGAGCGGCCCTCACTCTCCTGCTGTCAAATAGTAAGTGGCGATGGCAAAGATGGCACTTTGGGTAATTTGTGCTCGGCCTCATCAAGGACACCCTGTTAAAATGCCCCGTGTCTCTGAGTCATAGGCCATGAGGAGATGGATGAGAGGGAGGGATTGTCGGGAAAGTAGTTATAACAAAACTTTCTACACTTTCTAGAGGGAGTTAAAGGGTAATTCTGCTTCATTAGAACGTGGATCTAATATTTGTAGTTTTAGCTATTGACTCAGTTATCACTTGGCGGTCAAAGGTCAAGTTCACCATGGCATCGTGCCCAGGAATCCACTTGGACTCAAGGATGAATGGATTACAGGAATAACACGCTCATCCAGATGCTGTTTGCTACTATCACCTATAGTCAGACACTTCCACCTCAAAACCAGTTGCTGCTTGTTTACAAGGAGGAGACACGGGTGTCCAAATGGGGACATAGTTATCACACAGCTAAAACACCTGTGACAGCACCCTTTTACCAACTCTGATAAAAACAAAGCTACGTTAAATTGTTAAAACGTCATACTGCTAGGAAAGTAAGAAGTTAGACTTTACTTCAACAGCATTATTTCGGCTGAAAACATTACACGATCATTTATATTCGTAGTCAAAGTGAAATTTTAAGAGAATGTTAGCAAAACGGTGTCTTAAAATTCTTTTTATACTGGAGAGAAGGCAGACATCTCTCTTTTCTCTCTTATTTCTTGTCATGATATAATCATATATTATATATTTTTTAAAATAAAAATCATTGTAGACGGTTCGGATCAAATACAGATCTCTAATCTGTGAACGGAGACATTTGGCTCCCTGTTGTGTGATGGTCAACAGCGGCAGCAGGTGCACCACAGGGAAGAACAACAGGGAGGCAGGGCCACCACCAGGAAGTGACCCCTGCCACAAACAACAATGAAAAAGCCAGGGTTTTGGAGCCTTGAAAATATGAAGTGACAAAGGGTGCCCTTTGTGTGGGAATTGACATGGTACAAGGCTGACACTGTGCACCCTCTAGGGGTTGATCTTCCAGTCAGGATCAAATGCCAAAACTAGGTCAGTGGGAAGAGAGAAAGAGAGAGAAAAGGGAGGAGGAGGGGGGTTCTTAATATTTAGAGAAAACTGTAGCGGTTTATTTCAGTGTTCATCACCGTCAGCAAAATCTTCTGCACACTCAGTCAAATAAACCATTATCATCCACTCATCTACCACTTCTGCTGAAGTCAAAGCTGATGGTTTTATCAGACATCAGTAGCCAGTGAACAATGACAGACTTGTGGTTTTATTGTCAATGTTGGTTTGGTCCATACTAATGAGAAGTCACCTGTGGTTGCTACCGCAGATCCTCCTCACACTCAGGGCGACTAATGGTGACAAAGGTAGCATGTAGCCTTAGCAAAGCATAGGATGTTTTATCATTTAGAAAATGCCTTGAATTCTAATTGTATTCTAATGTAGATGCTTCTTGTTCCAAAATATTCAACTACTGGAAATATTTTCCACTTTCTATCTAATGTTGTTGGACAGGTAACAGAAGCAGATTCTTAGCTTGCATATTCGTTGATTTGGGAGTTGGTTTTCCTCTTAAAACCTCCAAAAACATGGCTTGAAATAGTAAAAATGTATATATGATATCAAGTTTATAGTTTGTATGATATTAAGTTTAAGATCTGGATGAAAATAAACATTCAAAACTATTAGAAAACTTGGTCTAAATGGCAAAAATTACCTGTTTTTGTTCTGTTTTGTTCTTTACAGCCACCTCCATGGACAAAAACAGTCATTTTACCTTGCAGGACTTGGGAGTTGTAGGAGACAAACCAAACACTGGGTCTGTAGAGGACCTTTCACATTCTTTCTGAGTCTTGCAGCCACCGTAGTTTCTCCTGCACACTTACGAGAGAGGGTGCTTAGATGCTGCTAAATCCTACACACCGGTTCTTTAAGATGAGGAAATATGTTTCGCAGAAAAACATGTTTATTTTTCTCAAAGTAAGTTGTCATTTCAGTACTGAAACTTAGGTATCATAGCAACACTAGTATCATAAAAGCTGTATCAGCTGTAGCCTGTACAATGACGTATGAAAACTAGACCTGAAACAGTTAGGCGAGATGATTTAAAGCAGCAGTCAGTCAACCATAATATTTATTGCCAGTGTTTCTGATAATCAGTGTATCATTGGCTCCAGCTTCTCTAATATGAGGATGTTCTGTTTTCCTGTGTTTTAAATAACTGTGTATCAAATATTTTCGGGTTTCTGAGATCACCTTGGTGTCTAGAATAGATCCAGTTGTTGTAAAGTGGATTTCCTGAACAAATAATCAAAAAAACAAGACAAAATAAAAACAAAAAGCGACTTTCAAAGGCAGCCTTTCCTGATTTACGGTTGTGACTCAAACAGGCCTGTTTTTACTGGGTCATGCTGCCTGGCATGCAATAGAATAAAATAGAGTTTTACAACTGTTGGCTTCCCTAAAGCAGTTCAAAATGTAGTAGTACCCAGTATAAATAAAATAAACAGTATAAATTCTCTCTAAATTCATCACAAACATTCAGAAATCCATTTCCCAGAGCCTCCTCAGCGCTATGTGCATCGTAAATTGCAAGGTTCACCTTTAGAGGGGCGGCCTGAACCACTTGTAGGCCGTCCCTTCATGATGCGCTCTGTTCATCCTGTCACAGTTTTAGCTTCATTAGGCCAACGTTATGCTTTTTAAATGGACAGTCGCAGTATCGTTTACATCTTGTGAAAATTACATAATTAGTTTAAACTTAACCTTATGAAAATTAATTGAATGAATGAATGAAAACAACGTTTCTGTGCAGAACACTTCATGAGCATGTTGTTATTTAATCTGACTATTCTTATCATGATTGTAGCCTAATAAAATATAGAACCTCTCTCTAACACTAATCCAATTTGTGAAAAATTGTGGAATTTTATTCTATTTACTTTTTGTTATGGAGCTAACTGAGGATATGTTTTTCCCAGGCTGACCCTGAGTACTGAACACTGCGTGCGCACACACACACACACACACACACGCACACACAGTAATTAAATGTGGATATGCTGCTACAGGTGCCTATTGTGTGACAACAGCAAACATCTATTAGACCTTTTGTTTGTATGAGAACAAAATTATTCACCCATTTAGATATATAATTTATCCTGACCTTTCAAGAAGTCTCAGATTGTGTCATATGTTTAAGTTCTTACTCTGTTTTATATTTTGTAGGCTATATGCTAAGTATTACCACTATCACAAGTTCTCATCTGGCTCTTAAATGATTAAGCAGATGATCTTTAGTAGTCACAGCTTCCTTTGCTGTAATATTAGACTAAAATACTGACTTATTCCATCTTGTCAGCAGCTCTGGCGTAACTTTGCAGTACTTTGTGTTGGATTTCTGCATCGGTTTGCTTCACTGATGGCAGATTGTAGCGAGGTGAAGCATCGTTCTTTTAAAAAATGCCGCCCTTAAATAAGGGTTGCTGTATGTGAGTGATAATTTGTGCTAACAAGGTGGTATGCCAACTTGTTTCTTCCCCCCTCCAATCACCTCCTGCCTACCAGCCATGACTTGCCTGTAAAGTTCTCATCTGGGAGCGCGGGGTTGAGCTGCGTTGCGAGATGAACAACAGCGATAAAACCAGCAACCGGGCTGATCTGCCCCTCCAGAGGAGCAGGGGGTGGGGGGGTCTGGTTGGTCCAAGCACACACCGGCGAGCGACCCTCCCTCTGGCCCTTGTTTGTCACGAGCTGACCCTTCCATTTAATTAATTAAAATTAGCATCTGTCCCCTTGGCATTGACTTGTTACGTCAGATAGAATCAGCTTTTGTATCAGCGGGCCCCCGGGGCTGCCGGCCCTAACGAGGCCCAAGATCCTAATTAGACGATGTAAGAGGGAGGTGAGCGAGGGGGTGGGGTGGGGGGGTAAGAGGGGAGCTGGACAAGGAGGAGAGGAGAGAGGGGGTGGTCTGAGCAGGGGGGCAGAGAGGGTCCTGCTGGGCTGAGTTGGCCCTGGGGGGAAGTGGGGTATTTATACACCCGCCACCTAAACATGATGTAGGGGGGAGGAGGAGGAGGAGAGGAGCAGCCCTGAATCTTCCTCTCTGTCTGTGTTTATCTCCCCCTGTCTTTGTCCGGTGTGTCTCTCTCTGTCTCTTGTCTTCTGTCTGCCTACCTCTCACCCCCGACAATTTGCATATAATTTTTAAGGGCAACAGTAAAGACGGAAAAACAAAACAAAATATTCTTGTTAAATATTTGATTTTGAATTTTCTTTCTATGCAAGATTATGCAACTTTTGACAGAAGACTTAACAAAGTTTAAATGTTATGAATCTCACCGCACGTTCAAAGCCAACTTTTGGCAGACTGATCTTTTCTGTGTGAGATACCCAGCCCGACAGTAGAGAAACCTAAAAATTGTTGCTAAATTTAAGTTTATGAGAAGCTCTTGCTGTTGATGCACACACACTCGATAGATGTTTGACCCACTGTGTCTGTAGCTGCTGCTTGTTCTTTGGAGTACTGCCCGCCTCTGTTGTTGTAAAACCACAACTGTATCACAGTTCGCTCTCCTGGTGTCATATCCTGATCTCCCTTGCTATCTGAGGTCGGTGGAGACAGATGCTGGTGTTTGGGTGGCTGTTGGTGACGAGGGACCAGCCAACGTGAGCAGACAGGATGTGGGCAGCGACTCGTCCCAGATAGACATGTGTCAGTAAAACAGTGGGTGACATGGGAGGACGTCCATGTGGTTGGAGATGTTAAAGCTTTCTGAATGTCTCAGAAGAAGGTGGTGTGTGTGCGTGTGTGAGAGTGAGACAGAGAGAAAGTGAGAGCAAGACAGAGAGTGAGACTGAAATGTATCTGTTTTAATCCACAGGAAGCCTTTGGTGATGCACACACACACATGCACACGTATAAATAATGCATCAGCATACAAATTTAGGTTCCCACAATTCACCAGGATGATTAGTTGTGTGTAACTGCACACAGCACAGAATGAGAAGAAGAAATAAAGAAATATACTTGTGCACCTGACCTGCACCTGTGCACACTGTGCGCACTGGCAAGTGATGCGTAAATGCGCATCACAGACAGCCCCTGTCCAGATTGTTAGACTGACTGACAGATGTCAAGAGAGAGATTTCTATTTTCACATTTATTTCTCAATGAAACGGTCCAAGCCTCAGGCACTTAAGGAAGAAAACTGAGAAAAGAGGAGCAGGAAAAGAGCCCAATTTGTTGTTTGTGTGTTGTTTGCTAGATAATGACGCTACAGAAGCTGCGTTACCTGACCGATATCAGTGACATTTTTTGATTTACACCTGCCCTGAAGGCCTGTGTACTGATTATTTAGTTGTTACTTAGCATTATGTTGTACAGTCAACTGACTTTTATAACAAATAATCACTGGAAAAAAATAATCATACTTTCCCTGTAATTCTTTTTAAATTTCATCTTTAGTAGCTGTGTCACTTTTTCAGGTTCATCTTTTATTTCATGCTTAAATTCTTAAATCTGAGGGAAACATTTTACAAAAGGCTGATTTACACCATGAATTCTTTGATCCGATGTTTGGTCAGAGAGTATTAACTGTCATTTTGTGCACAAATTCTGCACATGCTTTTGTGTTTGCATCTGCTGATATGTCTGTTCACACGTACTGCAGGTGCATGTGTGTGTTTGTGTGTGTGTGTGTTGAGTGATGATGGGGGGGTCAGTCAGTCATCACCCAGTTTGTGAGTGAGAGGACTGGGACCACATGCCCCTCTTTTATCTGTGTCAGATCGAGGTGGCCTCTCCAAATCATGTCCCTGTCACGCGCCAGCAGCACTGAACTGTAATACATGTCCACTTTATGTCCATTTTTTTCTTTCTTTTTACTTTTTTTTTTTTTTTACAAGTAACACCTAATTTTTTTCAGTATGTTATGTTATTTAGTAACACATTGTCCTTTAGTTAATTGGTTGGTTTATCAGTTTATTAATGAGGCTGTTGTTTGAAACAGTTTAGCAAAATTTAAAGGGGACTGATAATGTTTTCTAATTTATAACAAATTTAGTTTAACTAAACTTGTCAGCATGGTGGCCCAGGCAGGTGAGGAAGCAGCTGCAGTCTTCTTCTTCTTCTTCTTCTGTTGTTACAGAACAAAACACAAGCTTACTAGCATTTTGCTATGGATTGATGTAGTTTAGCTAGCTACTTAGGGTTTTGCAAAAATTACCTAAGTAAAGATGTGACAGTTTGTATAAATATATATACTCTTACTTTTACAAGTCCTCCAACAACATATTTTAACTAACTTTAATTTTTTTTTTAACATAGATGAGTCTAACACGTTATATCAAAGGACAGGAAACAGGAAAGGAGAAAGTTGACTAAAGTTCCAAAAAGGGGCGGGACATAAGAGTCAATTACACAAAAATTACAATATAAATGTAGTTGAGGTGTTCTATGACAGATTTTAAATTTGAATACAGTTGATGTCAATGGGGGAAAAAAAACAGACAGCATGTGAGTCCAAGTGCAGGAAAGTGTTGAGAGCTGGCTGTTGTTCAATGACTGTGTGTGTGTGTGTGTGTGTGTGTGTGTGTGTGTGTGTCCAGTGTAGCTGTGAGGAACTCCTTCAGCTAGTCCGCGTGTTTGTCAGCTGGCGAGCGTTCTCAATATAAGCACTCTAATTGCTCAGAAAATTACAGCTAACGATGATTGCACTTGACACGGGCTGACATTACGGTGACACCACAACGCCTCGTGCACCCCAGCACACCCCACCCCCCACCCACACCCATCCTCACCTCCCCCTCCCCTCCTCCACCTCCCTGCGCGACACCCTCCTCGGGATGTTGTGCCAGCCCCCATTGACCGGAGCCTTGCCCCCGGTGACCGCCGCGTGCCCTCTGCTTGTTGAAGCTGTCCAAAGCAGAGATGTCCCAAAGTTCAATCTGCTTTGGCATCGCTTTCTGCCACCCCTCATCTGTCAGCCAAACTGTTTGCGAACCATAATGTGTGCCTTTGTGTGTGATCCACCCTTCATAGGTACATGTGTGTGTTTGTGCACGGTCCTTTTAAAAAGGCTTTTGAGCTTGTAAATTTGAGTGTTCTTTTGTGGTTATGTTTGCATAATAGTCTCAATCATGGGGACACCAGCAGTTCAGGTAGCTTAAGGCTTCACTCAACAGACAAATGGATTGTGTGTTAAAAAAATAAATAAATAATGTAATTCAATATTAATATAGAGTGTTTTCTTTCAGGAGATGGCAGTTAGCATGCTCTGGTTTGGAGAAGCAGAGAGGTGTACCACAGATGCTAAACGATGGATCAGCAGCAAAACATATTTTAACAACCTAAAAAAAGGCCCACATTAAAAAAAATCTAAATCAGTTAAATTGTACACTATATTTGGAGTATTTTCACTGCTTTATTTTGCCATCAGACAGCCCTTTTATGGTAACTGCCATTATACAAGCTAAATCTGACTTGACCAGACTTCATTGCTGAAATCACCAATTTTACCTTGCAGAACACAGGAGTTACTTGTGAACTTCTGCCTTGATTGGTTAGTTTGTTTGTGTTATTGTGTGACCTTGGTGTTTTAAAAGGTTACCTCAGATTCACAGAAGACACACCATAACACAAACAAACTAAAAATTGAAGGCAGCGGTAGCTCAGCAACTCTTGTATACTGAGAGGTGAATTTACTGTTTTTGCCAATGGAGTTTGGTTGGTTTGGAGAGAGAGCGCTTTCACATAACAGCTTTTTCACGTTGGAATAGACTGTCTGACTGGAAGGTAAAGCAGTGAAAACCTAAATATAGCATACACATACACTGATATTGATTTTGTTTTCTTTTTTTTTTTAGTTTAGCTAGGCTTTCTTTCAGGTGCCTAAAACACATTTTGCTGTCCACGACACTTGTACAAGCAGTTTAAATACATATTATATTTTGGTAAATTTGTTGTTATTACATGTTCTCATGTGAAATGTACCTAAACTTTATATAAATACTGCAATCTAAATTTCTCTTTCTCTTTCTAAGATTTTTGCAGGTTTAGTGTGCAGGTGCAAAAAGTTTTAAACAAGGTTTGGATTACCTGCTGTGATGCTTTAATTAATATTCAATAAGCCTTTGTTGAAGTTTGTCTTGTTAAGTGCAACTAATGATTATTTTCATAGTCAATTAATTGATTGGATATTTTTTCAATTAAAATGGTGAAAGATGTTGATCAGTGTTTCCCAGAGCCAAACATGATGTCCTCAGATGTCTTGTTTTGTCCACTGCCCCAAAATATTCAGTTTACTGTCAGAGAGGAGTAAAGAAACCAGAAAATATTCACATTTAAGATGCTGGAATCAGAGAATTGAGACGGTGTAAATGCATGTGGGCGCATGTGAATGTGAGTAAATTCCTGCATGTGCATGTGCATGAACGTGTCCATATACCCGGGCCGCTGCAGGCCGGGATGTGTCACCTCTTTGTCTTGTCAGTGTTAATGTGAGCATGGCCAGCCAGGCGTGGAGCTGTGACAGATCAGCAGACAAACCCCTGTGACCCCACCCACTTCCACCTCCTCTTACCCTGATTTCTCCCTTAGACCCCCTCACCCACCCCCTACAACCTCAGTCGCCTCCCTGCCTTCAGTGTAGGGATTAAATATCCTTTACTGTCCAGGCATCACCTCTGGCATATGGAATTTTAATTTAATTTCAGGTCAGAACCCGTCCGTCGCTGGTGCTCGGGCTACGATGCATCACGGCGCCGGAGGATGCCCAGTGGGCACCAGCGGGGTGGCAGAGAGGATCAGCGGTGATAGCTGTGTACAACAGGCACCTCACAGGCGTCACACTCATGGCTGAAAGCTATAGTGTCACATCAGCACTCTGCAGCTTTAACCTGTGGCGTTAACTCATACAACGGCACATATATGCGTGGCGGATATAGATTTAATGTGGGCACGTATGGTTAAGACAGGCATGTAAAGGTGTGCGTTGATGCTGTCATGCTCTGTAGCAAGCCCCTCCATTAACCTGACCTTTATATTACATGGCTGTGTGCAAAGCACCACGTACACAGTAAACATCGTGGCTTTGTGGCCGAGACGCTGAAGTGCTGCTTGTGATGCTGAAGCGTGAAAATGTTGCCGATGCAGACCTCAGATTTTGTCATGATAACAGATTTCATAGATAGAGCTTGTACTGAGCTAAATATGGCACCACGAATGTCAGCAATCTTGTCATGTGGAAGCAGTAAAGGGTTCAAAACTACCACTTCTCCGTCTTCTTCTTCTTTTCTTTAGGCCTCAGTCCAGCCGGAGCCATCACATCATATTAATCATGTTTGATTTGTGTGACTTAAAAGCACAAGTTCAGCTACAATGGTCTCTATTACATTAAAACAATACCAGAAGACGTAGCTTGATGGCGTCTTGATGTAGCGTAAGATCACGTTATCTTCACTTTAAAACAACCACCATATAGCTGATGGAAATCTGACTTGGCAGAAATCACTGTCATGAATGAGGTCATACTTTTACTTATATTTTGTCTGGTCATATAGACTCTCTCTCTCTCTCTCTCTCTGACGTATCCTGTGTTTTCCCGGAAGTTTTAGCAACCAGCAGGAAATGCACAGTAATCTTCTCTCATTCTCTGATTTATCTGCTTTTGAACATATTTTGAAACAGTGAGGATAATGTAAGTATACAGCACAAGAAAATATCTAACATTGGTCTAGTATTTTTAGACATTTTAATGAAGAAATGTTGCATATTACAGCTTTAAATCTGAACAAAATGGACTCTAAGCCTCTATTTGAATAAGTGTCTAATCGAAGAAATATTGCACAAAGGTGCACTGTTTTTTCCTGTCTTTTTGACAAAATGTTTATTTTCCAACTGTAAAAGCTAATGAAAGTGGGAAAAAAATTAAAAGGAGCATTGCTAAACACATCTAAATCCCTAACTTTACAGGTGAGATGCAGGAAATGTAAATATCCAGCCTCTTGGCACTTTACCTTTCTCAAATCTGGCCCTTCTAAAAAAAAAAAAAGTAATTGAATAGACCTGGTGTAAACACATCACTTAAACTCTCTTCAGAGAAAAACTACAGACACTGGCAACAAAATCCTAATCGCAAGGCGCATCATCAGACATTTGGCGCACACCAAACAAAGCAACAGTCACAACAGACATGTGCCAAACAAAACTTGATCAGCCATTAAACTAACAAAAATCTGGGAAAGACGAGCCCCCAGTTTCTCACATCCTGGCTCTTGGGTCATGACAAATGAGATGCACCAGGTTAAAAAGAAGAAATATATTTTACAATTTACACACTCAACATAAATTGGCATGAAATTCAGTAATAAAATAGGTGTATATAAAATTTTGTTAGTCCCGCTTCCACTGACAAAATTAAATAATTACAAGCTACCAGTGTTCAGCATCAAATATAGGCTGATTTCCTTTTACCGTAAAGCATCTAGTCACCACAAAAACACAGTCACTGTGGGGGGATCCCACCCACCACATAGCTCACATGTATGCGCTTGTGGTCTGCAATACTCAAACTTAGTCAGTGGAAGCCGGATGACTCACAGAGTCGACCATATCTTCACCGACTGCGAGACAGAGATCGCTCTTCATCATCAGATCCAGATCAGGGCAGCATACTCATCAACATCCGTGTTGTTATGAACATAGACTGGAAACTATGACATGTGCACATCATTAATATCCTGTTATGTGTTTCCTATGTTTCCAGTTTGGCCATTTGCAGCTGCTCTGTTTAATTCTTCACAGTTTTTCCATCATCCCACAATCAGGCCTCTCGGTTCATTATACTGTAGGTGTCCACCTCTGCTGTAATTTGGTTATGAATGGCTCAGTCTTCAAAGAGTGCACTTGGTGAGGGGGTGTCTTTAGTTGGATACTAACAGAGAAATAAGTCTCTTTCTGGTGGTTAATTAGTCTGATAATGACACAGAATTAATGTCACTGCATTCATTTATCTGAGTCACCTGTAACCAGGTTAATTGTTGACATTTGTTGTGCAGTTAAACCTTTCAGTGGGATTGAAATGGAAACCATGAACATGCGATGAACAGTAAACAGTGGCAGATGCGTGAATCATGTAGTTGTGCAGAGGATGTATATTAACCACATTAGCACCAGCCATCAGACTAGGCACGCAGTTCTTTGACCATTTACAGATCTGAAACTAATCCTCCGCTGAACTTCTGCCTCTGCCTCTCCTGTCTTTGCTCTTTATGACAGAGCATCATCTGAAATGTTTTAGTACAAGAGCTAATACACACATTTTGTCTTTTAAATTTGAGGAACATGAACATGTTTTTCATCAAAAACATTTTTATCCATTGAAAGATGTAGTCTAAAACACTGGGTTTGGGGAGTAACAGATTACATGTGATGGGATAATGTAATCGGGATAGAAAAAAAGATAACGGTATTCCATTAGTTCCAGATGAACATTATCAGATTTTAGCAAGATTACAATCTTAAAATGAAGAATTATATAATACCATATTCATTATCATGACCTTTCATGGAAAAAAATGCTTCATTGGGTGGAAATTTTTTGTCTTTAAATCAATTAATCTATCAATAAATTGCTCACAAGAAAGGCAGGAACAAATGGACAAACAAATAAACCTAACAGCAAAAACAGCAAACAAAACACTTAAGATCAGTGCAGTGAAATGAAAAAAGAACACTTTAAGATCTTCACTTGGGCTTAAATTAGTCTCGGGCTGACACGAGGCAAAGTCTGAGAAAATGGTCAAAGTTAAAGGAGACACATGTTAGACAAAGTTGAGATTTATTTTGAACTTTTCCTTTCCTCTGGGAATATCTAATAGGATAAAACGATGAGGTGATGACAATTTATATCCAAAAGGTCAAAGGTCAACTTCACCAAGACATCATAATGTTCAGTTCTCAATCAGTCCTCTGTCCTCCTCTGTAAAAAAAAAAGACTGGAGGAATTGTTGCATGAAGTTCAAAGACACTCAGTAAAGTCACATTTTCAAATATTTCAGATATTAGGGAATAAAAACAATCCAATATCGATATATCAGCAAATCTTCTTTATACAGAATACACCTTTTTTTTGCAATAATCTCTTAATAATGTGCTTATCAAACACGTGTTATGTAATACAGACACTGAAACGGTAAACTTTCACCAGGATATAAAATAATTATAAATGACTACATATAAAAACACAAATAGAACAAAATGTGTATCGGTATATATGGAACATGAATCCAGAGAAAGGATCAAATGAACATCAAATGCAGCATGTAAAGCTAAAATTGTTATCCATCATGTTCTATAAAAGTGTTAAGTGTAAAAAAGGTTTTCCTGATGGTGCAAATTCAACAGCATATAAAGTACAAGTCACAAGCTTTTTTTCAACATTGTAGATTAATACTGCAGACATCAAAACTGAAACTGAAACTGAAATAATGAATTATGTCGTCAACATAACATGAGAAAACAAGGCAAGATGTCTTTTACATTTCAGATTCTTAAAGGGCAAAAAGTCTCTATTAAATTTTAAACTTTGATTGCAAGTGCAGAAGACAGCGTGCCAGAATATTTTTGCTTTTTATTGTCGACCCACAGTTTCCTCCTACGCACAGGTGTGCAACAGTTTTTTTTTTTTGCTTTTTTTTGTACCTATGGTTTACTTTGATGACAGCTTTGCACACTGCTGATAAAATCTGAACAATTTCTTATAAAAATAAAGGAAAAAGTGACAAGTATCGGTCAGGCTCTGTTGCAAACTCGGTGAGTCTGTGGATGCAGACAAGTGAATGGAGGCGTTGATGGATGTATATGCAGAAACTTATCTGGTGTGTGTGTGTGATCTCAGCAGCAGTCCCTCATCTAACTTAATTTTAGCCAGACTCTCCATCGAACCAAACATGACTGCTACGTTCTTAATTAAAAAACAGCGAGCTACCCGCCTCTCTGTAAAAGTTTTTGTTGTTATTCCACCCAGAGGACCCCTGGCTCTGGCTGCTGGGCCCTCCTGTCACTCATCCAGCCTCGGTGATGGAGGTGTGGTGGAGGAGGAGGTGGAGGCGGTGGTTGTTGGGGATGCGTGATGTGTTGTGACAGCGGGAGCCGGGGCTGGCGGGCGGTCACCATGCGGCACCATATTGCCGGGCTCCCCGGGGATGAGGGATCAGCATGCCAGCCTTGCCAAGAAGTGCTAATAGGCGCAACACGTCTTGCTTTCACACATTAAGGCAAGCGAAGGGTGACAGATCAGAGCTGTGATACTGCCGCCTGTAAGGAAAAAAAAAAAGGGGCCACAGCACCCGTTTGCCATGCAGTGCAGCCTAATGATGAAAACTCCCCGAGTCGAGCAATATGCCCACCAATCAGTGAGTTGATGCGTTTACAGACCGACATATCTCCATCTCTCTGCTGTCACAGAGTGGAGGCCGGTGCAGCCTCACTCCTCGCCACAGTGATGCTCAGCTCCATATTGTAACTGACAATAAAGCTGCAAGTGTTGAAACAGGATCAACACTTTTCGAAGAAGACGTCGACGTTCTCACCCAAAGCAGCCGAGGTCAAGTGGGCTGCTCCGGGCTACAACACCTTTGTCACATCTGTTAGCAGAACCCAGAGCTTGGATGGAGTCTGCTGAGCTGAATGTTTCACTGTGCAAAGGAAATGAGAGCTTCTGTGCACTCACTCCTGTTACTTCCACCTTAGGGGCCATATGGTTGATTTGGCAGATTCTCAAGCACCTGCCTCCATTTGTTTGCCTCAAAGATGATTTGGAACCGTTTGTATCGAGTGTGTCTGAACAGGAGAACGAGTGATCTGTTTCCAGCGGACTGCTCTGGAGATATTCTCATATTGATCTCAGAGATTCTATAATTAATAATCATTAATACCAGTACCAGACAGAAAAGGAGAACAGTCAGATCATACAGTGGTATTAAAAACTTCCTCTAGTGGTGTTGGATCTAACATAGTAGTTGCAATTAGTTTCGAAAGTAAATGATACTTCTAAGGTACACATTACAATTTTTCAGTGATTACAACATGTACAGTACTTTGCCAGAGGGCATAAATAAAATAAAAAAAATTCTGGGGGACGATCCACCGGAGAGGTTGAATGTCCTCAAATCCAAGAAACACCCTTTGTTGATGCTCAACTGTTTTAAAATGACAAATCACATACTTTTGACCATATATTGAATTAATACCTAAATATTTTTAGTCTCCAGTGGGGCTTGGAATTAGTACTCAGTATGTTTAAGGTACTGATTAAACTAACCCAAGTTGTATCAAAACTTCCCTAGTTAAACAATTCCTGAATTTGCTCCTTTTAAATACCCAGACCCAAAAAAACCCCAAAAAACTATTTATATGTTTATTCTTGCAGACAATCATTGCAAACGTTCCTCAAAAACAAGAACCTTTGGGAAAAGGTATCAAATAAAGTACTCCATTGGTATCCATATCACTTTAAGGGCACTGGTATTGTAATTTAAGTGATACTTACCTGGAAAACCTTTTTTCAACAATACAAAAATGATCACAAAGCTCTGAAGATCTCTTCTTTTAGCCGGAACGATCTCTCAGCGGGGAGGATACTAACCCACCCTGCCTTCAGAAAGGTCATTTCTTCCATGTCAGTGGGACAAAGATGAACTCACAGGTTCTGTGTGTCAGGCATCTGAGAGCCATACCCTGCTGAAGACCCTTGTGATACGTCAGCAACTGCCTGTTCTTGATCAAATATTAAAGTAAAAGGCGGCGCCGACAGTGAAAACCGGCACCTCTTAGAAAAGCTCCATCCTAATACCAACTGTAGTTACCTTCTAACATCCATAATGGATAATGTGTTATGGATAAGAACATGCTAATATGAATGTTTGCACTGTATTGCATGAGGTTAAATTTTTCATACAGGATTCCAGAGGATGTCTTTGGCTTTACGGTGCAACACTAATGCAAAATTAGACAGTTATACATGAAAATGAAATGAATGATTCATGGAGATGGCGGCTCACCTCTGTGTCACCCCTGATGTTAGTGGGGAGGCCGATCTGTGTGGTCCTGGAGAGGTCACATGAAAAAATTAAGATTTATTTATTTATTCACACATCCCACACAACTGGGGACACATACAGACACACATGTGCTCAGCAGAATGGATGTACTTATGTGTACAGTTTACTTACCATAAACATTATACACACACACACCACTCCACTACTTTTATTCACCAAGCAAGAAAATACAATATTGGCAGTTTGCATCATCTGGGTTTTTGTTTTTTGTTTTGAACAAGATCAGATCATTGATAGGGTGTATGGATGCACATTCTTTACTCAAGTAGAAGTGTAGTACAGTTACATGAAAAAGACTAAAAGTAGAAGTGCTGATCCAACTTCTTTACTCGAGTAAAAGTGAAAAAGTACAGGCTCTGAAAGTATAAAAGTAAAAAGTTGTCCTCTTAAGAGTATTTCTACTGGCTGTCTCTGTGCAAACAGAACTTTACCTTTCCTCCACGTTTGTGTGTCCCTCTCTGTTTTATCTTGCTACCTCGTTATTATGTTTTTGCTTCGTTTTCGTCTCCTTGCTTGCGTTTTTGCTACATCATCCAACACCTTTGCGATGAACTGAAATGCCGACTGTTAGCCAGACAATATCATCAGACAAGAACTTTGACATCGGACCATTCTGTAAACGCTGATTACGTCTAATTCAATGTTTTTAGAATTAGAAAGAGTTCATTATAAGAGAAATTATAATATATAATATAGAGATTACACAGTACACTAAAGGACCTCTCATTATTCAGCTGATTCAATATTTTTGAAAAACCTCTTTGACTGACTTTTCTGTTTCATACTGACTGCTGACGGCTGTACGGACTGCAAGTCATCAACAACTGCTTGGCTAAAAACCAAGTTTACATAGAATAAATGAATAAATCCCTGTTTTTGTTATCTTCACCGCCATCTTGACTGTAAGGAAGCCTGGAGGGACAACTGAGTGAAATTCAACTTTTTGTTTTGTGTGGTGTGTGTGTTCTAACAAAAAATTTTAAAAGAAATGATCATCCGGTTTATGGTTTCCTCTTTAAGTCTATAACATTACGTGAACTCTCAGTTACAATTCCGTTTCACTATTTTATGCATCAAAAAGAAACCTGAGACTAGACCACACAAAAACACTTTATTGAAAACTTGGCCGGTTGAATCTGGCAGTTGTGGTGGATTGCAGCAGGTGCTTCACCATCTGTTGGCTGATGGACATCTGCGCTCTACTGAGTGCATTCAGTCACACTGAATGTTGGCATTAGAAGTAAATTGTGAGATGGGGAATCCAACTCATCCAATATGGACCTACTAAACTGAGGCAGGCCTCATCACTCAACATCAGTGTTGGACCTCACTACTGCTCTTGTGCCTGAATGGGAGTGAATCCCTGCACCCAGATGTCAACATCTGGTGGGAAGCCTGAGACCGGAAGAGTAGAGGCTGGAGATTACTGCGGACTACAATCAATAAGGGTGTATTGTCTGGGTGTCCACACACCATGACCATAGACGGTTACTTAAAATCTACTCATAGTCCACTATAATACAGTTCTGTGTGTATATGTGGATATTTTCAATGTGGTTAAATCTGCTAAAAGTAGGAAATTGACCCTTTTCACATTTCAAGTAGAGGAGTTTCCCATTCTGTTTTATTTATTTACTTACTTATTAATTTTTTTATGTGCACAGGGAAGCTGAGTTTTTAAAAGTCTCTGTGGGCTCAGCTCTCACTAAAGTACTTTTGTAGCTCCTAACTGAATCTCTGTGTTTTGAATTTTAGTTTCTCTCCTGTGTCATTGTTTGTACTTCCAGGTAACTGCTTTATTTCACTGTTTCATGTTCACTTTAAGATGATAGGAGTCGTGTTAATTTACTGCTGATGAAAACCCAACTTTAACCAATTTTGCTGCATCATAATAGATTTTAGATAACAAAACAATGGGGAAGAATTTAAAGGGAATAAAATGTTTTCGCACTGTTTTATGGCAACTAAAGTTGAGCGCATCATCAGTAAATACACACCTTCAAGTAGGTGCAAATGACACTGTACTGGGCTGACGCATCGAGTCAAAGCAAGACAAGAGGCACATGTGGATGAAAAGGGATGAAGATGGCTTGTTCACCTGAGCGTTTACATCACTGCCAATCAGAGCTGGAGATGATTAATACTAATGTCTATTGCACAGTCATTTGACCTGGGAGTGAGTGCTGATTGTGTCCTTTCCCATTGAAGAAAAAAAGTCAGATGTTAGTGTTTTTTTTATCCAGTGTAAAAGGGTTTTGACAGAGCTAACACCAATGAGCAGTTACTTAAGAAACAAGTAAAAATGTCCTATTTGGAAGCTCCATAAATGACCTTGGTGCTTTATTCCCTGTCAGCTTTGAAGGCTGCGTTCATCCATTTGCTTGTGTTCACTGGGAGGCTGCTGAGTCTGGCGATTGTTTGCTACTTTACCTACCAAAGTGAGGAAACTCTGTAATTATATAACTGAGAGTTGAGGCGAAGCAGTTGGAGGACATCAGAGAGGAAACTAGAAAACATTTTCTCCTTTGATCTCTTTGACCCAGTTTCACCTAAAACAGTGAATAAAGTTGTCAAGTTAAGAAACACTCCAGTCATTTCCGGTGAACGGGTGCGTTCTTCTTCTATGCGCCGCTGTGTCATAAGCGAGACAACGTTTCATTGGGTGCTAATTTAATGTACGCCTCTGAGCGCAGGATGAGTCGTCAACAGTTTTCAATAGTTTTCCAGGAAAAGACAAACTCTGAACTCTGCTGTGCTAAATGGAATGGGGCCTTGTCAGAAAAATATGGTGATTTTATACTTTATACTGTTTTAACTGAAATAACTGTTGTACATAGACATGATTGTGTGAGTGTGTGAAGAAGCTGCACCCTTGCTGGGAGGAACTGACGTGCCACAGAGTAGTAGAATGATTTGTTTTGTTATGAAGGACACTGTTTTGAGGACGCCATAGAACGATTTTTGTCATGAGACTGTTAGTGTAAAAGGCCTGTGTGAGCACTCTTCTTGCACACTTACACTGCAGACTCCTGTATGTAACCTGTTCCCTTGCATGCAAGATTTTCATTAAATGATCCTACTCGTTTTAAATCTCAAACTGTTCCTGTCTTTTTGTTCAAGAATTACTCTCAGGCCTTAAAGCTGTAATAGGCATAATTTTTTTTACATCAATGAGAAATAATTTCATAATAATCTTTCGGTATATTGTAAATCAAGTGATCTGAGACAGAACTAGATTTGCACCTCCTCTTGGCTCTGGTTCCAGGCTTTAGGGAATCAGGCCCATGACAGTAGACTGATCACAGGTCATCTCAGAGATGTTCCTATCAGCTGTTCTACCAGTGCAGCTCCATGTGCACATTCCTTTAAGTGAATCGCAGACCCACAGACCAGCCAGATGAGACCCCAGTGTTTTTTAAACTTTTGGGATTAAAAAGTGGATTTATCTTCACATTTGCTTGTAAACCCGTGTGCAGCAGCGACCAAGGGGGGGCTGACCGGGCTGTTTACAGTAAGTTAACTAGTCTGTCTGTCCGTGCTGACTGCTGACCAGAGGAGCTGATGTCTGCTGGTCCGTGCTTGGTTGCAGTAGCCTCAGTAAACTGTTGCGTGCATGCATGAAGCGTGCGCTGCTCATCCAGTAGGAGACACTCAGGATGGATAAAACAAAGCCTAACTCACGTCCTGGAGATGAGACTCAACAATTAAACACAAATCACTGTGTTTCATTTTAGCATCATTAACTAACCCTCCCTACTGGGCACAACTCCTGTAAGTTAATGTTTCTCACTGTCTCTTTGTTATTTCACTACAACACCTTGACAGATAAACTTGACTGGCAATATTTTTCACTCGTCTGTCAACCCTCCATTCATCCATCCACCCTGCATCCACCACTCCCTCCCCACTCACCCCCCCATTGACGCCTGCAGTCCCTCGGGCCATGCTATGCTTGCTGAAGCGCTGTGTTGTGAGCGAGCGCTCTGCCTGCCATCAATATGGGTGAGTTACAGAGGTCGCCGGTTCAAACGCAGTTCACCGCCTCGCGCTGACACTAGCTGTGCCTCTACCCGTGCTGATTACGCGTGCAGAGGTGTCAGGGTGTACAAACGTGTGTCTGTGTGTGTGTGATGGGATGGATAGGTGTGTGGGTATCTGCCGGTTGTGTGTGTTTTGTCTTTGCATGAATATGTGTGTTTGTGTGTCATGGTAGTGTATGTATTTTTTCGGCTTGCGTGTTTACTCACTCAAGCCGCAGCAGCGAGGGTTTCGATCTCTGGCCCGGGCCTTCTGCCAGCCGACATAATGAACATGTTGTCAGTGAGGCATGTGGGACACCGGCGCTGATTCCTACTAGAACAGCAGGTGGTGAATCTGTGCCTGATCAGCTGTATTACTGTACACAGCTCAGTCACTGAAGGGAAAATGTCACGCAACAATCAATACTATGGTAGTAGTCATACAGCTGCTCTGCACATGCATGTGACACATTTTGAGCTCTCAGACTGCATACTTCAACCTGGCTAAATCTGAAAATGACGTGCGACCACACTAGTATTTCCAAATTATATTCTCAAAGGTCTTCTCCCACCCTGAAATGTTTACAACTAAACTTTTGTCCTGTATCAGTTGACAAACAACAAAACTGTTCTTCACAGCCAACATGTAGTAGAGACAGGGCATAAATTAATACTCTGCAGTTATTTACTGCTGTCTGTTAAACTATACCTTGTTTAAATGCAAAGACGACTCACAATTAAGTTGTTCCCATTCACATATTTTCTTGTAAGAAACAGAATGAATATACAATAGTGATTTGAATGATTTCAATTGTTGCAATCAACAAAGTGGTGCCAAACGGAGACTCAGAATTAGAGTGGTAAAAAGGGGTTTTATTGCAAGGATAGTGGCTGCAGGACAAGATCCAGGGGATGGAGGCCGAGGGGAATGGGCTGATGGCAAGGAAGCAAAACAAGGTTGGATGGGTTTGGCTGGCTGGGAGGGTGGCAGAAGACAAGACAAACAGGCAGGCAGGTAGTTTGGCAGAGAAAAAACAAGCTAAATATCCACAAACAAAAAGTCCAAGTTGATTTCACAGTTCAAAAGTGGCCCTAAATACAAGTGTACCACAGAGGTAGACAGTGGAGAGGAGAGCCGGTGTTTTATACTGCAGAGTTGATTACTGGACGGTTCTCAGGTGAGCAGCAGGAAACAGGTGAGTTGAATGAAAGTAATCAGGAGCCCAGGAGAGTGAGGGAGTTGCCACACACACACAACACAGACACACAGAGAGACAAACAGTGGGAGAGGCAGGGGAGACAAGAAAAAACACAGGGAAAACTGGTGACATGACCAGGGCCATGACTTAAATACAACGTCACCACTAACAGGAAGTTGTTCCAGGAATTTTAGTCACAATGTAACTTTTGCTACATGTGACGTTGTAGCAACTAACCAAGTGGAATTACAGACTGTTGTCAGCATGTTGTTTAAATGATGCCTGGATGTCGTCTCAACCTTTCCAACATTTTTTGGAGACTGTCTTGTAGGTGAGTTATCCAGTTGAACAGTAACTTCTACGCTGCTGCGCTGAGAGGCCGATTAACTATTTTAAAATCACAGCATTCTGTGATAAAAATAACACATGTACATGGGTTAGTGGCAACAAATGGGTGCAGCCCCTGGCCGAAACCTTGTTTACACTAAATTATTCAAATTTATTAGAGGAAGTGAAGAAAAACTCGCCTGTCCAAGTGGAATCAACATTATTTCTTCGTGAGGACATTTTTAGAAGTTTTAAAAAGTGAGGCCAGTCAGGACACATTTTTGAAAAATCTGCACATCTTCCCCAAAAGTAAGGACACTTTTGGAAAATTGAGACATTTTTGCACAGTGGGGATATTTTGGAAGGCGAGGGCATCTTTTCTAAAGTGAGGACATAATTCTGATATAAAGAGGAACAATTTTACGTGAGGACAAGTAAGTTGCTCGCACGTGGGAGAATTTTGCTTTCACGGCTTTCTGCCACCAATCTGTTTTGCATATCCCATGTGGGACCCTAATTAATGTTGACTTATTATTTTTAGCCCAAACCACAATCTTTTCTTAAACCTAACCAAAGTGTGATTTTATTAAGTTCTATTTTTAAGTTTAATCTAGAATTGAAAATAAAAACGCAGAAAATAATCGGTCAACTAAGTCTAAAAAAAATAAAAAGCTTTTGGAGAGTAAGAACATTGTTGGAAGTCAAGTCATTTTTTTTTTGTAAGTGATGACAACCTCTGAAATGTGAATGTGGGTGTTTTGTGTGTGTGTTGAATCACACACACATATATATATCAGATTCTACCATGATTTGTTTCAATATGAAATTTAAGAAGGGTTCAGTAAATATCAGCTAAATATCAAGTGGAGTTTGCAAATTGTGTGGGTTTTTTTTCTTTTTATTAAACCTTTAGCAACAGTCCACCTCCACACAGCCTCTGCCTTTGTCACTCACAGGTGGATTTGGTGGACTTCTCCTCCTGTCTTTGAGCACCTAAACACATCGAGTAAAGCTTGTTCCTCCCTTTGTTTTACAAAGACAGTCTGTTAATAAGACTCGATCAGAGCCGTCTGTGGTGTGAAGAGAAGTAGAGCAAAGTTCTGTGGTTTATGTGGTTTATGTGGCCATCTAGTGGGCTGGTGCTACACTTCCCACATGGAAACTGATGCATGGGATGTAAAATGTTTTTCTTTAGCTGCGACTGGAGGAAATTTAAAAGTGTTTTTTAAACACAGCTCCCGCACTGATGATGTGATGTGGCTTTGAGTCCAAGAAGAGTTTTTTTTGTTTTTTTTTTTAAGCTGCAAAGCCCCAAGGAGATGAATTTCACTTCCTATTTAGTCTAATTTTAAATCAATACATATACATTTTCCCCAACAGCTACATAAAGTAATTCACTGTATAATTATCACCAAAATATATACAGACATTTCAAGCTTGACTTACTGTGGATGTGTTTTCTGTGAGGCTGAATATGGCTTCTGGTCAGGTTCGACTTGAAGATGAAAGAAGCAGAGAGGAAACTTCCTCCGTGGCATCTTTTCAATGTTCTTAACCCCTAAATTAATACGCCAGTCCTTTAAGCTCTTTAATTATCAGAGAAGATCAAATCCATCTACGATGCCATTACTTTCTGTTAGATTTATGTGAGAAATTGTTAGTTATACAGTTTTTCTCAGTTTGTTTAATTTTCTATCGCTAATCCTTACTGCAGCTTGCTCTGCAGCTGTGTTTGAATTTAAATTTAGCACTTTATTAATCCCGCTTGGGGAAATTCAGTTTTTAGGAAGGCAGGCAGGTAGGTCTTTATTTATTCCTGTGGGGAAATTTCAGCCTCACAGCAGCAGAGATATGTCAGGAATAGAAAATGAATCAAAAATGAGGAATAAATAAGAATGAAAATACTAAGAATACTAATTAAAACATAAGTTAGGTCTGTGTGAAATGTATTTTTAAAAAAGTGCAGTGTCCATATGTGTCGGTGGTACAGCGTAGTGCTTCCACGAGGAGTGACCGTCCTGCTGTGGGCTTCAGAAACTACAGAGTTGGCTGAGACTGAAGCCGTTATAGCAGGCGGCGTTGTGTGGTCGTGTGTCTGCTGGTGCAAAGGAAACGCTCTTTTGAACACCTCAAGATGGTTACTGAAGGTTCTTCTTAGGCCAGTCAGCTCCAGAATTGCATGGAAAGTACAAATACTTTGTTACTGTACTTAAGTATAGTTTCAGGTATCTGTACTTAATTTGACTATTTATTTTTCTGACAGATTTTTACTTTTACTCCTTGCATTTTAACACCAATATCTTTGCTTTCTTCTCATTACAATTTGTTAATTTAGTTTTAATGAATGAATGAGAGGAATTATTGATTATTTTTATTTTGCAGCATGAAAACAATAATACAAAAAGGGTTCCTTGGTGTATCCATCTGTGCATATCACTCAGGACTGACATAAGGTGAAACAGAGAGAGGCTGCAGAGAAAAAGTGAGGATCAGTTATCTTTGTCAGTAGAAATGACTTGACTTTTTACTTTTATATTTTTAGCACATTTCAGAGGCTGTACTTTCTTACTTTTATCAGAGTCTTTTTCATAAACAAGAATCTAAAGATATAAGTGATAAATAATAATTGTGACAGTGAAGAAATAAGTCGTGGTGAAATAAGTCCAGCGTCCAATCAGAGAGTCAGACACACTGAAGGTCAGAATGACTTCCTGTGGTGTTCTAGAAGAGGGTTAAGGTTGTCAAAAAATAAAATAAAAATTTGTGAAGTGGCACAAACCACATATGTCACTTCCCTTTTGTGGGGTGACAACAAGCACTGTAAAAGTGCCTGGCCATAGCTGTCACTAATAATTCTTGCTGAATTTTGCGACTGTCCCTGCCTTTGTAGCTGTAAAGAGGTCTGTGCCTTCCTCGCTCTGTAACAGCGCCTCAACACAAGCCGAGTCCCTCAAAAGGCCCCTACTACCACCCCCCAAAAGTGCCTCACCCAGTGAAACTGTTTGCTGAAGGGAAGCCTGAGCCCTTCATTTTCACTTTCTCTGCCCCAGTTTTTGGCTGCTTCTCTGAGTTCAAAAGCCAAACTCAGTTCCACCACTGCCGCACTTATCCAGCACTGTCACCCTGAACCGTGTCAAAGGTCCTGTAGTGAGATGGTAATAACTGTATATAAACACTGATGGACCACAACATAGACAGAACTCACCACTGTTAAACCGCATCTGTGTTTTTGTCCCACATATAGAAAAATAGTTTACACCGTGTGACTTTTTGACTCAGTATGAGTCATTCCCAAATTAAAAGCACTAACAAAAACCCAAACAGAAAAAAGAAAAGCTCATTAAATTCACATTAAAGTTTATTAGCAAAGTTTTTTTAATGCAGATATTTTTATAGTATATTAAAGCTACTACAAGGAGCTTTTACCTGGTCATGAAACGGTCTCAGTTTATTACTGATGCAGCTATATGACCTACATGAATGAACAAGACCATCTGCAAGAAGTTTCTGTATACTTATTTTTAAAGGGACATTTCACCCCAAAAGCAAAATAAATATTTTCCATCTCTCCTGTAGTTCTATTTATCCACCTAGATTTTTTTCCTTTTTTAAAAAAGATTGTTTTGGGAGTTGCAGAGTTTTGGAGATATCAGCTCTAGAGATGTCTGCCTTCTCTCAAGTATAATGGTAGCTTGTAGTGCCCAAAGTACCAAAACATACTTTTGAAAAATTCTACTTTCTTTCGAGTAGAAAAGAAAGTAGATTCTACTGCAGAAAGAAAGTAGTCCCTGCAAGAAAACGCTCACAACAAGGTCTGTGGGTTATGTTGAGTAACTGGGTCATGATTTTTGAAATGTAGTTTTTGGTGCTTTGAGCACCACAAGCTGAATGCAATTTAGTCCCATTATATTGGAGACAAGACAGACGTCTCTACGGCCAATATCTCCAAATGAACTAGATGAATAAATAGTACGACAGACAAGGCGGAATATATTGGTTTTGGAGTGAACTGTCCCTTTAAATTTCTGCCACTCTGTCTGATTCGCCTTGAAATCCGATTAAACATGTCCATGTTTACATTTTTCCGGACAGATTAAGTTTTTAAACATGTATTTTTGATGTTATATTTTGTGTTTCTGTCAGTGGAAAAATTACCGCTTTTGTCCACAGTGGCTTCAAAAATCATCACAATATGAAAGTTTCTTGTAGCAGCTTTAATGTTGTAGTGTGAGGTGAGCGTTCTTCCTTTGGTGTGGAAATTATATTGATCAGATTCAGTAATTTAAATGTAATATTGATTATGCATATTTTGGCAAAAGTTGAAAGCAAAACACTTTGCAATAAATCACAGTTTATTGAACAGTCACCTCACTGCCAAAAGAAACAGTTAAGAAGTGACTTGAGGATTACTGGAAATGCAGAAATTACAAAAAACCCCAGACTTCTAAGAATTGTTTGTACATGTGTGTGTGTAGACAGAGATACATGCGTGCGAGTGTATATTTACAGTATCTAAGCATTGTGTGTGTTTGTAGGTACAGAGGGGTTGTTGTTTTTGATCATTGAGCAGAAAGTGCTGCTTTTCATGACTTATTGACTGAGTTTGTGGTTGTTTTTTTCTGCTCTCTCTCAGTGCAGGCTTTTACTGCAGCATCTCATATACTAAGTTTCTACAGCGTCTGTGGTTTTGTGGCCCGGATGGGTGGGTGCATTTTTCTTTTTCCTGAGGTAGGCTATGTATTGAGGTTAGCGGCACAGAGTCAAATATGTAGGAAACAAACTTGGTATGAAGCTTGATGGCTGAAGGAGGGAGGACATGATTTTGAAGTAAACAAAACGGCCTCAACTTCACATGAAATGGGTCAGGGGATTTTTTTTTTTTGTTTTGTTTTCTTTTTGAAAATATTGACGTTTTCTTCATACTTATTGCGGAGACACTTTTATTAAATTAGTTAATCTGTTCTCAAATAATCTTGATGAAACAAAACAACAACAACAACAACAAAAAAAACAGACAATCAAAAATGTGAGATGTGAAAATTAAAATGTCTTATCACATTTATAAAAAGACACGCTAAAAATAAGTCATTACCGATGACTCTTTTAATAGTTAATAAATAGTTTCTAATGTTTTACAGGTCAGTAGTAGCATGTTATTATGACTAATAAAAACATTTGGGGAATTTTTACGTCGTGAATACACATTGGAATGAAAGAAGCAACAGTTTCATTTATCAAAACCATCAGGTTTCAGTTATTAATTACAGTAAGTCATCAATAGTCACGGGGCTTTTCGTCTAAATGAAGTGAAGCGGTCCATAAGATGGTATCTTTTGTTCTAAAAGTTGTAATCTGTAATGTATGTAATGTCAAAATTATTTTTATTAGGTCAATCAGCATGGTCATGTGAGGGAAACGTGATTTTTTTTATGAAATACAGGCACATAAAACAACTTAAAAAAAGAGTACAGAGCATAATCATCTTCTCTGGAGGGTGGAGGAGATCCTGTGTGTGTGTGTGTGCGTGTGTGTGTGTGTGAGAGAGAGAGAGCGTGAGTTAATCTCACACTCCTGGACCTATCAGTCGAATATATTTCGCGCAAAACTTTGTGCACATGTGTTTGAGGACGTTTGGTGGTTGTGGTGATTCACAATTTTCTGAAGACCTTTCAGGCAACCTTGACTACTCATTTGCCCCAAGTCATCAAGTTTCAAGGTATTTATTTGTCACATGCATATTTGTACAACCGTAGTGAAATGAAATTGCCACAACTCTGATGACTGTGCAAATATCAAACATGAAGAGGAACTAAAGAAATATATGTATATATGTGTGAAGTTACGTGCAGAGAAAAGTGGCAGAATAACAATACAACTAAATAAAACAATAATAATGATAACTGGGGTATATACAGGGAAAACAAACTATCTCACAGAATTTTTATGTAAATAATAAAATAAAAACTGCAGTGTTTGGAATTGTGATGATAAAACAATATAAAGTACATTCAACAACAAACTGCTAGGCTAAAAACAAGGCTTACCTCGTCCATTTTGGCCTCAGTCGTGGCTTAGAAAACTGACATCCAAAGAAAAGTTCGGTCTCATCCATACCTGATACATTCCTGCGTTCCTGTGTGCACTGAGACATGAAAGACTTCATTATGAAATTGACTGCAATTCGATTCTGAACAGATTTTCATGAAATTTATGTTAAATTAATTGGAGGAACTGACCATAAAAGTGGTAACTTGTTGGAATTAAATTCAGTTACTGAGGGCGATCTAATCTAACCTTTAGCTGCTTGACTGCAGGGGCGTGTCCAGACTTGTTTTTTGACCGGGGTGGCCCAAGTGGGGCACTGACTCATGCAGGAGTGGCATGAAATATATGTATCCACATTTACATTAAAGCTTTGTCATTTTATTCCTTAAGTTCTCAAAATGAAATTATACCTCAATTAACTCCTTTCCTGAGGCTGTGAATTCCACCATGAAATATTATTTATTCACCGATTTGCTGTTTGTGCATAGTTTTTGTTGTTGTGAGCAGCATCATAAAGTAAAAACTGCAAGTACTCAACATGTTATGTGTTGTAAAATGATCAATAAATTAACAATCAATCAATAAAAAAACAATGCACAAAAGTAAAAGTAGTTGTCAAACAGCTATTTTAAACTAAGGTTCCACCTCTCATTGGGCAGATTATACTTGAGGATAATGTGCTGACACTTGGGGTGGCCAGTCAGATTTCAGGGGTAGCCACTGGTCCCCACTAGAAAAGCCCTGCCAGGTTGCTGCTAACGCTCTTACTGAATAACAAAATGTTCTAAATAAAGAACAATGTTTAAACTGAGAAGTTTGGAGTTAGATGGACCCTATTCTATGCATCTTATGTAAAACTGAAACTGTTATATGGGAAACTTTACTTGAAACTTTGCAAATCTCTGCTGGTTTCATCTTGTGGTGGCATCGCTCAAGGTGCTTTACCATTACCACCTGTTGCCTGGCAGACACAACTAATGAGTTAACCAGCTACAAAAGACCAATCAGAGTTTACACATCAGCTGCCTCACTTAACTTTTACGTGAGCTCACAATCTTTCAAGCTGCAACATATTTTATTGGCGCATTAACTTATTTCTGATCAGTGAAAAATGTATGTCAGCTGTTAATAAATACCAAACAGCTGTTGACATCTCCTCGAGTCTGTTTATTTGCTGAAGTGGAACATTGACAACATAATTGCAGCGTATCATGTTGACAACACCTGAGCCGTATCGATGGGTGATGTGGATGTTTCCACAGTCAGCTCGGCGCTCTCTCAGCAGCAGCAGCAGCGTCGGGTCTCGCTGACTCAAACTAACAACATGATTACTGCCTCTCAGGTCTCTGCTGCCTCAACACACAAGCGCGCGCACACACACACACACACACACACGTGTCCATCACAGCCTCTGTGTGTGAGTGCGCGCACGTGTGTGCAAAGAGCATTGTGCATATTGAATATTGTTGTCAGACCTAATTTAAAAGCCCACCTCTCCACAGCTAAATAGTTTTGCAGAAATATCATCTGTCAAGTAGTGAATGATGTTTGCTAATAACATAATATCAACATGTCATTCTAAAACTGAGATTTATGAATACATTCCAGGCGTGAATTTCACTCCACACACTCCATTTCTACATGCAATAAATTCATTTAAAATAGGAGTTATGGCGAGAATTTGTAGGTCTTAATGTGATTTTTTTTTTCATTTTAGCATGTTGACTTACTATATTTAAATGAGACTGTAGGACACTGTTAGGTGAAGTTATGAAATTAACATTTTGAAACGTCTATGCATATAATACCAAGAAAAACTTTCTGTACCCTCTTGTGTCTATATTTAGAGAGACATGTCTCCATTTTTGCATACCACGTTTCTCTTTCAAATTCTTAAAGTGTACAAACAGCAATCATTTTTTGTAGTTGGGGTCAGTGTTGGAATGTAACTAAGTACATCTACTCAAGTACTGCAAGGACAAATTCAAGGTACTTGAATACTAAACTTTCTGAAAATGAATGTTGGGAAAACTTTTTAACCTGTTTTTCTCAAGAAAAGTTGACCTTTTAGAGACATTTAGAACAGTGCTACTTCTACTTTAGGTTATTTAAGTCAAACCATTGTAGGTATATTACAATGAAAGGCAAAATCAACTGAATTTTTTTTTCTTTTTGATCAAAAACTCAACAATGAGTTCTTGAGACATTGTACTTCTCCTGTGAAATCAATCAACCCATCAATCTTCTCCTCAAAATCAATATGAGTAAAAACTCTACTGTTGAGTCCGTTCCTTGATTTGTTGTTTTTCTTTTGTACTTCCTCTATTTGTCGTTAGTGTTCCTACTTTTTAGTATTTCATATTCTTTATATTGTTTATTTACTTATATATTACTTAAAAATGTTTTTCATTGATGCTCATTTCTATTTTTACTATGCATTTTACTGCAGTAACACTGCGAATTTCCCCGTCGTGGGATTAATAAAGGATTATTATCTTATCTTGAAAAGGAAATATGAGTGTGCAATATTGATTACATCACCACAGCTCTTTTCTGGTTGGTCAGACTGAAACACTGTACATGCAAACATTGTTCTTAAATTAAATAGTGTCTTTAACTTTATTTATAGTAGTCTACTTAAGTATACTAGACTTCAGTCTGTAACATTTACTTGTTTTTTTCTGAGTAAGCTGGTGGCAGTAATGCACAACTTGACACACTTAAGTTGTTGTACTTACTTTTCTCAGGGTTTCCTGATTTTTTTAAGTAAACTTCTTAGGATTTGCAGTGTAGTGTTACAACTAACCCAGTGTTACAATACTGCCCGGTCTCCCCTTGAGTATTTTCACAGTGTGATAGTAAGCCTAGAAAATGATCTGAATACTTCTTCAGTCACTTATGTTAGGGTTTTCTAAGCATGCTGATTTATGCTTCTAAAAGTGTTTCAAAAGGATGAAAAAATTGAAGATAACTCGCCAGATTTTCACCCACATCTGTACTTTTTAAATTCTCTTAACACAAACTGTGTAACTCAAACGATTTCAAGCTTCGTGTGCGTCAGAAGCAGTAAAGTTAATATCAGTAAAGAGAGAGGATGTGAAGCGCAGCCAAGAGCAAATGGCATCATCGTTTGTGCATAAAGAAGAAGCCAGTTCAGGCATCATTTCAGTGCAAGTTCCAGTTTATTTATAGGAATATTTACAGACAGAGAGAGAAAGAAAAAGTGACTCTTTATATACCTCTGTTGTTGCTTTCTTTTCTTTTTTCTCATAAAGTCCTTGAATGCCAACAGTGTTGTTCCACCACACACATGCTGTAGAGTAGCCATTACTTCTCATTAGTGTTGTGGAGAGTTCATTAGTGCTGAGGTCTCCATGTGCGCTTAATGTTACCCAGGAGAGCAACCTGACTCATAAAGTTACTTATTGGAGAACGGAGCTGTACAAGAATGAAAAATCTGACTGCTTTTAAAACGGTTACTCTTTGTTGGACCTAGCCGTTTGTCTCCTGAGTAAATCTGAGGGAAATTTTTGAGTGAAATTTAATGATAATTTTAATCTAACGCAGACTTTCCACCTGCTGGATTTGTCTCTCTGTTAATCTCCTGAGTAAATCAAGGAGTCAGTTTGCTGTTAGGACACAAAAAAGAAGAAAAACAGATGAGATGGTTGCAGATTTTGCGTTTAACAAAAATATTAGACAAGATCTTGAACCTGAACTAGTGATTATAATCTTTATGTGATGACCTCAGCACAGCTTGTTGTGTACGTGCAGATGTGCGGCAGAAGAAACACCTATGTGAGCTCATGTGGTGCATGATCGCTCTGCCTGCCTGCTGCTGGCCAACAGGCTGTGGTTGTTCACAACATCCCAGCACCATTTACCACAATGCAGCATCGTCCCACACGTCGATATGAAACCTGCTAACCATGTCCTCTGTTTTTCAAAATACAGGAAATAATTCAGAGTAGTCGGTTATGAGGGGGAAAAACGTACATATTGTTTGTAAAATCTTTAGCCAACATTTCCTCTGTGAAAAAAGTACCTCAGCTGCAGTCAAATCACACTACATTCAGTAGTTATAACTTAACTTGAAGGGATATTTCAAATTATTTAAAGTGGGGTTGTATGAGTTACTTATCACATATGATATGTAACATCGTCACACTATAATGCCCCAAAACGCTAGACAGATGTTATATATTTTGTTGAGTGTGTGTACTTGAATTATCTCAGGCGCTAGTTGCTGTAACTTCCAGATGAACATGGGACACATCGGATACATCAGAGTGAGAAAAGAAGCCAGTGACCGTGACTAAACATACCGTACTTAAATATTACCCCGTCTGAATCAATCTACATTTAGAATATTTTTGCTGCTTTACTTTTCCGTCAAACAGCTTTTATATGAACCGAATGTTGCTCTCTCCAAACCAATCAGACTCTATTGACAAAATCAATAACATTACCTCACAGCACATGGGATTTGCTGGTCTACCACTGCCTTGATCAGTTAGTCACAAAATCACACAAACAAGCTAACAGATAGAGGCACTAGCAGGCCAGCAACTCCCATGTTCTGAGGTAAAATGACTAATTTCGCCCATGGAGTTTGGTTAGTTTTGAGAGAGTGGTATTTGGCTTATATAACAGCATTTAGTTGTTAGCAGCAAGTCCAGGGCTGAATTTTACCACTGTCCCTGCCTAACTTGTAATGAGAGCTCTGCCCTTGAGTTTGGCTAAGTTTATCAGTACTAGCACAGCAAGCCTGCTCTCCTTGCGGGTTAACGTCCACATGTCTGTGCTCAATGTGGTTATGCATTGCACTGGTTAAATGCAAAGCCGACCTACAACCTTATTTTCACTTTTTAGATCAAAATATTTCAAAAACTATGCTGGTTTTTCCATCTTTGTCCAGTTTTCCGCCTCACTGGTTTACATCTGAGCATTAGCATCTGTCGGGCAGGGCTGCAACATCTTCAATACTTATCTGGCATTGTTCATTAGTAAAAGATTTGTAATTCATATAATTAGTTAAACTGACTAGTATTCTTGTGCCAACTAGCAAGGTTAGCAATGTTAGATGATGATGAACTGATTATGATCCTGTCCACAGCGGTACATTGGTTAGCTTCTGTGCTGGTGCCCCACTCTGTTTATTCAAACTGGGGGTGTAGGAAATACACTGACTATCGATAAGTACCTCATACAACCCCACATTAAACGAGATGAGCTATCCTTTTAAAGTTTCCAAGTGCAGTTTTAACCTCTTGTGGTTTTCAGTTTTGACAGAGTAGTTTATGATGCAACATTACACCATCACCTGTGAAGACGAACATCTATGCACATTGTGATCGTTGTGCTTCCTTCCTTTCTTTGCTGCATGATAAATCAGAGTAGAAAAATATGCATCAGACTTTAAATTTCTTTACAATGACTGAAACCTTCAGACAAAGGCTCATTTTTCGTCAACCCTTGTGTACTTGTGGTTGTGTAGTCAGTCCAGATCATTTGATGTCATCAGTGAGAAATCTTGAAAGTGCTCACTGTCACACATCCCACACCTTAAAACGGATGGAGTTTTATTCATAGTTGGATATTACTTGACTAGAGGACATACCACTACATAGTGAGTAAAAGAGGAAAGGTGTAGGGTAGTACTTGTATGTAACTCGCATATAATTCATATTTAGTGTGGTGGTGGTGGTGGCTAGGAATATATATACTGATTTACAGACACTCCAATTTGAAGTTGTTGAATAATAGAGTACATGTTGCATTAGCCTTACACACTTGCAAAATACCTGTCTGTACACAACTTTAAATATTTTTTACACAGAGTGATATAGGAACATACATACAGTATAGTATAATTGGGAGTCATTAAAGCCCTCTTTGATTTAATGGTCAAGTATCAACGTGCTGCCTTATTATACACCTCAGGATGTAGTTCTTTAAAGGATAACTTCAGTTTATTTGAAATAGGTTCTATCAAGGCTGCGATCACCAAGTTAATTACATTAATCTCTGACTGTGGTGACCTTGCTAGAAACTGAAATGATGACAGATTGTTAAAAACATCCCCGGCAAGTTTTCATGAAGATGATTAACTGGATAAGAAATTAGGAAATCTAAATTTTGCTGCATGGAATTCTGTTTTTTTTTTGTTTTTTTTAACTTAACTTTGAACTTCACCCTTTTTCTTGAGAAATTCAGAGGGTTTGGGGGTTTCCCCACAGGAACTGGTTTGTGGAGGTGGTAGGTACTTTTTTCTGATTTCAGCCACAGGATGAAGAAGAGGCTCCTCTTTTAATAAACTCAGTCTAATCATGATGCTGTAGATACAAACATCATAGAGTTACTGATAATGATCCAGATGCTCAGTAGCCTCGCACTAATTTCAACTGGATGCTGACTGTTGGGTAAGACCTTTTCTACCATTGCATCTTGCTTTTATTTTTTTAATTAATTGCTGGAACACCAAATCTAGATATGAGGCTAACAACTCAAATACTTTATTTGAGATAGAAAATAAGGTTTCTCCACTATAACACTTTTTAGAGCCTCTAAAATTACTTCAATGAAACAATCGAAGGGTTAAAGGCATGATCACACTAATAGTTAAAATAGCAAACTTGAGGGAAATTCAATTCGTCTCAATCACCGTGCGAGGAAAACTAAGTTCATGCACATTTTTTCGTTGCGTTTCACTTGGGTGAACTTTGACTGCATATTTGCACCACTGACCAACAGTGAGCCATTCTGACAGTGCTGATTATTGTCACATAGAAAGATGGACGACATGGCAGCTCCTCAAAAGTGCAGCCAAAATGTCTTTATCGCCCCCTGGTGGCTGGCTGCAGAATAGGTAATAAACTCCGCCCCCTCCATGTTAGCAGACAGGACATGGCCCAAACTAAAAGATTAAAGTTCATGTCAAATAAATATATGGTTGCCAATTTTGTGCATTTTCCTTTACCGATAGCTGAACTTGCTAACTATCCTATAATCATTGATAATTAATAAGATACAAAACACATTGTCTGGAGAAAAAAGGAGAGACTAAACCCCCACAAAGAGTGCCGGAATTTGAAGCAAATTTGACATAATGGCCAAACTGTGTAATGACAATGTTACTTGATGCACTGCAGAACACAAATAGTTTTTCCCATAGAGTTACATTGTGAAATAAGCAGCTTGAAAATGGAGGATACGTTTTTTTTTTTAGCATCACAACCCCCCCAAAATTACTAGTTTTAATATAAAGATTTGATCCATTTGGTCCAATAACATTTGGAAAGTCTTGCAGAGCTGCACGATTAAATCATTTTATCCCCATTCAAGTTAGCAGAGGGTGGAAGTTAGCTGCTTGGCTGAAGGAAGTCTCTGGTGCACGTTGCTCTATACATGGCAGAACATGGAAGCATATCTGGAAGATTATGTGTGGAAGTTGGCTTCACGTGCCACCAAGCAGCTCTCATAGGAATTAATGGAGGCCCACCTCCAATGCTGTATGCAGTAGGGCTGAGTATCAATACTCGATGCCTTTAAGGTACTAACCAAAATAATCCAGTACCAAGTAGTACCGAATCAGATTCTTTCCAGTTACAGTGGTTGGTAGATTTACTTGCCGGGGTAAAGCAAATCTGGGTACATATTGACTGGCCACCATTGACCAATGCAAGCCATTTTGTGACTACTGAACTTTAAGGGAACTGCAGGCCAGATAATCCAAAATGGCAGAAGCTATTGTAGCTTATTAGCTTTGTTGCACTGTCCAGTTTGATTCAACTTCCTCTGTCAGAGTACAACCTACTCTACAAAAGAGTAATTATGGGACTACAGTCAAAGGTCAACTGTCCTATGATTGTGACATAGCTAAGCTAATGAGCTAACAAGCTAGCTAACGGCTTGGAGAACTCTATTTTGTCTTTTAAGTGACTTTTTATTGAATAAAATTGTCTGTAATGGTGAACAAACAGCACAGCATGGAGAAGCTATTGTCACTGACTAGCGCTAGCCTGGCTGGCTAGCATGTTAGCTGGCCAGCACAGCAGTTAAGCATCTTGCCTGTCTTCTCTTTTAGCTATTAGCATCTTTCCCAGACTTCAGCAATTAACTAAGCGCAGCAGTAATAAACCAAAGTTATCCTTTAATCCACTGGAAAATTCAAATTCTTTAAACCTTCATAGGAAAGTCATAGCCTGGAACAAGCCTCCAGAGCTTGTAGAGATTCAGTGTGTTGCTCAAGAGCAGCTACTTCAGGTGGGTAGAAACCGACCCAAGGACTTGAAACCCGTGTCCTACATCATCCTGCTGCCACAATCACTGTATATGTGCTCTAATCTACCACATTTTATCTCTTCAGTAACTTCAAACCAGTTAAATGCATGGGTGGGTACGTGGGGACATCCCCACATTAGAAACTGCACATGTAACTGAAAACCTCAGATTAGCTGACATCAGTGTAACTTTGTGTATTTTTTTCCTTTTTTTTCAAAAAGAAGTTCAAGTCCCACAAGCAGATCTTGACTTAAGATTCCACTTGTGATAAAAACTAAAACCCACGTATCAAAAAAAGAGTGTTGTCAGTACTGAAACCCTGCAGAGATAACTATGCTGATTGGAGATGATGTTTCTGGTATCAGATCTCCGAGATAGAAAGTAAATACAGTACACTAAAAATCCTGCCACTTTTTCCTCAAAGCAGGTCAGAAGTCTCGATCTCATGCAGCCAGCTGTGTGTGTTCTTTTTTTCTTGTTTTGTTTTGTTTTTTGTTGGGTGGTCTGGGCAGTCGTGACATCAAACTGTTTTGAAGGTCAGATCTTTAGGAAGACCAGTGAGAATCCCAGTTGATAATTTAAAGTCTTTGTACAGAAAATATCCCATGCAGTGGGACTTTGATGTTCAACTCCTCTTATATATACAGCAGTGTGCAAGCACGTGGGAGACACACCATCATGAGACATGTGGTGCATTTACATTTGCAAAAATATATCTTCATATTTTTTTGCCTTACAGGTTGACAATATAAATAGTAAATTATACATGGAAAATATATATGGGGACTGAGAACGGATACATTGTATAAGCTATGCTAACTTAAAGTGCTAAGATACTTAGATTTTTTTTTTTTTTAACAGGCCGCAAGCATAAAGGTATATTCTGACAAAAAATTTCCCTCCACTCTTAGAGAAGACACATCAGCGCCCCGCCCTGCAGGGCATCATCGTAACTCTGTTTGGGTAAAACCGCCTCGGTCCAAACATACTTTCACATTCATATTCCCCAACTCTGTCAGTTTTGTCAGAAAATGAAATGTGAGACTGGAATGTTTTATACTCTCTTAACTGGCACGGCATACGTCATTGTTTTAGACCGGGTAGCACCAACAAAGATTAATTTAGTCTGTTGGTTCTAATCAGAGTTCAAAAGGTTTAAAATGAGTAAATCAAATTTAAGACTAAGCGGACCTCTGCTGCTCAGATCAAAACTAATCTCCATTTAACAAATCCAAGTTTTTTATGTAAACATAAATTATAGTTTAATCAATATTGAGTTGCTGGCTTACCCAAATTAAAATACATACATGAACAAATAAATAAATAAATAAATTCAAGTGCTGTTTGGATCTTGTAAGTATAAAAACTGGGGGAAACTGCTAACCTTCAGATGCCCTGTTTTTACTCAGAAAATGTTACATTGTTTGCTAGCTATGTAAAAAGTTTACAAAATGTTATATTGTTAATTAGCTAGCTAAAAAGTTAACAAAATGATCCATTGTTTTCTAGCTTGCTAAAACATCAACAAAACGTTCCATTGTTTGCAAGCCAGCTAAAAAAAAAAAATAACAAAACATTACACTGTTTTCCAGCCACCTAAAAAGTTAACAAAATGTTACATTATTTGGTAGCTTGCTAAAACATTAATAAAATGTCACAGTCTTTGCTAGCGAGCTAAAAAGTTTGACAAAACATTGCCTTGTTTGCTAGCTGGCGTAAAAGTTAACACAATGTTACATTATTTGGTAGCTAGATAAAAAGTTAAAATATTTCATGGTTTGCCAGCTAGCTCAAACATTAAGAAAATGTCACATGATTTGCTAGCTAGCTAAAACGTTAGTTAGCCTTCTCATGATGGCTCAGCAGAGAAGTCGTAATTTCCCCTCCTTGAAGAAAAACTTTTGCTGAATTAATGGAGCAATATGGCCAACTGACATAAGACTTTAAAATGGACAACAACAGTTGTTCTTAGACTGTTTTAATCAATCAAAAGTAGTGATAGAGAGAGGAGATGCATCATAAAACTCATTTGGGTTGAGTCTGCCCCTTAACTTTCTTCAAATAACTTGAGTAGTTTGTGGAATCCATCTGAGGCAGCAGTTTTAACAGTCAAAACTCCCAAAGTTTAAAGTTAATACTGCATCAGAATTAAATTTAATCTAGGTTTACAATATAAACTAAACTGAAGTTTAAAGAGATGTTTACATTTTAAGTTTGTTAATTTTAAAAAAGTTTGTTAATATAGCTCAAAGTTAAACCATCATTTAATGAGGTTTAAAAATTAATCCTTGTTGGTGCAACCCAGCCGTAGAGAAGTGAATGTGAACTGGCATCAAACCCTGATCGACAGTCAATCAGTCAGAATTCCTTCACAGTGTCATTAAACCCTTAGTTCAGCATCAAAAACTAAAAAACTTCACTTAAATGACTAATCAACATCCCACATGACTTCTGTCGGATCATTTCAATAAGCCAGCTTCTACCAGATCACTGTCCTTGGCACGTACTGCACAGAATCCTCTGCAAAATATTCTGTAGTGTGTGTGTGAGAGATAGAAAATGTCCAAGCAGGTGTACAGTATTTAAAGCTAAGTGGTGAGAGTAGTTTGTTTAAAAAAAGATGCCTCGGATCTCCCTGATCATTCACCGGTGAACACTGAAACTAACTTTTTGACATGCAGAGCCCCTGAACCTTCCAGCCTGCCTCTCGTACCTCGTCTTTGGCTTACTTTGCTAAATCAAAGTGTACTACACTGTGAAGCGAAAAACAACACGGCACCTGAAACTGTCTGAAACCACACAACAAGACTCATAACAAAACAGCAGCGACCAGAGCCATTGATTATACAGGCAGAGCTGTCTTCAAGGGGCGATCGGTGAAGGACTCTGCACGATCAGACGCCGACCCGTGTTTAAGCACTTTCAAAATAAAAACAGGCCCCCTGCGCCCATTTTGCGTCCCTACCTACAGATTATCGCACATAGCTGACTGGATCGCCTGTGATTCGACATGTGACTTTCCATTTGGCCGGGTCTGCCAATCTCTTACATAATCTATAAGAGGAGAGCGCAGATGTGTGCGGGCTGGTTGCCATGGCGATCAGATCTTGCTGTTCTCCAGGTGGGAGTCAATGTGCTTGATGAGGGCATCGTCAGGGTAACCGACGGGGAATATCAGCTGGCAGAGAGGGCAGCTTCGCATGTCGCTCTCCTCGGTCTCCATCCAGAGCTGCAGAGCAACACACACACAGACAGGTAGACACACACAGACAGGTACACACACAAACACACAATTAGACATCAGGATAAATCACATGAGGTCCTCAACTTACTCACTTCACCGGGTTGTACAGTATTAGTCATCCCGTGGGAGGCAACGAAATTGCATCACTCCTTGGTGAATGCTCACTTCAGACTTACACAACAGGGTTGTGTCGTGAAAGACCTCGACTGGTAGTAAAACCAGGTGGAAACTCTCATCCAGGTACTGATTCAGTTCAGTTTGGAGACGAGAAGGCTCAAGGAATAGTTCAACATCTTGGGAAATATGTTAGTTTGCTTTCTTTCCGAGAGTGAGATGAGAAGATCGATATCGGTTTCATGTCTGTGTGTTAATCACAGAGTTTATTTAAGAAAAACAATGTGTTTCCTGTGGAATTGCCCTCTAGAGCCGCGCATAAGTGTTTTCTGATCTGATGCCCATATCTGCAGGACAGCGTCATTTGTGTCAGTGCCAAAACTGTTGTAATCACTGTTACAAATATTTAGTATTTTCTAACCTTAAGCCTAAAGTTAAAGGAAAAATCTGTAATATATTTACTCTAATAAAACACAAAATGACCATGATGTGTCATCAAGGAAACATAAGTTGAAATACTGTCTTCATTTGACATGAATGCTACAACCAAACAAGCGTCTAACCCTAACCCTAAAAAAACCCTGTTTTTTATGTCTGTTTCACATCAATCAGAGCTCAAATTAATTCCAAAGTCTCAGAGCGGTGGGCTTTTGTTTTCAGGATGACGGGCTTAACTTTACATTGACAGGCAATTAACAGTTATAAACAGCTGATCAGCTTACAGTGGAGGACTCTTTGTTGGTTGTTTTTGTCAGTTTTTACAATGTGCACATCCTGTGCTCGGAAATCCTGCAGCCTGCCTGTCTCTGCTGTGTCTGTACATTAAACATGATTATAACCTATTTAATATGCAGTTTCAACTTGCTGTTAGGTTTACGAGCAAATACAACTTCTAACATTGAGATCCTGGTTGAGATGAAACAGTATGAAAATTTCATATAATGATTTTAGTAACCAAAGTTGTTCTAGTTATCATTATTGCTGTGGTGTTGTCAGAATTTGTTGAAAGTGTTCAAAAAGGGCTGATACACGCACTGGAATCATTTCACTAAGTTTTATTTTGAAAACCTCTCAGTTATTTGAAACGGCATCATGTTCTTTATGATTTTTTGATGCACGATTATCAAACATGGGCTTAATGCTAATTCAAATTTGAAATAATTATACTAATCATTGTATTTTTTTTGTGAAACCGATAATTGTTTTATCCCTAATTTCTAGTTTAGGTTAAAAATCACCTTCTGAAATGTTTTAACATGTATATAAATAGCTCTACATTGAATAATAATTTGCAGCTGATAAACTCAGTTATCTTGTTAAATCTTGAAATGACTTCTACTCCTTTTCCAGACTCTATAAATAAGTGCTGAACAACAGATGTTTCCTGTAAAGTGTGTGTTTCCACGTCATAGTTTTGCAAGTTGAATACGGGACCAGGATTGGACCAGGACCAGGTTAAATCATGCTTTCGGGCATGATTCTCTGAGAACAGAGAAACTCTGCACTTTCAGTATATGAATATGAAAACGGCCTTTTAGTTTCAAACTCTGTATGAACGTTGTTCTGTACACTGAAGCTCAAACATTCAGCTGTGGGAACAAGAAGAAAAACATATTTTTAAGTTGAGAGTAACTTCAAAATCCTTAGGGGTTAGGAAATGAGGTTAAAAGGTTAAAGGAAACAAACACTTGTCTCTCAATGAATGTCTTGATATCGCACTACTTCCTCCTTTGGTAGCAGTGAACAAAACTTATAATTCCCACGGCTTCTAGAGGGGTTTGTCACTTGAACGTAAAGGCATTTTCTGAAACAACTGATGCTGCATTTTTTTCTGCAAGGACAGTCTTGCTTAGCTTAAAGACTGAAAAGCACAGGGGAACAGAGAGCCTGGCTCTGTCACAAGTCTAAAAATACACCTACTGCACAGTAGCAAGACCTATAAATCTGTTAAATTTACATGATGTATCTTGTTTGTTTAAGTTAGAGTTAGACCAGTCATCCATATATTCTGTGGACTGCCAGATTTGGCGAGTGAGTACAAGTTTTGGTCTCTGTACAGGCAAGAAATAGTCCCAACTCTCACTAACTCTAAAAGCAGAATAGCTGTGTTTACATTTCTGCTCATGTACTGTACAGGTAAAAAAAACCACACACACAGGAGAGCATTAGAGATGCTGATGGTGTATAGCTGTGCATTTAGTATGGAGCTGGAGTCAAGATGTTTTAGCCTAGCTTAGCATAAAGAAACAGACTTTAGACTGTCAAACTTCTCATCTCACTCCCATGTTCTGCTGAACATTTACTGTAAAGGACCTAAGAATGAGGAAGAGACACAGTGAAGACAGAAGTCTTCAGATGATTTTGATATTCAGTGTGAAAAAGCTGCACAGTGGAAACTGTCTTGGGGCTAAACACATTGCTTTCTGTGAAGCAGCTCAGTAAGTTCAGTTGTGACAAAGTGACACAGGGTAAACTTTCACTGCAGCTTCATGGTTTCAAAATCACTCAGACGTCAAGCTGGTACACTCCAGTTTGACACATGAAAACACAAGTTTGAACTCACATTGATGGAGGGCCAGGACTGAGCGTGCTCCGCCGACATGTAGCCTGGCTGCGGGTGGCAGCTCAGGGTGTTAGGCCTCTGAGGGATGGGGAAGGCTGAGCAGGACGCCGGGCCTCTCATGACTCCACTGGGCACTGCGGCGGAGAGCACGCCCAGCGTACGTGGCGGGCTGATGGGATGCGGGCAGGTCCACTCCTCCTCATCTTCAGAGGACTGTGGAGGCTGGGGCGCCGGCGTGGTAGGAGGGGGCGGCTCAAAATGCAGGTGGGCCACCTCGGACAGTGGGAACGGCATCTCTCGTGAGTGGCGCAAGGAGCTCTCCCCAAGGCCACCGTCTCCTCCTGCGCTGCCTTGATGGGGAGACTGGGAACCTCTGTGCTGCAGTCCGCCATGAGGAGACCCCACGTGTTGGGGCTGCTGTTTTGAGTAGCTCTCAATGTAGGGCCGGGGCTTAGGCAGGGTGGAGACGGGGTCCAGGGAGAAGCGGGGCGGGCACTGGTAAGCTGAGGGGTCGGCGACCTCGGAGTAACTGCGGCGGCCCTGGAAGCTGGCCCGCAGGTGCTGGCTGGGCGGCCGGCAAGAGTAAGAGGCCGGTCCGTCGTTGACGTCCAGCAGGGGTGAGCGGCGGTGCATGTCAGGGGAGAGGCGCTGCAGCACCGGCGAGCGTCTCTGTTGGATCGGCGAGTGCTGTGGCGGAGGCGGGACTGGAGAATGGCGCTGTGAGATGGGTGAGTGGCGCTGGGATACCGGAGAGTGGCGCTGGTGGTGGATGGGAGAGTGACGCTGGACTGTTGGAACAAAACAAACAACATGTCAAAACACATCTGCCGGAAAGTCTGGCAACCTGTCACTGCACCGTATGGCCAATAGTATGTGGACACCCTAGTACATAAAGTTTCATGTACTTTTGTTCTGGCACTGTTCATCATGGTTTAAGGCAATAGTGTACTTCCAACATAGTGTTCTTTATCGGAGGCCCGTCCCTCCATCAACATGACAACACCTCCATACACAGAGCAAGCTCCATTAAGAAATCATTTTCCTGGTTTGCGTGTTGCCTATTTTTTTTCATGTGATGTGATAGAAAATATTCATTAAAGATAACAAAGATTGTTTCTGAACAAATATAAAGACACACAATACATTAAAACAGCTTAAAATGACTTAAAACAGGACTGAAAGAAATATTTAGTACATTGGTGTGATGTTCATGTTTCCACAAGAGAAAGAAACCATTTCCAGTACAAGCAGAAGAAAATGGTTCACCACTTCTCTTACTGACAATGAATTTGCTTCGTAGCATTTTTATCATAATACATTTCATGCACAACAGGTTTTTTTTTTCTTTTTTTTTTTTTTTTACAAGCTTCAGTTTCCGACAGACGATGCTCCAGATATTGAGTTAATAGAAATGCACATTATGTTCCTCTATGTATTCATAAAAAGATTGAGATCTGTACAGTTGTAGTGTTTCGTGTAATTATGAGACATGTTGATGAGTCAGTCACCACTTCAGCTCCACTTCCCATATCAAAGAGGAAACATCATTTGGCCGGTTGGTTGAGGTGTTAAAAGGGGAGGGGGTGTTTGTGCTCGAAAACACTCCCTGAGCCTCAGAATGAAGAGGAAACAGTCAGTTTATGCTCATTCTTATAGTGTAAAACACCCAGGAGAATTTTTATGGCTCTGCACAAATTCCCACTTCGCTGATTATTTCAACATTTCACGAGAAGTATTTGTTTTGTTGTTAAAGATAGCCGAGAGGCAATCACATCACTTGAGCGATCTTGTCACTAATTAAGCAGAGGTGCCATTCAAGTCACATTTTCTGCATTAATGTGACACGACGCGACCTCAGGGAAACGCCAAATGCAGTTTGGGGGTTTCTGTATTTTTCCCGTTGTTTCTCGTTGATTTACGCAAGCCGATTTTCCAGTTTGTGCGATCACAGTTCAGTCAGGGCAATGCCTGTGCTGCCTTTTGGTTTGTGGTGGGTAGTAGAAGCGCAGTCGTGAGACATTAGCTGTGTGTGAATGCGTGTGCAGGAAGAAAAAGGTGTTGCTTCTGTTTAGCACTTCAAAGTTTCTACTACTACTCTTTATAAGTGAGAAAACTGAGGCAACAAATCACGACTACAAGTTCCTTTTTTTCATGCCATCACAATGGCTCAGACAAAATATTAGAGATCTACAGTAATGTATTAATTGTATTTTATTTTAATTACATTTAATCTTACAAAGTACCAGCATTTCTCTCTCTAAAAAAAAGTATGTTAAATTTTATGCATGAATGTGATTGTCAATTGCATCATCCTCTTTCACCGAGCATCTCAGTGATAGAACGTTTAATTAAATACAGAACTTTAAAAAAACGAGGTACTTTTAGGCTACTTGAGTATTCCTGTTTCATGCTACTTTATTCTTCCACTTCACTACATATAAGAGTGAAATCTTGTAATTTATTTAATATTATTTAACTAACTATTGTTTGATAATCTAGCATACTTGATCTTACGTAGTATTTGGAAAATTATTTTCATCGCAAGTTAATTTTTTTTTTTTTTTATAACCAACCTGTTATCTTGAGAAAACAACAGGCTGTTTTCCTGTTATGTCTTTCTGTATATTGTGTATCAGAGATCAGGAGCACAGAGCTGCATGCTTTGCTGCGGACTGCAACAACTGATTGCATTGGGTCTTTTTACTAAATTCATAACATTCAAATAAGTCCTTGGCATTTATGGAGAGGAGCAGCCTGCCAGCAACTTCACAGGTCAGTGAGAGTTCTTGATAACTATCATGTGATCTGGAGGAAGCGCAAGTTGTTTTGTCATGATAAACTCTTGTTATCTTGAAAAATCGGCCTTTTTGTATTCTTGATAATGGAACAATTAACTCATGAAAGTAATAAAAGAATAACTGCAAATAACATGGACTCCCATCAGACTTCAGTCACAAATTTGATGACTTTAAACTTGACTTGACAAAACCAGATGACTCGGATTTGAGCCTTTTGACTTGAATACACCTGATACTTTACACCAAGTCCAAAGATTAAAGAACGTTATTCAAAAAGTGTGAATTAATGAATCAATTAATTTCCCTTCATTTCATGTAAACACACAATTCCCCCAAATCCCCAGATCCACTTTGTTTGAACCAGTTCAACAGCATGTAATCAAGTTACAGGAAAGAACCACGAAGAACCACTTTACTGAGCTCCAGATGGAAAAAACATACCAAAGGTAATTTTGTTCATAAACAAAAACTATGAGGTGGTCAACCGAACATGAATTGTAATATGCAAAACATGCAGATAAAAAATTAGGGGTGGAAACGCAACAACTTTGAGCTTCAAGGCTAATATTAATGTAGTCAGTGAGCAAATGCCAAACAAACTTAAAGCTACTGCAAGGATTTTTAAACTGGTTATGAAACAGTCTCACTATATTACTGATTCCTCTAATTGACCTGCATAAGTTAACGAGAACATCTGCAAGAGATCAGCTATTTCTACTGAGCTCATAATGGCTGTCATCGGGTCAGAGTCTCCTTGAAATCAAATGAAACGAGTCCGTGTTTACGTTTTCCAGGTCAAAGTTACAGTGACTTGTTTGTTAGGCAGTCAAAAAGTAGCAGGGGGAGATTGTCACTTAAATAATTTTATTTTTGATGATATTTTGTGGTCATTACGATGGAAGCACCACCACTTTAGGCCTCCAGAATCAACACAATATGAAGGTTCCTTGCAGTAACTTTAACAGCTTATTAGTGAGACTGGAAACTTACAATTACATTATGACATATTCAGGACTTGAACCTTAAACTTTAGGACCAGGACTATGTGTTTGCACAGGGCTCCCGAAGTGTAATGTAAGTCCATAGATCAGTAAGGAAGCTCTGTCTACATAATTCACATTAGCACATCTTGCGAAAATGCTATTTGCTAAAATACATATCTGGAATAAGTAACCCGATTTAGTTAAATTAGGAAATTGCATTATGAATGGATTTGATTGAACAGAAGAGGTGCTGGGCCTGTTGGATAACAAGTTTTCATCCATTTGTGCTCTGTTAATGTTTGAATCTGGTTCATTTATACACATTTGGTCGATGATGAGGAGCATCTTGAAGCAGGGGAGCTGCACTGTTTCCCATTTATCATCATTTTCTGTAGGTTTAAATCGCTGGGATCTATTTGAGATGTTTGATTTGACTTTGAGAGAAAAAATAATTTTTCACTGATTACTCTTTTCCTCTCAAATGGCACCAGATTGATGCATTCAAATGTTAAATGCATGCCCCCAGACCAGCGTAGAGGGTCTGAAGTCCCCCCACCATAGTTTTGCAAAATAAGGGCCCCCACACAACATTTTGCATAGGGTCCCCAACAAGCAGGGACTTGGGACTTCAGTGCAAAAACTTGAGACTGACTTGTGACTTGGTCCAACCTCTACCAGCACAGAGGATCTCAGCTTCCGTAGTATCACTCACTTTTACTCAAGTGACCCAGGATTTTTTATAAACAATATTTTATGTGTGTACTGTGGTTGCTAACCTGGACTAGCCTGCTCCTGCGAGGCTTTCCTCAGGATCTCCGTCTGCTTGGAGCTCAGTGCTTGGAGGCGTCCCAGCTCCTCTGTTAACTCTGTGTAGGCCAGAGCCAAGTTCACCCTGGAGGAAGCAGGAAGGGAGGCAATTATGTAATTATCATAATCATTGTCATTACACAATACGACAATGTTGGTGGAATATTAATGTGTTACAACAGCATAAGAATACAAACACTTTAATCTCTGTGTAATCATCAAAATGTACAGCGCTGATGGAAGTTAATCAAAGGCTTTTTTAAAATGATATAAGACATGCAACACACTGATCTTCATCTCCTCTGTAAAGTGATGAGCTCTGCAGCACTGACACAGATCAGGCCGACTAATTGAGAGGCTTACAGGCTTATATTTTTAGAGTGTAAGTCACAGCGCATAATTGAAGTGCATAAAATCACACCATTTCATGCAAGATGTGTCATGACTCTCTCAGGGGCCGTACTGACAGAGCAACTCTATTTCAAGAACCGTAAACAAGGATGGTTGGTTTACATGCTCCTGTGTCTTTTACCCATGGCAACAAGCTGACTTTGTCTCAACTCATTAGCTCGAAACTGATCTGAGTCCCACAACATGAATTACTGCGAGGCAACATTATACAAGTAGATATAAGGCATTATATCTTTAGCAGTTTAGAGGGGATAAAGAGTGAGGTTTATTGTATGTGGTTAAGAGAGAGATTCAGATTCAGCACGGGTTGCATTATGACATTTTGTTTAGATCGAAAGAGGCAGTAGTAGTCAGTCACTGGCAGTGCCAGCTGCCCTCAGATCTGATAACAGGCAGCTTATCTCAAATGTTGAACCATTTTTTTAGAAACTCTCCAGTCTTGACCTGAAATTACTCATCCCACCACCGGCGGTGGTAGATTAGCAAGATGTGCAAGATGTGAAACCTTGAAATCTAACTTGAAATCCGTTGAGATAATCATTTTATGCTGCCAGTGTGAGTAATTCCTCGTATCAACAACAGCCAGTTTTGATTATTTTATAAATGCAGCGACAAATGAACAAAATTACAGAGGATATCAAAGTCTGACCGCCTTTAAATTCAAATTGAGAACTTTTACGCTCTGCACTGCCTGCCGCTGAACCTGAATGTGATGGCTCAGATTTTTTTTTTGCGGGCTTGTATGAGGAACTTATCTATAGATGGTGGTTGGCACGCTCCCAATTTGGAGAGGCAGCAGGAGCACCGGTGTAGGAAGCTAAGCAATGTACAGCTGTGGACAGGGTCAGTAGTTAAACATATTTTGGCCAACAAAAACCCCACCAACACTAGCATTACTGCCCCGTAGTTGTACGCCTCCTCCAACCAATCAAGATGCAATTTACATCCATGTTCATCCAGACTCATATAACATATGAGTAACATACTACAAGGAAATGTCATATTTTGTTGATTTTGGAGGACCCTGTGGACAAAAGCAGTGGTGTTTCCACCGTCATAACCACAAAATATGACATTAAAAATAAATATCTAAAAAAAAAAAACCTCATCCTTCTTTCTTTTTACTGGCTAACATATGACTCACTGTAACTTTATCTTGGAAAATACATATAGAGGGATCAGTATTAAATTGTGACTGTTTCATAACCAGTCAAAAACTCCTTGTTGTAGCTTTAAACTTGATCACTTTATCATATTAGCCAGCGTATTAGCAGGTGTAAGCCTTGCGAGTTTGTGTTTGTACCTGCATGACCAACGGACCTCAAGCTTGTCCACTGTTAATCTTGCATATTACTGGACCGATCATCTTAATATTTTTTTGGTGCACGTTCATGACTGTGTGCTGAAGGACCTCTGCAATTCACAATATGTGAAAAATCTTGAAAAAAGGGCGTTAAACTTGATGTCTCCAGAGCTCCTTGAGGGAGTTGCTTCAAACTTGGCACGAATGACCATTTGACCACAAATTTTGGTTGTCAAAGGTCGCTTTAACCTCAAAAGATACGTTTTTGGCCAAACCTCAAGAATTCTTATAATAATTGAGACAATGACAAAATAAATAAAAATGTTGGCGATTACAAAGAGGTTACCACCAAATTGTCACCAGTTCATCCTTGAGTCCAAGGGGACATTTGTGCAGAATTTGAAGAAATTCCCTCAAGGTGCTCTTGAGATATCGTGTTCACAAGAACGGAAGCGACAACCTGAAAACTTAATGCCTCAGTTCACAGCTGCAGCACGGAGGCGTAAAACGATATCAGTTTGAGCGTACACCATATTTACAATTTTGCAACCACTTTAACTTGTTGTCAGCCTTTTCTCGAAGAACACAGGAGTTTCTGGACTAATGCTGCCTCAGATGGTTAGTTTGTGTTATTGTGCGACTTCCATGAATCCAAACTAACCCTTTAAAACACGGAGTTTAATAGTCTAATATCCTTTGGAAGTTTGTGCATTGCTGTTGCATTCATGAAATCAAAACTGGCTGGTGCAATACATTCTTGTCATTCGCAGCATAAAGTGATTATCTAAACAGATGTCAAGTTAGATCTCAAGGTTTCACATCTTGCACATCTCGCTAATCTACAACTGCAGTCACTGGAATGAGTAAATTTCAGGTCAAGGCTGAGGAGTTTATGATAAATTGGTTCGACATTTGAGATAAGCTGCCTGTTATCAGATTTGAGGGCAGCTGGCACTGGCAGTGACTAACTACTACTGCCTCTTTCGATCTAAACAAAACGCCATAATGCAACCCGTGCTGAATCTGAATCTCTCTCTTAACCACATACAATAAATATCACATGATGAACCATCCTGCCCTCCTATCCTGTATTCATGTCTTGTTCTTCGTGTTTTCATTTTCTTTAAACACATTTCTGTTCTTTTAATTTGCATCTTTTAATGCTGTTTTTCTTTATCTTTTAAAATGTTTCATGCATCATCATGAAGCAGTTTCAGTGTGAAATGTGCTACACTAAGAAACTTGCTTACCTCCAACAAAAAAGATCTGTCATCACTATTAACAGAGACGGGAAGTAACTAAGTACAAATACTGCCTGTACATTGCTTGAGTATTTCTTTTTCTGACAGTTTTTATTTTGACTCCCTACATTTTAACACAAATATCTGAACTTTCTGCTTCTTGCTTTAGTTTAGACGAAACCAATGTAAAAAGATGTAACAAGACAAAAACGACAGAAAAGACGTAATGAGACGAGAACGATGTTATGAGACATAACAAGATGGAAACAACAAAAGATGTACCAAGATGAACGAGACAAAAAGAAGAGAAAAGCTGTAGCAGGACATAACGAGTATCTGTACTTCTACTTGAGTGAAGGATCTGTACTTTTGCGACATCCGGTTATGACTGTTATTATTACTAACTTAATATCTATAGTCAGAAGTTCAAGGAAAAAAGGTCAAAAGTTGGCAAAATAACTTGAGCACCTGCTGCTGTTGACGAATGGAAACAAACAGACGAGAGACGAGCGTTTGATGCGCCCGGGTACCGGATTGTTGCCACACTCAGATCTGATAAAGCACCTCCGACAACCAATTAAACCACTTTGTTGATTGGAATGTGACTCAGCTCATTCCTGCACACAGATAGTGGCAGATAAAAAAGTGGTACACAACACATATGCACATCCTGGGGATTTCTTCTGTATAAATAGGAATAGATATTAATTCTCGCTGCAACGCCAGCACCAAGAGGAAAAAAGAAAAAAGAAACACTTATGTATCCTGCCTACACAGCAAATAAAACACACTGTCTGATTAAAAATACGTGCCCCAGCACACCCGCACACAAACTTAATTGAGTCTTTCCACTTGTGTGTGTAAGCCTGCTACTTGGGTATGTACTAGAGGAACACTGCATATTATCTTTGCACTAATTACAGCCTGTTTCCCCTCTGAAATATAGTCTCATCCCGCTCCTCTTTACATTTTACAGATATACACAAAGTGGTGCACTGAAAAACACGCTTGTCAACCGCAACACTATGTGCTGCTTCCCTGCATAATTTTTAACCCCACTGTAAAAATAAACTTATTTGTTCCAGTCTGACTTAAAATTTTAAGTTTACTGAGTTTGAAAAGACACATTGAAGTAATTTGTCGTGATTAAAAACAAATTAACTTATTTTAGTCAAATAAATTTTACATTAATTCAGTTGTACACAACAAAACGTGATGAATAATTTTAATATTTTAAGTTGAACCAACAACTCTTCAGTCACACTAACAACCATTACAGACAAATCAATCAAAATTTGCAATCAATGCACACTGGGAAATATGCTAATATGCTGATGATGAATTCATACACATCCATTCATTCAGCTCATCTCATTTCAAGTCAAAAGATTTAAGTGTCCTTAAAGAAAATACTAGAAATTAACTTAATAAGTTAAGTTTGTTTTAATCTTTAATATCGTAAAGCTAAGACTTTCTTGTCATCATGCTGTACGCTTGTGATGATGTCATGATGTGCTGTACAAAACGTGGCACAACATGCCGGAAGACCGCCCCAAAATGGCTGCACAGACATCATTGTTTGTCAGATCCGGTTTTAAGCGATCTAAAATAAAGACCATAATAACTAGAGCATTCTTTTTTCTTTTTTTTTTTTTGCAGCTCAAAGACTTCTGTTTCGCGTCATCATGTTGTACACTTGTGATCATTTTGTTACACTATCTGCAGCACAAAACATGGCACAACACGTCGAAGGATTTCCCCAAAATGGCCACAGAGAGATCATGAATTGCCAGATCCTGTTTTAATCGATCTAAAATAAAGGCTGTAATAACTGGAGCATTCATTTTTCTGACCTAGTTTAACAGGTGTTACACTGTATCTGGTTTCCTTCATGTGTGAATTTGTGTCAGACATTGCTCGCACAGTGGTGCGACCCATGAATCAACTGAGTCCATTTTATTTTCCACTTGCATACTGCCACTAGGACAGATAATCAGTCATTTCAGCAACGTGTCGTATCATTTGTACGCCGACGACATCAAGTTGTACGTTTCATTTCGACCTGATGAGCTTCAGAAGCTGTCTGTGCTGGCAAATTATTTTCTGCAGTTAAACGTGGACAAAACTGAAATCTTGACACCCTTCAGCCAAAGATCTGACAGAACAGCTGTACCCTATCCTCATCTTGCCCCTCTGGTCTGCGTGATCTTGGTGTAATTTCTGACCAATCTATGAGTTTCAACACTTAGATAAGGATGCTGACTTGATCATGTTTCTCTCATCTAAGGAGCAGAGCCAAACTTAGGTCAGTTGTGTCAAAAAATGAAATGAAGATGCTACATGCATTTATCTCATCACTTTTAGACTACTGCAATTATCTTTTCTTTGCTGCTGCTAGGCTCTGAACACAATCCACACATATTACGCCTATTTTAGCCCCTTTGCACCGTCTTCCTGTTAATTATAGAATTAATTTTAAAATGGTATTGCTCTGTTTTACAGCCTCTACATGGCCTTCCTCTACAGTACGTTATTGACATCCTACAACCCCAAACTACGAGCTGTCAGATCCTCCACTCAGACTCCTTTAACTGTTCATCAGACACATTTCACGACTCGGGGAGATCGTTCTTTCCAATCAGCAGCCCCAAACCTTCCAAACAAATAATAGTTCAATAAATAATATCTAGATCTTTGGACTGTACGGACGTTTTTAAAGGAGCTGGCTTTTTGTGAATCACATTATATTCTAAACTAGTGCTTTTATCTGCCCTCCCTGGCGTTTTATCTTAATTGTATTTATTTGAATTATCTTTTATCTTATTTCTTTGACTGTGAAGCACTTTGTGACTATTGTCTGTGAAAGGTGCGATATAAATAAACTTGCATGCTTTTAAATAATTCAGGAAATTACATCAGAAAAAGCAAAAATACCAGTATAGACACTGGGGAAATATTTCTATTGCAAATGAAACTATCAAAACACCTTTGCACACTGCTCATAAAAATGAGCACATCTCATATAACGAAACATGAATGTGGTTCAAATAACTCTGAAATATTTTGTTTATGTTTCTATTTATGACATAATTTTACCACTCTTGTCAATTAGAACATTTCATTGGCTTACTTAACCTTTTAGCTTAGGTTGCATAGATTTTAGGGATATGAACCATTTCAAATGACATCTCAGTAAGTAATAATACCTGTGTAGGCATTGGCAGAGTCTAAGGGGTTAAAACCAGGGTGCACTTATACAAGTTTATCCCCCGAAATTAATCTAAAATAAAATCAGGGACCCCATTTCAAGTAAGTTCACAATTTCAAAAAAAACCCTGAAACTCATAAGTCATAACCTCCACTGGTTAGCCCACCTAGTTTTCCACCCAGGCTGCTATGACTCAGACAGAGTGGGGTATCAAACCCCCTTTCATCCCCCCACCTCACAACAAACAACATCCATCTTTGTGGTACGAGTTGGTGGAACCTGGTACTGACACCAAAATGATTCACGGTCATATGTAGTAAAAATGCGCATGCTGCACATCTGAGGCTTTCGGTAAAAGCTTCCTGCAAAGATATAGATGCATTTAGTGTTTCAGTAGGAAAATAACAATCATTATGTTACTTACTGGCATGGTGGGTGGAGCATGCAGGATAATATTGATATCGCCAAAGCGCCCATTAAATGTAATTCCTTTCCTCACTACTCTCAGATGACTCTCAACACTGTCTGCACTGTCTGGGCTCTCGCTAAATACTGAATTTCTTCACAGATTTAATTTATGCACCTCTTCCTTTTTCACACGTGTGCTATCTCACGTTTCAATTTTGCTCGAGTGTTTTGACAAACTGTGTCAGAGACCCGGGTCAGGGTGCAACACCTCTCTCACTCATGGTGCCATGTAGTAAAGCAGATGTGTGAACACCTGCACTGGAGTGCATGCAGGCACAAACCTAACAGGGCTTCTATTTATCTGTGAAACTAGCAGGTCCCCTGTTTGTTTTTGTCTCTGTATGTCTAAAAATACTTTGCACATTTGCTTCACGTTGTTTCCTTTTTCTTTGCCTTAATGTGTGTAAGTGCACGCACATACTGTACAAAGTACCTTACAGTGCGTAGGAGGGGTGTGATAATGCCGATGCAGCATTGATGAAAGCTCCGCGCCACTGAATCGATCATGTACATAAGTATATATACTGTGTGTGTGAGTGTGCGTGTGTGTGTGTGTGTGTGTGTGTGTGTGTGTGTGTGTGTGTGTGTGTGTGTGTGTGTGGGAGATGAAGTGAAGAGAGTGTGGGCTGAAATCTGACCTTTGATCTGATCAGACATTTCAAAAGAGCGAGCCATCACTGCAGCTGCCTGTGAGATCTGAGCTCCTCTTTGTCGGCTATTAAACGCTCTTGTTCAAACCCCCCCGGAGCTGCTCACATTAACCACGTGGCCTTCGCGGAGAAACACTTAGAACACGCTGTGGTCAGTATGATGTGGCCGTTTTAATATTCAATAAAACTTTCTCTGAAGGTCTACAATACATTATAAGCACATTACTGACACATAATAGTGCATTTATAAGGCTTTACAAAACTCTTTATAAACATTTTTAATCATGCATGGCAATGTATAATACATCATGTTCACCGCTTATAATACTTTATTAATCTTTCTATAAGTTCAGCATTCATAATGCTTCATACCTCCATGCCAAGGTGAAGGCCATGTCTATAATGCATTGTAACTACATTCATACAACATTATAATGCATTTTTAAGGTTTTATACATGTTTTTAATCAGGCATGACAACTTACAACAACGTTTATGAGGAATTATAAATGGTTGACATATTGTCCTCAGTATTCATAATGCTTTGTGCCTTTATGCCGAAGTAACAACAGCGTAAAAGATGTCGATCATGGGTTACACAGCACATTATAACTGCCATAACTTTAGTCATAAAGCCACATACAGAACTTCTGTAACTTATAAACATATAAAGCTTTATGAATGCTGAACTTACAACATATTATGTCCACCGCTCATAATGCTTTATAAACCTGATTATAAGTTGCCATGCATGTTTATGAATATTTATAAAATCTCCACCACTTATAATATGTTATAAACCATGTTATAAGTTGCCATGCATGATTACAAGCATTTATAAAATCTCCACCACATATAATAAGATTTACAATGTATTATAAGTTGTCACGTATGATTATAAACATTTATTAAATCTCCATTACTTATAATACTTTATAAACCTTGTTAGAAATTGTTGTGCATGACTATGAATGTTTATAAAATCTCCGCCATTTACAACAACATCTGTAAAGTATTATAAGTTGTCATGCATGATTATGAGCATTTATAAAACTTCCACCACTTATAATACTTTATAAAACTTGTTAGAAGTTGGTGTGCCGGATTCTAAATATTGAAGCATTACGAAGGCATTATAATGTCTTATGTCTGCGCTTATAATGCATTATAGACATGAACTTAAGAGAAAGTGTTGCCGCGTATTCTTACAAACGTGTCGCTGTGTGGTTGTATTTTCTGGAACAAGTATATTCATGGTTCTTAAAAGAAACGTACAAACTGCATCATGTCTCTGCCCTCATGGGGTGGGGGGGGAGTATGAGGGGCTTTTCACACTCTGCAGTCCACACCCTGTCACACTCTGCTTCTGCTACATGCATGAAGCACTTTCAGCCAAACACAAAAAGGTGTCAAACTGTTCTCACACCAAACAGTCAGTGTGTTGAGCTTTGCTACCTGCTCACTTTAAGCGTTTTGTTTTGCTTTATTTTTGCGGTGGCTTCCAAGAGCTACACTTAATAGTTTGAAAAAAAAAACAGGCTCAATTAAATTTCTAAACATGTCATTACTTCATTGGTTGTTTTTTGAATTTCCAACAAGAAACTTGAAGTCCACTTCAACTCGAACTCATCATGTCGTGATTTATTGGAAACAGCTCTCACTTTCTGAAAGCTGAGGAGGGGGTTAGTCAGTAGCTGCGCATGCTGAAGTGTGGAGGACGGGGGGGTTGATGCCAGGTGGCTCCCAGCGTCTGCAGCAGTGTGGCTTGTGGTTGGCGAGGGAAGCTCAATCACGTATCATTAGTGACGTGTGAGGCACATGAAATTCCACAAATGTAGTCATGAAAGATGTGACGTGGTTGTATAGTTAGCCACAAACTGCGCAGTTTCTTACAAAACAAACAGGGTTTCTGCAGGTTCAAACAAATAAAATTGAGGACTTTTAAAGACCTTTTTGAATGCAATTTAAGACTGATTTGATACAGAGGCCATGAAGGAAAATCTGATTAACTGCTGGTGTGGTTTCATATAGTAACACCTCAATGTACAGTTTTATTGTTTAGAATTCATATCGTAGTAACACACTGTATGAAATGACTAACAAAATAGAATCTGAGAGACAGTACACTAATAAAACATAACAAGCCGTACTTTGTATCAAATCAGAAAAAAATAAAAATATGTTCTTTATTAGACATTAAACAAACACAACTATACCCCGAGTAGAGACAATTAGAGAATTAGAGCAAACAGAACTGTGCTGTAAACTAAAAAGTCTAATAAGGGTCTGACTGTGGCAAATAATACACTTTAGTTTACAGTACAGTTCTGTTGCAATGTGTCAACAATTACCCACAAATAAATCCTAATAAGGGTCTCATAAAGGGTCTAATACTGTGTAATAAAGAACATAATTATATTTTTTGTCAAATTTCATACAAAGTACACTTGCTACATTTTATTACTGTATAATTGTGTTTGTTAACTGACTAATAAAGAATATATTTAAATTTTTTGTCTAATTTAACACGAAATACAGCTTGTTATGGTACAACGAATTAAAGAGTGGACCCAAACATTTCACAAGATAGTTTCTGATATGTTCACGGACCTGTGTTTCTTTTTTTACAAGTCTTTTTTTTTAAGCGTTGAGTTTGACGTGATGCGCTAACATTAGCTTAGCTCATTATGTTAACACAACATTGAACCTGACTGACAAGTTTTTCTCAGAACTATATACTAATCCTCCATAAATATATATTTCTGGAGGATTTCTACTTGTTGTGTGAGAGCTCCAATTAGATCTGACTGGGCTGCAGAGTTTGCATTATTGGTTCCATGTTGGTTTTGTTTTGTAGCTGTTACAGACGGACCAGGACACATTTTTTACTGAAAAGTCTGACCTGTTAAACAACAATTTAACAATTGCACTTTTAAAATTGAGTACAGCAGTCCAAATAGCGAGCTGGAGTCATAGGCCGTATATTAAATGGGTTGAAACCTTATTTAATGTACAATCTATGGTTCTCCAGACTCGGGCAAGCTCAGGCAGGCTGCAGAAATACTGCAGGAGTGCAAGACAAGTGCAACTTTGTAATTTGACAATAACAAGCTACTTGTCCTCCACTGTAACCCAATTAGCTGTTTATAACTATCAGTTGTCTGTCGATGAAAAGTTAACACTCTGGAGTTTGAGTTCAGTGACTGTCTGCCAAACTACATTTACATATTGCTCAATTTAACCGTTATAAACATCTAATCCTTCTAAAAGATTAGTAACGATTTTTTTATGACTCATAAACAGATAGTTACTCATTTGTAGAACATTTGGCATTAATTTGAACTCTAACTATGTGAAATGGGCACCAAATACCACAAGCTACAGGCTGGAACATAAATTAATAGGAACACTGCAGCTGAAGTATTGCTGACAGAGAAACAAATATTTCAACTTAGTCTGTTTCCTTAATCTCTGATGACATATCATGGTAATTTTTTAAAATTTATTATGGTAAATATACACAGATTTCTCCTTTAAGAACTCATGAAAACCCTGGAAGGACAGGAAATAAGTGATGAAGAGGTGAAACATTACAAAAACAAGAATGTTTTGTGACTAATGGAAGATAAAAGTTGCCTGTATTTCACTCGAGAAGCCTTGGAAGCTTCACAGTCAAACTTGTTTACTGACAAAAGCCTCAATTTCAAATAACTTCCCCAAACAGACTCTCCTCCAGATTATGTATTACTGACGATTATTAGGGCAAAAGTGGCGTGTTAATATGCTCCACTAACAAACACATACAAGATCTTCCATAAATCTGTGCAGTTTACACTAAATGGGCCCAATTACAAGAAAAAGCACCAGGAAACGCAGTATAGAGTTTTCAGTGGGAGTGAGTGATATTGTTGAGTAAAACCAAAAGGTGACCAAGGTCTGGAAAAAACAGTAGGCTTCCACCACACACTCAGTCAAAAAAAATACGCTCTACACTGACACGCCGTTTACTTTCAGTTTTCTCCCCATCGAAACACTTCTGGGGTTTCATTGTGTGGGAGTCAGCTGCCCAACCTGCTGTGGTTTCTACTTTTTTTTTTTTTTATTCTATTTTTTTCTACCTGTAACACCTTGTAAACAGCCTGGCTGGGGGCAGTTTGACACCAACATGTGCTACTTTCCTTCCTCTCAGCACAAGTTAAGCACATCCCTGTCTTGTGTTGGCTGTAAGTGGCACAGAGACGAGTGCAGGATCTTCACAATGTTTCATGTGTGAGGAGATGAAAGACAGAACGCACAGAAAAGACGAGATGTCCAACAAACGCACAGAGACATGAGGAAATGGACAGACGGGTGTCCTTCACTGTGCTAACACTGCCCCCTACTGCTCACACTGATCCTGAGCAACAAACAGTGGAGCTACAGATGAATGCACATGTAGAACACACTCAAAAACAAGGGTTCCAAGACAGTTCTTCCTGAAGAGCTGAGGTTCTACCCAGAACCATCTGCTTCTGAAGAATCCTTTATTGAAGAAAAGGGTTTTGCCAGTTGTTCTTTGTCAGACTAAGGGTTGCATTAAGAACTATTTTCTTTCAGAGAACCTTTTTGGAGGAAACAGTTCCTCAAAGATTGTTGAAATCCTTGAAATCTTTTAACTATAATATAGAAGGGTTGATAGAACCTCGTGGGTGGGTTCTAGATAAAATCCTTGGAATGTAAAAAGGTTAATCTGTAGAACCCACTGAATGTGTGTGTTCTAGGTAAAACCTATGGAATATTAAAGGGTTCTCGGTAGAACCCCCTGAGTGTGTTCTAAATGAAACCCTTAAAATATGAAAAGGTTCTTGATAGAACCCTCTGAGTGTGTTCGAGATAAAAAAAAAAAACCTTGGAATATAAAAGGGTTCTTGACAGAACTTCATGGGTTGGGTCTAGATAAAATCTTTGGAATCTAAAAGGGTTCTCAATAGAAGTCCTTGTGTGTGGAATATAAAAAGGGTTCTGTACAGCCCCATGTATGGGTTCTAGATAAAACTGGTCTCAGTGAAACCCTTAGAATCTAAACACATTCTTGGAAGAACCCTCTGAGTTTGGTGTAGATAAAACTCTTGGAATTGAAAAAGGTTCTCAGTAGAACCTCATTTGTGGGATCTAGATGAAACCCTTGGAATATAAAATGGTTGTCAGTAGAACCCCCTGACTGTGTTCTTGATAAAACCCTTGATATATAAAAGGGTTCTCTGTAGAACCCCTGGGTGGATGCTTGTTAGCATCCTTGGAAGGTAGAATGGTTCTGGATAGATCCCCATTGAGAGTTCTGGGTGGAACCATTACACCATAGAAGTTCTAGGTATAACTCTTTATGTTGGTTTCAAGGTAAAACTCCCTGAAAGGGTTCCAAGTGGAACCAGGAACCAAGAAAGTTTCTCTTATGCCAAGAAGCTGAAGAAACCCTTTTTATGGTTCTAGTGAGCACTTATATGTCTTGTAGAGTTTATAGTAAATGCAGCTTGTGTGCAGAACCGATAGGACTCTCTGTTAATGTTGAGTTTGAACCCAGTGATGGAGAACTTGTCTGGGTTCTAACGAGGCCCCTGGTGGTCAACCTGAGCACATCACAGCAGGAGAATGAAGATACAGAAGAGTCAAACATTTCTCCTCTCCATCACTACCTTTACTCCTGCTCTCCTTCCATCGCTCCTTGTCTTATTTCCTCCCCTCCTTCCCTCCCTCCCTCCTCCCAGAGATCGGCTGTGGTCACTTACTGCTCGTCTCCCACCTTCTTTATCCACTCCACATCACACTGCTTGCACGGAGAAGTCATTTCCTGCCGAAGTAGAGCGTGAAATTAGATTAGCATGCAGGTGCTGGTAGAATATTGGACAAAATCTGACAGCATGAGCCGATCGAGACAACATGTTTGATGGCAACGTCGTCAGGAAGGAGGTGGTCGTGTGTGGAAACAGGTTCCAGTCACTGATCGTTTTCATTCATGTTGTGTGCGTGTTTGTGTGCGTATACATGTGCAACTTTGAGCTCTTATGTGTGTGGATCAAGTCAGTCAAAAGGCCCAAATCTTCAGCAGTATTTCTCCAACAAAGAGAGGAATTACTTTATCGGGCAGTTTCAGATTTTGTTCTTGTTTTAATGACTGCTAAAGAAGAACTTAAAGGGACAGTTCACCCCAAAATATGCACAATTATATACTGGAACTACTTTCTTTTAACCGGAAAGAAAGTAGTTCCTCCATGAAACGTCTCAGAACAAGGTCTGTTGATTATCTTGAGTGACTGGGTCATGATTTTTGGAAAGAAACACTATTTTTGAGTTCCATTATATTGGGGAAAAAGCAGACATCTTTATGGCTGACTGTTCTAATGGATAAATAGCACTGCAGGCCAGGGGGGAAATATATGTATGTATATTTGATTGTAGGGTGAACTGTCCCTTTAAGGAAGAGTTGGACATGATGAGTTATTATCGTTTTTTTTTTTAACTGAGACTGATTGATACCACTCTTTGTCAGTAGGATAAATATATGTGCACTGCCAGGGGCTGGTTAACTTAGCTTTACACAAAGATTTGTCACAGGCAGGCCTGCAAATAACATTTATTTTACTGTAAATTAATCTGCCAATTTTCTCAATTAATTGACTCATAAAAAATTGTGAAAATATTTCTCAAAGCCCAAGATGATGTCCTCAAATGTCTTGTTTTGTCCACAACTCAAAGATATTCAGTTTACTGTCAGAGAAGAGTAAGGAAACCAGAAAAGGTTAGTCGATTATCAAAATGGTTGGTGATTAATTTAATCATAGATACAAAATGAATTAATTAATTGGTAGCAACACTTCTACAGCTCAGTGATTACACACCTTTTATCTTGTTTGTTTTATCTATGCTAAAGTTGAAGCACAAAAACGTGAAGTTGTGGTTTTACAATTGGTTATGTGTTCTGTTACCTTTGCACAGAGCCAAGCCAGGTCTTCACCCCTGTTTCAAGTCTTTATGCTAAGCTAAGCTAGCCGGCTACTGGCTGTAGCTTCATATTTAACACAAAGCCATGAGAGTGGAATCAATCCTCACATCAAACTCGTGGCAAAAAGGGACAGTAAAGTAAAGTTGTGGGCTGAATCAAGGGCACAGATGTAATTTATGTGAATTATTAACATTAAAATAGTCTCTGCTCCTGGCAGTCCTTGAAGTCGTCAGATTAAACTCCAATTTTAAGACTCTTGTCTGATTCACTCTGATCTACAGGCACACTCAGCTCAAATGTCATTTCCTCTCTACTGTCATTAACTAACCTGTGATGAAGTGTTTGCCACAGAGGGACAGCTCTAAGACAGTGACGAAAGTGACAGGACAGATAACCAATGAGCTGAAACTTTCTGTAGAGCTCTCTAAAGCCAGCCAACTTCAGATTCAAGTGATAATAAACTTTTTTTTTTTTTAAGCACTGTTATTCCAAACATTTACAATTACAGCCAATTTAACCACACCTTAAAGGAACAGTTCACCCCACAAATGAAAATTCAGTCATTATCTACTCACCCTCATGCCAATTGAAGGTCAGGTTTAGTTTTTTAGTCCACAAAACACTGCTGGAGTTTAACAGGAAAACAGTGTTGCAGAATCTCACAAATAATAGAAGTGAATGTTGACCAGTTTTCTAGTAGAAAAAACATAAAATGCCTCCAATCTGCTTGTCTGGTGTAATTCGGATCACCAAAAGCCCTGACATGCCGTTCACTTACGTCTGCACATGCTCAGTTCAGACGGTGTGCACGCACACGTGAACATGGCTCCAATCTAAAGATCTACAGTGAAGATTTAAGCTAAAAACATGCAAATGACGTCTTTCAAGTCAACTTGGCACACTGGTGCATTAGGAGACTTGGATTACACCAGATGAGCAGTATGGAGGAATTTTATGTTTTTGTTTTTTGATTGTTTGCAATGCTGTTTTTCTCTGAAACTCTGAAAACAGTGTTTTGTGGACAAGAAAAACTAAACCTGACCTTCAATCGGCATGACGGTGAGTAGATAATGACTGAATTTTCTTTTTTTAACCTTTGTTTCTTTGGCATGAGTGGCTATTGCGGATTAAATAGTTTGCTGGCATTAAGCGTTCCAAAAAAGGCTTTGAGCTTTTCTGAAGTTGTGCAGGATTGTACATTATGAGTGTTCTGTCTGAAGATAGATTTGACCTTTACATTTCTCTTAAAGGTCCAGTGTGTAAGATTTAGGGGGATCTACTGGCAGAAAATAGCAAAAATAGAATATAATGCTCATAACCATGTTTTCATTAGTGTATAATCTACCTGAAAATAAGAACAGTTGTATTTGTGTTGCCTTAGAATGAGCAGTATAGGTTCTTCTACACACTTGGAGGGTGATGGAAGGTGTTTGCAGTCTTCAAACTGTCCACTAGATGCCACTAAATCCTACACACTGGTCCTTTAACACTTCTTGCTAAGGTCAATTCAGGGAAAGCGTCATAATAGAGTACTGGGGTCAACTGCTTCTCTGACCGTGTTTAAATTTAAACTGCACACCGTGAGCGGACTAAAATAACAAACTAACCCTGTCCCTCTGGCTGTTCTGCAGTATCCTCATCTCCTCCTTCAGCCTCTCACACTCCCCCTTCAGCTCCTCCTCGCGCTGACATGCCCCCTGGGCTTCGTGCCGCGCCCCCTCCAGCTCCGCCTCCAGCCGCTGCAGCTTCAGGTCGGACAGGGCGTCCAGGCTTCGGGAGCTCTGAAGTGTCAAGGCTGGACAGTCCAGCACTGGGAGAGGAACGGAAAAAAAAAGAGAAGAGAAAATAAAACCCAAGAGAGAAAACAACACGTTTTCATAGCTTTTCCCCCTGACTAATGCAGCGTACTTCTGTCCACAGCTGTTGTACAATAGATGAGTATTTAAGAGCAGAAAGAACTGACTTCTTCCAAGGGCAGCATCTTTCAGCTTGTACCTGGGTGATGTGATCTGTGTGGGCATGTTAGTGATTCAGCTCCACTCACACAGAGTCAGTCCTTGAGCCAGAAGACACTCTAACAGCACAGCAGAACATCTTTTATATCCCAGCAGCTCCTCCTGCCTCCTCTACTGTACACTCACATGTGCAGTCACACATACAGTCTGCATCACGTTCATTCATACACACACAGAGCTATTAATCAACAATGCTATCTTACAAACTCTGACTCCTCACACACAAATTAAGGAACAACTAGAATTACCGCCCTGTGGTTGCCAGGTCAAGCTGATGTTTACATCCATGTCTGTGAAGACACGTATATGTATATAGAATAAACCTAGGGGTAGATGGTGGACTATGGCATGTAATGTTCCTAGAAGTTATTAATAAATTACTCCAACTGCTGCTTTGTCGCTTGACCCGCCCGCCCAGTATTTTCTAATGCAGTCATTCAATAAAAAAGACTGAGTCGGGACCCACAGATGCACCACAGGAGATTTTATTTGGGCCCCCCAACCCCCAAAAATAAAACACTTTGGAAGAAATTCTGCAAATTTAAGATTTATATCTGCAGCATCTAAAATGCATCTAGAGGAAAAACACAAGCCTGTTAATTCTGCCTAAATGCACTTACTTTGTCTCATATATGAAGTAGGCTAAAATGTCCGATGTTGTTGTCCTGATAAGTGGAAATAAAAACGGTGAGATGTCCTGTTAACTCAGCCTAAATTAATACATTTCCTTATTTCTAAACTATAACGTCCATATGTTTTAATACCATGTCAAGATGATATAAGGTGATGCAGAAATGGCAGTAAAAATGGTCAGAAAAGTTCATTTATGCTCGAACGAACTCTTCCTTTATTGATACGGCTTATTGTGACATGTTGGTTTGTCATTTTTAAAAAGTGGATCCCTGTGGAAAAAACTTTGGAAAACACTGTTCTAATAAGTCAACTGCACTCAACTGACCCGCAAGTTAACCAACACATCATGTTTCTTTCCAGCATATAACAAAACATTTTTGAATTGTCCAATTTAATATGGACAATAAAGTAGATTAGGCTTTTACTGCACCTAAACCTTAAAAATATGAAACATGGAGATGCTTGTTACTATTGGATACTGTATTTGTATTGGCATCCCCACTAATAAAAACAGTAATGAGAGGTAAATGTGACAGTTTGATGCCTATGCAGAATTATCTCTCCTCTTCATCAAGGTATACGAACAGCAGAGGCATCTGCTGAGGTGGCGGTGACACATTTCTTCCATCTGCCACCCACGTTACTGATGAGAGCAGAGTTTACCATCTACAGACTCCTGGAGTTGTTAAAGTTTAACAGAATCTCTTCTCCAGCAGTGGTGGACTGCATATTTTATCTTGAATTTTGGGCTGCAGCCTCAAAAATGAGGGAATCTGCTGACTAGCTTTGGCTTTTCTGGCGTTATAATCCAAAAGTTTGAGTGATTTAAGGTTTTGTTCTCATGGTTTTGTGTCTCTTAAAAGCAGTGAAAGCAGTGGAGTGACCTGCTGTGTTTGAAGCACCTTTGAAACTTTCTGATGCAGGAATTAATTTGCATTGTAATAAGTGAAATCATCTCACAGGTTTTCTAGCAGTTGGTAATGCAGACGTATCACAAAGAGATCACTCAGCGGTACAGATGGCAGCAACAGGCTGAATAATACGGAGAAATCCTCAAATTTACAGCACCAGCCACTTCACTCCAAATGTTTTGAAGCCAGCAGCACCCTCGTAGATCGGAGGTCTCTTTTTCTGCAACTGTAACCGGAGAGTTGGAACAAAATGTCCAAGCTGGTTCTCTCCAACAGGCCGACGATTAACCTGACCTCAATTAAAATGCTTTCTTGACAGATTGTTGGAAGATTGAGAAAGATGAGCAGTGATTAATGGAGATAACTTGTGTCGAGGCTTTTTAAATGAACCAAACAACCCTCTGAAATCTGTGTAACACATTTACATCTACAAGAGTGGATCTTTCATTGTACTGTTTGGGTAAACAGAAACAATTCTCAAGAGCAATTTTCATATGTGTATGGAGCCATTTTACATACAGTAAAAAAAATTAGAAATATACTACCCAGAACCTAAGTATGAAGAAATATTATCAAAGTATTTTGGTATTAAAACCAGCATTTTTAATTTAACCAAGTACTCGGTTTCACAAATACACATTAGACATTTGTAACCAAACAAACCGTTTAGAAATCGGTCAATAATTCAGTGGTCCTCCACAGGCGTACGTGCATTAAGGAGACGTTGCGGCCCTCATTGATGCACACAGTTCACCCAAGAGGCACCGGAATGAACAAAGTCTGCAAATTTGTTTTATTCTCTTGAGTGGAAGTCTGACACATCCTTTGTTTTAAGTTAAGTCTTTGAAAGTAGCTACTTACTGGAGGTCAGACACCACTGACAGACTTATCTCGTACCGTGTGCTAATGTCTGTGGCATAGATATATTGGTATATATGCAGGAAAAAGCTCTTTGGGCTGGTGAGGTTTTTTTTTTTTTCCTGCAATCCCGCAAGTGGCCACTTTTGGTATTGTGGACCAAACCACCCTGCAACATACAAAGGGGGGAGGCAGTCTCTCTAAACCTAAAAATGCATCATTTTTTGTCTGCAAAAGGCACAAGTACATTCAAAGCATATTATTATATGATATGAAATTAGATATAGTAATGTCTACAGTGATATGTTGAGGGGGACAAATGTCTGTTTTTCTCAGAAAGCGATGGCCCTCTGCCTCCCCGCCCCATAATTTTCAGATGCATAAAGTAGAAATGTGTTGTTATCAAATGTTCAAGCAACAATTGTTGTGGCAAATAGTGTCACAGTAAATCACCACGATAATCAAACTTTTCTGCAATACTGTTATTAGTGCTAAATTACACTCAGTGGTGTAGTGGTGCCTGGAGGAGTAGACACACTCTTAATTTATGCCCCAAAATGATTTTTTTTAATGCAGGGCATCCAGCAGGGGTAATGCCCTGTGTTATAAACAGTGACATTAAGACAACTCCTGCATATTAAGTTCACCCAAAAATGGGTTTCTTCTGCTGCTTGAATTCAAGAAGTAACAATCATTATGAAATTGAACATTAGCTACAGAAGAGGTGTGATCAATACTGGCCACAGAATGCAGGGTGAGACAAGTTGTGACTTCACCATCCTAGGAAGAAATATCATTTGGTTTGCAGCACACTAGTGAATGATGCGCATCAGGGGGGATTTAAAAATAGATATACATAATGTCACCTGAAAAATAAGAGAGAATACTCTGTAATGCTGCATAAGCTCTGCACTACACCGCTGACTAGTAAAACTGCATCACACTGTGATCACCTGGGATTTAATCAAACCTAAGAAACTGAACGGTCTGTATCCTGCAGCTTTGTTGGACTTTGCAAATTACCTAAAATCAAAAAGCCCCAAAACACCATGAATAAAAGCAGATGTGTTGTTGTTTCAAGTTGAAGACAGCCGACTGAGAATTACTTCAAATGCAATGCACCTGTTTCTCTTTTTTTTTTTCCTTTTGGTGCATGTTCTGGTTTCTTTTGGTTTTTAAGAGTTGTGAAAGTGAACTGTCAATCACTCGTATTCAACGTGTAAGTGTTGCCTGCTGGGTGCTAATGCTTAAAAGCCAGAACATTAGAGCATAATAGCCGTGTTGCCAGACTACTTTTTATTCAATTGAGTACAAAAGAGTTCGGCGCCAGCTGTGGTAATTTGGGTACCATTATGCTGGTTTCCACATACAAAAATCTAGGCAAGATTAAATTAAATCATCCCCTTATTTCCTCTGATTAGTTTGATTGAGAATGACAGGATAAGTAGTCTCGGCTTGAAATGTAATGTCTCAGTCACAGTTCTGTGATAAATGACAAATATTACATCTATTTATTTCATGCAACATTAAAGTTATGTTATACAAAAGACAAAAAGAAAAAAGAATATACTGATATTTAAGCCCATTATCAGCTACATAACATCCATAAACTAGCTGCTGTTAGCATAGCACGTCACGGCCGGAGTAGCTGCAGCTGATAAGGAGCCTTGTTCTCTGGTTCTGCTGTGTAAAGGCAGGAGCACTGTGCTGCGTTCATGTGCCCTCTGAAAACAGCGATTATCACACTAATGATGGTAACAGAGAGTCACTCACTGTGTGTGTCGGGGCCGGCGTGCAGCTGCAGGTACTGCATGTCTTTGCTGTGCAGCTGCATGTTGAGTTTCTGCAGAGAGCTGTCCCTCTGCCTCAGAGCCGACTCCAGGCCCAGGATTCGCTCCACGTGCTTCTCCACCAGGCTGGTCTGGAAATCACACACATTTTCAATGCTCTATTTCAATCCAGCAATTACATTAAAAGCATGCAGATCCAAATATTGATGGCCTGTGCCACACAGCCGGTCTTTTTTCTTCTCTTTAACCTGCTAAAAACAGTTTCTGAGCGTGTTCAAGGCTGCTAAATATCAGTCTTCAGTGTGACTAATTGACATTCATATCCTGGCGCTGATATCATGGCTCACACAGCCAGGGATTGGTAGTTCATTTAATCGGTTTATCCAAAAGTTTTATATACAGGTGAAAAATGATGAAAAACACAGACATCTTGGCTCTCATCTACAGGACTGTTTGTTGTGTTACAAAACAGATAGTGAGAGATATTAAAGGGACAGTTCGGATTATTTGAAGTGGTGTTATATGAGTTACTTGTCCATAGTCAGCGCTCAGTTTAAAGAAGCAGACAAGAGACATCTGCATTAAAGCAAATTAATGTACAGCTGTGGACAGGGTCAGCAGTAAAACATGTTAGCCACATTAAAAAAGGCCCACCTAAAAAAATGATATCGCTTAAAGTGTATGTTATATTTAGAACATGTTCAACCCTTTAGCTTGCAGTCAGTGTTTTCTGGTGGGAAACTGCCAAATATCACTCTCTCAATATCACTCAAACAGACTCCACTGTCCAAATCAGTAATTTTACCTGGCAGAACATAGAAGTTGCTGGTCTACCACTGCTGCAGCCTGTGTTTTTGTGTGACTGTAGTTAATCCAAACTAACCTTTTAAAACACTAGAGTCATTCAGCAACACAAATAAACTGACCAATCGAGGCAGTGTAAGACCAGCAACTCCCGTGTTCTGCAAGGTAAAATTATTGATTTTGCAAATGGAGTCTGGTTGAACAAGAGAGAGTGATATATGGTTTCTATAACAGCAGTTTTCCATCAGAAAAGGCTGCCTGATGGCGAGGGAGGACTGCCGAGAAGTCCAGCATAGGCCGGCAACAAGTAAGAAGCAGAGAAATAATGGAGGACATAAATGTTCAAATGAAAATGTTAGTGGGCACATTGTTTCAGCTGATTTCAACATTGAACTTGAATCATGCAATTTGAGAGTTGTTGAGTGGAGAGAAGCTTTATAAATGTTGTCTGTGACAAATTCTGAATTATTTAGGCCTTCTTGTAAATTCTGCAAATGGTATTTAATTCTTATGTCTGATGTTACGTCTGCCTGAATATGATTCATTTCCCACCTGCACTGCTTTCATTCTTCATACAGTTCTGTTGAACAACACAACTCTTAGGCAGAACTAAAGGTATCTGTGACTAGAGGCTGTACATTTGTATTAATCAGCCTGGATTTTGACTGGTCAGGGTTAGGGTTACTTTTTCACTTTTACTCAAGTAAAAAAGTTGAATCAGTACATCCACTTTTGACATAAAGTATCTGTACTTCTGCTTGAGTAAAGAATGTGTGCACTTTTGCCACCGCCTTTGTTACCCCCCTCCTGAAAATAATAATCTAATTTCATATTAGCTTCTGAGTCTTTGCTTGTCATTGTGCAGAATATTTGATAAACATTATGTGGATGAGTGAGTGAGTGCACTGCCAGAGGGTTAAAGGTAAATGAGGCCCAGCAGGCCGGTGGAGCCACAGCTTCAGGTGACATTGACACCGTGTCAGTCATTGGCAGGTGGCAGTTCCAGCATCTTTGGCGCACTTCATCCCTTAATCACTCCTACCGCACAAAACTGCTGATGCTGCTCGGCAAGCGCTGCTCAATGGACTCCGCTCTCATATGAGATGGTTTATTATCACAGAGGGGATCTGGGAGAGATCGGCCAGACAATCTGTTCAGTTGGAAGCCTCTACCTGAGCTGGACAGACTTTGATTTGTCACCAGTTACAGAAATGTGTCCAAAAAATGTTGCACACAAATGCACATCTATTAACAAAAGGAGTTAGAGGATAAAAACTAATTCTAGTCTCTTTTAAATGATAGGAGCTTGCAGTATCCTGGAAAAAAAACTATTGCAATAATTTGCTAAATTAAAACTTTATGTTCCCTCACAGTCAAAAAACATCAAGTGTGTGTGTGTGTGTGTGTGTGTGTGTGTGTGTGTGTGTGTGTGTGTGTGTGTGTGTGTCAGGGGGGAAGTTTCACTGAATGACTCTAAAAGGACTCTTCTCTGTGAAGGACTGTTGACTCAGTATAAGAAGTAATGAAAAAAGTTTGCTCAGAAGGCAATTACTTTGAAATGAGCAGTGTAGTCTGAAGTGCACAGTCAAAGTGATCCAGTACATTTCGTGAAGTGTCTAAGGTTTTTCTTCTTCTTCTTCTTCTTGGCTGCACTATCAGAGTGCCAAATGTAAAAGTAATGTCAGGAAAAAAAGGACAGTCTGTGCATTATCCATCATTTACCGTTTACATTCAGTAGTGATATATAGACTAAATTCTTTCCTGGTATAAAATATTACCCAGTGAGGTAATGAGCAAAAAGCTGAGACACATTTTGTTTTGTTTTCAGTGTAAGATATGAAGAATTTATGGAGAAATTTACACCGTTTTCAGGCATGTCCAGATACAGATTGCATTTTATTCGCTGACTCAACTCAAAGTTTACTGTAAACATCTTTCACATGAAACTTTTTTTCATTTTCAGCTGGTTCAACTTAAAAATGCAAATTACAAGTTAGGTTGAATAATTAGTTTAAAGCTAATATCAGGAACTTTTATAATATTTTGGTGATTTTGGAGGCCCCTGTTAACAAGTTTCCTTTTTAATAATGTGAAAAATAAAATTATCTTAATAAAACATCTGCCGCTACTTGTTTTTAACTGGCTTAACGTACAATTCACTGTAACTTTGCCTGGGAAAATGAAACAGGCTTGTTTAATCTGATTTTAAGGAGAATCCAACTCGTGGTAGGCTTTAAGAATAACTATATAGAAATAGCCGACCTTTTGGATATTCTTGTTAACTTATGTAGGTCATATAGATGCAGTATTTTCATTTTCAGTTTTCATTACCAGTTAAAAAATCTTTGTAGAAGGTTATAAAACCAATTGAGTTAACTTAACTTGAGAAAACATGTTCAATAAGCTTAAGATATCAAGTTAAACCAACAGCTGTTCAGTCAAACTGACAAACATCCAAACAAATTTGATTTTCTTTACATTTTCTGCCAGTAGTCTGCTAATATGCTACACCTGCACTTAAAAATAAACATTGTGTTGATTCATTTTTATGAAATTATGTGTACAATAAAATAAGTTGGTAAAAAGACGGCAAACTGCTGTAGTTTTGTGTTAAGAAAGGAAAACATTTTTGTTATGTTAAGTGAATACAGATTATTTGTTTTATCGACCAAGAAATTTACTACATGTCCGCTGGCCTGTAGTGCTACTTATCCATCTATGGATTTTTGGTGTGAACTAGAAGGCCCTCGGCTTGTTGTGCAAATAGCATCACGAAAAATCCTTTGAAATGTTGGTTTTGACCAGTGTCTCTTTCCAAAAGTCACGATGTGGCTACTCAAGATAATCCACCTTGTTGTGAGCAGTTACGAACTATTTTCTTTCTAGTAAAAAAAAAGTAGCTCTGGTAGATTCTATTGCAGGAAGAAAGTAGTTCCTACATGAAACTGCTCACAACAAGGCCTGCGGATTATCTTGAGTAACCACGTCATGATATCTGGAAAGAGACATTGACTTTGAATTTTTCAAATAGATTTTTTGGTGCTTCGGGCACCACAAGCCGAGTGTAATTCAATTCCATTATATTGGAGAGAAGGCAGACATCTCTACAGCTGATATCTACAAATCTCTCAACTCAACTCCCACCAAAAAAATCTGGATGTATAAACAGCACTCCAGGGCAGGGGAAAAATATGTATTTTTGATTTTATGGGTGAACTATCCCTTCAAAGACTCCATGCCACACAGCACTGTGTACTGTACTGTCTTTTCACTGCAACTCAATATCGAGATTTAGGGGATTATTACTTTGAAAAGCAACAGTTGACAGTTAAATTTAGTCTGTCGTTCACATGTTGGAGAGTCATGAGTCAACTATGTTCTGTTACAACTTTTGCCTGGCTGCACGCAGCAGAAACATGGTGTATATGGACAGGGATGTCCACATACTTTTGGCCATATAGTGAATTTGGTGACTTAACTTTAATAATCTGTCATGTTAGGTGTCTGTTCATCATGTAAACTGAGTTTTACATTTTATGTTTGCCCCCATCAGCATCAAACTGTAGGAATTCATTAATGAGCCATATGGCTGATGTGTAAAATAAACCAACGCTCAGTGCAGTGAACTGAATAATGTCTCTGACCATCTTGTCCAGGTCCCTCTGGAGGTTGTTCTTCTCCATGTGAATCTTCTCGTAGGCCTGGATCACATCCTCCAGCTGCTCCTCTCGCTCCTTCCTCTTCTGGAGCTGGAAAAAAAAAAAAAGGTTGACATAGATTTACTTTTTTTTCCCTCCTTTGTCAGTTTTCAAACTTCCTCACAAAGGAAGAGAGCGGAAAAAACCCCCAGAAAACTTCCATTGTGAGAGTCATCAAATGTGTCTCTTAAGAAGCTGTTACGTAACCGAGAAATTTAGGCCACAGAAATCCTGACACCTCAGCATGCACAGAGCGAACCCTCCGCTACAGCTCCAGAAATGTTTTCAATAATCTTCAACACTATTCTGAAGAAAATGAATTTCTTGATGCCTTGCCGGTCTCTTCTCTTCACACTGTGGCGTAATAAGGGGGTTGAATGTCACTGGAAGCAATAATCACATACTTTTTGACACATCTGAGGGCAGCGACACACAAAACGAGTGAAATGATTAAGCAGGGCGAGGATACAGAAGTGAGATGTTGGAGAATACGTCGAAGAGAATGCGAGTGGGAGCAGCAGCAAAGGGAGCGAGATAAACAGAGAGCCGGCGAGGACAAAGAGGTGCATCGCCGCTGTGTGCCGGAGCGCTGAGGCCCATTCAGTGTGTCTATGGTAACATATGCTCATAGGAAACTGGCACGAAGGTGAGGACGGCTTGTCAGCAGCGTCGTGACTGAGGAGAGTGGGATTACTCCAGAGCTAAAAACGAGATTTCAAAAAAAAAAATTCTAAAGATGTTCTCATTATCACCTTTTAAATTTTCACCTCGGTCTTGGTTGTGTGTGTGGGACTGATTTGTTGTTTTATGTGGCCTCTTAGCTTCACAGCTGTCTGGTTTTGTTCTTGTTTTTGGAGAGTATTTTTAGTTTAATTAGTCTTTTACAAACAGACAACACGTGATAGATTTGCAGCCTGGAAAATGAGTTTTCCACGTCCTCTGTAACTTTAAAGTCCTTTCACAAGTGTATATGCACAATGCACATTCTGAGGTATATATAGGTTCAAATCACACAACAACTATGAGCTCAGAACTGCTGGTCCTTCAAGTTTAAAAGGAGCCAGCTGAGGTGGAGGAGTAAGAGGGACATCGTGCTCGGCTTACTGCCGCCGCGATCCAACCGCTGATAAATGGAAGAAAATAGACGGACGGATCAAGAACTATCAGGACAGCGACCAAGGCCAGACACATGACAGACTTGTTGTGTAACCTCAGCTGCTTCCAGCCTTCCGAGCAAACAACATGTCATCAGTCACAAGTTACATGATCAAAAACTATCGATTGACTTCACTATCATGATATAGTTTTCAGCCCCCCGCCTAGTTTCACGCACGCCCGACCTGTTTTATCTGGTTAAAATTGATGTGACATCCTTGACATCCTTGTCCACAGGGAGGACAAGAGACTTATTAACATAGCTGAGAAGAAGCAGCACCTTTTATATGATCCACAGCAGCCTTTTAATAGGAATATCCTCAAAAAGGTCCAGGTTTGGATGGAAAAAAAAGGGAATTTTTGGGAGTTAGAAGTAAGTAAACTGCCCAGCTATATAGAAACAAGGCTGATTTGCTGGCTGAGAAAAGACTGAGGAAATTACATTAGTTATGAATAATAACAACTCAGCTCTTGCTTCATAACTGAGTGCAAAACTTGCACCAAAAAAAATCTGCAAATGACCAGGGTATGAGAGGGATGATGACGGTTCTTCACTTCCATGTCATACCTTCACACTATTTAACGCACACCTACTTGTTGATTATCCCTTACGTAGTATTTGAGTTGGCTCAATCAATAATTTAACTGCAATCAGAGTACATTTACTACCAACTCCAAATATTTAAGCTCTGATAACCTCCATCTTTTGAGTTTATGAAGTCAAAAATATTGTATGATGCATATAATTGTAAATATTTCTTATATTTCTTATTTCTACTTCTTTTCTATGCATCATATCAGCACATAACATCACATTCTTATTTTCTATTTTCTATAATTTCCCTATGCTTATGTATATTTATGTTCCTGAATAGGAGCAGCTGTACTGTGACCTAATTTCCACTCAGGGATCAAGAAAGTATTCCTGATTCTGATAAAGCTGAACCCACCTCAAAGCCCTTATGTCAGCTGACATTGTGCTTCAGTGGTACATATATCCCCAAAAGAAATGCAGGCCTTCACACAACATGCTCAGCCTTGGCTGATACCTCAGACACTGAGGAGAAGCTGTGCAGTTAAACTTACATTTGCTTTTTATCAGAAAACATTGATTACTTTTTTTTTTCTTTCTGCTTGGTGACCTTTAAATTCCTGCGATGCATCTCTGTCAGTATATATGTCACCTTTCTCTTCTTCACCTTGATAACTGCAAGTCACCACTTTACCAAAAGCAAGAGGATAAGGTTTGTGTGTGTGTGTGTGTGTGTGTGTGTGTGTGTGTGTGTGTGTGTGTGTGTGTGTGTGTGTGTGTGTGTGTGTGTGTTTCTGTCCCAACAGGACACGCTCAGTGAGCCGTGGCACATTTCATCACTCTGAATGCCCGGTGTCGGAGCCGTGTGACCTTGTGTGTCCCATGCTAATCGTTTCTGCTGCTCCCATAAACCATTTCCTTCCTCTTTTCTTGCTCTCTGGCTCTTTTTACCGCCGGCGCTACTGGTTTTTGTTTTGTTTTTTTTTTACTGGTCACTGCCTTCCTGTGTCAGTCCTTTCTCTTTACTATTTCCCCACGCTTTCATTTGTACAGTCATAGAAACGCCAGAGCTACAAGTGAAGGAATGAGTAACACGAGCACATTATGGTCATTGCCACTCTCCTCTTGCACTCAAGCCCATTTTCGGAATGGAGTTGCAATCAAGTACATTGTGGAAAAGTAGTAAAACTGAATCTTAGTGCTGCTTATTTTGAGATACTGCCTGTGTGTGGTATGCACACATCCAATTATGTACACCTGGCAAGCTGTGGGTATTTCATGCCACAGTTGGTGGGGACAATAAACATGTCACGGCCTGTTTTTTCAGTTTCAGAGTGCCCGTAAGTCCTCATAAGCACAGTAAAAGCAATCAATCTGCAGGGGAGATGGATGGGAGATTCTGTCCTGCTGCCAGAGGAGTGCTGACTAAGATTGCAGCATGGGAATAAATGACAAAATAATAGATTTGTGTGTATCTCTCTCTTTCCCACGATGGTCTGAATCAGTGTTTCCCAACCCTGGTCCTCAGGGCCCACTGCGCTGCATGTTTTAGATGTTTCCCTGCTCCAACACACCTGATTCAAATGATCAGGTTGGTGTCAGGTTTCTGCAGAGGCTTGATGATGAGCTGATTATTTGAATCAGGCATGTTGGAGCAGGGAAACATCTAAAACATGCAGGGCAGGGGGTCCCTGAAGACCAGGGTTGGGAAACACTGGTCTGAATAAGAGACTTGTCACTATATGTAGGCAGTGGACCAAACCAATTTGAAACTTAAAAACTCAAGTCTAAATCTCATCCATATTGAGGTGCAGATGAGCCACATCCATTGGAATTAACTAGTAACACTCAAAGATTATCTAAAGAAGAAAAGTAAATTATCAAAATCATGATTTTAGGTCTGCAAAACTTTGTTTAGTTTATTTCAAAACTTAAGAGTGAGACTTTGATTCAAAACTCATTCTGTGTATCTCCAAGAAAACAGAAACTATACAAAAACACCTTATTGAAGCTTTGCAAACCTCCTCTTGTTGCATCTGGCATTTGTGGTGGCATTGCAGTAGGTGCTTCACCATCTGTTGTCTGGTTCTACTGAGTGCACTCTTCAAGTTTTATATTTTAAATAAGGCTGTGTGTGTTATGTATGTTATCCCAGCATATATTGTAAAATCTGTTGGAAAGAAACACTACTATTTATTTTATTTTTTAGGGCGTACACATTCAGCGAAATCTTGGCCAGGTTCGGTCCCAATTATACCATGTCTCAGAAATAGAACACCGGCGTGAAAATCCCATGTCACACTGCTGCTTGGACGGTTCCTTAAAAACACCCAATCTCAGTAATTTTGCTTGGACAGCAGCTTTAGTGCTTAATTAGTTCTGGACGTCTTTCAGCGTATGTCCACCAGGGTTGGCCTCAATTCACTTTTAATTCAATTAATTCACAGGCAGGGAGGGATTTTTCTGCAAAATTCAAGCAGCTGAGAAAAAAAAAACCTTTGGTGTGATAAGGTTTTTATTCCAGCCAGTGTGTGTTTAAAAAAAGAAAATGAATATCGTAGAGAGGATTTTCCTCTTATTTTGTCCTACTTCTCTGTCTCCCTCCCTCCTGTCCTCATCTCTCCTCTTACCTCGTGGGTCAGGACGTTGACTCTCTGCTGCAGGTTGCCATTTTCTGTGTGCAGCAGCGCCGTCTCTTTGCTCTCGAAGGAGCAGTAAGAGTTGGTGTTCTCCCCGAACTCACTGATCATAGGGAACTGCAGGGGAAAAAAAAGAAGTAAACAACGTAGAATTAGACATTTAATAACAAGTATATGGTTAAGAGTGAGTGTAGAGAACAAGGTACTGAAACAATACATTGAATGAACCCTTTTGCTTATTTTTAATTTTTGTTTGTTTGCTTTCTCCTGCTGTTTTCTGGGATTTTGATGATTTCACAGTGGGATCATTAAAGATTCATCTTGCATCAACTGCAACTTCTGTTTGGCCCAGATATCACTCAGAGGATCAGGGTGTTTTAACTAAAGTCATGTTTTTTTTTTCCTCATGAACTAGATTTTTCTTTCCCCTCCGTTCTCCTAATCCGTAAATTGGCATTGGCAAGTTGCTTTCATCATACTTTCTAATTTCATCCAAGACAATGAAATCTGGAGAAGGTTGTTCTCTCAGCTGCTGTTTGTCCATCAAGTTATCAGTTACTTTGTTTGTCCATCTGTCCATATTTCTCTACACAACTCCAGAGAATGATAAATGATTAACCAAAACAGGGCTCTACTTTCTAATCAACTACAAATCCTGCAAAATGTATTTATTTGACTGTTTTTTTATTGCTTATAAAAGAAATGACACCAACTTCACAGGGCTTAATAATAGACCTACATATCGTCCCTCCATCCACAGAACAGGACTGCTCCTGACTAAAACAAACCAATATGCATATAACAGCGCCTTTATGTTCTCAACAGCATAACTAAAACATTTGCATTATATAGTTTTGCAACATGTGACCTTGCAACAGTTTCATGTACAGAATATCCATAAAAGTGTGTTGTCTCTGCAAAGAATGCAGGACCTGTCATAAGCTGTTAGGACCACGTGTTGTAGTTGAATTTTTATCAGGAAGAACCATCATTCAACAATAAAGAGAACCAGTGTTGCATGCCACAATGTGTGTGTGTGTGTGTGTGTGTGTGTGTGTGTGTGTGTGTGTGCGTGTGTGTGTGTGTGTGCGCTCCCCCGCAGGTGCAGTGATTGGCAGCAGCTGCAGTCGATCAACAATCAGGGCCTGGTGCTCAAAAGCTGGGAGTGTGCAGTTGGACAAGGTCAGTGGGCTGTTCGGCAGACAGAGGTCTGTATGACTGCAGTCTAGTTCTGCAGGGGCAGACCGGACTTCTCATATTGTTATGTGCTTTGCTAGCTTCACCCAGCTAGCCAAAGTCACTCGTGTTTGTGTCTTCTGTGTCTTGCTAGCTCTCACAGTTAGCAGGACACTCATTGGGCGCCTCATTAGCTTTTCAGGCTTCTCTGGCTTGCAAAGTCACTCGTTGGCTGTGTGTCTGGGTTTTTGTTAGCTGCTCTGGCTAGCAAGGACTTTCATTGTCTTGTGTGTGTTGTTATTTAAGTCAGTAGGTTAAGTTAACCTTTCTGTTTCATTTTTATTTTGATGTTAACTTAATTTTGCACTTAATTTGTTAATAAAAGGAACCTTTGTTTACACTTTTGTTTGCATTTATTTATTGTTACACCCCACACAAACATAGCTCCAACATCTATGGACATTTCTATACCATAGACAACAAAGTGTCAGAAAAAAACTGCAGAAAGCTGCAGAATTTATGTATTAGGGGTGCCACAATTCTCCAAATGCACAATTCAATTTGCTGACTTTTTGATTTAAACTTTTTTTATTTTAGCATCGACGACTATGCCATTGTTAGACTCTCGAGTCTTGATTGGTAAAGATCAACAGATCACTTGATTTATGTCATTTAAATTTTTTAATTCTTCTTTAAAGGAGCAATCACACTTGCAAAAATGTATCCTGCAGTTTAACTAGTAAGTTGGAGCCCTTACCTGTATATTAAATTATTTTAAATCCCATTTAATACACTGTCTGTGGTTGAAGTGAGCGGTTTCCCAAGCCGCCTCCTCCCCAGACTCAAGGAAGCTCAGGCAGGCTGCAGAATCAATGCAGGAGCGCAAGACAAGCGCAAAGTGACAACAACAAGTAAGTTGATCAGTTGTTCGTAACTGTCAGTTGTCCATCGATGTAAAGTTCAGCCTGGAAACAAAAGCCCCTGCTCTGAATTTTCAATCGGACACTGCGACTGTAGTGCTGTTGTCACAGAAGCGAGTATTTCAACTTAACATGTTTCCTTCATCTTTGATGACATATTTTAGTCATTTTATGATGTGCTGCAGTAAATATTTGACAGATTATCCAGCCCTACATCACTCACCTTACATTTCACATCCACCTCATCATTTTACTAGCAGCTATCTAAAGAAAACCGTGTGTATTCCTGGTCTGAAGTATGCGTGAGGGACGCACATTCATAGTTTCACAGTTTTAAATATAGCAGTTTATGTGTAGGAAAAGCATGTTTTTTTTTTCCTTGCGTACACATCGTTTATACATCTGGCCCCTGGAGTGCTTGTGAGTATTTCCAGCAGCAGGATGGTTAATGTAGGATTGAGTCAAAATAAATTCCTGTGTGTGTGTGTGTGTGTGTGTGTGTGTTCGTGGTAATGCAGGAACATGTCAGCCAGTGCAACAGAGTGGCTCAATGATGTGTTTTTAAAGGTTTTAAGAAACAGTGGAGCTTTTTGAAACACACACACTACTAGAATCAATTCATTGTTAGAATTAGTGTTTTTCTGGGTTTTGTGAACAATAACAAAAAAAATAGAGTGTCTGCAACCTTTTCCTCTCAGGAAAAACACATAATAATTAATAATAATAATAATAATAATAATAATAATAATAATAATAATACATCAGCGCTGACTTGAGACACCCAGTCAAAAATGTCTGGACGTGCCCCTGTATGTGATGTCAACTCCGTCATTTTTTTCTGTTATAAATATACAGTATGTTCATAAGGAAAATGAGTTCAACAACAATGAAAAAAATCAATTGTACCTTTAATTTGTGTTCTTTCTTGTTACATTATCAAAAAACATTGTAAGTGGGCAACATTATAATGTTATTTCTTCAATTAAAGTATATCAAACTATAAATGATTTCAGCTAATAAATAATCTTTAATGCAACAAAAACTACTTAACATTTTCTTCATGTTTTATATTATAATATTATTTTTTGTGTGTGTGTCTAATGGAGTTGACAAAATTTAAGCATACTTGAAGAAATATGGTTTCGTCCCAGGTCTCAAGAATGAGTGTAGATCTTATAGTCTCACTTCAGCTCATAGATCAAGATTGAAAAAATACTTGTGGTTGTATATAATCACACAGAGGTACAGGGGCACAAATGTGTAACAGCTTTACATGAAAACATTTAAATTATGCAGAAATAATCACATTATATGCTGCTGCGATTATGCAGATATGACTGATTATGTAATCTGAATAATTCTGTAGCATAAGCGCTTATGGGCTGTACCGCATGAACTTCTGTTTTATGTTTAAAGTGAGTGTTTTGTCAAGTTATCGTGCTAAACTGCTGTTTGGTGGCAGAATCCTGCGGTAGAAACACACAAGATGAGTTATATAACAGTGTGCGCTTTAACCTAAATGAACACATTTACATTTAGAGTGCCTACCATGAGCAGGGTGAGGGGGGGGCTTTTCATTTTCTGTGTGAAGTCATTGCGGCTGATGCAATGTCTATTTGAGGAGCAAACAACCCTTTTCCATTTAGCAGAACACCTCTCTCTGCTCAGTTTAACAGTAAATGTTCGCAACATGGGCAAAACCCCTCAGGGGACCCCGAGAATTCTCACACTGCCGAGCATCGGGAACTCTAAACCTCACTTCAACCCATGTTCAAAGCAGCAGGAAGCACTCCCATCTGCATCATTACAGCAGCTGTACTCAGGCATCTTGTATGTGGAGAAAGCCTGCAGCAACACTTACAACTCCTCCTCAAAAAAGCTTAAAATAATAGAAAATAATCCAGAATTTTGCAGATGGGTAAAAGGTCTTTCCGCACGGGGATTTGGACATTTCGTGAGTCAATGTTGTGATGTCTGCATCGTCTCGATTGATTGTCCAGATCTAAAAAAACAAAGACACATGCTGTGTCTACAGAGGCACAGGTGCGACAAACAGACAACATCTGCACCTGCTCTCCCAAAATCAACACCTGTCTCTCAGGGAATGGGCCCTGAACAAACCGCCGCTCGCGAGTAAAGTCAACAGTGATGCGGCAGCCCGCAGCCTTCAGGAACAGCTGCTCGCTAAAAGGATGCAGGATTTTTGCTCTGACACATATGTTAAGAGAGGAAAGTCAAACTGCATTTTTCGTGAATTGGCGATTCTGCGTCTCTCTCATTCCAGCAGGTTCTCAGTCACGACGCGTCAAAAATGGCAGCTTGGTCAGTGTCCTGTGCTTCAAGTTTCTGGAGGCTCGTCAGGTGATGGAGTTTAAAGAATGAGAAAGTCTGCATGGAGGAGACAGAAGGGACAAACAAACAAAGGACTTCTCTTTCCTGTGTGAAAGCATCAGATATTCTGTAGTAACATGCTATTTTAGTACCATAAAACACTATGTTAGATTGTTTGTATGTCCAAAACCTTAGTATGAGATTAATATCCCATGATACAATGCAGTAGGGTTGCGTTCAGCACAATGCATAGGTGGAAATAACTAATTACAAATAATAAAATTACTGTAATTAAATAGTTTTTTGGGGTACTTGTACTTTTATGAGTAGGTTTAAGTCTGTACTTTTACTCGTACTAAAGTATGCATTGCAAGATGTAATCTATTTGGTTACTTTTAAAATCATAATTGAGTACTGAGTATAATTTGAATTAATATCCAAACCTTTCATCTGCATTTTAGTAGCCAATAAGATGATCTGAACACAAATGGGCCGATGAAAACTAGGACAAATGGATGAAAAAACAAAAAAACAAAAAAAACACTTCGGTAGCATTGGCGTTAGGATGCTAATGATTATTCATTGACCAATGAATTGCCATTAAGAATTTAACCAATAAAAATGTAATCATGGATATTTAATAAATAGTCATGGCAGTAATTGCACCTCATTTGACATTGTTTTGTTTGGAGATTTTGTCAGATATAGGTCGTAGTTTGTGCAGTGTGACCTCAATCATGTCTGTCTTGCTGACGACTCTTGAGGGGAGGCGCTGACAGATGTAGTTAAAAGTAGCCGTGTGACATCCTGAAGTTTTGGATAAAGAGTATTTCTGTGAGGCGATTCACGCCATGATTCCACCACTCCTGGCTCTGATTCCACTCCATACAGAAATAGTAGCTATTTCACCACAAATAACCATCATTCAAAATTTGGCTCTTTTCTCCTCATCCTTGTTATCATCTGATCACAAATTTTGTTGGCTTCATATCGATGCCATGCGTCCACCGAACGAGTTTCTGTTCATGAGTTGTGAGAAATCATTAATGATCTTGCAGAGGAAGTAGATTTTTATAACTCAAACTCAAAATCCGGAGTGTGTATTTTCAGAGCAGTGGGCTATTGTTTTCAGGATAACAGGTTTAACTTTACTGATCAACTTACAGTTGAGGAGTCTTCGTCACTTGTTATTGTTAAATTACAGTGTTGAATGTCTACATATTTAATATTGCAAACTTGACCAAGTGTACCTGGCTGCAGACTTCTGACCTCCGCAGCTGACAGGAAACACATGACCTCAGCAGCGGAAGTTGTTCTTCTTCTTGTCGTTTTTTCCCATGTGAAGGCCATATTTTGAGTTTTCACTGTTTGGTTCTTAAACGCTAAACGCTAAATGCTTCATACAATATTTAAATTGCACCTTTCCCCTGTCCCACTTCCATTATTAAGACACATCACTACAATTTACCATTTTTTTTATTTATGAATGTAAATGAAGCGAGATAAATGGAGGACAGAGAGGCTGATGGCTGAGTCTTGACGGGAACCTCAGAACCGTGAAGATCTCGCGAGTCTATTAATAAGTCTGTGTTCTATAACACGACGTTAAAAACACACCACGATCTCAGTGGTTTACGCAGGGCATGGCGAAATGTCAGCCGTCAGACTGGACTACGGGATTTGTGAATGACAGTTTGAGAGTTAAACTAAATCCAGTGCTAACGTTAGCTTAGCTGTTTGTAGACCAGGCAGACAGGATGATGACAGGCACTGTGCATTCATCTCTCTACACCCTACCTCACGGTGACCCGTGGACGAATATGAAGGCCCCATTCCCCTGAAAAAAAACAACTTCCGCTGCTGAGGTCACGTGTTTCCTGTGAACTGCGGAGGTCGGAGGTCTGCAGCCATGTTCCTCTCAACTTAACCACAGAGTTCTACAACTGCAGAACTGACACTAGAGGACTACCAAGTAGAGTCATAGCTTGAAGCATAACACCACTGACCAGGCGTCTGTCTTTGATCAGTGGGGACCAGTGACTGAGAAAGAAATCAATCCTATCAAACGTTTTTAAACCCAACAAATATATCCAAACATATTAAAAACATTTGAAGCAAATGATTAGTGTTAGTCTCCAAGAATCAAAGCTTCCTGGAGCGACAGTCTGCACGCAACTCCGACATCACAGAAGATTCAGTTTCCCCACCGACAGTATCCCACGTAGACCATAATGCTGCAACAGCTTGCATCTTTTCTGGAATTGTCTTCCTCAGCATTTCAAGTACAGCAGCCTCTTTGATAACTTCCTGTCATTTGAAGCATTTCGTCCTCTCAGCGTTCAGCTACACTGACGTGTCTCTGTAAACAGCACAGCTCGTTCTCATGCACCTGAAGTAAAACCAGGAAACACAATCGGAGGGGAAAGTGGGCACCTTACACATAATTCCTCGAATAAGTAGAACAGCACAGACTAATGATAAGAAGAGGAGTATCCAGGAGTGTATTTTTTTTTCTTTTTAATCCTTCTTTGTCCTTAATTTCAGCGATTTATCTCTCCCTCGCTCTTTGCATCATTTTCTCCTTTTACTGGCTCTTGCACTGCATCCTTCCACCCATTTAACTCTCTCTTTCTGCTTATTTTTCCACTTTTCCTCACTTTCTGTCCTCCCACGCTATTCCCTAACGCTACCTTCCTCTTGTATATCTGTCCGTAGGCCCAGCCACTGTGCTGGGAGGTGGATTTCTGCTTCACCTGCCGCCTCATCCAACCGAAAAGCAGCCTGATTTCCACCACCAAGCAGACAAGCCAGGCTATGCAGAAATATTCACGGTGTCTCTGACTTTATGCATTAAAATTTAATCTAATACAAGCTGATAGTAACATTTTGTACTTTCTTTGGGAACACGGTAGACTTTGGCTTTATTGTGCATGCAGTAAATAATACAGGCTGCCTCTAAAAATATTTTCCGATATCTGAACTCTCCTGACCCGACTGGATGAACCGTTATGAACTCTGTGACCGGCCCTGTGACATGACCTTTGCTTGTACACAGCGGCTATTTCTGCGCTGACTCCCGATCGATGTCACCAATAATCCTAATATTTATTGATGCAATCAATCCATCCAGAATAATCAGCGTCAGGAAATTTCATGAAAATTCAGTCATTATCTACTCACCCTCGTGCAAGTTTCACAGGAAAACGGTGTAGCAGAATCTCATGCCTCCGTACTGCTCGTCTGGTGTAATCCAAGTCTCCTAAAGCCTCAACACGCCAACAACATTCAGGTGCACGTGCACACCGTCTGAACTGTGTGCAAACACAAGTGAACCGCAAGTTGGGACTTACGGAGACTTGCGTCACACCAAACAAGCAGTACCAAGGCATTTTATGTTTGTTTTTGTTTTTTTTGTTTTTTTTTTCTTGAGTGGAGAAAACTGGTCACCATTCACTTCAATTGTTTGTTTCCTCAAGAGCAACAAAATTATTAACTTGAGATCTCAGGATAACAGCATTAAACTTAACTTGCATAGTTTTGTGACACTTCAGAGACAAAAAGAATGATTGATCAATCAAGAAAATAATAGATTAATGGATAATGGATAAAAAAGAACACTGTAAGAAAAAACTCTAAACCCCAAAAACCTTTTGTCAACCTATAATCTTTGGTTGAAATGAAGTACTTTTCTTATTTCAATAAACTTCAATCTTTGAGTTTAAGAAACTCAAAAAAAGTTGTATCTTATAAACTGGTCAGAGCGAGCTGCATATCTAATCTAATGTAATGTAATCTAACTAATCTAATTAATATAAAACATTCAAATATTGACCATCATTCACTTTCACTTTCATTAGTTTTACTCGATATTTTCTAAATACATTTTTTGTGTTTCTAAAACTCAATTCAAGTTTGTCTAAAAAAGAGAAGTACATTATCTCAACAAAAGATTAGTAGTTGGTAAACTTCTTCAAAACTTCAAAACGGGTTTGAGTTGGGCTCAAAACTCAAAAATCTGTTGCGGTAAGTTGCCTTGAAATTTTGAGCTTTCTCAACTTTTTTGTTCTTACAGTAAAGTAGAGCCCGTACAACAGCATCACGTCCTGTGACCTATAACACGCCAGCTTTTACGACATGTCTGCCAGCTCTGCCAAATTAATTTTCATACATTCATTACAAAATCAATCAGGAACCTCTCTTCAGTATACCTTATCCATATGCAGACTGCATGTCAGTACAGATGTCAAAAGGACTGTGTGTACTCAGCTACATTAACTCCTGTGAGCTGTTCATTCAGCTTCAGCATGAGGTTATGTGTACAGAACCCTGTTATAGCTCCTGTCTTTGCTCCGTTGCTTCCAGGCCTCTTCACGGTTACAAACGAGACTCAATATGATTTTACTTTAACATCAGTTTAAACTTCAGTAGCCTTCTGCCTCAATATAGTAGAACGATTTCCCACTTTTGGAGTCATGTTTATTCCCCCGCTGGTCCAGGATCAAAGCCCAGTAAAGCTCTCTTTCCTTTTATCTCTGTGTACGATCTCACAGCCTCAATAAAAATGGAAAACGCTAAGGGTGAGCGGAGAGCTCACTCCCCTTTTGAAACCCTTCCAATAAATCAAAAAACAAGGCGGCCTTATCCTCGTCTGTGCCCGAGACCTTCTGTCTGGTACCAACAAGGACAAAAACAACAATAACAATTAGTTTGCAGAAGTCTGGTGTAATATTTGACTTTGAAGTGAAAACCCTTCACCTTGATCTCGTAGATCTTGAGCTTCCTCTTGATGCTCGTGTTCTCGCGCTCCAGACAGGCCAGCCTCGTCTTGATGTCCTGATAGGCGGTGATGAGGGCAAAGTGGGAGGCGGAGTAGACGTCGTCGGGGGGCAGGGTGGAGGAGTGCCACGCCACGCTGCCACAGCCATCCTCCTTCAGGCCCCCTGCGTCGCCGCCTCCTCCCAGCAGCCCCAGCTCCCCTCCGCCGAACAGAGACTGCATCACTCAGAGCCTCAGCCTGAGGACAGACACACACAGTTGTTTGCTTATTAATTATTAAATCCCAGATTGTTTCCATTCAATTAGATGTACCTTCACCCCCCTCCAAAATAAAAAAAAAATCAGGTTTCTAGCAGGGGTCGACTGCAGCAGTGCTAAAAACATCAAGCAGGCAAGCTACTCGCAACAAACAAAAAAGAACAAAGCCGAATTCAACTGAGAGCAGTCGGATTTCTGGCACACACAATGTAAAATATTCAAAAGCAAAGTGAGTACAGAGAGACACAGGAGGAAGACTGAGGGACACTGCTGCAATTTTAAGATGACTCAGTGCCTTACTATGTCTTATCACTTCATCATCCAGTTATCACATTGAGAGGGTGATTATGTGCCCACTGGTATGCTTGTTTTGATCACGTTTGGGAAAAACCTGATTATTCATCTCTGTGTTTCATTATTCTAAAGTTTTGTTCAGAATGAAGGCACTTCAAAGATGCAAATCAATGCTGAGGGAGCATGAAGTTGTTCCCCCTCAATGTATTACTTCAAAATAAAATGTGTAATGTAAGATATACATTCAATAGAAGTCTACTCCACTTGTGAAATAATTTACTCATAAATACTTTTAGGTTTTGTTTATGCCCCTCCCATCTACCCTGCTAATTGCGATGAGCCACATACGTCACTTTTGTCTGGTGAAAACAAACACAGCGTGTGTCCTGTACGTCACTTCAACACAGGCAGTGATGGAAAGAGTACTGAAAATTTGTACTCAAGTACAAGTACTGTTACACTGCTAAAATATTACTCAAGTACAAGTAAAAGTCCTGGTGCTATCAATATACTTCAATAAAAGTATTTGTCTCAAAAACTACTCAGGGTATTAGTTACTCTCCAAACTAGAGTTGCAAATTATGTGATTTCCTGAACCAGTAGTTAAAAATGCTAACAACTGATTAATCAATAATAATTTATAAGATACAAAACACATTTTTTCCTTAACTTTCTTTTTTTTCTTTTTTTCTCTGCCATGATTATTGATTAAATATCAATGAATGCATTAATCGATTAATGATTAATCGTTAACATCCATTTTGTTTTCTTTTTCAGTCGTATGTCTTTGTTCTCATTGGCTCGTTTGTGATCAGATCACCTGATTGGCTATAAATCGGTACTCAACTGTGATTTTTAAAGTAGCTAAATAGATTACATGGTGAAATTAATAGTTAAGTACAAGTAAAAGTACAGACTTGAAAATGTACTCATAAAACTTTAATACATACCCTTTATATTCAGCTTTATTGTTTTACCATGTGATGTGTGATTCTTGAAGGGATCTGGATGAGTTTCTGATGATTTTTTTTTTTTTTTTTTTGTTGTTGTTCTGATTATTCTTTGATTTTGAAACAGTAGCCTTATTTTCTTGATATGCAGCATCTGTGCTTGTTACAGTGGAACGTTTTTGCAGTAACCCTGTGATTAACTGTTCTGCTGCACACAACAGCTCACTGCATGTGACATGTTTCAGCAGGGGCGCAAACCACAAAATAAGCCGCTGTGTAATTCAAACCCTGGGTGTTACTCAGTAAATTGTGTCTGATTGTGCCTGCAGATTGAAATGAATCATAAAATAACAAATACGGCCCTACAATAAAACAGGTGCTTTTAGAATTGAGTTTAGTTTAACAGCGTGTCCACTTGACAGACAACCAGGAGCAGAGGGTAGTTTAATGTTAATAATTCACATAAATCAAGATGACCTACTTTCCAATAATGAACCTTGCAAACAGCACAATGTAACATAGGACGACGGGATAAATCCATCCTGTCTTCTTCTTCTAGGAGTCACATCACTAGCTTGCAGTAACAGGTAGTAAAATTCACATAATAAGCACAAACGGCAATCAGAACAGAGACAACCCACAAAAATGTTGGTGGAACATATATAATTATCATGGGCACAGATAAAAATGAACAAAATGAGCAGACGCAGCGGGTGAGAACAAACGGCATTTCTAACATTTAAATAAGCTAATATTATCACGCCTAATCAGCCACCAGTATTTTTTTTTCATAGTGGAAGCCTGCAAACACAACCTTTGACCCCTAAATTCATATCTCACCAAATAATGGGAGAGAACTGGTCCAACAGGACACTAGCTGCTCGCTAATATGTCAGAATTGGTGGCATAAAGGCAAATTAGATGCCGGTGAACACCAAATTGTGGACAACACATCATTAAAGGCCAAATCAGACATTTTGGAGGCGTGATCAGAAACTGTGAAAATAAAGCTGTCAGTGGTTTTGCTGCTTGTAAAAAGTGCCAGAAAGTATTAGCCTTTAAGCCACAAGTTTGGCACATTGTGGCTGAGGAAACACATCAGCAGCTGCAGGGTACACACTCTCCAAGAAAATGAATGACGGTGAAAAGTGGGTGACTGTGTAACCTGTGTGTTTAATCATGTGTCGGGACACGGGACCAGTCCGGAATTGAGTCTGTGATAATTGGTACTGGTTCTGGGTTCTGGTTCTGGTTCTGACTTGAATACTGTTCCCCAAATATTTTCAAACCACTGCACCCCCCTTTTTTTCAGGTTCCTTAGCTTTCAGTGTACACTCAGATTTTGTGTCTCTTGAGGATTTAAATGTATCTGTGTTTCTTTGAGCCTATTTACAGTCTTTGCATCACCTCCATCTGACCATCGCTATTTCTTGCTGTTGTGTATCTTGAAACTCAGAGTGCTGAGGAGGAAGAGAACAGTTAGTTTCAGCTTTTAGCTGAAAAGAGTTGGGAATGCGAAAACAATATTGTGAGAGTGAACAAAACTGCTAAAGTTGTGGGATGGACAGTTAACCCTTTGAAGTCTCAGTCCTGTCTAATATACTGTGGTGACTGTGTGTTTCTTGCAAAGTTACAATAATAAATATATAAATATATATTAAAATAAAATAATATGGAAGCAGTACTGTATGCCAGGTTTGCAAACAGTAGTTCTGAACATGTGCACAACTAACTGAAAAGCTCCTACTAAGAAATAGTGATGAATTGTTTTGGTCATTCAAAGCAGTTGCACATGATCTTTGTTGAGACTCACTGGAAAGTGTAAATTTTAAGGTCTATGTCAATATCTTGTCGTGCTTGTGTGATTAAAAACTTGTCAAGTTATTAAAAAAAAACACACCCTATTTTATAAATATGGTGTCTTCACTGCAGGCAATGTGCAGGACCCCAGAGGGTATAACAGCGACCTGAAACACACACACTGTCGTGTAAAAATGCTGATCATTGCCACTTTAAAGTAAGTGTCGCTTTTTTTTTTTTTTTTTTTTTTTGTAAAATTGACTCAATAATAATAAACAAATCTTGCAGCATCTTTCAGGACCGGGGCATCACTTACGGTCATGTGATCCCTGCACTGCAGCTGAGCTCATTACCATCATCAGTGCAAATTTTACTTTGAAGGGTCAGTCACATGTTGAGATCAGTGCATCGCTCTGCAAATACATCTATGGATCATCACAGCCTCTGATTGGTTCACACGTAACAACATCACTTGGTGCAGGAAGAACAACTGATTTTGCAGCAGGAGGACTACACTTTTTTTGTTCACACATTGAAGAATTTATTGCTTCAATTGACTACATTCACACTGGCTCCCTTTAAATCCAATCTCTCTTTTGCAGTAGCGCCATATTATTTGTGGTGAGAGTTGCCTCACAGGTGCATGAGTAACCAGTGCATGTGCAGCAGCCGATATGTTAATCAGACTCTGATTTACATACGAGTTGGGTTCGTGCTCTTGTTCCATTTCACAGTACTTAAAAAAACATGAGCTCTGACAGCCTACGCTCCTTGAGTGGCGTGATGAATGAGCTGAAGTAGTTAGCTGACCATGCTACATCACAGCCATCCGGCCGCGGCCTGCCTCCTCTGGCCAAAAGGCTCGAGGCAGTGCTGTCAAAAGTGATAAATGGCACCTGTGATGTCACGTCCCTCTTTTTTTTTTTCTGCAGCCACAGAGGGGGGCATGTGCACAAAAGTCATGCTGGACGTAGCCGGGCTCACTGAGAACAGTTTGATTTACGGGTACTGAGGGAGTTACACAACAGCCAGTTGATTTGATGCATACTGGAATGGATGCCTTCCTGACACCCAGCATTGCCTTGTGAGTCAGCGATTGCCTACTGAGCTATTTTCATCTGCTCCCTTCCTCCACGCTGCTATTTTCCTTGTGTTTTAAAAGAGAGGGGGATAAAGCCTCAGCCAATCTACGGCTCTTTTCCTCGCTGGTCTAACAGGATGATCCAAAAGCACTCCCACACGCACAGGCACACACATAAACACACGTCTGTGCGCATGCTGCCAAAAAAGCAAGAAGAATACACAGAGGAAAGAGAGAGAAAATGCACGTGTGGATAAAAAAAAAAATCAAACGGTCGACACATGCACAGACGGACTGCACCGGTCACCTGCCAGCTGCCCGACGAACACTGGTGTTTACACCAGGAGGATATTAAGGTCCTGTGATATGTGCTGCGCCGACGACATGCTGCCGAGTCTGAGTCAGTTTTCTCTGGCAAGCAGTGTCACACTAATATCATATCTGTACTCACTGTGTAGCTTATGAGAGATTTAAAACTGTGTTCATGTTCTGTGCTTTAAAAATAACAGAAAAAGGTGCTACTAAAAAGATATCAAAGTATGGAAGGATATGACGAGGTAAGACTGCGGCTATTATCCATATTTTTATGACAGAGTATCAAAAGTCATCGGAAAACAATTTGTCATGATAAACTCACAGATATAATCTCCTCAATCTGCAGCTCCTCTCTGCTCAGAGCTTTGATTTATTATTTTTTCTTTGTCTTTTTGAGGAAGTATACATGCATTTATGGCATATATCAATACTCCATAATACATATCCAGAATATATCACCTAAAACACACAGAACAAAAATGATTAAACATAGAATTAAAGTGTGAGGGTTTTAGTCGACATAAAGAGTAAAATAAAAAGTTTCTGTCCATCATTCCTTGGAGAGATTTTGCAACTGCTTGGAGCTTTATGCCGTTTGTACTCAAACCATAGTTTGAGAATCTAGGAGTTAGTTTATTTTGCCATTTCCATGAACCTTTTCTAACGCAATACTCCAAATGTGCATTAAAAATAAGCTAATGGAAACACGGCTACTGTTCAGATGTTCAACTTTACTGTTTCTCATGAAGTCGATTCAGATGCAGCAGACAGCTGTATTCAGCAAAGAACAGAAGCATTAAAAACTCACTGTTCACTACCTGCCTAACATCAGTCATCAGACTGACATAGTTAGTGACTCACTGGTGAACACAGTTGAGCATTTAGTAACTGAATAGGGACATATTTCCCTCAGGAGATGGTAGAGACCAAAAACGATTTGACTTAAATTCATCATCAGGTGGAGACAAACGCAGCCTGAAATGAATAGTAACTTGCTCCATATCTGCTGAATATTTAAGGAAGTTGTTTACCATAACAACTTTAAAAGGTGGGAGTTTTGTGTTTACAGCTTGTTCCACTGCCTCCAAAATGGCCAAAAGGAAAAAAACAACAGTTGATGCAGTTTTAACGATGACCACGGTCTTTCCCATGTTTGGAACTATCATATGAGTCACTTTGGAAGGCACTAATAAACAACCTGTTTACTCATTTACATATGAGGACTTGTTGGATGAGGTTCAAGGCACTCAGGTGGGATGTTGGCCTAAAAAAAGCCTTCATTCATTTTAAGCTTGTACGAGTGTTGTGATTACCGAAGGCTTCGTCAGCACAGCTCAGTGAACTGTGCTGCGTTTTCACACTTGGTTTCAAAATTACCTCCAAAACACCCAGAAAGGTAACACTTTATATTCCTGTTCCTGTCATACATAATAGGTAATAAGGCTCTTTTAACATGCTTATTAACAAAGATATACATTAATAAGACTGTAAGTGTTAATAATAGCATAATAAACACTTTTATTGTTAGATTTCACAACATTTATAAGCACTTTATAAGAAACTTAACAGGTCATAGACTGCTTAATGAATGCATAATGAAAGATTTACTAAACTTAATAAACACTGTTTAAACTTTAGAACCTGTAGTCACAAAATGCATAGTTACCTGTTAATAAGTGCATAATAAAGGATTTATTAACCATAAGTAAGCATTGTTCACACTTTAGATTTGGAAGCTCAAAATGCAATTAATGGTTAATGAATACATAATGAAAGATTTATTAACTGTAACAAGCTTTAGATTTGGGAACCACAAAATGGGTAGTTAACTGTCAATGAGTACATAATAAAGGATTTATAAACATTAATAAGCATTCTTCACCATTTAGATCTTTTTGCCACAACATGCATAGTTGACTGTTAATAAATGCATAATAAACTATGTATAAATCTTGATAGAGCGACAAAAAAGACTTTTAACAATGACATAATGAGTAAGTAGGTTATACTTAATAAATGTGTTTGTAATGCTGTTATAAGAGATACTTTTATCTGTCTATAAACAGCTAACAAGTGTTAATAAATGTCTTATAACACCAATAAACATATTTTTATGCTATGATTAATTAACATTTTGTGGCTATGGAATCTAAAGTGTTTATTAAGGTTAATTAATCCTTTATTATTCCCTTATTAACAGTTAACAATGCATTTTGTGGCTACCAGAACAATGAACAATGCTTGCTGTCATTATGCACTTATTCACCAGTCTATAAATCATTAAAAGTTTTGTTAAAAGTGCTTATAAATATCTGACTCTCACAGTACACTGTTTATTATGCTATTATTAACACATATTCACATTAACAAGCATCTTACAAGGGTCTTATTACCTATTAACTAATGCTAATTGCAGGCACCTTGATATAAAAGTGTTACCCAAACACGCTATCATGCTAGAATCGACACAGCAGGCTTATGCTTCTATTTGGATGCAAAATATACAAAAAATGTATATTAGAAGACTGAGCTTTCACCTTGTTGTATGTAGTGACCACATTTCCATAAAAATCCTCTGAAGCAGCAAACACCATCCGCCTACCTTCAGGCTCGAGGACATAATTATATTATTAGACCAAAAATCTGATAAAATTGCCAAGTGGATATTATGATTCAATATGGAGCACCTATTCACAGCCTATATCGCTGCATGGAGCCTGATAACGCCGGCGAAATATATACGTCCTGATATAATTTCCATATAGAAAATACCTCCTATCGACCTGCTCACACGCTCCAGTGAAGATGGAGCAGTGGCCACTGATAGATGTGGCCTCAGACTGGATAAAATAAAGGACAGGGACACGGGAACATCCATTTTGTCTGTGCTCCTCTCATTGGCAGCACAGAAATGAGGCATTTATCACACACACACACACACACACACACACACAGCTCCTACTAAGCTTCTCTTCTCCTATCCCTTTCTCACTCTCTGCTCTCTACCCAAAATATCCCTCATCCAGCTTCATCCAGTCCCTCTCCCCTCCCATCCCTCCCAATCACACACTATCCACTCTATCTCCTGGATCTCTGGGCTCATTTACTGAGGCTCTCGGGGCCACACTGCACTGTAGCAGGCGAAAGCGTCCAACCAGCTCCCTGCTTCATTATAGCGATTACCACAAGAAGTCATACATTACCTGAGGCCCACATGGCATATGTTGTTCCACTGAGACCACCTCTCCCATTCTCTTCCTCTGTCCTTTTCCCTTCCTTTGTCTCCAGGGATGAAAGCGCCACTCCCCTCCCTCTATGTCACCGTGAACAGCACTGAAAGGGCCAAGCTCTGCTGCCGTCATCGGCGGACCCGGGGAGGCTAGAGCCGTGAACTGAGTGGGTGACTCTGAGGAGCTATTGTGTTCGTTACTCACGTGTGGCGGCAGTTTTGCATGTAGGTCTCATGTTTTGAATGAGCTAATTTTTCACAAGAGTCGCAACAACAATCTGACAGGGTCGGACCGGATGACATTTTGTCCCATTGCGCTAAGGTCTGAGTCAAACGCAGTCATGTTAATGTCAAGGCTGCAGCAACACGAGGTTAAATACAGAGAGCAATGAAATGTGCTTATTTTTTATGCCTTTTTAAGACACAACGAAAATCAAACCAATTTAACCAATTACAAAGAGTTGGGTTCAGCAGAGAAGCCAAACCACCCAGACTCTTATGCAACAGTGGCCTTCGCAACGGCCCCACTCATTAGATATATTGCATTTGTTGTGTAAAACGGTTCCTCTGCTCTTTTTCCCTGAAGGTTAATGCTTATTACTTTTTATGGCATCCGTGGTGTTAGTGCACGTCAGCTATACGTCTATTAAAAATGCATTGTCAGTGATTTTTTTCCCCCAAAAGACAATAAAACAATCAATCTTCCTATATTTCAGCTTTCATTAATACCAACCCCGAAAAGTACATATGGTAAGGTTGAAATATTTCAACAGCTATCAGATATATTGCCTTAAAATTTGATGCACACTTTCGTGTCCCTTTCAGGATGAATTCTAATCACTGATCCCTTAACTTTTCATCTAGCGCTATCGTCACTATTTTGGGTTAGGACTTCATACCAGAGGTGGGATCAAGTCACTTGTTTGCAAGTCTAAAGTCTTTGGGCTCAACTCCAAAGTCACATCCAAAGTCAGGATAGGCCTAAGTCAAGTCTTAAAGGCTTGATTCCACTGGACACAACTGTGCACCACGTCCGCTGGAGCTAATCGCTGCCGTTCCACACAGTGTTTGTGATTCCACTAGAAGCGCTGCATTGCACCCCAGAGGCGGCTCTCTGCCCTGCTCTGCTTCAAATATGCACCAAGTCTGTTTCTGACGGATGTCGCGTCAATCTGCACAAAGCAGATCAAGAGGACAGGAAGTCAGACACAGAAACACCAAAGAAAGTAGTTAATTTTCAAAATAAAAGACTTTACGCAGACTTGCAATCATAAAGAAGAAGAGACAAATAGAAATAATTTAAGTACGTTGCCTAACCATTCATGGTAGAAGCACAAAAGGCAAGGAAAGAGGACTAATTAAGCTAAATCTGAGCATGTCACTCGCAATCAGGCAAAGTAAATGCTCTGCTGCTGAAACACTTCTGAAAAGCTGTTGCTGGGACACACAGATCAAAACCATGACGCAGATATGGAAGCAAAGGGTAAGTCCTACACATTGAGTTTTTGAGTCATAAACCAGTCATACTGCGCTCTTCAACAAATGTAATGACATTTAACTACAGAGCCTCAACTTATTCTTCTCTGAGTAATTTCCAATTAAGTGTGGGCACTATCAAAGTATTATAGTTTACCAGGGTATTAAGACATCCAGACTGTATGACACTCCTCTTTCTGTTGAGGTGATGGATTGTAGTGTGCTGCACACACCACCAGAGGTCAGTCTCTCTACTGCTGGACAAGAGAGTGCAGCTGAGCTGAGATACATGTACTCGGGGAGATAACTCCTGCAACTTGATTGGATGGATGTGAGGAATTAAGTGTTGACTTGCTGTGAACGAAAGCGTTAATGTTAGCTGGTTTAGGAAATGAAGGGAAATTAATTGATCCATGTAGTCACACGTTTTAAACGACAGACTTTTTAATCTTTGTTGGGTAAGCCAACAAGTATTTTCAAGTCAAAAGGCTCAAGTCCGAATGAAGTCACGAGTCACTGGGGTTAAAGTCCAGGGCAAGCTGTCACTTCGAGTCTAAAGTCATCAAATTTGTGACTTGAGTCTGGCTCATGTCCAAGTCATGTGACTCCACACCTCTGCTTAATGCTCACAAAACTAATGACACAAGTGTTAGCATGCTAACATGTTAAACTAAGCTGGCGAACATGGTTAGCATTATACCTGCTTAGCATCGGCATGTTAGCACTGTCATTGCGGGCATATTAACATGCTGGCATTAGCATTTAGCCCAAGTACAGTCTCCCAGAGCAGTTACCTTAGATGTGGACTCTTTCGTCTTGGAAACTTTGCTGGGGCTGAGCACAGTCAGCTTGTACAAAACAGGCAGCAGAGCTCCGTATTCTCTCTTAAACATGACATTCATGAGAATCATTAATCAATGAGTCATAAATGGCGCCATGGAGATAACCATTCAACTGCAAAACAAGTGTTAAAATCCATCACTGATGCAGCCTGTGAGAGAACACTCTTCTTCCTTCAGATTATTTTCCAACACAGTGACACAGTTCATACAGCATGTGGGGAAGACTTGTAATGATTCTGCCAGCTTTAAATGGAGCTATTATCAATCATTAAAATAAAGCAGACTTAAGTTTGAAAACCAAGAAGCCATTAACAGATAGATGAAGCCAGTGATGTTAAAGATCACATCTTAAAGGGGCTTTAATCTACTTGAGTGCAGCAGGATTTGAGTCATAGTTGTGGTTCCTTGTATTTATTTATTCATCTGCATCTCCCTCTTTTGCCACATTTTAAAAGAAAATAATGAGTTTTGCCTCACGAGGGAACGACCTGTTGTGGCTCCATCCATTTATTGAACTATAGAGTCCAAGCAAATAATTTAAAAAGTGTTCTCCTTCGAAAATACAAAATAAAACATGGTAACAAAACATTAAACACGCAAAACAAATGCGAGGTCAAAGACAGCGTGCTCTGCAGACAACAAGCAAAGATGACTTGTTTTACATAACTCTGGTTATTATTTGTCCTTATTAATTATTCTACAGGAATACGACATATTAAATATCACAAAACATCAATTATTGACAAATATTTCTCTGAGGGCTGACTCTAGGATTTTGGTGGCCCTGAACAAGATTTTGTTTGTGGTCCCAAAACACTCCACTAAAGCACCAAACATACTGTTCATAAGCGAAAGGACATACACACACTTTGCTCGCTGTAATGTTTTCTTGCAACATTAAAGGCGTGTCTTGATTTTGATGACTACATTTTCTTTTTTTTCCATCACATTGGTGGAAAATGGACTTCCATAGAGAGAGAGAGACAGAAACAGACAACAGCACAATGAAATACAGTTTATCTAACTGTCTGTGACTGTTCACGGAGACTCCAGTCTGCAGTGTAAACCACAAAAAGATTTTGGTCTATTTTGCATCTTCTGTCAGACCAACGGAAAGAAAACATCCGAAACACACATTTAGCTGTTTGTTTTACTACACTTTCTCTATTTGCATCTGTGGATTTGTCCTAAATTCATCAAAAGTTAGCATTAGATAATGCCTCATTCGCATATATAAAAATAAGCTTTCAGTAAAACGTCATACAAAAAATAATTGTCTTGATGTAAGTAAGCAAATGGGGAGGTTTCATGGTGATAAGTTCATTTTTCTTTTACCCAGTCACTTTTCTCCATATTCTCCATACTCTGAGCCAGAAATCTTCACTTCACAGACGAGAGGAAATGTGGATCCAGCTGTTTGTCACTCCGGTCTGTATTATGAGCCACAGAATTGTAGAGTAACATCACGTTGTGAACAAATAAAGTTTACATTATGTTGACATTTCTGTCCATATCTGCACGCTCTCTTTCTTGTGCTCATCAAAATGAGCACTTTTCTTTCTCTCTTGCTCACTCTCTCTGCTGCGAGTCTGCATCACAGTTCATTCATGATGATTAGCAACTTGACAAACTCCATTTAAAAAAAACGCTTAGTTCAGTTATCCACGCTTTTACCACCACGACATCTGTGAGGTTGTGAAACATAATTAAACTTTATCTTTAACTCTAAACGTAAAAGTGCTTGATGCATCCTCAGTTTAATGTGACACACTGCTGCAGTTTTCCAAACTCTCTGCAGGGTATTTCCACAATGAGTAAAAAGGAACAAGCCTCATGCATTAACAAACATTCATAACCCAATCGAATCCCAGAGCCAGTGCTTTCTGAAATTACTGCAAATCATATTTTTGGGTTCCTCTGAGGATTGAAGCAACAGATGATTGTTCTCTCAACGGGAGATCTGCTCACGTCTAGTTAGATAATCGCGCATTTCAGTCGACTATAATGGTGAAAAATCTACTCTTACAGATGTTAATATTGATTCTCTCTGTTCTGTTTCCTGCTTTGTGGCGTGATCCCTTCTTTGGAGAAAATAAAGCTATTTCTTCTTCCTTCTCCATATAGCCTGTATATGTAAGTTTCTGTCTGTGCATGTCAGTGTCTGTGTTGTATCCCCCAGGCGTAAATATACGAGAGCAGCAGAAATCATGCCAGCTGGGTCAAGGCTGGGTTTTCCGGTGATAGCAGAACCAGGATCAAAGAGGAAACTGGGGGAGTGAGTCCCTGCAGTGTGTGATGACACTACAGGCAAAAACATCCTTTTTTTTTTTTTTTTTTTGTTTTCATGCACAGGTCACTTCTGAGATTTTGGTCTATTTTGCTTCTCCTTTCAGACTGGTGGAAGGAAAACATCAAAAACACACATTTAGATGTTTATTTTACTACATTTTGTTTATTTGCGTCTGTAGATTTCAGTAAATATCCCCCAAATGTTAGCATAAGTGCATATTTAAACATAACACAGACACTTTTGTTCATATATCATTCATAGCCTGATTTATTTAACATTTTATTACTGAAAACATGATGGAAAAAATGTTTGTTTTGAATGCTGGCACTAATTTCTGATTTGACTGATAACACTGACTCTTACTTATCAACAAAATGAAACAAAAAATTTAAAACTGGCTTCATTCAATGCTCTGATTTATTGATTTTCCATTAAACTTAACATACATTTGTTTGCAGCAAGTGTGCACAAGCACAGAACAGCTGCATCATTAAAATAATTATATAAAAAGAACTGAACTGAAAGAAATGTTTTTCTATAAACTAGTAAGTAAGTAGGTACATCAGTAAAAGAAAACAAGGGAAATGGCAGGAAAAAAGGGGGAAAACACCAAAAATGGTATTTGTGGTTAATGGTATTTGTAAATTCTCATAGTATTCGAAAAAAGGGGGTCGAAATGTCTCTAAACTTTTGCAAGGCACCTTTAAGATTATATCTGATTTTCTCAAGTTTCAAAAAATGCAGGGTGTCTCTGATCCGTCTTAGAAGTTAAGAGGTGCTTGTTCCTTCCAGGAGAGAAGAACGAGACGTCTTGCAATTACGGAGATAAATGCTGTAACTACATGAGGTAAATCCAAACAGGGCAAATAAAAGAGAGGCAGTCAAGTTCTGCTCAAAAATCTCAGTATAGGTGTTAAAAACACTCGCTGATATTCTGATACTTTTTACAGAGAGGTTTGTTCATATATTATTCATATAATAAAATTCCAAGCCTGATTTGTTCAACATTTTATTCCTAAAAACAGGGTGAGAAAATTGATTTTTTGATGGTTGCTGACATTATTTTCTTATTTATGGAGTGACAAAAAGAGATATCCAAAATTCCTTCTGTAAAAGACTTTGACTGTAACATGTCAACAAAATTAAACAAGAATTTTAAACCTGGCTTCATGCAATGTTTAGATTTCTGCTCTGGAAATGTGTGCATATTCAATTAGATAATACCCTATTTGCATATTCAAACATAACATTTCAGAAAATTTGCAATACAAAAATAATTCTTTTATTTTCAGTGAGCAAATGGAGAAGTTTGGATCCTTTATTCACCTGTGGTGTCTCCCCTTAAAGGGATAGTTCGGATTATTTGAAGAGGTGTTGTATGAAGTGCTGGCTGTCAGTGTAGAAGCTAAGCAATGGGGTCAGCAGCAAAACACATTTTAGCCAGTTAAAAAATCAATATCAGTTTAAGTGCCTGTTATTTTTAGAATATTTTCAGCGCTTTACCTCGCCATCAGACGGCCTTTTCCGACAGAAAACTGCCGTTGCAGGAGCCAAATATCGATCTTTTCCAAAAGCAACCAGTGCGGCAGCGGTGGCCTGAAGGTTCGAGAGGCGAGATTGTGACCGGGAGGTCGCCGGGTCAATCTCTCAACCGGCAGGAGCTTCCAGGTGCAAATGTGATCAGGACGTTCCTGAAAACTAGAGTACTGCTCTCAGTTAAATTCCCCTGAATAAATAATATCATACCCCGGAAACAGATGAAGGTATGTGAAGAAATTTACTGTGATAAATTCAACAACAGAGGAAATATAACTGCAAGCATGGAGTGTGTCAGTCAGTAGCTTCAGTGGTGTGTGTGAGCATTATGACTGCTGGTCTGCCGCTGCCTCGATATGTTTCGTTGCTGACCCTGTCCACAGCAATTCATTGCTGCCATGCTCACACTCTCTGTACCGCCGCCATGCCTCTTTTCTCTCATCCTTTGTCTGTCCTCCTCTCATACTCTCCGTCTGTCCCCCTCTCGCTCCGTCTTTCCTCTCCGTCCTCTCTGTCTGGCAGTGTTTAACAGTCCAGCTCTTCTCTGTGCCACCCCGCGATGCCCCACAGGCTGGACGTTTGGCACCTCTGACTCAGACAGTATGTCTGTGAATGGCGAGCGCGGGGCAGAGAGGTGGCGTGCCTCTCTGCCCCGCGCTCATCCGCCAAATGCTCCCATAATGCCTAGCTTCGCACCGCTGCACCTGTTTCCTCTGCAAAAGTCTCCTTTCACTTTGGACAAGGCCAGAGCTGAACGGTACAACGCACACTGAGAACCAATTAACATGGCGGCAGGTGGGGCTTGATTGTGTGTCTTTGTGTGTGAGTGCGTCCATGTGACAGGACAAGGACACAGCAGCACCAGTGCAAACAGGAAGAATACTCTGTTCTGGTTTTGCATCAACACTGTGATCTCACCAGCCAGGTGGAAGAAGTATTCAGATCCTTTACTGAAGTAAAAGTATTAATACCATGCAAATATTCCACTACAAGTAAAAATCCTGCATTTTAAACCTTAGTTAAGTAAAAGTACATAAATATTATCTACAAAAAACACTCATTGTGCAGTAAAATGGTCTCTGTCAGTGCTTTATTCTTAATTACTGCATTATTGAGTTCGTTGCATTTTACTGCTGATACTGATATTTAAGGCTGAGCTCATTTTATCTATTTTATATATCTTGAGTAGTTTAATCTATGGCAATGCATCATGGTCTATAAGATCATCATATGTTTGTGCCGTTGCTGTCCTGTAAGAAGGATGAATCTCTAAAGAGTCAGCTTATCATGTTGTTATAAAAGTAGCCCTTTTTCAGCTTTGTAGCATGTTTTCCAGCTGATCCGAGAGGAGATTTAAAGAGTTCATTTGGCTTAAGAAAGTGGGAATCTTCTCAATCAAACGGTAAAGGAAAACTTCCTTCTTCAGTTCATCACGAACACTCAGAGTCACCAAAATTTGGAGATGCATGTTTTTTCCTGGACAGGAAAAGTCCAGAAAATGTTAACAACAAAAGAAACTGGTAACTAAAGCTGTCAGACAAAGGTAGTGGAGTAAAAAGTGCAATATTTGCCTCTGAGATATAGTGAAGTACCTCGAATTTCTAAGTACAGTATTTGAGTAAAAGTACTTAGTTACATTCTGCCACTGCAGCTAAGCATTATAAATGTCTAGACCAGGGGTTGGCACCTTGAGGCTCCAGAGCCACATGCGGTTCTTTAGCGGTTCTTGTGTGGCTCCCTGCAACTCTGGCAAAAAATGATATGGAAATGAATTAACATTATATTTTTTTTAAAAAACCCAAAATGTTGTAATTAAAAATTTATAGCATAAACCATTTCATTTTAAGGTAACAATATAGTAACAAATCAGCTTCAGAGTTAACTGTGACCACATTTTAAAAAACTGTAACCCAACTCAAACATTTGTTTGAGACTCAAAAATCTATTGCAGTATGTTGTACACCAAATTTCACAAATGTGTCTATGGCTCAGTGTCTTTTCCTCTAAATTATGATGGTGGCTCGTCTTCTTGAGTCTCTATAAGCTATGGCTGCCAAAAAACAGTCTTCAGGGAAAAGAGAGAATTTAATAGTTTCGGCTCCAGACAGTTTTTTGCCCCCTTTTTTTGGCCAAAAATTGCTCTTTTGATCGTAAAGGTTGCAGACCCCTGGTCTAGACAAATATATTAAATATAATATATGAGAGAGTTAGGATGCAAGATATAATAGATATAAAACAGCTGGACAACAAACATGTAGTAAACATGTCAGACTGTCACTGTACACAACTGTAATCTGTTTATTAAAGTGCAAATTTACCTCAGATAAAACCAAAACCAGAATCTGGTTGCTTGAAATGAGATTCACCAAGATCTTCGGTCTCATTTACAAAAATGTTCTTGCAAGATTTGTATTTAAACTTTGTCTTAAGATCATTTCTGACAGTGTGCATATGTTCAAGCATGAAAAACTGTTGTTCTTAATTGTCTGACACTTTTAATTAATGATTCCTCTCACAGTGTCCATGAAGCTAATGCAAAGTTTAACAAAGGCTTAGGCACAACATATAGATTTTGACATTAAGATCATTTCCACATACAAGTAGTGTAATTAAATGTGTTTTTCTGCACAAGTCACACTAAAGATTGATTATAAGTGTGTATTATTAATGAGGTGTTTTCCTTCTCAGCTGAACAGTGTCCTGCCATACAGGACTGTATGCTGGCAGTGAAACCAGTTGGACTGTCCGTCATGGGTGATGATGGACAGTCTGCATCCCTGTGAGACAGCGTTGTGGGTAAACGACTCTGATAGCTGTCAGACCCGGGTCAAATGTAATAACAGGGTTTGTTTCAAACCCACTTAAAGCACCTGAAGAGAAGCAGGCGCCTTGTGGGACGATGCAGTGTTGATGTATTCATTTAGTACCAGTGTTCAAAGTCACAGAAAAGAGAGGATGAAATATTTTTGAGGAGTATTTGTAAGAAGCATTTTTTGGATAGTGTTACAGGGTCTATTTGTTTCTTACTTCAATGTATGAGAGCTTGCCAAAAACGGTTAAATAAATCTGTCTCTTTTTTTAAATCTATGTGATGATTTTGTTGAAATCAAATCCAAATTTGTACAAAGATTATTGGCCAACCTGTGGCACAATCTTTTCAAACAGCTCACGAGAGCAGGCACAGATTTGCTGCAAGATTTTGTCCAACTCTTTGCATGTTTTCAACAGTGAATACCAACTTCCCCCTCCGATAGATGATTCCCACGATTTAATTGATGTAATTTTAATTTAATTGAATCTAATAATCGTACTGAAATCAGGCCGTGTGAAGCTAAAATAAAACAAACATCCAACAAAGTCAAAGTTCAGACAAAAGCAACTGATTTGTGAGCGCACACATTGAGCCACATCCTCTCTGGTAACCAGCCTAATAACTTTAACTCCAACCTGATGTGATAAAACCCGACCATCTGGTACTCCAGACTGACTCACACAAACGCCAGAAGATATTAGCAAATACTATTTGAGTCAGATACCTTGAGAAATTGTCATTCTCACTTGCCCGCATGTGTCAAATATAGAGAGCAACCACCTCCGCCGCCTGAATCAGTATAAAGAACCGGCACGTTCGATTTCTGCAACCGAGCACCACTGCCAATCAATCAGCCTGCTAATCAATGCAGGTACGGCGTAATTGTTGGAAGTGTTTGGGAAAATAGGCCAATTTCCTCCTCAGACGAGCTGTGAGATGAGTGTGCAGCTGTGCGAGGGACAATTTATGCACATTAATTAGAATTAGGGTTTCGTATTATGATTTAGTCATTTGTACCAGGGTCACAGCCAGGATTTTAGAAATACTGACGCCAGTTCAATTCAATTACAAATATGAAATATTCAAAGACACGAGGGTTAATGGCAGTGGCTGCAACATCCAACATCACAAAGGAACATTGTGTCTTTTGTGGAGTCAGCGTATTCAGCAGCTCAGTTTCATGAGAGTTTGTGAAATATTCCCTGAATTTAATCCACAGTGACATGAATCGTCAGTGTTTTTTTGTGTGACGCTCAGCATGAGTTTCAAAGTAATATTGACAAATGTAGTGTAAGAAGTGATCAAGTCAAACACACAGGAGTTGGTTCCCGTGTGAGGTCAGAAGCAAAAGTTTATTGTTTAACCCAAAGCTTGATCTTTTCCCTCACCTGAAATGTTTCTCAGCAAACTTTATTTTGAAAGCGTAACCACACATTGTATATTTATTACTGCTAACCTCAGTGAAATGAAACAGTTTGAAAGCTGCGCTGAGTCTCAAATCTAATAATTCAGTTTGATTTTACTCCCAGACGGACGTGTACACCGACAGCTGCTAGTAGCTCGTAGTTTGTTTGTTCAGCATCTGTGCTGGACACATAAAGAGGTACACGGACGACTCTACGTGGTCTGGAAAATTTTGGGTATGCAGATGTCTGCACAGAGCCTTCATGTGCACCGTCTGATAACAAAATACTGTTAGTACACTGATCCTAGTGGACCCACGCACAACACGGAAACTATAATACTAACTTAATCAATCTAAACATACAGGAATCAACTTGTAGAACGTTAGTTGCTGAATGTAAACCCCCAATTCTCAAGAAAAACCGTGACTTCTGTGTTTTCGATGGTAGTAAACCTCTTATTTGTATTTTTAAATGAATCTTTCTTGCACATGATACACACCCCCAGCGTACTGCTTTTTTTCAGACGACTGGCACCTTTTTCATTCCAAGTTAACGTCTTCAAGACAAGACTCCTTTTTCCATTTCACCAAATGAATATTTTTTATGGCACCAGTAGCAGCTGAAATGTAAATTGGAGCTGGCAAAGAAACTAAACTGACTAAATTAATTAAAGTTGTGTTTAATTACACAATAATGTCTGATAAAATACTTTTAATAAATACAGAGCAGTCCAATTTGTTTTGTTTTTTCTCCACACCAAAGCACATGTATGTTTTATTAGTTAAAGTCTGAGGAGCAGCTCTGTGTCTGTTCTGCTCTGTTAAATAAAGCTGTTGTTGCTGCGAGGCGCTCAGACTCGGTTACGTACAAGACACTATGTACTGTACTCTTAAAACACATCTATACTGTACACACACACACAGCTCAGCACCAGCTGCACACCACGTGCCACTACCGTCCATATCTACAATACACACACACTTACACATGCACACACACATACACGGACGTACACACACACACACAGTACAAAGCACTTATACAGGCTGTCAGTACAGGAGAAAAACACCACCTCTAACAAATACCGTGCTGTGCCATGCCATACCGCGCCATGATTCATCACTCTGGGAATCAGCCGCGTAGGCAGGCGGGCAGATCGCCGTGTGTGTGTGTGTGTGTGAGAGAGAGAGAGAGAGAGAGAAAGTGTGTGTGTGTGTGTGTATGTGTGTGTGTGTGTGTGTGTGAGTAAGGCAGCTGCCATTCTGGAGATTGATGGCAGGGGCAGGATGGAGACAATGAGCTGTGTTGCTGTATTTTTTTTTCTCCCCTCTCTGTTTTCTGTCTGCTCCATCGCTCTTTTCTCTCTTTCTCCTCAGCTACACTCATCTTTCTTTCCTTCCCACACTTTTAGAAAGAAAGGTGCTAGCTAGAAACATATACGGTTCCTCGGCCAGTCTCCGTGGTAGAACCATTTTTGTTTCCTGCAAGAGCCTTTACTAAAGGTTCCACTTGGACCTGCCACCTACCTAGAGCCCAGCATCAAAGACTATACCTAGAACTATCTGTGGTTCCCCTCAGAGTCCCTCATGAGGGATTCTACGGAGAACCTTTCCATTGTGTAATGGTTCATCCAGAATCGTCTCTAGAGGTTCTGTCCAGAACATGCACACATTCTAAGGGTGCTAATGAACACTTTTATATTCCAAGGGTTTCATGTGCTACAGAGCACATCAAAGAGCATCTACTAAGAACCACTTTATATTGCTTGAGTTTTATGTAGAACCCATCCAGGGGATTCTCTCAAGAACCTTTATATATTCCAAGGGTTTCATGTAGAATCCAGCCAGGATTATAAAGGTTTCACTAGCGTTCTCTTGTCTTCTGAGGGTTCTACAGAGATGAGGCAACACAATATTGAATATCACACAGACTGAATATTGTGGTCATCCATCATTTTATGTTACAGTTACCATGGTTTGAATTGAGAAAACACTCATGCTTTCAAGGATCCTTGAAGAACTTCCTTTCAAAAAGGGTTCTTTGAATGAAAGAGAACCCCTAGTCTTACTAAGAACCCTTTGGTGAAATTCCTCTTATGAAAGAGTTCTTCAGAAGTAAATTCTGTTCTGGGTAGCCCGTGAGTAAGAACCCTTATATTTGAGTGTGCAGCAGAGCTGTAGTGAACCGTCAATTCCTTCCCTTCCTCTTTCCCCTCCTCCTCCCCTCCTCTGTCGCTCTTTCTCTCTGTCATTCATCCATCTTGGTATTCAGCAGCAAAGTTCATCACAGCCCCCCTGAGCGGAGGAAAAAAAAACCCCTCTATCTTGACTTTGAATGAGAACTTTCCCCACAAAGGACATTAATCTCCTCATTAATACTACGACCAATCCAACGCTTGGATTCCCTCGCTCTGAAATCTGAGTCAAAGACGGAGAAAAAGAGGAAGAGGACGAGATAAGAATGACTGTTTTTTTTTTTCTCTGCTTGCAATTAAAGCCCACCCTCCTTTTACCAACTTCACTTAGCCTTGCTAATTAACACGACCACACGCAGTTATGAACACATGTGGTTTGCATGCAATACACTTATGGATGATGACAGGGTGAGCCAGTTGGATGACTCATGAGCACTAGTGTGTTTCCCAGTGAAACAAAGCCTGTAATTTGGTCTCAGCTGTTGCAAAGCGCATTAAGAAAGAGAGGGTGATGCTTTCCCTCAGTGCACAGGAGAGAAACATGGCTGCTCAGGACAGATCAGATGCACACTGTGGTGAAAAGTGAAAGTGATGATTACAGGGCCGACAGATGTATTTAAAGCTTTATTGAACAATATTTTATAATAACGATGGATCAAATGACTAATGTGGAAGGTGTTACTTGTAATAACAAACGCAGAAAGAATTATCATGCAACACTTAAGAACTTTTTAGTGTCTTTCAGCTCAGTTCAGTTGATTTGGTTCTCTGCACTTTCATTTCCAGCTGCATCTCCAGCTGTTTACGGGGAAAAAGCTGTGCTAAACCTACTTATCCAGCACCAAACAGCAGACAGTGTCTAGCAGCTAAAGAGCCAGATCAGGAGCTGGTGGAGACCAAAACTGGAGCTAAAAGGAAAGTAAATATTGGACTTATATTCATCAGTGCGCCAGAAACATGACTGCAAACAAATACTAATGTTCCTTAGTAACTTTTTGGATCGGATTCAAATCTCGAGGTGGACACACAAATTATTTTTCTCTGCAAGAGATGACAGTTGTAACACTGGTGTCCATGGCAAAATAAACTGAATTTGAGGCACATGAGCAAAATGTATTGTGCGCCGTTATTAAATGTACAATAAAACATTAACAGCATCAACATCGCTGTAGAAATAAATGCAGCAGGTATGTAAGAAATATTCAATGTTTAAATTGTCCTTACTGTTTTTTTTCCAACCTGATACAATCAAATAAATGTTTAAATATATCCAAACATACTGTATATGGTTGGGCTCAGATTTGTATATCATATAAGACTGGACTGTTGGCAGAGGTAGTTCCTTATCAATTCAACTTTTTGGGGGTCAGAGGAGGAATGTGTTTATTTTAAAAAATCTTTAAAATCTTTAAAAAGTCTCTCTTTAAATCATTTATCAAGCAAAAACGTCCAACATTTACTGGTTCCAGCCTCTCAAATGTGAAGATTTTCGTTGCTTTTATCTCTTTTATATCACTGAAAAATGAGTAACTTTAGATTTTGGATCATCGGTTCTGAGGAAAACAAGGAATTTGAAACTCTGGAAACTTAAGATCACAATTTTTGACTTTTTTTTTACATTAAATTGGCGATATAATTAATTAATGAATCTGAAAAATGATCAATACATCGATAATGCATACTGCTACCCTACTTTAGAGCTGAAGCTTGCAGCCTACTGTGCACTGGGCTTCACTGAGGAGTACAAAGATAGGGTCCGACCCTCTGTGGGATATGATGAGCCTCATGGTTTATTTATTAATGGTTTGTAATTATTATACAGTACATAGCGCAGTCAGCGTGGCTCTGCTCTTGTGGTTTCGTTTAGTGAGGCTGCAGTTGTCGACTGAGTTTTTGTAACCCGCTGCGAGGCGAGGGGGGGAAGGATCAGGTGGTGAGGAAGAGGACGCTGTAATGCAAAACGGTACAGCATGCTATGATTTCACAGCCTTGACGTGGAAAGCAGCATCAGTCAGATCCCATCACACGCACACATACACACACACACACACACGCACACACACACACACACACACACACACACACGCCCTCCGCCTCACGGTGAATTCATACATTAATGCCAGCCAGAGACCTTGACAGCAGGAGCAGCTCAAATCATTCCAGCGCCAGTGGCCCTGACTCGTACTTGGCTCTCACTCTTGTCTTGTTCCCCCTGCATCTAAAGGCTTGTGTGCTTCACAGAACATCACATCCTCCTCCAATGTGTCTGTTCTGCTGTCATGCTCTGACTAAAGACAGACTGATAGTCGCACACACACATTCACACACAAGCAGCTAAAAATGGTGCACCAAAGATGCATGAAATGAAAAATAACGCGTATAGAGCATGTATAAACACAGCTGTTACACTACCAAACACATTCATTATGCACTTATTTATTTTTAGGTTTCAATTTCATCCCCATTCAAAGCAAACTAATTGCTCTCAAGTCGAAATTTCTTAAAGGGATAGTTCAGATTACATGAAGTGGGGTTGCATGAGGTCTTGACAGTCGGTGTGTTACCTACAGGGGATGTCGTTCAGCCCGCCTCCAGTTTGGAGAAGCAGAGAGGAGCACCAGCATGGAAGCCAAACAACGTACTGCTGTAGACAGGGTCAGCAACAAACCTGTTATTAATCTATATCAGTTTAAGTGTACGCTATATTTAGGATATTTTCAGTGTTTTACCTTGACGTAAAACAACCTTTTACTTTGCAGAGCACAGGAGTAGCTGTTCTGCCAGTGCCTCCAGATATTAGTCAGTCCCTCCAGGAAGTTGTGATGTTGTGATTGTTAACACAAATTCAACCCATCCTGTGAATTGTGCTTGATGTTGCAATTTTGTCCGATCACTGCAGCGTTTCGCCAAATTTGACCAATTACTGTTGCTTCCTGCAAGCTCCATCAGTCATAGCAGCCCCCTGGTGCAAACGTCATATATGTACGTCTCAATAAACCAACTCAGTGTTTTTTGTTTTGTTTTGTTTTCATTGTTTTACTTTATCACAGGTACTGAAAAGATCATCATTTTGCTTCTTTGTCAAATACCTCCCAGGTGCACTTGCATACATTTACAAATAAAGCATATTTTCTTAGAATTTTTGCAATCCTAACCCTTTTTGGGAACATTATGTTTGAGTTTAGTTGCCTTTGATTTTTAATGATTTTTTTTTGCAAATTTCACCAACACCTAAACTCTTAAAACTCAGCACAACATGCATCACAATGTTCTAGAAAAGCTGACATGAAATCAGAAATCTGGGGCCGCAACAATCTCCCCCTAAAAAAAGCCAGCAATCCTGGAAGCTGGTTACTTTCTTTGTCTTATTGTGTGACTTTGTGTGACTTTGGTGAATCCAAATTAACCTTTTAAAACACCAAAGTCACACAATGGCAAAAACAAACTAACAGATCGAGCGGTAGAAGAGCAACTCCTGAATTTAAAGTACAGCAATGAAAATATTCTAATATGTTTTGTTGCAACTCCTGAATTTAAAGTACAGCAGTGAAAATATTCTAATATGTTTTGTTGCTGACCCTGTGCACAGCTGTTCATTGCTCAGCTTCTGTGCTGGTGCTCCTCTCTGCTTCTTCAAATTGAGGCCATGCTGACTGTCTGTAATACACTGACTTTTGATAAATACCTCCTTAAATACCACATCAAATAATTCAAATTCAATTTAGAAATTTCCACCTAAGAGCAATTAGTTTGCTTTGAATTGGGATGAAATATGAATCTAAAACTAAATACATACATAATTAATGTTTGATGGTGTAACAGCTGTGTTTATGCATGCTCTGTATGCATTATTTTTCATTTCATGCATCTTTAGTGTGCCATTTTCAGCTGTAACCATACATGGAATAAACTCAACTATCCCTTTAAGGCACCAGATGCATGGCAAATGCATAAAACAAAAGCATGTGTAACAGACATACCCACACACATGCATCATAAAACGCAAAGCACAACATGGTTTTAGGCAGACATGGCCTATAAAAAGAGCTAGATTATGTAAAAAAAAAAAAAAATCTTTCCACATCTAAATTACATAACAAATTCAAATCCAATCATATCCAATAAAAATTACACAAACTAGCTGCAAAAAAAAGGTTCATTCTAATTCGGGCCACTATTATTTTAAGAAATAAAGATCTATGAGAACCTGCTTAATAAGAGAGAAAATATAACCAAGTGTTTAATTGGCTCCCAGCGCTGATATGACAATCTGTGTCTGCTGATTAATTAATAGTGCACGCCGCCACCGCTGCTGCTGCTGCTGCTGCTGCTTGTTGGACGAGTCCAGAGACAAGATGATGTGTTTGGGAAAAGAGCGCGCTGGCTTGGATCAGAAAGAATATATGATAAACGCGCTGTGCATTGTGGGAGCAGAGCGTGGTGTGTTCACGCGGTGTGACATCATCACATATGCACGATGGATGTGCTGCAGCTCATCAAGGTGTCATTAAAAAAACAATACAGGGCGCATGTGTGCGTCTGCGTGTGTCCTCTCAATGCGAGTGTGTGCTCCAGTTGCACGTGTGCTTCTTTGTCAGGGTGTTAGTACATTACTTTAATGAAAGTCGCCGTCCTTGGCAAAGGACACAAGGCCGCTCTCCTTTTCCCCAGTCCTCACACACACAGACACACACATTATACCCTCCCCCCTCTGCTGCCCTGTGATGCTCATCTTCTCACAGAGACTGGAGTGTTAAGAAAGAGGAGAGAGTGTGTGTGTGTGTGTGTGTGTGTGTGTGTGTGTGTGTGTGTGTGTGTGTGTGTGTGTGTGTGTGTGTGTGTGTGTGTGTGTGTGTGTGTGTCAGGCCAATCAAAAGACAGCGAGGGTGGAGGAAGGAGTAAGGGGGCAGAGGAAATGTAGTCGAGCAACTCTACTGAAGTCTGAGGGGGAGAGAGGAGGATGCTGGGAGTAAATGTGAATGTCACATTGGCACAGAGGCAGAAACATAATAAGAGAGAGAACAGATCATTAGGACACATGCATGAACACACACACACACACACACACACACACACACACACACACACACACACACACACACTGATATTGATGTGAGTTCCAATACTGATGCCAAATCTTTTCTTTGATACATTAATTTGAGAAATACAACCATGTTTTTCTTATCTTTTGTCGTATGTGAAAAGTCTTCCAAACACAAGCAGCAACACAAGAGCTTAGCTTAAAAGAAAGTCTAAAGAAGAGACACTGTTTACATTTGGTCCAGTTAATTTGGTTTCACGGTGCAATTATCCAAGTGGACTAAAGAACTTTACATGTCATACCTACGTCCCGTCGTCATCACCTACATGGGCTGCATCTCCCTATATCTGACATTGATTGGTTCGTAGTTCGTGCGTCTGACGTTGGCATGTTTACATTTCAGGCAGCCTGACTTTAGCCTGAGTTTTTTTTTTTACAGTTGACTCTTCGTAAAGTCCTCCCCAGTGTGTTGTTTTTCCTTTTTGCAGCTCTGATGATACCCTGTTGCAATTTTCTGCAATTGGTCTGAAAGTCCATAAAATGTTTTCACGCTAGAAACAAACCAAATCATGGGTCAGTTTGGTCCAGACCGAAATCACCTCCTTTCGCTGGACAAAAGTCCAGCTGTTTGGTCCAAACCGCTGTCCGGGGGAAGTGTCATACCTGTAATTTTGGTCTGGACCAAACGAGGTAAATGTGAAAACAACCTCTCAACCTTGGGATCAGCATTGAATGAAGGACAGGAAACATATCTCAGCCCTTAAAAAACATTCAACATAAAGGAGCAAGCACTCAAAAATGTACAAAATACAGTTTTTCTTTATGTTATTTTTTGTCTTGCATCTTTTACGTTGTTTTCGTCTTATTCGTCATTTTTGACTTGTTACATGTTGTTGCCTCATTTTCATCTCGTTACATCCTCTTTGTTGTTTTCGTCTCCTGATTACGTCTTGTTACATGTTTCACATCACGATGGTCTTGTTACATCTGTCGTTCCTGAGATGCATCGACGGATCCACAAAGGAATCATCTCTTCTCTGTGTTATTGTCCCAGCCGTTTAGGTTGAAATCAGTCTTGAAGTTGGGAAGGCAGCGCGCAATGATGCAAAATAAAAATAATCAGTAATTCTCCACAAATGCATTAAAACCAAAGTAACTTTAGATTAGAAAGTACAAATATTTGTCTTCAAATATAGAGAGTAGAGTCATAGTCATATGCAGCTACGAGCAGAGTGAAAAAAGGAGGAGAGAAACAGGAGAATGACAGAAGACACAAAGTGAATTTCGCTGTTTCTAAGTGACCTGGGGGGGTTGAGTAGATGCAACACTTGTGGAGGATAAAGCAAACAACTCCAGCAGATTACAGCACAGCGGGCTTCCTTTCTCTTCAGAGGAACAGGTAGAAGAGCCGCGTTTGACTGCCCAATTACAACACAGAGACGCAGGCACAACAACAGACTTGTTAGGTCATTGAACCCATATGTTGCACTTCACGTGTCTCTGCACGCTTCACACGTACGGACGTACACCGGAGAGCACATTCATCATTAAGTGAAGAAACACCACTCATCCACACACGGGGAGAAAAAGGCTTCCAGCTTGTGCTTTGTCCGTATATAGTAAGCTTCTGCAACACATGTAGCACCTCTCTGTCTTTGATCGTCTGGCGTGAAATAAAAGAGGCGCAGGGAGGTGTTGAAAAAAGGTCTTTGACTGTAACATCAACCACACAATAAAAGACGGTGAGATTATCAGAACAGTTTTTACCATAGTGTGTGTGTGTGTGTGTGTGTGTGTGTGTGTGTGTGTGTGTATTCTTTGTCTTCATCTCATATTCACTAATTTCTTTCCTGCAATATCTACAACACTGACAGCTGCACAAGACAGGGATGTGAGATGTGGAGAGAAAACAGTGTTTTAGAGAGGCGTTACATAAGACATTTTTGTCCCAGTGTGGGAAAGACGAGCATGGAGATCGATCCTCCTGAATCATCGATATCGTCTTATTGATTGGCACGAGGAACCATGAATTAATTGTCTCCGTCCTTTGCGCACGGTTCATCTGGTTATTGGCTTTCAGCACCACGGACAGCGGCCCACGCAGCAGCAACAACACCACTGAGGCTTTACTACAGGAAACACAATGTGCTCGTACACATTCTTGGACCCTGAATAGATGTGATACTGTTTCAGTGAGACAAACAAATTCTGTTGGTCTGGACTGAGCGGTTCGACGAGGTTTTCAGGCCTGAATTCGCTTCGGTTTTGATTGATTAGAAGGACGTTTCCATGACATCATCATGGATGTTTGGTACGGTTGCACAATATGGTAAAAAAAAAAAAGTTAAAAGTTGCAATTATTTTGAAATTGCGATTGCAATATGTATGCAATATGATACAATTTGTGGGTATGATCATTTTTGCATTACAGTTTTGAAAAAAATTGACAATGTACCAATCAGACATGTTTTCTTTCATCTGGAGAACAAGATTTTTAGGCCAGGTCATCTCTGCAGAACTACAGTACTTTATTATTATTCTATTTTCTTACACATTCTTCCTTTTTTTTGGTTCTGGTTCTGCCTTTTGGATACTGCACTTAGCCATGCTGTGATTTTGAATATTGCAATTATGCTGGGTCAGATTACTTTGAAATATAGTTGTTTACTGGATATAAGTTATATGGAATTTATTGTAATTAGTACTAGAGTCCAGTGTATTAAAAAAATAATTATAATTATTTAAATACTTTTTGATTCTTTCAAAATCTGACTTTGAAATTATTGCACCCTCTATAAATGGATGCAATCACAAAACACTGACCTTTACAAATATTTTTTTTTTACTTTAAACATCTCAAAACTTTTTCAGGAGGTTCATTTTTCTCTCACCGGTTCCAACAAAAGAGATGCACTTGTCTCTGCAATTTTCCCCTCTATTTCTATGTTTTCTTACTGACATGTTTTCCTGTTCTTATCTCTTTTATTGTTTTGTCTTATTTTTACTGTTTCATTGTCTTTTGTCTGTGTCTTAATTTCACTCTAAGTTTAGTGTAGTTTTTGTCTCGCTTCATTGTTTTGGCTCTCTGTTGTTACAGTGCCTCCTGGGTATCCTGCTATCTTGCTTTGTCTGTCAAAGCACTTTGTAAACTCTGTTTTTAAAGGTGCTATATAAATAAAAATTCTATCATTATTATTTTTAAGGAACCTGTGTGTCAGATGTGCTTTTCATGAGTTAACAGAGCATTGGTTATCATGAAAAAAAAAGTTTTAAAATTGACATATTTTAACGACATAATCAAAGTGTAATCCTTGAAAATGAAAAATTACACACTTTTTCAAATGTAATCTGGGCTGATTATAGATACTTAATTTTTGCAGCCTCCCTATGTAATATCTATTACATGTGATCTGTCACTACCCAACCCTGTTCTGCTGTGCCTGTATCTTTAGAAGGAATTTCATATTTTTTAATTTTCATAGGGACAATGAATGTTAATAAACATCACTGTAAATGTGCCAGTGTTAGCTCAGTGGCTACTTTTCAACTCTTGTCCCTTGGCAAGAATTAGAAATTAAAATAACAATAAAGAAGACAATATGTAAAAATTAGTGTTTGCATGATGGCTTACTGCCATCAAATGTTGATGAGTGGAACTGGGGGATTTGCTTTGCTTGCATGTGCTGCAAATCTGCATACGGTCATGCAGAAACACGTCCTCATGTGCATGCTAACAGAGTATTAGATACAGGGATCCACTCATGAAAATATCGCTCCATAGCGTCACTAGTGGTCAAAAATCCCACAGGATACCTTCAAACGTTGCTGCAGTTAAAGATAAACCTGATATTTATGTCCTTGTGAGCTGCACTGGCAAGCTAACAAGCAGTTTTCTACCTGCCTGTCTGCTAGCAACAAGCGAGTCCTCTGTGGTTCGCCCAGAAAAACACACCATCAAAGAGTACGAGGTTGTAAATACAAAGCAGCTGCTCCTCTTTTACAAAGTCACTGAAGTAAAGACCTACATAAGTCCACCTCTCCCCTGCTGTGCTCTGCAAAATGAAATGATGCAGCACACAGACAAACAGATACTCGGTGCTGCTTCCTCTCGGTCCTGCTCAGTCGTCTACTTGTCACTCTCTCTGATGCTAGCTGTATTTCAGCTACACATTTATTGGAAATCCATGCGCTGTGCCCAGGCGCTGCTGCAAACACAAAGATTATCTCATAGATGAAATTATTCTTTGTATCTGCAGAGTCAATTTGATGTCAGTTTGTTTGTTAGGTCTGATTCCAGACGGGAGCGGGCTTCTTTGTTCTCAGAGATGTTGACAATTTGCATGACTCTGCCTGTGTTTTTTTTTTTTTTCGGGGGGGGGGGGGGGGGTGCATGTCATTTAATAAAAGCAAAAATGTCACAGCAGCAGAATTAAAATAGCAAACATTTTCTGAAATTGTCAACAAGACATCATCTTATAAAACGCTGGTGGGGCATTCTCAAAGCGTGAGGAGATATTTTTAGGTGCACCAGAGGGAGTCCGGTAACGAGTGACAAGCAAGTGGGTAACCTGGTTTTTCTGAGACACAAAAAGAATCGTGTGAATCCCCAAGCGAGTATGAAGATTTTCTACCTCTTTCTCGAACCAGTGTCACACACACCAGGTCCATCCTAGTGTCTATTTTCCTCTAGTTTTACTATAACTGTCTGTTGGTACTTTCAGGCCCTTCTGTCACACTTTTAGCTGCTCTGATCGCACACACACACATCGACACACACTGCATATTACTCTACATCTTGCCTCCACGGTCGGCACAGTGCCTTGAGTGGGCAGAGAGAGTGAGTGGTCACATTACACTGCAGTTACATCACATTCCTTCAGTCTCCTAAGCAACCAGGTGTCCTCTAACAACAAAAGTAACACAACCACAACGCGGTTATGTCACCTCCAGTTGTCACACGATGTTCAAGGTTTCATATCAGGGAAAAAAAACAGACGTCTCCCATCATTTCAATCCCGCTAAAAAAGGCTTGGCGGTGTTTGGTGCAGTCAGTGGGGTTGCTCTCAAACAATGGAAGCAGCCGGGACAGGGCAGTGGGAGGTGTGAGTGTGTGTTGTTTCTCAGAGCAGCAAAGCAGAGTTTGGAGAGAGGTGAGGCTTTTCTTCCCTGAAAGAATATGGCAAAGTGACTCATCCGAAGCCAGAACTCTGACAGAGAGGAGAGCCTTGATGCAGGTGGGCCGCCCATGGCTTTTTCAGAAGCAGGAGAAAAGAGAGAATCAGTGGTCACTGCCTTGGCCCACAGATATTACACCACAGTTATATAAAAAAAAAAAGAAAAATGTGGAGAGTAAAGAAAGTAGAGAGAGTGCACAAAACTAGTGAAGCTCATAAACAGTGTTTTTGTGCACATATTCTTTTACAGAAGCAAATTTAGAGGCAACATGACCGCATACACAGTCAATGGAAAGACATGATTGGAGGCAAAGACAGGGTGAGTAGATCATTTTCATTTTTGGATGAACTATCCCTTTAAGGACCAAGTTTTGGTGCAGGAGAGTGTTGTGCATGGTCCAGCTTGATCCGTCCGGCTTTGGTTGGAATTTTAAGAATGTTAGAAGGGCTGTGACAACACATTATCATCATACCAATCAATCTGATCAATTGATCAATTGAATTGATGTTTGCTTTTTTTTAACCCTGGACCATGAGAAAAAGTTAAATAATACACTTTGAGAGCCTGCATATCATGACTCATATTTCCAACAACCAAAGCACATCACATGTCAGTCAGTCTTTGAGTTTTATTTCAGTGCTATACTGCATATAAACTTGGTAAATTAAATACTTTTTGAAGTAAACTTTAGTTGTTCCTGCTCATCAAGCTGATTCCATGAGAAAATGAACTTGAAAACTGTCCTGTGCGAAAAGACCTGACTGCATCAAAATAAATAAAGTGTACAACAGGGCGATTAATAAAGTATGTACTTTTTGAAGTGCTGCATCTAGCTAGTGCCGCTCATCAAATAGGGAACAATAAATAAAATATAAAATACAATATATGTGCTGCCCTCTCCTGCACACAATTTTCCTTCCAAGAATCAGTTGAATTTTCTGTATGAATTTTGACCCTTTGCTGTTGCTGTAGGGTGAGTGTTGAGCATTGAGAGCAGCAAATTGAGTTTGCAATGTGGTGTCAGCAGGTGTTAGTTTGTTTCCACAGATCAGAGGACATTTATGCCTTAAGGTCTGAGCACACGTCGTTTTACATTAAGCACGTGAAGTTAAACAGATCAGGTTGTTAAGACAATATAGTTGTGATTGCAATGCTAATTTACATTAACACATCAATGAGAATTCCTGTTATATGTTAGCATTAAGCTAACTGACCAAGTACTAGTTATTTACATATATTTTAAAAATTTATTCAGGAATTGTAAAAAAGAAAGAAAGAAAGAAAGAAAGAAAGACAAAAGAATTCAAATATTTAAGGGAATCAATTATTTTCTCCCAGCCCTAATTTTTAGGTAACCACTTCTCCATCAAATACATTCCTTCTGTATCCACGATTGTCTTAGTCTGTGTTTCTTTAACTTATTACTCCACATACCACCTCAGAAAATACTGAGCTCTCCAAGTAGAGCTTGAGATCACTGCCTGAACCCAACAGGAACCGATGGGAACCGCCAGGGAGCGATGGCTTTGGATTGGGTCGGGCCGTATTTCTCACATATTTCATGGGCTTACATCGGGTTTGGGCTGTATTATCATTATTAATATTATTATTATCATTATTATTACTATTCTTTATGTATTCTTTTTTTTCCTCCCCAATTTTGTCATTGCCAGTCAAATTCCCTTGTTAAGAAAAATGTCAGGCTGTAATCGGGTTTGGGTTGAAATACTCTGTGAGGGACAGTTTCGGACAGAATTTTGTCGGGCTCAGGTGTTTTTGGGCTCAACTTTTTTAGGCTTGATTAAATTCCTATCTCCAAGTGCCATGATTTACCATCTTGCCCTGCCTGGTGCCCCCATGTTGTGTCCTCTTTTATGCCCCTATGGTAAATAAAACATAATAAAATGCCCTTTAGGGTTCCCTGCATTATAGAAAATTATTTGGCTCCCATTTGCCTTTAAATGGAAGCCACTTAGTGCTTTTTAGTCCCATTATATTAGAGAAAAGGCAGACATCCCTGTGGCTGATATCTCAAGTCAGCGTGCTGCCATCATGCATGTTGGCTCACTGAAAAGGCTCTGCTACGCTAAATGGAACATGATTTTAATTAATTCATATCAATATGGCTGCCATGAAAAAGGTCTCTCACCCCTCATTGTAAAGGAAATCTGTGCACAACTGGATAACAATTTCACCGTTTCTGTCTATTTTCTCTTAAGTTTCTTTAACCTGCATGTCTGATTGTCTGAGTACGTGTTTTTTTGGCCTCATTTTTACTCATTTTTATTGATGTTGCAGTATTTCCAGAACTCAGTGGCTGTAACTTTGTGAGTACAATTATATTGCCAAAAATAAGACACCTTTAACCTTCCTCTCCACATGTAAACTTGAGCTACATGATTCACACTGACTGGTAGCAAACATCTAAGAATAGAGGACACAGTGAAGGCAAAAAATAGAGGGAAAGTAAGGAGACGAGGGGGCATATGAGGTCTGTGTTTGCGCCCCCGCCTCCGGGGTTTTCGACCTTGTTATCTCCTGAAGGTAATGGAGGCGTTGTTCCCTAAATTATCAAAGCTCTGATTTGGCACAGAAACTTCCTCCAGGTGGAACCGGTCGCTTGGCATTCTTCACTGCACCATAAACCTGATTAGTAAAATCTGGCTCGTGCGGGATGGACATTATGTCCATGCAAGAAGGAGCTACCTGTCTGTCATCAGCTGGACACTGACTGCTGTTTCCTTTATTTAAGATTAAAACTGAAAGGAGATTGACACTCTGGAACCAAACACTTTTATCAACCCTACTTCAAAAAGAGCGTCTCTCTCTGTTTTTATGCCGCTGAGCCTCAGGACACATTTTGGTTAATTGGATTTGGGTACTTGCCGTATTGAAAATGATTAACACTTAGACACCAGTCGTGACTGGTTAGCATCTTTTAGGAAACGGTCATTATCTTCTGCCTTCACCCAGAATGATGATTGTTTTCAAAATTCTATTTTCGCAGACGTCAAACACGGGAACCTGCTGCAGTGACTTATGAAACAAATCATCTGACACAGTCTCGCATTGCTTCCTTTGACTTATGCAAGAGCCAGGCCTAAATGGAAAACTCTGATATATGATAAAGACAGGAGCACAGCGGTGCATCATTCCCTCTTTGTTCTCTCCGTCTCTCCCCTTCCTTTACCCCTTGTGACCCTTAAAAGCTGTCTATGAATATTCCATCAGCCAGCAGGGCCTCTGCTCGCCCTCTTCATTTAGTGATTCAGTCTGTAAGTAGCTTACATAAACCTCCATATTTATGTGTATGAACATAATCATGGTGTAAGTGTGTAGATTCACGGAGAGAGCGGACCCAGGGGCAAGAAACATCGAAAATGAGTATGAAAAAGACATCGGAGGGAAATGGAATAGGTTTTGCATAAATTAGCTCAGTGTGAATTATGTCAGCGCTGTTTCTAGGCAGGACACTTCCTCAATGTGTGTGTGTATTTGTGTGTGTGTGTATTTGTGTGTGTGTGTATTTGGTCTAATGTATGCTGCCCACCGGTGATGATACTGCGGATTGAGATAAATGACCTCATATTCTCGTGTCTGAGCGCGGCTCTCAGGTGCTCGGTGGAGGCTACAGCATCATCAAGCTGTAGAGTGAACACAACGAGTTATTAATGCAACTTTAGATGGTAATATGTACTGTAAAATCTACCTAAATTGTGTTATCTTTGCTGTGATGCTACAATCAAACTTTAAAAGTGAGTATAAACTTATGTCACTGGAAATATAATAAAGTTTTACCAGGAAACAAGCTTAACGAGCAGCCAGTCATCACACACTGTGCAGATATCATTGTTCAAATGTACATAACTTTATTTTAAATTCTAGTGTGGTTATTAGATACCATATATTATTTTTTGGCAACGTGTAAACAAGACTTCAATGACACTAGCAGCTCTGTGGAGTTAATACTACTGTCAGCATGCTAGCGTGCTTTCAACAACAGTGCTAACATGCTAATGTTTAGCATGTAGACTGGGGCTGTGACGATTACCACAATACTGCAGTCATGTGATATCTGTCGTTGCGTTGAGCTCATTACCATCATCACCGCAAATTTAATTTTGAACCTGTGAATCTGATGTTGATCTATTCATACAGCTGTGAATCAGAGATGTCAAACACGAGTCAGGAACACAAGGACGGGGTTTCCAGAGGGTGGCTAACAACATGCTAACAACAACAACCACCTTTTGTTGATTTGGTCCTCTTTCCTTGCTTTTTGTTCTTCTATCATGGATAAGAAGGCTACGTAGTTAAATAGTTTATTTTTTTGCGGTCTTTTATTTTGAAAATCAACTGGATTCTATCTGGTGTTTCTGTGTGTGACTTCCTGCTCGCTCTACTTGCTCTGTGCAGCTTTATGTGGCACCTGTCAAAAACAGACTCGGTACTGGGACGTTCTGCTGGTGGAATCATAAGCATTGTATACAACTCCACTGGATGTAACGAGACGCAGTCGTGCGCAGTGCAATCAAGCCATCATGACAGTGACGCGCTCGGGTCAGAGGCCCCACAAAGTGCTCTGTCACACCAATGGCTGAACACACTAGAAGCACATTTTCTGCATCGGTCAACAAGTGATTCTGCTCCTCTTCTGTTTTTAATCACAAGTACAGCTGAAGTTTAAAATAACCTCATGAATTCAAAGACTTTTATGGTTTCCTGGATAAAAAGCAGACCATTGCCTTTTATGATCATCAGCGAGGAGGGGCTCCTGCCTGTCTGCTCTGCTCATCTCTCTCCCCTCTCTACAGACACAACTAACAGATATGTGGAATAAGTATATTATTAAAAAAAACACACACACACACACACATACAACCAGTAACAGCTATGTCTAATAAATATAGTGGATGGACAGATTTGGATATTTCATCATGTGGAGGAAAAAAAAATCAGGGAAATGGAAACTGTGAGTGAGATGCAGGGAGAGAAAAATGAAGAGTTGGAAACCATGGGAGACATTTCATCATTTATCAGGATCAGATCATTTATATCACGTATCATGTATCATTTATATAATTTATAGCAGATTATCAGCGTGTTTTCATGCCGGATTCGCTTGCGGAGCATGAACAAAATAGATGAGCTGCTGAATGTGGCTCTGTCGATCACGGTGTGCACTGTGTGTTCAGCCCAGTTGATTCACTTGAGTGCCAAATGAAAGCGGGCAGCGCTTCGGATACCTTTGTGGTGCTGCAAGGTGGTGCATTTTAGCATTTAGCACATTTTAGCGCTGTTGCTAAGAGCACGCTAACATGCTGATACAAGATACTTGTCCTACAAAATACTCTCTACCATAAAAAATATTTGTTCTGTGGTATCTCTACGTAAGCATCTGCAACCACACTAGCAGCTCCAAGAGATAAATACTAGTGTAAGCATGCTAGCATGCTCTTGATACTCATTTGCAAGCACTTGCATGAACATCAGCGTAATAAGAGCAAGCTAAAATGACAAAAACCACCTTATTTGTCGTGTACTTTGATGTTTTAGTTTGACTCATGTCCGTGTTATTAATTGAGGAAGCAGGATTTCTGACCTATACTGCAGCCAGCCACCAGGGGGTGATCCAGATGCTCTGGCTTCACTATAGGGAACTCTGTGTGACCCATTTCTCTATATACAGTCTATGGTTGGAACAGACACATAAAGAATGAAAAAAGGAAAGAAATAGCCTCAGTTACTCTTTGGTTGGATCATAAATACTGTTTTTATTCTCTTACCAGCAGCCCTGTGGGCTCTGACATAATCCCTGTTTAGGTCCATTTTAGTTAACATTTAATTCAATAGTGACTCATCGGAGGTTTATTCATTTATGCTAAACCTGTCTCCCTGTGACACCTGAGAGAACAATCATTAACACCATCGATAAAGCTGTCAGAACATCTGATCCAGACAACACAAACCATCACGATCAGAGAAACAGACAGCCTCCAGTACACACTGTCTGTGCCTTCCTCATGGGGCCGACGTACAGTCAACTCTCAGCTGAGAGACGAAATAAAACGCACGAGAATTCAAATCCAGTCCTGCTCTGAAGGCCAGTCTGAAAAACACAACCCTTAACACAAGCAGCTCTTCACTCAAACAGCTGAAAAGCAACTACCACGATTTCCAACATAAAAAAAAAGGCATATTTGTTTCAGCTAAATCTTTTTTACCTGTTTTGAAAGAAAGTGACAAATCTGATAGATTGGTATTATGGTGTGTCTTTTGTGTGGTTGACTGACTTTGTTTGAGAGGATTTTTAAACGTTTCAGTGCATTATTATGTCAAAACTGCCTTTAAAAAGTCCTTGATAGCTAAAGAAGATGAAGACAATCATGTTTTGTATGAAAAGCACAGTGTGTTCTGTTCTGTGATGTTACACCGTGTTGCTTTAAACATGTTGACAGCTCTAATTCTCAGATTCTGCCAGAGAGGACAGTCAGGTCCAGGGAAGGAAACAGCATTAAGTGCATGTCCAGGCACACGAGGAACATTCATCTGGCTCACTACACTGTCCCCGCAACAAAAATGACCGTATTAGCGGTTTGTTGAATTGCCAAAAACAACATACGATTGCATTTAATGACAAGGACCTCTCCTGTGAATTACTGCTCTCGCCTGTCAGGAGCTGAGGCTGAAGTTGCGTGACGTTATTGTACCAGCAAACATCACAGGGAGGAGGACGGAGGAGACAGATGGAGCAACAAAGCCTGCGATGAGAGGCTGCTGTTTGTTTCCTACTGACAAGAAATGCTGGTGTCTTTTAACAATTTCTGCAAGCTTTCCTTGACCTTAAAGGGCGACTCCGCCTATTTTACACATTAAAGTCTGCTTGCGGGTCTTGGGGAGCTCGTCAGTGTGTTAAACCCAGATACTTTTGCAGCAACTATAGAAATTTAACATTGCTGAAATAAAAAAACGGATTCTACTGAAATTTAGGCATGTAAACTTTGAATAAATGTGATATTATTAATTTATAAGATATGTGCTGCATTTCAAACGTGATTAATATGCTGATTATTTAAAGATTATGTAATTTTGATTATATAAAGTCTACTGTTAAGTAATATTATGTTGTCCTTGATAATTATGACAGTCAATGTTGGTACAAAGACAATACTTAAAGACATAAGAATAATTTAATTTAATTGGTTAAATTAATTTTAAAATTAAAAATAAATATCAAATATAAATATAAACATGTTTATTAGATATAAAACTCCTCTTGGAGCTCCATTATTGCGTAGTGACTGAACATTTCTTACTCTCTACACTGTGGAGCCTTTCTTAACACGGATGAATAACCTGTTCAGTCCACTTTGCAGCAAACTACTAGAAGATCAGAACACACCCTCAGTTTTTAAAGTGCACAGCCTGCCATGCTGCTTGCATTGCTTACTGGACTCACAGCTGCAGAGAGTCTGTCTTAGGCTGTCTTCTGTCCCGAGTTGGACACCTCTGACGTGTAGCTTGTGAGACTACAGAGTGCTGCAGAGACGACATATTTTTGTAGTCCAACCCAGAAGTTAGCATCGCCCCGGTTCCCTTGAATTGGATTTTTCCATCAGGTTTTGGGCTAGTGGAGAAAATAAGTTCTGTGGCAAACAAAAGTTTATGCTACTCATGTAAATTTTGAAGAGTGAAAATGCTGCGACCAGAGGTAAAGACCTAACATTAGGGTGTAAATGAATTAGTCTACAGTTGCATGACTTCAGTTCACCCCACTGAGTGACTGATGATGTTAAATGTTCGCTAAGCAACCACCTGTTTTTAATGTATGTGACAGCTTCAAAATTATATATATATATAATTATATATATATATATTAATCTCACTCATTCACAGACCTTATTTCAGGTACATTTATATAGCATTTTAATATAGGAAAGTAATTAAAAATGCTTGCATTTCTCTTTCTTTCTTTCTTTCTTTCTTTCTTTCTTTCTTTCTTTCTTTCTTTCTTTCTTACTTTCTTTCTTTCTTTCTTTCTTTCTTTCTTTCTCTTTTCCTTTCTGTATTACATAAAATGAGGAAAATAAAAATCTGAGCCTTGCACCATATGTTATTATTATATAATGTTAATTATAAATTAATGTCATCGTGTTTGGAAGAAGAATACTGCTAATTATAATAACTGAAAAATAGATTTATATTTACATGCTTGTCAGAACTTAATGTGCAATTTGCAGAAAGACTATTTCAGGGGTGTGCAGGGTATAAAATGTGCCACTAAAAGAGCTGAAACAGACTCAATAAACTGCTGCTTTTCTTGACTTTGCAATACTGAGGCAACAATTTGCAAATGCTTCCCTTTTGTATCAGGGTTAAAAGTTTTTTTTTGTTAGATTATTTAGTTTTAAATGAGGTCTCGTACTGTGTTACTCTGAGTGTCTGCTGTGTTGTTCTTTTAAAAGAAACAGATCCACACAGGTTCACGTTAGGATATGATTCAGTGCTGTTATCCAGAACATTGAACAAGTTGTGCTAACAGCAACTGTCTCAGCTGTAATTCCCATTTGCTTCTGCAAGTTAATTCATTCAACAGAGAAAAACACTTTCTCCGTTCAATCGAAGGTGCCAATGTTCTCTGGCTGATTGCGTCAGTAACCCCTCCTCCCACCACAAACACACACACACGCACAAACACACAAACACACACACACACACACACACACACACACACACACACACCGTCTTTCGACACGTTGCAGGAGTTACTCCAGAACACACCTCCTCAAGGTCAGCTGGCAACAATGCAGCTCCCAAAAACACTCCAATTAACTCCACACGCACAACAAACACCTGACGGGTGTGTCTCAGATTATTACACAACCTGTTGGAACTGTGACATGTTCTCCTGCTGGAACTGAGATGTGTTGTCCTGCTGGAACTGAGACATGTTCTCCTGCTGGAACTGAGACATGTTCTCCTGCTGGAACTGAGACATGTTCTCCTGTAATGTGCTATCAAACAAAATAAAACCTAAAAAAGTGATAATGGGTTCTTTGTCTCATGCCCAAAGGAGAATACTTCTTGGTTCCTACTACAACCTTTTATAAAGGTTCTTTCAGGAACCCTTTAAGGGAGTTTTATCTAAAACCCAACATAAACAGTTATACCTAAAAAACATCTGTGAAACTTTTTATCCTCAATATGAGACTTTCTAAAGGAGAACCCTTTGATGGTGTTATGTGTTCATCTAGAACCCTCTCTGGGGGTTTTATGCAGAATCTTTCCAAGGGTGTTAACAAGAACCATTTCATATTCCAGTGGTTTCATTAAGAATCCACCTCATGGTTACTGAGAACCCAACATAAAGGGTTATATCTAGGACCATCTGTGAAAGGTGTCACCCAAACCCCACCTAAGATGGGTTCTAAAGGAGAACCCTTCTATGGTGCAATGATTCCACCCAGAACCCAGTCTGGGGGTTTCTATACACCAAACATTCCACCTTAGAAACCTACTAAGTGGGTTCTACCTAGAACCCTTTTAAATTCCAAGGGTTTTAGCTAGAAACCCACCCAAAGGGTTCTACTGAGAATCCTTACATATTATGGTACAAAGAACCCTTGATGAAAAAGTTGATGAAGAACTTCTTTGGATGAAAATGGTTCATGTTAATGGAATCCTTCATCTTACAAAGAACCCTAGATGAAAGAGGAAGTCACTGGTTCAGGGTGGAACCTCAGCCCTTGAAGAGGAACCTTTTTGGAACCCTTATTTCTCAGAGTGCAGTGAACGTTGCGTTGGAGTGGGACAGTGTCCTCGGCAGAAATCTAATAATTTTCCAAACAAATCAGCCGGAGAGTCCATTTCCTCACGAGGCTGAAATCAGCGGCGTTCTCTAATCTCACTTCACAGCGCATCACGTTTCAGAAAAACAGCATCAACAGCACTCATCAGCACATAACAAAGTACATTATACAACAGCTTCAAGCACGGAGGAGCTCGCTGCAATCCAATTTAAAAGTGCAAGGGGACCAAAAAAAAAAAAAAACATGATTAACGAGTGTGGAAATACAGAAAAACAAGCCCAGACTCATGAGATACTGTACAGCCGTACAGCAGCTGTGTGATTGGTGATTAGCAGGTAGACTTCGGCCGTGATTCACTTCCTTAAATTACCTCCCTCGGACAGGAACCCCTGGGAAGGAGGGCGGGCTGAGCACTTCAAATGAAGAGCTGCTAATCAACTGAAGTCTGAGGACCAGTAAGATTGGGCCCTGCAGATGAATGGGGATGGGAAGTTCTTAATGTTAACCTACTGACCCCTCTTTACAGGCCGCTGCAGAGACAACTGACTGACAGAATCTGGCATGGAGCTAATTATCAGGCCTGTCTGAGCATGTGAAGTAATGACTTAAAGCAGGGATCTGAGCGCCAGTAGAATGAGTAAGTAGTCAGGGTTTTTTCATGGTTAGAAGTTATCCACCCGGCTGCATTTCAGCACCATGATGCTGTCCACTCTGGGACAAAGCCTCACTTCATACAAAAACCCTGTGCTTGTTAAAGGACTCCAGTATAATCTGACACATCTTCATCATGATCTTACAGCTGCATTCACACGCAAGCTCTTCAAATAAAAGGAGAAAGGCAAACATTGTCTTCCGTTTTAGTCTTTATCTGTCCGTATACTTTGATGTGAAGCCAGAAATACTCCTCAAAATGCTCCAGCAGCCCTTCTAGCACTCTGTCTTGGACTGTTCATGTGTTTAGCCGGGGTAGCAGCGTGCCTCTAGGGCAGACGATGTCAGACAGTGTTTTGCTCCAGACTAAAATAACTTGACAAATATCGGATGGATTGCCATGAAAAGGTGCAGATATTCCTGCTCCCCAGAGGATGAATCATATATGGTTTTTAGACCAAAATGTTTTTGATTGTATGTGTCTTTTTTTCTTTTAATGCAAGTAAACCTTGGTTATCTGTGTAAAACAGGCTTTAATGACTCGATCTAGCACCACCTGCAGGTTAAAATTTTCAAATATCAAGTATAATTTGCATGAAAATGTTCATATTACTGGTTCCTGGAGGATGCATCATGTACCGTTTTTCGACCAAAAGTTGTGCATATATGTGGGATTTTGAATGAGAGTAAACCTGCTGAAAATAGGCGATTGATTCATTTCTTGTTACTAGTAAAGACGTTTGCATATCTGTTGTTTTTGTCCCAATGTGTCATGTTCAACATCATAAATGCGCCAGAAAACAGGGTCAGTAAAAAGCAGAAAGCAGCACAGAGGCCAGTGACTAAATTACAGTGATTACTCTTGTATTTTTTATTTCAGTCTCTCTTTCAAACCCAAAACCAAATAATACTAATAATACTGATGACTGAGTTTGTAGATTTACATTATATCATTACACTATTGGTTTTATGCTCTTTTTGACACTAGTATAGCATTCAAATGCTATTAAAAGTGGATAATGTCCAGTTTAGGGATTTGCACAATTAGTCAACTAAATGATTAAACATTGCTATCCTCGCTGGTCGGCACCAGAAGTACAAGGGAAGTAAAATTATTGATATTTTATTAATGTTTAGTGCCAGTTAACTGTTGTTTCTAAGATGTTATGCAGTCGTCTGCCTCTCCCTGCCTGAGTGTCTGGATGTTGTTGTTGTCAGTGAAGTGTGATGGAAGACATCCCATAAAAAGACTACAGTTTGTGAGTATTTTGATCTAGAAAATGAAATTAGGCTCAGCTTAAATTCAATCAGGAAGACTATCTTTATGCTTCATTCATCCTAACTCTCTTTCTCTCTCCCTCTCTCTCTTTACCCACTTATTCTCAATCAGCTGTCCATGGGCGTTAACTCTGTAAGTCAACCAACCAGATTCAGTGTCATCATGTCAAAACTTTAAATCCGATCCCCTCTCTGACGCTTTCAGCTGTCATTTCTGCAGGGAACTGTTGCAACCCTCCTCCACTCCGTTCTCCACCAGTTCTTCTAATCCAGAGCCCAGTTTGAGCTCCTCAGAAGTCCAGTCCTCACCACATCCTGATCCTTAGCCATCCCTTCACCACCACCAGTGTCTGGACTCCATCAGTGGGGTTTCCTTTACTAATCACAGCTTCACTACCCCTTTTATAAATGATAAAATATATTTTGCACACTCAGAACAAAGTCTCTACTGATTGAAATAAGGTTTGTCTGCAGGCTGTGTCAGAATAAACTGACATACAACCACTCGACTAGAGCTATGTGTGACCGCATTCAGAACAGACATGTGGACGTTAACCTGCAAGGAGAGCAGGTTGCTAGTGCTGCTAATATTAGTCCCACTGTGTGACAGCTAACTGTAGCTGCAGGTAAATAAATGCTGTGTTCCTGCTTGATCTAAAAAAAATAATGCACTTAGTGAGTTGTTGCCATGTTTTGTGCAATAATGTGCAATATCTTCATAATGCATGGCGCAAAGTGCCATTTCAGCGGCATTTATAATATAAAATGGTTGGTGATAATGTACGCCAAATGGCTTTTAATGCAAGCAATATTTTTCGGACAGTGTTTAACCTTATTGATTAATAAAGTGCACTCAGTTTTGACTGTCTTTCTTACTTTTAGACAAGTCTAAATTAAAATTTCTGTTTAATCAACCAGGAAACAGATGCAGGTACAGGTCAGCTGAGCTGCCTGCATAGAAGGTTATGCTTTGATAAAGTATATGATAGGGATGTAACAATATATCAAATATTGTGATATTGCAATAAAAATAATGCAATATTGAAGAAAAAAATGTCCCAATATCATACCAAACTATGGTAATATGTACCATGATATTACAAGTACACAGTTAATTATTTTAGTTAATTATTTTTATTTTATTTAGTAAAAAGACTGCTGACTGCTGGATTGTTCTTGTTTTGCAAGGGCACATGAAAGTATGTGCACATGCTTAAGTCATGGCTGTTACTTTAATTTTATCTTATTAAAGACAGAAAGCAGAAGCATTTTAAGTTGAAAGGAAAATGACTTGTATGCAAATAAAAATGCTGCACACGTGGGATTTATTATTTAAAAGAGACCATAAATATCATTTTCCTGGATTTTTTTTATCCTGGTGTCTTGTAGTTTTTGTTTGTTTATTATTACATCCCTAGTATATAAAGAGGCAGGACCTTTTACCATATTCAGTCACTGAAAATTATCTAGATAAATCCAAGTTTAGTTTTTTATATTTTGCACGAAATATTGACACATCTCTAGAAGTACAAAAACAGCTATTTATCACCAGTCTTACCGTTAAAATGAAGGTGATATTTAAAAGGAAACTACATAGTGGGAGTTCAGTTCTTTAGGCTACTGAAAGCTGTGCTGTTGATCTATGTCTTGTAACTCTGCTGGACACTAACATGCGGTGTTTAAAGCAGGCCAGAGAAAAACGACCCGACAGATGTAAGCTACTTTTGCTGCTGACCGCTTTCTTTCATCAACACGGAGCTGAAGTTGAAGGCTGCCTGCGGCCAGGGCATCAGAGCACCATCAGGGCTCTCTCTCTCTCTCTCTCTCTCTCTCTCTCTCTCTCTCTCTGTGTGTGTGTGTGTGTGTGTGTGTGCTGCTGCTGATGATGATGATGATGGTGCTGATGGTGCCAAAGCGTCTCCTTTAAGGAGAGAGCTGTATCATCAGCTGTGGACACAACACAATAAATAAACACAGCAGATGATGGTTTTTCTCATCTTACATCCTCGTGTTTGGCCCGTTTCGAAACGAGGCTGACGGTGCCATGACTACAACATGGCTCCACCGTGAGACCCCCAGTTTCTCCAGCACCACATTGTATCCGTCACATGAAAGACATTCGCACACACGGATCGGATGAAGAGGATAACTTACGCGCTCCCGTGGATCGATCCGTGGATGCCATGTCGCTCGGGAGAGTGGGAGGCGACGGGGGCAGAGCAGCCCCCCAAAAAAGCGCTCTGTTTCCCGGTTGTGTGTGTCTGTCAAGTGGCCGGTAAAAGGCTGCTGGCCTCTGCTCCAGTCCTCCTCCTGAGCTCCTCCTGTGTGTGTGTGTGTCTCTGTGTGTGTGTGCTCCTGTGGCGGGGAGCAGCACGCCTCCTCTCCTATAGCTGCTACTGTGCAGGACTGAGCATCGCAGCGCAGCGCAGCGCACACCGTGGAGCTACACCAGTGTGGGATGATGATGATGATGATGATGATGATGTCGCGGGAATAGGAGCGTCAGTCTCTCCTTTTAACGAGAACATCTACTGTGTGTGTGTACCGCTTGAGTCACTCTGCACTGTAGAGGCAGAGCCAAGGCAACAGCAACCTGCACTCAACACAGATCTGTCTAATAACCAATTGTTAAATGCAATTACTAATTACCTGTTACTAATGTAACGTGAATACTTTCCGTTACTTTTTGACACCAAATATGGTGAACTTGTTTAGTGTAATATGATGTTTGTTGTAGGTTTATTAACACTAGAAATCCCAGAATTCCATATAGAAGAGCCATAAGCTGTTATTGTGACCTTTGACTTCCAAACTCTACCTCATGACAAACACCAAAATACAAATTTTGTAAATGTATTTATATATTTATCAAAATGCATGCAATCTTGTGACGTAATGACTGTGTATATCCACAGCAGCATTACCATCAGTGATCCAATTTGAGTGAGAAACAATTAAATGTATTTTATAAGATTATAAACATGTTATTTTAACATAAATTACTGTGACATTTCCACCGAGAAGCAGCACAAAAAATAAGCATAGCCTCTGGGGAAAAGCTGGAAACGAGTACAAAAATAAAACCAAAAAAAGTCGCTAACATGTCAGGATCCTTTGTTTCAAAATTTGAGAGCTTTAACACAAAAATTCAGTGAGTTATAGGTGCTGAGACAAAAAAAAGTGTTATAATCGTCCCTGGTCTCCCCTACTTTATTTTTAATCGAGTCTAATTAACTGATTGATTGTTTGTATTTTAATGTTGGGAAATTGGAAATTGAGACAACTTGTGAAGTTTCATTGACAGAAGCGATGATTGTTGCTAGGCAATCAAGATGCGTCCCCAACTGTGCAAAAACTAACAATATAACAGTGGGGTCGGTATGACCGCCTGTGGCCAAAATAGATAAAAAATCATCACATTTTCTTTTTTTAAATTTATATTTAAAAAAAAATAAATTAAACGCAAATTCACTTTTAGGGAAAATCACAAATCTAGCAGGGATTATATTTTTGAATTAAACAAAGTTATTGGACACATAAATTTGAAAACTGTCAGCTATTAATTCTTTTGTTATGCGTGAGTTCACATTTACATTAATAGCAGTAATTATGCAAATTTCAATAAGTTGCTAAGTAATGTTGTGCTTTTCACACTTCACACTTAACTTGTTCTGGAGCTTGTGTTTTTACACACACACACACACACACACACACACACACACACACACACACACACACTATCCTGGTCTCCAGCATCACCACCTACAGTCCAGAAGTAGTCAGAGTGGCAGCGACAGGTTATCTAACTGGATTTGTGAGTAGCTAACGTTAGCAGTTGGTTTTGGCTGTAAATGTTTCTTTTATTAAGATGTGGAGTTCTTGGATAATGTCAGTACTTTCACAGCTGAAGCCAGAACTGTTACTGTGCTGTGATGTTTCTCCTCTCATCTAATTTTATGACAAAATAATGTTGAAATGATCAACCAGTGAATCATTTTTTCACCAGAGGACACAATAATGAATCGACTGTAAGATTAGTTGGTTTCACCGAGGCCAGAGTGGTGCACAGAGACTCATGAGGTGTGTGAGTGTGTGTGTGAGTGTGTGCATGGTATTATATTGTTCTTTGTATTTTAAAATAATAATCCTGCCAATAATCCCTACTTTTTTTTATTACTAATTGTATCTGTCATCTGATTACCTCTTTTTTTCTGCAGCTGTAATGGAGGACACTTATCTTTTTTTGCATCCTGCTTATGTAATACTGTTACATGTAATCCATTACTCCCCACACCAATATTTTAGATTTATTTCCTCTCAGAATTCAAATTATAGTCGAGCACAGACACAGTAGGTCTATGCACAGTTCCTAAACAAAAGAGGGAGTAAGACAAAAGCAGCAGACTGGAGTGTATTTATAGCACAAGCTAAATGCAAACAATTCAACAGCTTACATTTAAAGCCACATGGCTCCACCAGTGGCTCCATCCTCTGTAGCATATACATGAAAACTCTTCACACCTTCTGTTTTTCAGATTGTAAAGAAAAAGTGTCTGTATGTGGCCGGAGCTGCACAACTACATCGAGTTGCAGGGACTGGAAACACAATTTAAAATGCTCTACATTCGACTCCACAGTCATCAACACCCTTGACCTTAATTTGAGGTACTGCCCCACTTTTGCAGCGCGCATAACACATGCCGAGGATGAGAAATTGTTGTTTCATTGATATGACTTTGGCAGGGTTGGGGGGATTACTTTAAAACGATACAGTTACTAATCACCTGTTAAAAGTGTAGTCTGTAACCTGATCAAAATAGCACAATAATAAAGTAACATAACCTGATTACTTTCTGTTACTTTTGGATTACCTCAATACCAAATAGGGTCAATTTGTTTAGGCTTTTTTTGTTCATAGTAGCTTTTAATTTCTTTGTATAGTCGCCATGTACGGGGCAACATTAAAGTTCAAGATGGGGGTGCGATGACCCCCCAGTCCTGAGGCAAATCAAGAAAAAGCAGTTGTAGAACTACCATCGACTTATGAGTTTCAATGGCATTTGAAAGGACCGCATATGCTATACTATTCTTCATATAAAATTTACATGATGAGGCGTAGTGTGCGTCTTGCGCCTTACCACCGAGCACCGAGCACTTTAATGAATTAGTTAACAAGCACAGATCGCCATGAACGCAAACACTTCTGATCATTAATGCAGTTAGTACAGTAACTTCTGGCTCCGCCATCTGAATTAGATGTCTTCTTCGTGGAAGTACTTCAACAGATTAAACAATGCGGATGCAAAGTGTGCGCTGTGTTCTAACAAGGGATAAAATGCGCTGGACTGAGGTTTGGATTTTCATAGCGGTGTGCACAGTGCCAGCCTTCTGCTCGAGACACGGCCACAGCCTCTGAACGCAAACAGAATGTGGAATCTGTCTCAGCTCAATAGAATGACTGTGAAAACACCAAATAACTTGTTTTAACAAATCTTATTTGTTTATAATATGAAGAATTGTAAAATATCACTTCCATAAGGCTGCTCAGAGAGACCAATCACAGGAAATAAACTTTGCATTTCATCCATGCAGCTGCAGCAAAGGTCAAACTGCATGCAGCATGCACAGTTTATATTATGTTCATTATAATGTTGATAAATGTTGAAGCGATGTTCTTTTACCTCAATAATTATTAACACTATCAGATAATACACAAAAGTGGTCAGGTTTGGAACCTATAATTCTCCTTGTTAAATACGTATTTGTCTGAAATAGGCTATGGCCAAAGTGCTTTGACAGTATAGCCCAAACTATACCTTAAAAACAAGTGCATTTCCCAGGTTAATGAGCTTCTATTCTCAGTATTGAAAATGTTTATGCTTCATGCTCCTCAATACATCACACCATCGAACACAATAGAGGCAGACATTTGTATTTTTACCCACGCAGCATCCCAGTCACCAGTAGCACCAACAACAATCCCAAAATAATACAAAATAGTATTATTAATAATATCAGCAGCATTGACAGGTCGGACAGCTTACTGCATTTCTGTGTAGCTGACATTAGCATCATTCTGTGTGGCTAATGTTAGCGGCTGCTCCTGATCTTTGGTAAGTTTTTAAGTGTAGGACTTAATGAACTCTTTAGTTTTGGTGTTTGCAAATCATTGTCTTTCAGCTTTACTTTGGTCATTGCAAAAATTAGTTTTTTACATGACTGTCCTTCATATGTTGCACATGCTAAAGTGTTTAATTATTACATTGTATTTTTATTTTATTTTTATTTATTTTTTTGTATTTTCTCATCAGATAACATTGCTAGTGACCACAGACAGTTTTTTATTTTTTATTTTGTTGTTCTTTTTTGATATTCAGATATTTTAATTTCCACTCCAAATGATCCATACACTGAGAATCAGAATCAGCTTTATTGGCAAAGTATGTGCACAAATACAAGGACCTTGACTCCAATTTTTTCTGTGCTCTCAGTGTGCTTACACACAGGCACAAGAACAATTTTCTGGAAGGTAGAAACAGACAGAGGTGGCAAAACTTTCTTTACTCAAGCAGAAGTACAGATACATGTGTAAAAAACAATCCTGGTTAAAGTAAAAGTACTGATTTAACTTCCTTACTCAAGTAAAAGTGAATAAGTACAGGCTCTGAAATGTAATCAAAGTATAAAAGTAAAAGTCGTCCTTTAAAGGACATTTCTACTGACTGATTCTGTGCAAAGCTAACCGAACTTCATCTTTCTCTGTGTGTTATTGTCCCATCTATTAAGGTTTAAACCGGTCTTGATTTTGGGTGGGTGTCACACAATGATACAAAATAAAAATAGACACACTTTCAATATCGAATTTTACTTAAAATGTCCTAGAATTTCATATTTTCTACACTTTCCACTACCGTACTACATTTAAATGGATGATTTCACTTCTTATTTCAGTGTAACCTATAAAAAATGTTCTAAGACCATAGATAGAATATATGGCCAAAAGTATGTGGACACCCAAATGTAATCGCTCAAGATGTGATTTAAAAAATGTGGGCATTAATCTGCTGTTGTAACAGCCTCCTCTCTTCTGGTTTGAGGTTTTATGCACGATTTATAGAACTTGTCTGCAGGGATTTGCTCCCATCCAGCATGTTGCAGCATGATCCGATCTGGCTCACAGTCTGTGTTCCAGCTCATCACGAAGGTGTCGGATGGGGTTGAGGTCAGAACTCTGTGGAGGCCAGCTGAGTTTTTCAGCACCCGACTGGTAAACCGTTTTGTTACGGACTTTGCTTTGAACAGATTCGCAAAACTGTTGCCACAAAGTTGGAAGCACGCTGTTGTCTAAACCACTGGATTCCAATCTGGGGTCCTGACCCCCACTAGGGGTCGCCAAAGCTACGTAGGGGGTGGCAAGGCCTTCTAGATTTTAAAGGACCAGTGTGTAGGATTTAGTGTCATTTAGTGGTGAGCTTGCAGAGTGCAAACACCCTCCCCTAGTATGTTCTTTTCCTCTCCTTCCAAACATGTAGGACAGAGATCTGCAACTTTTAAAGTCTCTGTAAACATAAATCCACAATAGTCTTCTAACCATATAATTTATGTACATAATACTAAGCATGTAAAAAGTGTTATAAATCAGATTTAATCAAAATTTTAAATATTGTCTTCTTAGTTTTTGTACACTTCCCTGTATTAGGTTTGAATTGGGCATATTTGTACTCAGATTTATTACACAAATAATGAAATATTAAAGTAACTTGATTACTTTCTGTTTCTTTTGGATTATAAATTATAATATAAAATATGGTGAAATTGTTTGGCCTAATATACGGTTTTAGATCAGCAACCAATAACTATTTTCATCTTCAATTAATCAGTCGATTATTTCTCATTTAGTCGATTAGTTGTTTGGTCCATGAAATGTCATAAAATTGTGAAAAATGTTGATCGAAGCTAAAGATGACGTCCTCGAATGTCTTGTTTTGTCCACAGCCTCAAAGATATTCAGTTTACTGTCAGAGAGGATTAAAGAAGAATTCACATTTAAGAAGCTAACATGAGAGAATTTAGACTTTTTTTTAATTAAAAAAGGACTCAAAATGATTAATTGATAAATAAATCCTGTCATAATCTTGTCAAGTCTTTCCTGTAATGATTATTTTCCTTATCAATTAATCTGTCGACAATTTTCTTCATGAATTGATTAGTTGTTTGGTCCATAAAATGTCAGAAAACAGTTAAAAAAAATGTTGATCAGTGTTTCCCAAAGTCCAAGATGACATCCTCAAATGTCTTGTTTTGTCCACAGCCCAAAGATATTTAGTTATAATTGTATATGTTTTTTTGTATCCAGATTACATAATCCTGTTAAATCCTGTTACATGTAATCTGTTACTCCATGAGCCTGCCTGTACAGTCCAAACATTCACTGCTTAGAAAGATTTATTGATGCAAAAATAAAAGGCAGTTTTAAAGAGTGTGATGGACGTATATGAGCTCAGTCAGAGGAGCTTTTACCTGCATGTCATTAAAAATCCTACTCATGCGAGTTGTTACTGAGTTTATAATCTTCCACACTGTCTGTATGAAGGTGATCAGCTGCACAGGAAGTCACCAACCAATAACCAATAATGAAATATTGAAACTTACAATGTTCTCCAGGACTGTGCAGTTCCATAAACTCTGCATGAAGAAGAAACTGAACTCAGGAAGAAAATCTCTGAGTGTGACTCTCCTGGGTTGGTGTACTGTCAGTATAAACTCTCAGTTTCCTGCAGGAACTGATGTGAGTGATGGATTCATGATGGATAACCACAGGCTTTTTACCTCTGGGATCAAAAAGAAACTGTCTCCTCCATCTTTTTTACATTCAGTGTGAGACGGTTCTTATCACACCGTTTCACACACTCTCCCTTTATTCTGATGGGCTGCTATTCTTGTGCATTAAGCCCAAGATAGCTGCGTCATCTGAGGATTTGATGACACAATTATCAGGGTTCCTTGCTTCTGCAGCCGTGTGCGTAACTCGAGCAGGACAGCGGAGCAAAAAAACACTGACAAAAGACTGTCACAGATCATATGGAAGGTGGGAGGAAAGAGAAGAGAAGAGAAGAGAAGAGAAGAGAAGAGAAGAGGATGCAGAGACACATAAATGCAGCTTTATCGGTGCACAAGCGTAAACTTCAGGAGGCGTATTACAGAAACATCCTTACGTTAACACAGAAAGACTTCTGGTATTACAGAAATACATCCTAACTAACTTTAGGAATCCCTTATTTTCTTATTTCATCCCATTTTATCTCAAGTTAGGAAATCCTAAATGCTCAATTCAGCATCACTTATCAGTTTTTATGTCTGTTGCCTAGCAACCATCTTGCCAAGCTAAACAAGTGTAGAAGAAAAATACAAATAAAAAAAAGGAACAAAAACAACAACGGGCAATTAACTTCAAGAGGGATGTTGATAGCATCTCGCGCAGGGGTTCTCAAAGTGTGGCTCTTGGGCCAGTGGCTATATGTTTTCATATAGACAGCTTAATCTCAACTTGTATAATGATAAATAAATTATATATATTAATATATATAAATGTAGGCAGTATCCAACCTGTCTGTCATATCTCCATCTTCTCTTTTTTCTCTTTTGTTGCTTGTTGTTCATGTTTACTTGTTTATTTTAAAATTCTGATCTCAAATATTTCACCTAAATTACTTTTTTGCAACTCACAAAAGAAAATATACAATCGTAAAACATTGTTTTTTATGAGTTGCATAATGAGAAGAACAACTTCAACATCTAAATCTAACTTGTAACTTGTAAATGCATGGATATATAAAGTTGGATGTATACAAATACAATATACACACTCTGGAGCGTTCAAGTTAATTAGAAGGAGAGGTCAGATATTCATTATTCATTTTGATAATGAGTTATAATTTACCATTATCTCAAGTCCACCTTTTATCAAATACATCTTCTGTATTTCTTGCTTTGTGAGTCAGTTTCTTAAGTTGTACTTCTTTAATTATACTTTCCCATTTTGTGGATTGAAATGATGCACACTGAATACTAAACTGAGGACTTTCTGTATTAAAATGTTTTTCTAGAAACTCTACTCTGGGGTTCTTCTATTAATTTTTGGATTGGATTAATCTCAGCGGTCACATAAAGAAAGTCATTAGGCTTTTTTCCATTAAAAGGCCACATACTGTGTGCTGTTGTGCAAAACTAATGATATTAATTTTTAAAAATAGACTTTTAGGAAATACTTCCTGACAGAGCATCAAGCAGTTTAAAAATGTTTATGTGTCTTTTGTTTCTTCCTCAGACATCTTAAACAGATGAGATAAGCGCTTCCAGGTCTAAATTTGCTTCAAAGAAATGCACCTGGTTGAATCAGACGGTCCAGAGAGTCCTGGCTCCGGATCTTTCGCTCTCTGATTATTACAGGAGATAATATGTAGTGATTCTCCCTCCGGGGCCGAGCACACAGTCATCACCCTCACTCTGAGTGCACACTTCATCAAAGAAATAACATACTTGTGGGTGTTTCTTATATAACATACCCTACATATAAACAGGCAGCGTTTTTTTTGTTGTTTTTTTATGTTGTGATGAATTTTCTGATTCATTCATTCTCCTCACTGCCGATTATTCACTCTCTCTCACAGGGGACTGAAGCCAATCCAGCACACAGTGGGCAGAAGAAAAGGAAAACTGCTTTTTGAGACATCGCCCTTGAGCTTGTGGGCAGCAAATGATGTCTACTGTAAAAGACATTTAACAAAGAACCCACCCATCAGTGAGGGATTAAATAATTTTTCATCAAGTGAAAAGTAGCTGGCATGGCTTTAAGTAAATTTAACAGAAATAACAGCAGAATTTGAGAGCTTCATATTTCTATTAGGTCAACAGTTCAAAGTTAAATGTTAGCACCAGTTACGTCAGAACTGGAGAGTATTTCTTTATTAAAGAGCAAAAAATGGCACTGAGGGCTTTTCTTGACAGAAAAGATGTTTTTGTTCCGACTGGCTCTGCAAGAGTTTGATCTGACAGATTGAAGTTATCCCGTGTTAGACATGGGAGAAAGATCCAATCACCTGCCAAGTGTTTTTTGAAAGTGCCTGCCCTTCTCCAAACAGGGCCTGTCAGGTTAGAGATCTTCATGAAAGTGACCTAAAACGCCACAGAAGCTCAACGTGATCAACCATCTCATTCAGAAGGTTCATCACTGAATAATCTGAATCACTGAATCCTGCACATATCTGCAGTAAAACATTTGTTGAAACGTGATTTTTGAAAGGTTGTTCCCCCTCTTGTCTCGCATCCTCCCGTTGTACTTTTGTCATTGTTCACTGTCAGCAGCTCCATTCAGAGTGATTATAATAACCATGTAAAAGCTCGATTCATATGCTTGATTAGTGGAAGGTCTTCTCTAATCTGCATTTATGTAGCATGGTCATTATCAGCACTTTCATGAATAGGACCTAAGCACTCCGAGTGAATGCTGAAATGATTACATTGGCCAGACAAATTGTTAAAATGCAACAGGCTTGATTAATTATTAAATGTTTTCAGAATGTCTTTTCAAAACAGAATGTACTCAGGAACTTGTAATAGCAGAAAAGTTCAGCAGGAAGTGGATTTAAACTTTTAATCGGAGCAAATCTTTTGTTATGAAGTGAATCGTTGGTATCTGAAGTGACCCCAGTTGTGTTTAATGGGCACACCCCCCCCCAACTGCCCCACCCCCCCACTGGCCTGCAGCGAGAGGAAATTTCCACTGGAGCTGTTGTTGTCCAGCTACACTCTCTTCAACCACTACACCACTGACAGGATGCCCAAACATTTAAGCCCGACATGTTTGTTGACAGTGGGGAATAGGAGCTGACTACTGGCAGGAATGTAGGCTGATGGGGAGCGGAAAAGTACTGGGGGGGTTGGGGGCTGCACCCCCACCCCTGACCAGTGAAGCACTCTCCACTAGTGTCTCCAGGGCCGGTTATAAACAAGAACAGCTGGCAGTTTCGGGCTATAAAAGAATAAAACTCAACTGAAGCTTATTGACTTGAAACAGTTATAATCTGTCATGGATTCATGAAAAAAGTGTCTGCTGCTGCTTTTTATTGGCAACTGAAAAGATGCAATCAAAGCCATGAGGCCACGAATACACTGAAAATCTAATAAGTTGGGTGTACTCAAAAAAAAAATACCCAAACTCATTGCCTAAAAAAAACTAAGTAAAGTTGAGACTTTAAAATAAAAATAACTTGTACTTAGACTAACCTGTTTTTGTGAGTGCCAAATACTTAAACTAATTTAATTGTGAGTGCACACTAGTTAGACTAACTTGTTAGCCTGAGAGTGCAAAACTAATATCAACACTTTATGTATCTATACACACACTGTACTATTTGATGAACTACCTACATGAAGTAATACTGTGAACTGAACACCCTTCATCCCCAACCCCCCACCCAGTTTCTGTGGGTGTTTCAATGTAGTCGCTGGCTGTTTATTCTCGTTTTGAACTTGGAAAGGAGAGTTTGGCAAAAGGTGAGGAATTTACACAAAGTGTTCAAAGTCCTGGGTTGTACATTTTTATCCTTGTTAGTCATGTTGCAGCAGTATGGCCACATGTTGTTGGCGATATAAGGTGTCCACTGAAAATGTTTAAGTCAGTGACAACGGTCTGCAGCACAGATCAGCTGAAAGAGTAGAAAATGTCGGTCAGTGGACTGACAGAATATAAGAAAGAAAACTGTTGCAGCCTGCATACACCTTTAACTACTCATATTTGATATTTCGTGGAACAAACCTCCAAAATGAATAACAGTGGACAGTGGGACTCTGAGATTATAATGTGGTGCTACAGGTCTAAAGGGCGCAAAAGGGAAAACAAAAGTATGACAAAAAGCATTTACTTCACAATATTAAAGGGATATTTACTCCAAAATCAAAAGTACATATTTTACCCCTGGTTTGTAGTGCTTTTTATATATTGTAGCGTCTCTTATCAATGAGGCTAAGAGACGTGAACTCGGTTTGCCGGCTATTTATTGCTGAACTTTAACACAGGCTACTGTGGGCTGTAGCCAACGCCAAAATAAAAAAACCTGTCCGCTTTTACAGGGTCTTGTCTGCACTTTTTTCCTTCAACAACTTCTCGCTCGTCAGCTTACCCCCACACACACATGAATAGCAGGAATAACAACAACCCTCCCTCATTGAGCCTTATTGCCAATCACAGGTGGATATCTCACACAGATCACTGTCATAGGTGCTGATCTTGACTGACAGGCTTCACAGCATCTCAGGCATGCAACTTTGCTGAAATACCACATTCACTGACACTAAGGAAAACTCAGTAGTAACCATAACAACATAACAAAACGTTTGACTGTAGCTGAACATAACCATACAGTTAACATCACATCACTCAGTCTGTTATAATATTTAGATTCTTTTCAAGCTCAGAAATGTCCTTTCAAATAAAATCAAATGATGCATCAGTCAACAGAAGCACAAAAATACTGTTGGATGTTCAGGATGTTCAGAAACATTTGTTGATGTGCAGCCATTACAAATCCACCTGCAGTGAGACAGAGGACCCTCTAAGCCAGTATGAAATGACCTGGCCTAAATATCTTTGAAAAATGGGGATGAAACATGTTTTTTTTTTACTTTACTGCATCAATTTCTTGTGGTCAAACACAAATAAGTCTCCACGGGTAATAAATCTACTGCTGACAACGGTCTTTTTCTCTCCCAGCAGGGCCTCCTTCGATTGACTCCCACGCTCTCGTTCGAAGGACACATCCTCCTGAAGGACAACATATTTTGCTCTGATGGGAAGATTTAAAACTGTTTAAATGTGCGAAGAGTCGTTTTGTGGACTCAGAGGTGTTTAAATCCAGACTTCACTGCAAGAAAAACATAAAAACACCTGGTTAGGATAGAAAAAGATGTTGGTATTTTGTGCTAATTGAGGGCAGCTCATATCGCAGATGGTCTGTTAAAAGAAGCTCAAAGTAAATCCTGTTAGCTGTAGCTGGTATTGTACAACAACCACCAAAAAGCCAAACAACTGACATTAGAAAACAATATGACTAATACTTGTTTTGATATTGTCTAGCAGGGATCAGCATATTATCTGCCGCGAGCTGGCAAAGCAGAAATGAGCCGTGATATTTTGCGCGGCAGATTTCTGACATCACACGGTCAGGTTTTTTATTGCTTCCCACACGCGACTACAAAAGGTGTAAATAATGTTTTGATAGAGAGGCATGACAGGCGGGCTTTATAAGGACAATCCCAACTGTACTGACACAGCCGCCGCTTATGTAATGGGGAGATTTGACTGGGACACTGTGTTCCCTGACAAAGGCATTTCTATTCAAAACCACGGGTGGCGAGCTTCCAGAGAATCATTCACAGAGGATGAACTTCTGTCCATCAGGAGGGGAGGAAGTAAACACAGAGCAGAGAGCATCTGACCGTGTTTTCATCCAGATGAGGATGTAGGTCGATGGAATTCCCCCCAGAAACTGTATCGCGTTTTTTAAAGGTAGAATGAGTAGGATTTGTTGATTGTTGAGTCTCGTTCTTCAGGACGAATTCCAACATTTTGGTTTGGCAGCAGAGTAAATAATGAGAAAATAAGAAGGTACGGGTGAAAGGTGAGGTCTTCGAGGATGCAGGCGCTGCTACTCACCTCTGGTGGGTCGTCAGTGATGATTTAGATGGTTATTTTTTATCTATAAGTCATGCATCGTTTGTTGGGAATATCCTGCATAAGTTGACTTGTTACCAAAAATGATTATGAATGAAGAAGACAGCTGTCTCTTTACTGAACAGAATATGAAACTTACGAGCACCTTGGGACTCTCCTCAGTTACCATCCCCTGATAAAACATTTTCATTCTGCTTTAACATCTGGCCTTGCATCCTTTTTCTATAATAGATAATCAAAACACAACATTAACCCACTATCTGTTACACCCGACTGGAATAGAGACCTTGACCGGATTTGCTTTGACTTGAACTTGTCTAGGATAATATGGAACGATGTTTTCTCCCGTCCCGAGAATCCTGCTCATCAGCTGATTCACTTTAAGTTTGCACATAGAGTCTACTTCACACCTGAACACACATTTAGAAACTTATTGGTAGTGATCTTTGTGACAGATCCTCCCACTCCAGGAAACTTCAAGCATATGTTTTGGCAACGTGTAAGTGTGAACTCTCCAGTGGTGGTAAAGTTACGAGTAAAGCTAAGTAGATTACATCGTGTAATAGTACTTAAGTACAATTAAAAAGACAGACTTGAAAATAGTTAGTTCCTCCCCTGGATATCTCTCTGGGTTTATGTTGTCGACACGTTAGTAAATTTGTTTGACAAACCTCTTCGATTATGCCCCGCCCTCTGGCTCTCTGGTCATAACCCAAATGTTATTCTTCCATATTCAGTGAAATAAATAATTCTTGCAGCTAAAAGCTTAAAAGTTGCAAAACCTGAGACATTATCCACCTGGTCTCATGCTGTTGTTTATATCCCTGATATATGGGTCTGCATAATAAGTAGGCTACTTATATATAAGTAAAACATTTGCATTTAAACCTATTAAATATTAGATATATTCAGATCATTTACATAAAGAAAAGTAGAAATACCACAGGATAAAAATATTCTTTAAAATGTTCATTACAAGTAAAAGTCCTGCATTTTGACAGTGGTGGACAAAGTACTCAACCCCAGTACTTGAGTCAAAGTATAGATACTCCTGGTCAAATATTACTCAACTACAAGTGAAAGTTGCTCAGTCAAAATTTTACTCAAGTTAAAGTATTAGAGTTCTTGCTTTTAAAACTACTTAAGTATTCAAAAGTACATGTTTTTAAAAATACTTAAGTATTCAAAAGTACAAATTACAAAGTACATTTTCTAATATCAATACATACTGTATTGTTTTCATGATGCATTTACAGAAGCTTGTAACTCTCTGAAACCATCTAATGATGCACTGATGCTTGTAGAACCACTCTGCTACACAAAGCCTATAGAAACACCTATAAAAACTTCAGCATAGAAATACAATCAAAAGCAAAAAGGACAGTTATTGTCATTTTCTGATGTAACTGTATTAAAATCACCACATAAAATTAGATTGAAGATAACTGTAAGGAGTTCAACAAGTCTGTTAAATAACTGAGATTTCTTTCTGTCTTCAGAGGCAGTATATATACATGAATTATGTGGTATTTTTCATCCCAATAAAAACAATCCAACTTTAAAAGCTACCTGGAACAATTAATAATTATAATAACATCTTGAGATTTCATTTTGTCTTTCTCCTGCTGTCATCATTACTGCTTTTTGTTTGAATGACAGAGTGAGAACTTGCTTGTTCTTGTTACAGAGCACCTGGATGATGTATTTCCACTATTACATCAATCCAGAGGAGCTACTGTGATTGGTTTTCTTTTGTGAGGAACACAGCATGTGACCAACTGCATTTTAGAAAAGAAAACCAGCAACAGCTGACTTCAAAGCTCAGTCGAAAAGTAACAACAACCTTCCTAGAAATGTATTGTCAAAAGTACAATATTTGTCTTTGAAATGTAGTGGAGTGAAAGTAATAAGTTTCCAAAAAAACAAATACTCAAGTAAAGTACAGATACTCAAAAAATGTACTTAAGTACAGTACCCAAGTAAATGTACTTCACTACTGTCCACCACTGCATTTTGACCCCGCTTAAGTAAATGTACAGATGTATCAGCAACTAAATGTAGTTAAATGATTGATTGATTGATTGATTGATTGATTGATTGATTGATTGATTGATTGATTGATTGAGTAAATTTCAACAGATTAATCAATCGTGACAGGAAAGACTTAAAAAAAAAAAACAAAAAAAAAAAACATCTGGAATCTTTACGGTTCATATGTTTATGTATTTATGTTTATATCTTCCAACACTAATAAAGCAGTGATTTATGGGGTAATTATTGACCCCTAATTAGTATATCTATTCAGTTAAGTGGTTGATAGTTTGATAACTGATCAGTTAATCATTTATATAAGTTGTTACATAACGAAATAAGTGAAAACCGCCTCTGTGAAGGAGATTCCAGACGGGGGAGCACCCAAACTTCACTAAACCCGCCCCCAACGACTCCTATTGGTCACTCTGGAGGTAAATATAAAAAGCAGCTCTCCTATTGGCTGAAGCTCGGCGGGCGCCTCCCCTGTTTTGTACAACAGCATGATAACGAGGCTCGGTCAGTTGACGAGTAGCTTCGGACGTTGCGTTCAAAGACACGAGCTAAGAGACTCTCCACAGCAATAATGAAGTTCGTTAGGTTTATAATGAAAAATGCCGCCTTGGCCAGTGTGCCCAAACATATCGAACATTTTTCTAAATTTTCTCCTTCGCCGCTCTCCATGAAGCAATTTCTCGATTTCGGTGAGTATCGATCCCCGTTCGGATGGGTAATTTGTGATCTAACAGGGGAGCTGATTTTGTGTAAATGGGCTGTTCGAGCTCTCGAAACCTGAGCAGAAATGCGCCGCTAGTCAGTGACAAGATGTCCAATGCATGTGTGTAAAATCAGCCACCATCCTGCTGTGTGGAGGCTGTGCTGCACGGATTGTCTGTGTTAGCTGTACAGTGTTCATAGTGCAGAGTGTTGCATCAGCTCTGTGGCTCAGGCTGCTCTGTATGGGCCCTATGGACACACTGAACTGCATTGCACCTACTGATAAGTACTACTAAATTATAATAAAAGAAGCTTGCATATGAACAATCATGCAGTTTTTGCAGAGGAATTTATTCACAGACACAAATGCTTGCTTTAAAAACATTCATTTTGCAGTGGAAATGCATATAAACAATGCAAGCATCCAGGTTATTATTATAAGGGCTCAAGCAAATGGTTATTTTCATTATCTGTTTCTCAGATGATTATTTATTCAGTTAATTGTCAGAAAATATTGACAATGCCCAAGCTGATGTCTTCAAAAAGCTTGTTCTGTCACACTTACTTCAGTTTGATTGATTATTTTCCCTTTGTGATTAATCTGTCAATCATTGTCTTGATTAATCAATCATGTGTTTGTCTTCCATTAAATGGCAGAAAAGTTTCCCAAAATCCAAGGTGATGTCCAAAAATCCCCCCCAAAATTTTTGTCCACAACTTAAAGATATTCAGTTTCCTGTCATAGAGGAGTATTTCACATTTAAGAAACCGGAATTACAGAATTTTGACTTTTTTCATTTAAAAAATTACTCAGATCAATTAACAACATAGTTTGCGACTCATTTAATAGTTGTCAACTAATCGATTAATCATTGCAGCTGTACTGTCGATCATTTTCTCGATTAATCGATTATTTGTTTGGTCCAGAAAGTAGTGAAAAGTGTTCATCATTGTTTCTCAAAGTGTCTTATTTTGTACAAAACCTTAAGATAATCCATTAACTGTCATAGAGAACTAAAGAAACCAGAAAATATTCACATTTCAGAAGCTGAAACCAGAGAATTTGACCCTAAGCAATTAATTGATTATCAAAATAGTTGATCATAAACCAGTTCTGTCTGTGCATCTTGCAGGACTGAAACTAATGATCATTTTCATCAATTAATTTCAAATCTCATGAACAGATTGTTAAGCCTATAAAATGTCAGAAAAGTGTGAAAAAATGTCAAACAGAGCTGAACTAACAGTCCAAAACCCGAATATATTCAATTTACTCACATATAAGTCAAAGAAAATCAGAAAAACATAACATTTATGAAGCTGAAAACAGCGATTTATCAGCATTTTTGTAGTATTTAAATAATAACTAAACTAATTATTATTGTTTTTCTGTGTTGATCCAGGTTCCATAAACGCCTGTGAGAAGACATCCTTTGTTTTTCTGAGACAGGAGCTCCCTGTCAGACTTTCAAACATTATGAAGGAAATTAACCTGCTGCCTGACAAACTGCTCACAACCCCATCTGTGCAGATGGTGCAGGGCTGGTAAGTCACACCAGAAAAATGGATTTATGTATTGTTATAAAGTTAACTATTGCTTTACTGTTCTTTTGATTCAACGGAAACATTATCCCAAAACAAAAGAGCAAACGTGTCTCTATCTGCCCCTGTAATTAAATTATAAGCGTATTTGACACCATATTTCACCCCCTGAGCTGAGCAGTGAGATATTAACAGCTGCTGACTTGTTTACGTCCAGGAGGCCGGTTTGTTTTCCCACTGTGACAACGTCATGCTCTGAATTACAAAAGCACCCTTTGACCAAATTGAACTGCCTCCAACTAGCACTCTGCAGAGGAGGGGAGGCTCTCGGTTCTGAACTTTACCCCAGTTTCTCGTCACGAGTCACGTGACTGAGGGTCTGCTTTTCTTTGCTTTGGGAAGAATGAATGTGACCCAAATATCCCTGCAAAGATTTAATCAAGAACTCTCACTCATAAAATTCCTGCAGACTCACTCAACTAGCATTTTACAACATGTGTTTATGTGTGTCTTTTATTTGTGTTTTTGTCAGGTACATCCAGAGTTTAATGGAGATTCTTGAATTCCTGGACAAGAATCCTGATGACTACAAAGTCCTGGGAGAGTAAGTTCCTCATATTCCTGGACAGTCTCACTTTGTAGGGCAAGGTTGTCACTCGAAACTGCAGGCCAGTGGTCAGTTTTCATGATTTTAAAGAGACACACAACATCCCACTGCCTCACATCACTCCCTCATTGTTATGCTTAATGGGATAGTCTGGATTATTTGAAGAGGAGTTATTTAAGGTACAGTGTATTACCTACTTTAGATGCTAATATCAGTTTAAGTATAGGCTGTATTTATAATATTTTCACCCCTTTATTTTGCTGTCAGACACCCTTTTCCAACAGGCTAAATATACATTTTCTTGCTCCAACTCCATAGGCAAAATCAGTAATTTTACCTTGCAGCACACAGGAGTTGCTGGTCCACTGCTGCCTTACTCTCTTAGGTGGTTTGTATTATTGTGTGACTTTGGTGAATCCAAATTAACATTTTAAAATGCCAAAGTCACACAATAACACAAATAAACTAATTGACTGAGGCAGCAGCAGACCAGCAACTCATGTGCCCTGCAAGGTAAAAATCATTGATTTTGCCTATGGAGTTTGGTTGAGTGCAAAAGAATGATATCTGTGGGAAAAGTAAAGGAGTGAGAATATTCTAAATATAGTGTAGACTTAAACTGGGTGGTGGACCCGTTTTTAGTGGCTAAAATACCTTTCATTGCTGGTGCCGTCCACAGCAGTTCATTGCTTAGCTTCCGTGCTAGTGCCCCTCTCTGCTTCTCCAAACTGAGGGCATTCTGAAGGCAGGCTGTAGGAAATACACTGACTAATGGTACCTCAAACAACCCCGCATCAAATAATCCCAACTATCCCTTGGCTCTAATGATGCTTATTTCCTGCACATGTAACAGGATTAATGACAGCTGGCTGTCTTTATGTCCTTCCTCCCTGCAGATTTGTCGATGCCCTAGTTACCATCAGAAACAGGCACAATGATGTTGTGCCGACTATGGCCCAGGGTATCATAGAATACAAAGAGGCTTTCCCACAGGACCCAGTAACAAACCAGAATATCCAGTACTTTTTGGACCGCTTCTACATGAGCCGCATTTCTATTCGTATGCTCATCAACCAGCACAGTGAGTAACTTTCAGTGTTCAGTGTCATGTTGAGCTTTGCCTCTCTTTCTCTGATGTTTATTATTCATTGTGTAGACATTTGGGATGTGCAATATTACTGGCACCACATCAGTACTGGCAGATAAAAATGAAATATCGGTATTGGCTCTAAATGGCAGTGTTTCTGCTGATAATGATGCTTTAATTTGCACATGTGCAAGAATGACGGAGGTTTTTTGAAGTGTCTAAATGTATATTAAGGTTGCTGTTTGCAATGACTGCTCCAAGTTGGCCATGTGAGAGGGAACCAATCACACTTCTTCAACACAACATATTTAACTGATCCACTTAAAGAGCAGTCAACCTGATCATAAAATGGATTAGTGAAGAACAAAGAGGAAAAAACTCTGTTAGCGGTAGTTTCCCTATTTGAGAAGCATTGTATTTTATTTTGAAAAGCATATTTAGAGCTGCAATAATAAGTCAAATAATAGATTATTAATCCAATCAATCCAAACCAACTATTTTGATAAATCAGTTTGAGTAATCTTTTTAAGAGCAAAAGTCAAAGTTCTCTGGTTCCAACTTCTTAACTGTGACTATTTCTAGTTTATTTACTCGTCTATGACAATAAACATAATATTTTCGAGCTGAGGACAAAACAAGACATTTGAGGACATCACCTTGATTTTTGGGAAACACTGATCAACATTTTTTACCATTTTCTGACATTTTGTAGACCTAATTCGAATTTATTTTGAAAAGCACCATATTTTATTTTGAAAACCACTGTAATTTATTTTGAAAATCATTGTATTTATATCTGCATCTTCCAGCTGGGTATCATGATAAGATTTGGCAGAATAATATTAATTCTAGAAGAGACTTGAGAATGAAAATATTTGCATCAATCAGTATCGGCATCAGAAAAGTGAGTCGGAAATCATCGGCGTATCTCAGATATCGACAAAAATCCAGTATCATGCATCATAAGTAGAGGGTCTAGTTTAAAGTTTACACATTTTCTCACCTGCTTCATGTCAGTGTGGTGTCAAAACTTCTTTCTGACGTTTTCCTGGATTGTCAGTGTGCGATCAACGCAGCTTATTGTGCACAGAATGAAAAACATCCACAGACTTCCAAACTCGATTACACATGTCGTCTAAATTTAGTTTGGTCAAAGTTTTTGTTTATTTTTTTTATTTTTTTTTATTCTTCCTTCCTGCGTTGTGTCTGTAATGGATGTTGTCATACCAGACTGCTCACTGTCACTTTCTTGACACCCGGAGGGAAAAATAAGTCTGTACCAAGATAGAATCTTTCAAAACACGTCGCCTCGCAGACATTATTGTCGCATCCATTATGGATTTCTGTGTGGGATGTCTTTTTCTTGCCTGGGGAGCAGTTAGAGTCACGTAAGGCTCCACATCAAGACGTTTATACTTAATCATGCAACATGTGTTACAAAATTAATGGGGGATGTAAACAGACGTAGACAGACGGAAATGAATTTTTTAAGTCTTACTATTCTTAAATCTAAAGCTGAAAAGGCTCAACAGCAGATCGCTTGCTCTACAGTGATATCATGCTGTTCAGAGCTGTTTGTTATTGCGAGGTGTCATCAGTCATGTGGAGCAAAGATTGTTGTGTGTCACTGTGGTGATAGTGTCGTTTTTCAGAGCTACTCAACCATGAAGGGAACGCCATTATGATTTAATGAGTTTACCAGGGATGCCCAATAAATATCTGCTATAATAATATCTGATTTGACAGATTATGTCAAAGCATTTCATTTGAATTCTTAGAAAAGTGCTCAGTAAAAAAAACAAACTAGCTGATGTTTTTTTGATGAACTTTACTATAAAAAGCTGATGTGTTGTTGTTGTAGTAGTGATGTCAGTCAGATTTGGTTCATCTAAACAGACCTTGAGATGCAGGTTATTATTGGGAAAAAAATCCATATGTTGCATCCTTATAATGTCTAGTAGAACCTCATACACGTCTGACAGCGTGCTCTGTTTTCTTTTCCTGTTATTACTGCATTTTTTTAAAGTTAGAATCAGTAGAATTGTTCGAGCGGTTTGCAAACGCACTGATGGTTGATTGTTGATTCTCGTTCCCAGGAAAAATCATGAGAAATACAGGCAGAGGGCAGAGTCTTATTTATTTATTTATTTATTTATTTATTGTGGTATTACTTGGTCTGGGTATCAAACTTCAGTAGTTTCTGGGTATCAGCTGATACGTGCCTCTATCACTGAGTATCAAAAAGAACAAAAAAAAAAAAGATTGCATCAAATGCTTTGGCACATTTTCAGTCTTGCTAACTTATCCTTTGATTAGATATTTTCCTTTATCAATCATAGTTTTGCTAAGTTTATTTTAGTTAGAAATCAAGATTGGCTTACTTTCTTAGAAAATGATTTTGTAGAAAAACTTTTTTCTATTCGTCAATGTGAGGCATCATCTTGGCATCAGAATCAAAACTCATATCATATCACTGAAATCTCAAAAGGTGCCAGGCTCTGATTTTACTTTGAGTCGAGATGAAACAGCAATATTTCAAGAGTATCTTGTTTCCGTGCTGTAGGCAGGAGGAAACGTTGGCTGGAATTTGATTTGAATGTTGAAAAGTGGACGAAGCACGTTGTCACTAGCTAGCTAAATAATGATTCTTAACTCTCTGCCGCTAAAAGTTTAAGTTTGATGGGTGTATGTCATGATATTATTGGTTGCTTTAAGCCTACATAAACATGACATATTTTGTTTAACAGGAAGGATTTTAATATAAGAATTCAAAGAACTTGATTTTTTAAATACATTTTTTGTCATATATTGGTACACAGGTGAACAGTATGACTGGGATTGGACCTATAAGAGTTAAAAGGGCATCTTAACCTAATCTTTGTTTCTTTTTCCCCCCTCTCTCTCGCTGCAGCTCTTATTTTTGATGGTACTGCAAACCCGGTCCACCCAAACACCATCGGGAGCATCGACCCTCACTGTCAAGTCGGAGATGTAGTTCAGGGTAAATATCAATAATGTTTGAAGTTAAACGTGTCAAGTGAACCAAACTGAGTCTAATTTGACTTGTCCTGGGTCAAAGAGCAAAAGTCTTAATGTGCTAAAATTATGTTTTGTGTAATTTCAGAAGAATTTTATTTAAATTCTGGGCCAATTTTTTATTGATATATTTTCTGACATTGTTGTCTCCCTTTTGTTTTGTTTTTTTTTGTTCAGATGCCTTCCACAGTGCCAAGATGCTGTGTGACCAGTACTACCTCCGCTCCCCTGATCTCATAATGCAGGAGATGAGCAGTAAGTTTACACTGATCTAATCTGGCAGGTTAAACCCCGTTTCACTCACAGTGCCAACATCCTGAAGGCCTGTGCAAGCGATTTAAATAAAGAACAAATAGAGGCAAGTCCTCTGTGTGTACATATAGTAGGAGAGCTTGTATGTAACTTTAACATGCAGCCAGATGGACCTGAGGGGCCTCTAATTATAGCGGTGAAGCTGAAGTGTGGTTAAGTGGCTCCGGCTGACTGCATCAGACCATATTGACACAAAGACCCTTTCCTCTCCATCCTCTTAAACCTTAAAGCCGGAGCAGAATAATGGCCACTGACGGGAAAATTATCCACAAGTGGTGGCGATGATTAATTTTGAATGAAGTGGATGGAATTAAAAACGTTTTGTTTTTCCCTCGTGTGCAGAAAAGAAGAACCTCCCGATAAGCATCGTATACGTGCCCTCCCACCTTTATCACATGCTGTTTGAGCTCTTTAAGGTACGACACGTCCTATAAATTTGAGTTATTAGCTGTTGAATGGCATCACATTGCAAAATAAACTTTAAAAACTGCTTTAACGTGAGTTTTATTTCTGTAGAATGCTATGAGAGCCACCATCGAGACTCACGAGAACAGCAACAACCTTCCACCTATTCAAGTCATGGTGTCTCTGGGGGGCGAGGACATGTCAATCAAGGTCGGTTGCAAATTACAATTCAGCTTCTTTTTTCTTTTTTTTCAAACACTGTATTTATTCATTTTTTCAATGCAATAACACAAGACAGCATTGACGACAGACAAAAGGCAAAACAAAGATGATAAAGCAGAAGAAACCTCAAAAAACAAAAAAGAAACAGTTACAGGCATTTAGTAGTCGATTGTTTCTGTCACAGATATGTAGATGTGTGTCAGGGGGACGAAACAAAAGGGGAAAAAAAGAACAAACACAGAAGATGTATACATGCATTTTCATGCATTGTTAAATAAATGCACAATATTTGTAGAATTAGAATCAGCTCAGAGTATCACATAAAAAATTTGACATCAACCAGCTGGAAAGCTAAGTTCTCCTCATCATCAATGAAGTGAAACCAGGTTCTGTTATATGTATTAAAGGGATAGTTCACCCAGTCATTTATCTACTCACCCTCGTGCCGATTGAAGGTTGGGTTTAGTTTTTTTAGTCCACGGGTTTAACAGGGAAACAGCGTTACAGAAGCTCCCAAACAGTTGAAGTGAATGGTGACCAGCTTTCAAACTTAATAAATAAATAAAATGCCTCCATACTGCTCGTCTGGTGTAATCCAGACCTTCAGCTGGTGTGAGAGTGAGTAAATAATGACTGAATTTTGTTTTTTGGGTGAACTATTCCTTTAAATGCTCCATTCAGACTCGGTCTCATTTTGGTAAAGTACAGAGATTGCGAAGACGGTCTCTCTGGCCGTCTTTACAGTCTTTTTGGTGTGGACTTTGTCTTTGCGTGTTACGTGTTTGTGCAGGTTTCTCCAAGGAGTTTCCTCCCATAATTCACACACTTACACGGGTGGAACAGGGGTGTGTGGGAAAACAGGAATGTGGGTGTGTTTGTAAGTTCTGTGTAAACCTGCACGTTTAACCAGTTTAAGTTTGTTTTTCACACTGCTGCTCCTGCACAGATCAGTTTATTATTATATTAATTCATCATACAGCCCCAATGCGCACACAGTGTAGCAGTCCTTTGCGTTTAAAGCTAGGAGCGCCACGGTGCCACCCAAATCTTCCTCGAAACCAGTTAGGTAACGACTTCGCCCTCAATTAAGCACAGCGCCGACTGGCAAGAAAAGCTACTAAGCTCTGATCAGATTAACTACATGTGCTGTGTGCCTCAGTAAACCTCGTCTTAATGCCTATGTGCTGTCAGGACATGCTACTGAGACTGTTGTTGTTGTTGTTGTTGTTGTTGTTGTCACCCTGTACATGCTCAGTAAGTGATGGGATGTGACACAGTAAACAAAATGTGTTAGTTTGGTTTAATTTATCTGTTAAAGCTGCACGAAACAACATTTTATATTAGCAACGGATCTGATCTGTGTGTAATGTGAGAGATGTTGCTAGAAGCAACAAATCCACAGATAATTATCACCAGACTCTGCCGTTCCACTTAGCCGCCTTTAATGCCTTATAGCTCATTGTTTTGGTTTTACTGGTTTTACTTTTCCATCTTCAGTGTATTAGCTACAGCAGAGGATAAGCAATGTACTGCGATGGAAAGGGTCAGAGGCAAACTGTAAAAAAACAGTTAAAGTACACTATTTATTTATTTTTATATTTTCACTCCTTTACTTTGCCATCAGACAGCTTTTTCCAACAGGAAACCGCCGTTCAATAAGCCAAATATTGCTCCCACTCGTCCAACCGAACTCCCTTTACAAAAACAGTTATTTTACCTTGTGGAACACAGAAGTTGCTGCCTTGATTTGTTAGTTTGTTTGTATTATTGTTTGATTTTTGTGGATCTAAACTAACCTTCTAAATCACGTCGGACGGATCAGAACCGTGGCGCAGACGTGCCGTACTTGGAGGAATCAACCAGTAAGACAAACAAACTAACAGATCGAGGCGGCGGTAGATCAGCAGCTCCCATGTTCTGTGAGGTAAAACTTCTGATGTCTCAAATGAAGTTTGGCTGGCTTGGAAAGAGCGACGTTCGACTTATAAAACTGTGGTTTCTCGTCACAAAAGGCCGTTTGACAGCAAGGTAAAAAAATAGCGTACACTTAAACTCATATTAGTTTGTATAGATGGGCCTTTTTTAGGTGGCTAACATACGTTGTGCTGCTGACTGAATACAACATGCCCAGCACCAAACGGCAAACAAAGTTAACAACTAGCCGGAGAAAACAGTGGATCATTAGCAGCTCCAGAGCCACATATTTCCCTCAGGAGTTCGTGGGGCCCAAAATAGAGCTAATAGAAGAGTGAATAGTGGAGTTGCATTAATCAGATGGACATAAACACAACTCCAAATGAGAAATAATGTTCCTCCATGTCTGCTGGAGGTGTTATTAATTACTCTTTGCAATTTAAAACTCTAATAGTGATAGATAAAATGCCAGTGTTGTGTTAACTTGCTGTGTTGGCCCCCAAAAAAGTGAAAATCCTTCAGTCTTTACTTTTTGACAAAAAAATATGTGTAAATTACCCTCAAAATAACAAGAGCTCTGGAGGTAAAGAAGCACCCTGTTGGGATTCTAGTTGGAGACAAAATGACTGTAATAGATTCCTTTATTGTATATTTTCTCTGATTTATCTCCTCTACCAGTGGCAGAGTTTGATAAAAACAGGCCCCAGTCCTCCTGCACTTTTACCTTGATGAAATGCAGAGTAAACAGGCATCTATTGTTACACTGAGGCCAAGTGTTGATGACAGGCAGCCACTTGTCTGCTGGCATCACCTGCACATTTTTATGGCTCAGCACTGTTCAAGGACCTCACGTCATTCTCCCTGCTGTCTGTAGGTGAGTGACAAGGGCGGCGGTGTTCCCTTTCGGAGGATCGAGAACCTTTTCAGCTACATGTACTCCACCGCTCCTGCTCCGCAGATCGGAGACCACACACGGCCCCCTCTGGTAAGTAGAGAAACAGGCAGCACGGTGCTGGAAATTGCATTATTAACTTGATTTCCCTCCTACATATATTGAAAAACAAATATAGGGTTGTTTTTTTTGCAGGCGTAAAGATGCTGTTAATTGCACCATATGCCATTTGGTTGCATTTCTCTTTACAGCCCACAAGCGTCCAAATGCTCATTTATTTAGAGTCTTTTTCCTATTTAATTGCTGAAATCCTGGCATCATTTTGTCCTAAAAAAAAAGAGAGTGACCTACAATCACAAACTTGACAAAAGAGCTGTTTGTTCCACGGAGCCACAGAACACTGCAGCTCACAGTGCGACGGAGAACAAAGCCTTCTTAAACCCTTGATCCCCTCTGTCTCTGTGCAGGCTGGCTTTGGCTACGGTCTGCCCATCTCTCGTCTCTACGCCAAGTACTTCCAGGGGGACCTGCAGCTCTACTCCATGGAGGGCCACGGCACAGACGCTGTCATCTACTTGAAGGTGAGCCAGACGTGGCGATCAGGCGTGAAACTGTGACAGGACGCCAAGCACAAAACGGGAGACAGAAAAGTAAACTCCGCAGACCTGTAGAGCCAGCGCAGGTATGGCAGGACGTTTGTAATTACATCTTGCCCTCTTGTCCCTCCAGGCGCTGTCCACAGACTCCATCGAGAGGCTGCCGGTGTACAACAAAACCGCTCTGAAGAACTACAAAGTGAGCCAAGAGGCCGACGACTGGTGCATACCCAGTAAAGAGCCCCTGGATCTGAGCAACTACAAGGTGGCCAAGTGAAAATGCTTCAGACTGTGACGCCTTCAGAATTTCTGTCTTCACATTACCATGTCGAGGCAGATGTGGGCATTTTTCTACTGAGAGAGTCATCATCTCCAGACTGAAGCAGACAAAGTGTCCTCTTATATTTCAGTCTGGGTTTAGCAGTAGCATGTTCATGTTCATTTCAGTCCCTGAGAAAAAAGAAAACCGCCTCTAAAAGAAAACACTAAACACAATCACCTCAGAAACATCTCCAGTGTTGCATCAACAGGGAGTGAAAGTGGACGTGTGCAGGTGGGGACGGAAGCAGCACCCAGTGTGTTATGGGTGCAGTGTTGTGACTAAGAAAGTGGGAATATGAGTGGACTGATGCTGATGAAGTAAAAGAGGAGGGTCCCTAATGTTCCAGTTTAAGAGCAGGGCTCAAGACTAACGGCGTCCTGGCGTTCAAAAGGAAATGTGTAGGAAAAAGATATTCCCCGGATGGGAGGGTTTTTTGTATGATGTGTGCATGGATAATCAAGTTTGATTTATTGATCACATGCAGATTAACACAAAGAAACGTGTGGGACAAGAGGAACAGTCAGTAAGAGCACTACTTAAAGCTAAAATAAGAAAAAGATTTAACAAAACATTAAGAACTGACATTAACATAATACTAATACTGACAGTATATGCAACACTATAAACATTAAAAATAATGTTCATGCTCATGATGTTACTATAACATTACCATCTATACTATAGTATCTCCAGCTCAGGCTCAGCTCATGTCGCGGCTCATTTGTGCTCATTTACTTGTTGTATTTGAGACCTTTTTGATGAGAGTTGATCCTTGTTTTCGGTGCAAAAAGAAGATATATCTGCTGGTCCATCTATCCCCAAATTAAAGTCTGCATTTTTTTTTATTTGTCACTGGAAAGTCTAGCCAGCTGCTTGCTTTTAGCTCACTAACTTAAGCCAGGGTCTAGCCTGGCTGTGCGTGAACATAATCAGTTGATTCTGTGATTTTTTTGGTTCAGATGTTGAAATCTGAAAGGACGCATTAGCGTTAGGTTGGGCGAAGTACCACATTGGTATGTTGGCGATGTCCACATCGTGTTGGATGTTGATATCATTGCTGGGTTTTAGAGTCCTCGACTTGGCAACACACGTACATAACTTAGGTGTATTTAAAAAGAAAGTAATATACCCGGCATGGAGACGTAGTGCAGTGAACAGCAGCAACAACTTCTTATTTTCTCTCCCACGTGTCAAAAACTAAACTTAAGCAGTATCTCTATGGCAACTCTTTAATGTTAGCCATCAGAAAACTTCAAAAACAGCAGCAACAGCTAACAATGCTAATCGAGCTAGCTAGGCATGCCGCGATTTTTGAAAAAATCGATTTAAATCGATTTTTTTTAAATACGATTCGAATCGATTAAATTTTAACCATGAATCGCGATGTGGCCTCTCGGCCAGCAGAGGGCGCACTCGAGTTAAACTACGTTCTTGTTCAACGTCACTATATGCGGCGCTACATGTGACGTGCTAGCGCCGCTCCAGCTACAACAGGTAATCGGGGTGCGCAGCGTGCCTATGCAGGTAAACAGTGCAGCAGCCAGTGAGCAGAGAGCAAGCAAGAGAAAAGAAAAGCGTGAGCCATGGCGGGGGTCGAACTCGAAAGCGAGGTTGAAATTGCGGATGCACTGAGCAATTTCAAGTCCGAGGTGTGGAAACATTTTGGCTTCCCAAAGACAGTAAATGAAAAAGGAGAAAAGATAATAGACAAGACAGACACAATATGCAAACTATGCAAGAAGTTGGTTCCCCACAAAAAAAAATCCACTTTCCAGTCATTTGCTATGCAGGTATAAAGAGGATAAGAAAAAAAACAGTATTGTAAAAAAAAAAAAAAAAAAAAAAAAGAAGAGAACTGATACAATTTTTTTTTGTCATTTGCTGCTAGTTCTAATCTACTGTATTGAAAAGAGCATAAGAGAAAACACTACAGTATTGTTAAAAAGGAAAAGGCTGGATTTGTGTAAGAGAAATAATAAAAATTAAAAAAATCACTCATTTGCCTGTAAATTAATTTTGTGTTGTACATGATTCGAATCGTGATTCGAATTGTATCGTGAGTTGAGTGAATCGTGGCATGCCTAGAGCTAACAGCTAATGGAGCTAAACACAGCTGCTTTACAGAAACTAAATATAAAACAGTAAACAACAGCAATTTACTCAACATTTTAAGGGTTTTTATCATGCCACTATCAATAAACAATAGATGATAATAAAATAAATACGCCACATTTTGATTTTTAGGAAAGTTTCCATGCACTTTGGGATGGTTCAGATAGTTTTTTCTGGGACGATGGTGGGGGGAAAAAAAGTTAGTCTGGAGCCCTGTGAAGACGCTACACGTGCAGTGAGGTTCTTACAGCAGACGTTTGAGGAGCGACATTTGGAGGGTTTTTAACTGAACAGGGCCAGCCTGTTGTCGAACAACCGAAAAAGGACCAGTTCCTATTTTCTGTAGGAAATGTCACCCAAGCCTTACAGTAGCAACTTCACCCAAAGGCTCATTTCATTGTGAAATACTTGAACTATTTCAAATAATACTCAAGTTGCACCTTATTAAATTGTAAGTACTGTAATATTGGTTTGAACAAATGTGTGTCTTTCAAGTTGAGCGGTGCTTCGTGCATCGATATTTGGTCGAGCGTTTTTGATATTTCAGCCTTTAAACAGTATTGTCTCTGACTGATTAGATACAGTATTATCTCAACACCAGTTTTCCGGACCAGGCTGAATGTACTCCACTTTTTTCTGTGCATTAATTTGCATTAATTACAGGAAAAAAAAGATTATTACATGATAGAAATGACAGTACAGCACTATAGGGCCCAAGTTCTCTCTGATGAACCACATCCAGAGCAGCCACCGGAGCATTTACCACGCTTGTTTGGAGGTTTAATGCTTATAGCTGAGCAGAACAGAGGCTAGTGTTATTAAAACCCAGAAGGCAGTGCACGTCTCTACCGGTGGGTGATCCAGTAAGGCAAGGCCAGTCTCACATAGTTTATTACATCGTGCCATATTAGGAAAAAAAAAGCCCTGGGTCCATGAGTGTGTAAATGCACAGTTTTCTTTTGTATTAAATTTATCTTAATCATACATTATGTGAAAGGTTATTTTTATAGCGACACTTTTTGTGACAGAAATTATTGTAAATACTGTAAATACAATAAAAAAGGAACAAATTCAGTACAAAATGCTTCTTTTGTGTTGTTTTATCCTGCATGCTGTGTGTATAAGAGTAGACTGAGACTAGTAGACAGGCGTCATTATCAGCAAGTGGGTCTCTATGGTGTACTCTTAAAGGGATAGTTCAGATTTTTTTAAGTGACATTGCATGAGGTACCTACAGTTGATGCAGTTGACAGTAATGCAGTGTCCTGCTGTGGACAGGGTCAGCAAAAAAACATATTTTATCCAAATCTGTCATATATTTATTGTTGAAATTCTGGCCCATAACTTGTGTTATTGTATGCCTGTTTGAATTTTATTAGTTCATATTAATGCTGAATGTTCACTAATGAGTTAGTGTCTGTTTTTGAGTTGTATGAAACCACTAATAATCTTTTAGAAGGAGTTGATGTTTATAACAGTTAAATTGAGCAATTTGCTAATGGAGTTTGGCAGACAGTCACTGAACTCCAACTCCAGAGTGTATAAACAGCTGGTCAGCTAACACTTACTTGTTATTGTCAAATTACAATGTTGCAGTTGTCTTGCACTGCAGGCTGCCTGAGCTTCCTGGAGTGGCTAAAATATGCTTTACATCCTTACACTGGTACTCCTGCTGCTTCTCCAAACTGTGGGCGTGTCAGCCAACATCTACTGTGAATAAGTACCTCATACAACCCCACTTCAGAAAGTACAAACTCTTCCTTTTAGTTTGGACTGCAACTCTGTGGGGACAAACTGGGAAATGACAAAAAGGGAGAAACAAACCACGTAGAGTTTCCATGTCAGAGTCACTGGATCTATTCTGAAGCTGGTGATGAGGTCAGGTTCAGCAACTCTACCCTGCAGCCATCCCAGCACCGGACCCTCAGGCGTATGTACATGACCACATGTCAGAAGTTTCCGCTCTGTCGGTGTTCCTCTGCCTGCCGGTACAAACAGTTACTGCACTATTACACAAGCAAATGACAAGGTGGATCACACTTCTATAACTTTCCTTTTCAGTCCCAGAGCCCAATAAGACAGAGGGTATCACAGGCAAGTCACATCCTGGTGGTAGTTTAATCTCAGGGGCATGTGAGAGTCATGCAGCTACAGGGTACGAGCCTAAAGGGAGCTCTAATAATAGACGGCTTCTGTTGTGTCCATATTTGTTCTATATGAAAAGAGAGAACAGCGGCACACATGTGACATGTTAGTTATAGCAGTGGTGAAAAGTAACTCGACACGTTTACTCAGTGCATGTTCCACATTTCACACACTGCGTTCCAGAAGGGAATGTGCTCCATCACATTGGGTCTGTCCCACACTAGAAGGATGACTGGAGACTGATGAGAACATTTTGGTTCGGTTGAACCTTGAGGAGGTCACTAGGTAAATCTGAAGTGTCGCAAGATGGTTAAAGGCAAAGTTCACATCTAGAAAGTACTTTCGTCTCCTGGCCTGTAGTGTTATTATCCATCTAGATTTTTTTAGTGTGAGTTGCAGAGTTTTGTTGATATCGGCAGTAGAGATGTCTGTCTTCTCTCCAATATTATGAGACTAAATGGCACTCAGCCTGTGGTGCTCAAAATGCCCAAAAAAAGAAAAATACATTTGAAAAATTGGAAAGTCTCTCTTTCCAAAAATCATGACCCGGTTACTCAAGATAATCCACAGATCTTGTTGTGAGCAGTTTTAAATGTAGGGACTACTTTCTTTCTGCAGTAGAATCTACTGTAACTACTTTAATTTCTACAAACAATAACTACCATAAAAGTAACAATAATTACAATAATTATAACTATAATAACAACAATAATAACTAACAACAATGACAGCAATAACAACAACAATAGTAACTAACAACACCAACACTAATAATAATTATAACAACAACAACACAAAAAAACAATAATAACAACAATAACAAGGTGAAAATTTAGAGCCTCCATGAGGCTTCAGGGTCATGGTATACAGCTAAAAGCTCCACCTAAACCAGCTATAACATTAAAATGCTGCTAATTCGTCATTAATAATAATTATTCCCAGTATGTAACATCATAACATATAGGGGGTTTTCACACAGATAAAATGTAACACAAAGTGCTTCATACAATAAAACAACAATCCTAAATCTCAATTTGCAGTAAGGAGACAGGATTAGAAATAGATGAAAACTAAAATATTAATAAGGTGACAATAGAAAACAGTATCTGGTTTGAACTAAATAAGACCTTCATATCCCTTAAACCCTTTCTCTCTTTTAATCAGACAATTCTGTGTATTATTTATTTAGAAGTACAGGTGCTGTTTAGTCTGGCACGTTTTTCTGGGGATGCCCTTCTGAATTTGTTGACGTATGAAAGATCCTGTGGGTGGCAGATGTCAAGCGAGGCTCATTTTACAGTCAGTCTCATGTTTACATGAGCCAACAGGCCAGAAGCAGCAGTTGATCTAAATAAGGCCATTGAACCAGCCGGGTGTTTACCTCCAGGCCAGCACAGCTACATCGAGGAGTGGAAAGAATCCAACGGTGCCCTTCTCCTTATCTCATACAAACAAAAGGCTGATAAATTCTCCATAGCAACAGGACTGACTGTACAAGAACATCATGTCCAATATCTGCATGTTAGTGTGTGCAATCACATCTTGTATAATGTGTACATACTGTGTGAAACGTGTATATATACAAGTGGAACAAACAGTGAAAATCATTCCACAGGATACATGGAAAGATTGTCAAGTAGCTCAACTATTTTAAAAAAATAAGTATCATGATTTGAATATAAAGGAGATATAAACACACTGAGTCAGCTGTAATGTCTAAACACCAGGTGTTGTGATTCAAACTGCATTGTTAGCGAGCATGCAGAAAAGTTTGGCTATAATGGTTGAAAGAAACAGTTCAAAGAAACAGATACACAGCTGAATTTGTTAAAAGTGAAGAATTGTATTAAATAGTGAAATTGGCCAGTGAGCTAAATGTAAGAAATGCTTCAAATATACTAGATAAATATAGTTAGCCAAAAGTAGTGCAGATTAGTTAATGTATTATAATGGAAAACAGTTTTAAAGGTTTGATAAAAGTAATAGATATTGGTTAACATGGGCTAAAGATATGGATAAATAGCTAAAATTAATGGATGTTGGTTGCCACATTGGTTAAAGTAATGCAAACTATTTAGCTAAAAGATGATGTAGAGATAGATGTTGGGTGAGACATTGGTTTAAGTAATGGACAAATAGTTAGGTAAAAGTAATGGATGTTCGTTGACATATAGAATGAAGTAATGGACAAATAGTTAGCAAAAAGTAATGGTTGACAGGCTAAAGAAATGGCTACATATTTAGCTAAAAGTAACACATGTTGGTTGACATATAGGCTAAAATAGTGGACAAATATAGCTTAAAGTAATGAATGTTGGTTGACATAGAGGCTAAAATAATAGGTTAAATAGTAAGCTAAAAGTAATGACTGTTGGTAACATTCAGGCTAACAGGTTAAATAGTTAGCTAAAAATAATGACTGTTGCTTGACAGGCTAAAATAGCTAAATGTAATCGATTGAGTGACAGAAATAGTGTAATGGATCACAGTTTAAGTGGTTAAGTAATGGATAACTAAAAATAGCCTAATTAATATTTGAAATAGCTAAAAGTATAAATGTCTGAAACAGAAAATAATTGATCAAAAGTAAATGAATCAGTTGAAACAGATAAAATAATATATAACTGAAATGTCCCACTTGTGTAAACTTGACCAACTGGATTGACAATTAACAACAGGCCTATTCACTTTAACAGCCTATAAAAATAGTGTTGAATATCATCCAGTTTAAAATGAAATTAAATGGAACATGATGGGTAGTGTTAATGAAGAGGCACTTAATTTAATCTACGAGGGCCTGTGGGAGTACATCAGACAAAAATGATTAGAAACCACTAAAACAAAACAAAGGACACACACACACTGAAGTACGAGGACACACAACCTGGCTGTGCCCAGTCATACCTCTCAGTGACCTTTGGCCCGATGCCCTCGATGCCGATAGCCGACATCACAACATCACAACTGCCAACATTACCGCCTACGTGTGTGAAAGAGGCCTGTCTGGTCAGGACAGTAGCTGCCAACAGACAGACACCACGCTGCCAAGTATTTTCATGAGGAGCTGTGTACGATTTCACAAAGAGTGGTAGTTGGAGAGCTCTGGTTGTTTTGTCATCTGAGTGTTTCTTCCGTGACTGTCTTCACGCAGCAGGTGTCTGGTTTGTGTTCTCGGCCATTGTTGCAGTTTTCCTCCGCTGTCAGTCTTCCTGTCATGAAGTCCACACTGAAGAGCTGGAGGATTTTTCTCAAGGAAAGAAACATTGGATCATTATAATGACGGGGTGAAGGTGCTCATGTTGGGCTCCTGTTGTTACCCTCTAGTGGTCAGTTTGGTGGAGACATCTGGATGAAATAGTTAAGAAAGTTAAGAAAAAAAAAAAGAAAGAAAAAGAAAAGAAATTTCAAGGCAGCTCTGTCTTCCCTGGAATAAACTTCAAGTTTTGCCAACCTATAATCTTTCCTTGAGTTTTAGAAACGCACTTCAATGAGTTTACAGCAATTTTTGAAATTCTGCCATTCTAAAACTGAAAGATTCAACTTTATCTATAGAGGACAAGTTAATTATCTCAACAAAGTATTATCAGTTTAACTTAATGTTTTTTTTAAAAGAGAGTTTAAATTGGGCCCAAAATTAAAAAGTCAAGTGGAGTTTCTTTAAAAGACTTTTGGAGTTTTGAGCCCAACTCAAAGTTGTTTTGAAAACGTTTTAGCAGCTACTGTCTGGTTGATATAATTTACTTTTCTTATTTAGGTCAACTTAATTTCATTACATTGGATTTTAGAAACCCACTTCAGTGAGTTTACTAGACAATTTTTGAAATACATTTTATTTAAAGAAGAAAAGTAATGTATGTCAACAAAATATTATTAGTTTAGCATGATTTTTAATGAGTTTGAGGTGGATTTAAAACTCAAATCTAGTGAAGGCAGGTGCCTTGAAAGTAAGAGTCTTCTCAACTTTTTTTGTTTTAACAGTGAATGAGTAAAATTTGATCTACACTGTAAAAATGAAAAAGTTGATAAAACTCAAAATTCACAATTTTTGGTTTCCAAAACTCAAATATTCAAGTTAATCTGAAGAAGCAAAGTAAACTATCTCAACAAAACAATAATACTTTATCTGAGAGTTTAAACGTCAAAAATCTGTCGGTTTTACAGTGAATGAGCAAAATTTGCTACACACTGTAAAAACAAAAAAGTTGAGAAAACACAAAATTTCAAGGCAACTTACTTCAATGGTTTTTTTTAGTTTCGAGACCAACTGAAAACTGTTTTGAAAAAGTTTTGCCAACTTATAATGTTTTGTTGAGATAATTTACTTTTCTTCTTTAAACTTGAATCTTTGAGTTTTAGAAACCACCCAAAAAGTGTATTTTAAAAATGCTTGAGTCATCTCACTGGTGTGTAATTGGATGATGGTTAATGATTTGATATTTCAGCTCCAACTGTTTAATTTTCAAGCACCCAAACAGTGACAAATAAGATTCACAGCTCAGTGTGAACAATTTTTTTTTAAACACATTTTTTCTGGGAGGCTGTGAAACTCCAAGACTACAGTTTATCTTAAAAAAATAAAGCAAATTATCTCATTAAAAGATAATAGGTTGGAAAATCTTTGTTTAGTTTATTTTAAAACCTTGAGTTTGAGTCAAAACTCAAAAATGTAGTGAAGGGAGTTGCCTCAAAATTAAGAGTTTTCTCTTATTTTACTGAAATGAATGCTGGTTGACCGTTTTCACACCTCGTCCTTCTGTGGACACCAGTGTGGAGGAACTGTACTGACAAAAGAACAACTTCTCGCTGCTGACCATACAGACTGAAAAACTGCAGACGACGGACGAATTTCATGTCTACATTTGCAACTAGTCTGTGAAAAGTAACACCTAAACTGAGTGGGAAAGATGCTGTTAAACTGAAGTCTGTAGTTTCCCCTTTTGTGTGCGCTGCACTGTGTCACCTGCTGAGGAGTATATAAGGTGATTTTCAGTCACTGGCTAAGTTTGTCATCATGCTGATATAACGAGGTAAGAGTGACTTTGAACATTGTGTTATGACTGAGATGCACGTACATTTTTACATGGTAATATATTTGAAAACAGACAGAGTTGATATGATTTGTCACATTAATGATTTACTGTTCTTTCAGGACTATCAAGGCCTCCATCCTGTGAACTGTTCTACACATGTCCTGGTCAAGGTACATTTACATTCATTATATATCGTCTTAATCTCAAAGATACTGGTGTTATCTGTTTCTGTGGAAGACTGTTTCTGCCAATATGGTGAAAAAAGATTCAGAAAGTCATTATAATACAAAAACATGACATGTAGTATCTCAATATAATGAAAAACCTTATTATCTCTATCTTATCTCAAAATTTGACTTAGCATTTTACTCTTAATTTTGAGAAAGTTTTTTATTAATTTGATAAATGAAGTCATGATTTTGGGATACTAACTCAATATATTTAGATACTAAGTCACTATTTTCAGTGGGTAAGGCATTATTTTGAGATGCTAAAGCATTATATTGTGATACTAGGACATTATTTTGAAATAATAAGCCATTATTTTGAAATTATGTTCATTTTTTGCAATAGTAAGTAATTATTTTGTCATACTAAAACATTATTTTGCGATACTAAGTCATTATTTTGTGATAACAAGTCCTTATTTTGAGATACTAAGTCATTATTTTGTGACACTAAATAATTATTAATAACTTTTTTGAGATACTGAGTAATTATTCCATGAAAGTTTATCATCATAATTATTTAAAGGATGTTTTTTTTTCATTGATGGAAAAGGGCTCCCATAGTTTCCTACAGTAAAAACTGAATGTTAAATTTTTCATTTTTCCAATATAATCTGATTTAATATTGTCATGAGACTAAGGTAACCAAACCATTGAAAATCCATCACAACTGACAAAAATGGTGCAGGTGATCCAGATAAATAATTTTACGTAAATATTAAAACCAAAATTACACTGACTTGATGTTAGACAAAGTTTTGAAATCCAACGCAGCAGAAAAAAATATTTTTACTTTGATATATGGCATACATTTATTACACATTCCTTTATGATTCTCATATTTCTTTCTGACTCGTATTAACACTAATAAACTAATAAAATACTGATACATCTGAACAGAACATTTTCTTTAATCATATCAGTAAAAATATCAGCTTCTCTGCTAAAGTAACTTGAATCTCATTCCCAGTAACTGTATTTGATTACAGTTTAAAAATCTCCAGGAATCTGTGTATAAATTATATGTTCCTCAGAAAAAGGCAGTCTCATTTCATGTGATTATTATACAGTGAGTAAGTGAGAACCTATATAACTGTCATCTTTTTATGTAACTGTGGTTGTTGTCCCCAGATGGTTGTCTTAGCTGTGGCTGTGTTTGTAACGTTGTCATCTTGTGCAGTTGGCTGCACGGGGAGCACAAATTCTGTGAGTATGAGCTTTGTTACGAGGCTACGAGGCAGATGGAACATGAAATTCATCCATTATGCAACAAAAGTTTCTGGTTTTCCCAGATGTTGTTTAGCACAGACAGAACTGTGCTGAGCGTCTGTCGCACCGAGCTCATAAAGAGAATAGAACATTTTATTAAAACCCATTACTCACAAAGTCGTGTGACAAACTCAGGTTTTGTTTGACGCTCGTTTCCATTTCCTCCTTTGTTTCCAGACTGAGATGAAGCTTTGGAGCCTGAAGGATCAACCTGTGTCTGTGCAACTAGCTGCTGTGTTCAAGGTGCTGTGAGTAACTGTACCTGTTACCTGATCAGAAGTATTGATCAGTCAGTCAACAGACAATTAAACAGCTGTTTTGATAATCAGTCGGTTGTTTCAGGTAATTTCCAAGGGGTTATCAGTATCAGGTTTATTGCCGAGTAGGTTTTCACACACAAGGAATTTACCTTGGTGTTTTGGTGCATAACAAGCAGAAAAATATAAAGAAAGATAAAAAGCAAGTGCTGAAAGTCAAGAAGCGTGATAGAAAATAGAATAAAGTATGAAAAATGGTATAAAAATATGTACAATGAGTTGTGTAAATGTAAGAACCATGCAGATTTTGTGCAGAATGTGCAAAGTATTCACCAGGAATTACAAATCCATCTGCTGATACACATCCCCCCTCATCCTTCCTCAAATTGCCATCTGACTAGCAACCAAAATATTCTAACTTTTCATTTTATTTTTTCCCTTAACCTCTTCTGTAAATGTTATCTCCATACATTATAGTATTAATGTTGTTTTACAGTTTTCTTGACTCTTTTTTTGTTGCCCTGTAAAAACAATCCAGACTTAAGACATTTAGTCTCCCTGTCACGCCATTAAACTCCCAGATTACAGAAGTACAAAAACCCTCTGAAACATTTGAATCAGTCATTATTATGTTAATCCTCCTGCAAGAATTTTCAGGCTTTTTAAATTAGATTAGAGCATTTCAGTTGCTAAAAATGCACATTGCATTGCATTGCAAATATTTTCTGATATTTTGTAGAGCCAAAGATTATTAGATTAATAGATAAAATAATTGTCAGATGAATCGATATTAAAAATGATTGTTAGTTGCAGCCATACCTGTGTGACTGATGCTATAAAGTCATTTTTATGAAGCTTTCACACACAAATTTTGGAAAATACTTAAGTCAAAGGCAACAAAAGAGTTCAAAATATCCTCAGTACAACCCCATCCAACAAAAATGTTTGAATAGCCACCAAAAACACCAAATTTCCAATTTTTTATTTATTCCTTTGACCTTTTACTGATATTTTTTTGTAAATTTCATCTCCCTGCATCTTGTATCAGTGTTGTTTACAGCTTTCTCCTCCTTATGTCATTAAGCCTCCCAGTTTTTTTTCAGAAATACAAAAGTCCCTCCTCTGTCTGTTCTGGACTTCAAGCTGCAACACCTGAATCAACCATTATTATGTTAATCCTCGAGTTCTGTAAATCTGCACGGATTTGCTTTTTGGCTTTTTAAACAAGCTTCCAGCATTTCAATCTTTGCTAAAACTGCACACTCTGCTGTATTGCAGGAGATGGAGAGTCTAAGGTGTGAACAAACAACACTTCAGCTGCAGCAGCAGAACGCTCTGACTCAGGTAGCTTATATATAACATCCTTACAATCTGTCTCCAGGCTGTGCATCAGCCACTGAATGTGTCATTTTTCATCTTCATTCACAGATTGATAACACAAGCCATCGCAAAAGAGCTCAGAGGGAAGTCGGTCAGTCAATAAAATGAGATTCTTTGTTTTGAACCGAATGATTTACAACAGTCACTTTTAGTTCTTCGTGTGCTGCTGTGGTCTGTAGATCTTATTATCAAAGAAACTGGTCAAAAAAGTCTCTTCTGAAGCAGGAACAAACATCCTTACTTATGGCTGGCATGATGATGAGGAAGACAACCTGCATGTCCCTGAGGAAGACTTGAGGAGACGGGGCGATCCCTGCTTCCACTACACGATCCTGGACCAGGCCTGGCGTGCCACCAACGCCACCACCAAGTTCAAGATGTGTGACCGCCAAGTCAAATGGAAAGGTAGCTGGATTTTCTGAGTGCAGAGGCGGACTCAGGCTGTCTGGAGTCCCTGCTTTATATTAAAATTGTTTTATTGTGTGACTTAAAGTTGTTAGGCATCCTATATGGCACTGCATTGTGTTTTCTCCAGTAAAGGGAACCATAGAGAACGCTTTATCACGGTTTCTCCACTAAGGGGCACCCTAGGGTGCAATTTGTCATGTTTTCTTCACTACAGGGCACCCTAAAGGGCACTTTATCACATTTTCTCCACTAAAGGGGACGCTGGAGGGCACTTTATGAGGTTTTCTCCACTGTAGGGGAAACTACAGGACACTTTGCAAGTTTCCTCCACTAAGGGACACCCTATAGGGCAGTTTGACAAGCAACCTAAACAGCACTTTGTCACATTTTCTCCACTAAGGGTGACCTAGAGGTGCCCTTTAATGGAGAAAATGTCACAGTTTGTCATGTTTTGTCCACTCAAAGGCACCCTAGCGCATTGGTTCCCAACCTGAGGTTGTGGCCGTCAGAAACCACAGGGGATCCCCAAGATTTGTTCTGCTCTGAGGTCCCTAAAATCAGATTTTCACATGTTAACTAAAATCACAATTTCAGGGTTCCTTCACCTTTTCCAAAGTCAAATTCAAGTACTTAAAAAGCATTTTCCGTTCTCCAAGGAAATCACTGGGCTAGAGAGGGCACTTTTTTATCTATTATAGGGGCATCCAAGAGGGCACTGTTGACATTTACGATTACTTCTACGTTTTTTCCACCAAAGGCTGGTACCGTCTCTTCTACAAAGGAAAGAGCCTTCAGATGCCCGAGCGGTGTGTCCCCGTGAACAAATGTGGCACCCACTCCCCTCTGTGGCTGGCAGGGCCTCATCCCAAGAGGAGGCAGGGCATCGTCACCCGCAGGGTGTGCGGCCACTGGAAGAAGAACTGCTGCGCCTTCAAATCCACCCCCATCCAGGTCAAGAAGTGTCGCGGCAACTACTACGTCTACAAGTTCACTCAGCCGTCATCTTGTTATTTGGCTTACTGTGCAGGTATGAGGAGGGTGTTATATTATTCTAACAGAAGGTGCAAATCTTTGGATATTTTCTAAATCCTTGCACCTTATTGTTTGGTCTTTTCCAGATTTATTTTGATGTTAAGGAGAAATGTCTGAATGATGGTGTTTCTGTCTTTTATCAGATATTAACACGCTCATATGTGGGCGATGCAGAAGAAACCAGTCCTGTGTGAGCAGAGATAAGATCAACTGGAGGTGTAAAACAAAGAAAAGTAAGTTTTTGCTTTTGTTGTATTTTGTTTGGAGGGGGGTCCTCTAAAAACTTTAAATCCTTTAAATTAGAAGGTCATGACTTCAAATGTGTCTTTTTTGCTTCTCCACAAACATGTAAAGGATGTAGATGCAGTGGCTCGTTCACATCTTAAGTATTTCATCATATTTATTATTCATTGTTAGTTATTAACAGTGAAACTAATTGTATCAACTCAGTTCAGTTATGCATTTTTAAGTCAGTGGGCAAGTGTACAAAAGAAGATTAATGTTGAACCCTGATTGTGGTCAAATCATCTGTTTTTGTTTTTGATGAAGCGATCTTTAAACATCTGGAATGAGTGCAAAAATCAATCTAATTAAAGACATATTCCAGCCATTTAGTTTTTCACTTCCATAAAGTCTGAAGACTTACACGACACAGATAATAAAATATCCAGAATTGGTGCAGCAGAGGCTGAGATATCCTTACTTTGAATGAGCAGATCCAGTGATCTAGGTATCCAAAATCAGGATATCTACATTTCCCACCATTCACCTAAAAAGCATCTGGCTTCGTTAGACCTTTCCTGTCTAATAAATGTCCATGTCTTTCAAATTCCACACTCTCTAGTTTGAAACAAAGGCTTTCTGTTAAAAATCTGTAGTCTAATACAGCTGTTTTCATAAGGCTTGTAGTACTTGTCACTACTATCTCACATAATAATAATATTAATAAAGATGATGATGATAATAATAATAATTTCCCTTCTTTCAGTTTCTTCCAAAAAGGTCCACTTCTTTGCGTCTTACCCCGGCCAGCTCACAGGTAAAGTGAACAGGATCAGGTACAGTAAGGTTCTGGTGAACGTGGGCCGAGCCTTCAGCAGGAGGACCGGAGTGTTCAGGGCTCCAGTCAACGGGGTCTACCAGTTCTTCTTCTCCACTCAGACGGCCAACACCGGCCTGAAGACCGACCTGTGGCTCGTGGTCAACAATTACTGGGTGGCTGTCTCTCACACACACGTCTCCCGTCCCTCCTCTGTTGGTGCCTTGTCCACGTACATGACCTTCCTCCGCAGGGGGGCGAGGGTGTACGTCACCCACAACTGTGGCAGGTCCTGGGCCAACGCTGCTTCCACCACCATCACGTTTGGAGGCTCACTGCTTGTACAAATGAGATAATATATATATATATATATTTAAACATTTTGACAATGCATTACATTTTTAAATTTTCACTGTAACTGTAAACTACTTTTGAGTGTCCGCTGAATGCCTGAGGTAATGACTAACTGCCTGATTTAATGCCTACATGTAAAGATTATAATTCTAAAAAAGAAATAAAAAGTTTGTTGTTGATTGATTCCAGTATGGGTACAATAATATTAGAACATATGCATCAAGGAAACTACTTATGAATTAGAACAGGATTGAATACTAAAAATACTCCACATTCAATACCTAACAGAGTTACAGTAGTTACATCTAACTTTTTTCTCTGCCATGAGTTTGATCACCGTTCTTGAAAAATGATCAATGAGCCTCAGATCATCGAAAATGCAACTCTCAGCAAACTATAAATAGTTTTTATGGTCCATCAGACTATGAAATATTAACATTTAGTCATTTCCTGAAATAATTTGAAACACCCAAAACTTTCAGTTAAATAATAGATTTTAAAATGCCAAGGAATCTGGTAATAAGTTTCATGATAGCCCAAAAATGCAATTATAAAAACACTAGTTCAATGTGATTATGGGAAAATGTAATATAGTCCTGGTTCAGTCTCTGTTCTCAGATTTTGTTTTATTATTTATTTTATCTAGTTTATGGCTGAAACTTATGATAGACTTATTAGTAGATTAACAGAAAATCATTTGTCAACAATGTTATCAATCATACAATAAATTAAGTCATTATAAATTAGAAATTCTAAACAATTTGTTTTATATAAGTGAAATCTTTGGGTAGTAGAAATATATAAAGTAGCACTGATGCACAATATGTAGTAAAGTAGTGCCTACTAATAGGGGGCAGCTGGTACTAAAGCAACACTTTTCAGATAAATTACATTTTTAAATTTAGCCGCAAATTAATTTAAATAATTTTCAGTGAATTTGTGGTTAATTTTAAAGAAATTTCAAATATGTGAAATGGTAATTACCACCCACTACATGAAAATAGTACTTGCTAATCATCATATAATTAACCATGAAATTTGGGGATGATTTCTATCTGTAACAAGCACTTGCCTTTGTTTCACACTAGGTGGCGCACTAACATCAGTGTAAGCCTTGTGTTCAGCTCCAGGAGCTCTCAAACAGAAGGCCTCACTCAGGTTCAACAAGGGCAGATCAAAGGAAACGATACAGACCTGATATGATCAATAATAGCCTAGCTGAAAGTCAGTAGATTAATTTGAGAACGAGGCTGTCTCTGCAGAATGACTCTCAGGATCTTTATTCATTCATGTCCCATTGAGAAAATTCTGACGAGGCCTCATTTTTCCTTTTATGGTAACAGAGGGCATCATAAAAGTCAGTCCGAACATTATGATTTTTTTTTTTCTCTCTCCGGGTGTTTTACAACTTAGAGGTGGCCCCGTCATCGCTGAAATATGTATCAGAAACTGCGGTCTACAGAAACTATTTGCTTTCCAGCTCGCAGCACAGGACCAGCCTGACCAACACCTCTCCACAGGGCTGAGGGGGCGGGGCATAGCAGAGGCGGCTGCGATCCTATTGGTGGACGGTCGGTGTGGACGACAGGGGAGAAACTTCAGGAAAACGCTGGGAGCTGCAGCTTGGCGCACGGTGTGACTAACGGGACGAGGATACACTTCGGCCTCAGGAGGAAACTTTGTATGGACATGAGGATATTTTGGGATAATTTGCCATTTATAACAGAAAACCTGCACTTCTAAGGAGAAAAAAGGCGTTTACCATCATTTTACTTTCACTATTTATAGCAACAGGGTGTTTTCTAACATTTTGTGGACCTTTTTTGAACATGAGTGAAATTCCAGTTTGACGATGCGTATTGAGCACACAGCTGTCCACTGAGGAGAGGAGGTGCTCACGCGCCAATGTTCACCTTCTGTCGGCACTTCAAAGCAACTCGTTAAATTTAATTTCTCCACGCGCTTCGGTCAGAGAAAGGATATCACCATGGCAGAGCACGAGAGTCTGGAGTACGGGAAAGCAGATTTTGTGCTTCTGGACAACGTGTCTATGGAAGAATTCATGGCTAACCTAAAACTCAGGTAAGACAACAGCTCTGCCTGCTGCCCTCAGCGGCCATTCACCCCTGTAAATCCACTGAAAGCCCCATAAGCACCCATGAGACAGAAAACAGGAGAATGTAGCATCTTTCTGACATAGTTTTAGCTGAAAATCTGCCCAGTTGTCACTTTTAGCCCTTCAACAGGTGGTACCTGTTGCTCAGTCAGAGTCTAGTTTCATCTTGAACTGTTCAGCACTTCAAAAATAGTGTGAAATCAGGTAATATGGGATATTTTCTTGTTAAATTACCAAGAAAAGTACCTGAAGTTCTCAAGACTACCTTAAATGTCACTTTTATACCTTATGCTTACCTGCTATAGCTCTAGAGCCTGACAGATACTGGATTTTTGGGGCCGATAGTGACATTAAAAGTAGAAAAATACTGATATTGATATGTAGGCCGATACAGATCATATACTGTATGCATAAACACACATTTTTTTTGCAGGGATCACTCACATGGGGTGACAAACGTGTGTAATGGAGGTGGGATGTTTTACAGTTTACCAATAAACTTTATTGTCCAAAATGACACCAGGGAACTGAAATGATAAACAATAATATAAAACTTAACAACAATTAAACTGTAATAATTATAAAACATCAGTATCTCTTGACAGATGTTTCAGCTGTACCTCAAACACATTAAAGGGACAGTTCACCCCAAAATCAAAACTATGTGTTTTTCCTCTGGCCTGTAGTGCTTTTTATCCATCTACATAGTTTTGGTGTGAGATGCAGAGTTTTGGAGATGTCTGCGTTCTCTCCAATCTAATGGGACTAAATGGTGTTGTAAAAATTATTTGTCTAAATGGTGAGAGTTGCTAGTTCTCTGAAGAATTACCAAGAAGGTGTGATGAATCAAATCTCATGACCCAGTTACTCAAGATAACCCACAGACCTTGTTGTGAGCAGTTTCATGTAGGAACTACTTTGTTACGTAACTTTGAGCATCAAAAACCAAGTGCCATTTAGTTCTGTTAGCCTGTATTAGAAGGAAGGCAGACATCTCCACAACTCAGCAACTCACACCAAAACTATCTAAATGGATGAACAGGTTATCTGATGAAGGTGAACTGTCCCAGTGAGAACCTCTTCCTCACTGACATGTTCAGATGTATTATGGGAAAGTCACTGATGGTTTAAAAAGACCTCAGTTCAGCTTAATTGAAGAACAGCTGTAAGTGGTTCAGTCCAATTATCAGTTCGGTCCTCAAATAATTAATATAACTTAGGATTGATCGATTTAGTCAACAAAATGTGAAGAAATTGTAAAAAGTGCATCACAGGTTCCCAGATGCCAGAGTGATGTCTTCAGATTGTTTCTACAACAGTCCAAAATTCAAAAACTTGTAATTTACTGTCATAAATGACAAAGAAAAGCAGCAAATTGCCACATTTAAGAAGCTGGAACCAGCAAAGGTTTGACAAATAACTAATCGATTATCAAAATAGTTAGCAACCTAGTTACCTCAGTCCAATTAAAATGATTGTTTCATGTAAAGGACATTTGTAGCAACAGTGCAATGCCATGTTTGATTTTTAGCTCTTAAGATTAAAAGATCACAAGTTGTTTACTTTCTGTCTCTATTTTTCTGACTTCAACTTATGAATGAACAGAACCTGCCAAACAACTCAACATGTCATTTATGTAAATTTTGTCACTGCACAGGTGTGTTCGTTGTGTGAAACCTCGTGTGTCTGTGCAGCTCTTGGATACAGTGACAATAACTCATTTGTTTTAAACTTGTCGGACTGACCTACTGCATTCATTTGATGCCTTCTCTCGATCAAACCGGTAATTCCCTTTGAAAAAATGCTGTGAGAGACTCCACCCAAGCTGCACAGACAGCCACAGTAGCCTGTAACTGCACTGTTTGACTAGATAGTCCTCCTGCAGGCTGGTTTCTGTCAGCTGTGTTGACAGTGGCTCGGTGTCGAGTATGATGTCAAGCATGTTTTGTGAATGAAGACGAGAGAGCAGCAGTGTGGGTTAATGTTGCGTTTGAGATGGGCTGTGGCTTGGAATCAATTTCCTCGTCTCCTTTCCTCACCTCTGCCATCTGTAATGAAAGTGCAAACTGATCCCTGACAGCAGCTTTTAGTGAGCTGCTCAGCAGGAGTTGGTGGTTGTGGACAATTATGCTGCTGTAGATGTCGTAAGGACGTAATTAGTGAAGATTTAACCAGGAGGAAACTGGTGTTTTACCTGACTTTATTGCAAAAACAGAAAGTTGCCTCAATAGTGGGTCTTTGACAGCACAATGACAGGTGATAGACAGTGGCTTTCACATAACACACACACAAAAAAAAAAGTTAAAGTTGCAATTATTTTGGCAGATAATGAGTGCGATAAGATTCAGGATTAGTGGGAGTTTTGCATCACAATTTTTAAGTTTACTTTCACTGAAAAAACTATTAACATCATGATGATGTGACATTTGTTGTGGTCTCTACAAAATAAACATTTTACATCCACAGCACAAGATTTGTAGTCCAGGGCATCTCTGTAAAACTGCACTGGAGCACATTTTTCCTTTAATTAAAAAAATGCAACTTCTGCAAATTGAATGTCACACTTGGCCATATTGAAGGTTTGATAATATTTCAATTAATTGTTCAGCCCTAGTGTAATCTTAACACCATTACAGCAAAAGCAAATTATTATCCAAATTTAAAGAAAAATTTAAGTGTAGAAAACTAAACGATATCCTTTAATCATATGTTACGTACACGTTTTTGCATAAGAGAGTTGTCACATATGATTCAGAGATGCATTTTCTATGGCAGGCAAAGATGTTTATGTTTTGTATTTTATTGGGAAATACAAAACATAGGAAGAGAAAACAAAGTCAGTTTAACCACAGGTAAAGCATAAACAAACTACTGTGAATCTCAACAGGTTGAAATGAAGATGAGTCAAACTTTCTGCCTTTGAAGGTGTTTCCGCACTATTAAAAGTTCAAACACATAAAAACAAAACAGGAAATGATCCCAAAAAAAGAAGAAGAAGAGGTGAGGGTACATCAATCAGGAGATAGAGATTGACAAGAGTTGAAGAATATTAAAAAGGGTCGCCACTTATTGTAGAACATATCTGAATTATCTCTGAAGCCAAAGAAGCTATTAATTTTTTAGCTGTTAAAGATGGAGGGAGGATTCAGAAGGAAAAAAGATTGCATGAGCTATTTAATATGTGGAAATTTTTTTGCCATTTTCCTTTGTGGTGTCTTGATGAAATGCCTGAAAAAAAAAATTAAACATTCTGGTCTACAATTGTTGTTTAATTGTGTTATGCTAAGGTTAGCTAAGTTTGTCTCAGCAGCCTGAAAAAGATGGCAAGATGGACAGCTGAATTAGTCAATACTTAATCAGAAATCTGTGAGATTGGACTATTGATCCTTAGAGGGGAAACTTCTTCATCATCATCTCAGTTGTTGTAATTTCTCAGCACTGCCTGCACCAGTAGTGGGTAAACTGAACTTTCAATGCCGTCCCAGTCCAGTATTCTAGCCACACTGGCAGTAATGACTCGTAGAATAAATATTTAGAGGTTTTAATGGCTGCAGGTTTCTCCTGTTGGCTCTTCAGCTGCATGGTTTCCCTTCTATGGCCAAATAGAGTGTGCTGCAGAGCTTACGCACCAAATCAACTGTGATTCCTGCCATCAGAGTGATGAGTGAAGGCAATCGTAATATCCACCCGCCCGTTATAAGCATGTGTAACGTACCCTGTCCACTTGGCCCTGTTTGAAGTACCTTAAGTCTGATCCACTGCCTCTCATTTCCAAACTTCTCATAGTTAATTCAGCTTCAAGCATGTCTGTCATCTGTCATCAGAGCTGTTGTCTTACCTGTCATCGTCATCCCTCTTCCCCTATACTGACCGAACTTCAAAGGTCCTATAATTTAAAGGCATAAAAGGCCCTAGATCTGTCTGCATGAACATTTCTAAAATTTTAATAATATCTGATAATATATCACAGCAGAAAGGCGGTTTGTGTATGAGTAGTAAGATAATCAAACTATTATTTCTTTATTTGTGTATTTTTATATTTTAGAATAGATAATAGTCCCTTTAAATATATATTAATTGGGAAGATTGATCATGATTGAGAATTAATGATCGTAACAGCTGAGAACAGCTACTAAATGAACCTTGTGGTGACTTTGTTTTGTCAACTATTTGCATGCTTGACAGACTGAAAGATGAATCAATTTGTGGCACCTTTCAGTGGGTTTCCTCCTAGTTTTCTATTTATAGTAGGGTGATGAGTAGGTTTGCATGTTTCTCTCGCTTACATAAAAGAACCAACTTTTAGTACGGATGCCCAAACTTCCTTGTTCATTTAACAGACCACACTGCAGCAGTGTTTAATGTTGTGTTAAAACATGCAGTAATAGATTTAGTAGGTACACAGAAATCTTATTGGCAACTCTTTTGACAGTTGATCAATATTCAGTTTTCAAGCAAAGATCCCAAACCTTTGATGTTTTTCTCTTATTAAACGAGAGATTTTCCACTTTCCCCTGTTGTACAATATAGTGAATTGAATATCTTTGTAGTTTGGACAGATTGTTGGGTAAAACAAGACATGATGATATCAACTTCAGCTCTGGGAAATTGTGATTGCAATTTCTTTTAAAAATATTTTCAGATGTTTTGGTTGGAAGAGAATCAGCCAAGGGATCGATAATGAAAATAATCATTTGTTGCAGCCCTGAACTGCAAAGTGTACATCTGTGCTGTAACTGTATAAATATGAAGCTGAAAATGCCTCAGAGGAGAAAGTTCCTGGTGTATAAGAGTGCAAGTTTCACAGAGGACAGGGCAGTTCTGGTTAGCAGTGTTTTTATAGCCATACCTCTTAAATTAGATAAGCTGCGGTGGTGTCTACAGTAGCTCTGGCAGCCAGGCGTGAAGACCTGAGAGCAACCAGACAGCACCAGGCCTCATTTTCCCAACTCTCTCCCATTTTCTGTCTGTTTGTTTTCCCTCCAGCCAGACAGCGCGGTCCGGAGATGGCGTGTGCAGATTGTTATTTGTAGAGGGTGTGACCAGCCAGGAGTGCTTTCTTTTTGCTCCTTTTTCCGTAGACTGAGAGTGCGCGCATGCATGCATATGTGATTGTATTAGCCTGAGTGGGAGTGGGCCACTTATAGAGGGATCCAAAGGGCATGAGGCATCTAATGGTGTGCATTTGTCCTGGTGTAGTTACCCAAAAACAAGTAGTTCTGGAGCACGTCTGCACGTCTCTCTGGGGTGTATTTCACACTGCACGTGGGAGCTCAGCCTCACAGTTAAGAGCTTGGCTTAATGAAAAAAGCTTGCAGCACACCAAAGTTCAGCTCTAGACCCACTTAACAAAATTAATTTATTTGAACATTTTTACAAGTACTGGAAGAGCAGTTTGCTCATGCTTCATCATGCTCACTCATTGTTTGCTGTTTCAGAACTATTTTTATTTGAAGTGGGTCAAAAGCTGAGGTTTGGTGCGCGGCCAGCCTTGATTTAGCAACTCTCCCGTTGCCTGAGTTTGACTAGCAACCAGCTGAATTACACTGACTATGTTTACATGCACTAGTGATGTTCCTAACGACTAATTTTGATCATTGATTTTGCAGACATTTTAATTTAGACTAGTCAACTAGTCTGGATGCAAGAAAACACTCAGAAAACAGTTAAAATTAGCTCAATTTATGAATCAGTAATGTTTAACATTGTCTGAACAAATACAACACATGAATACAACTCACTGAATGTGTTATCTTTTCTGACCGAGCAGGGCCAGAGCATTTGCAGGTAAACAATATTGTTAACCCTGTAGTGATGCCACACAGTGTGGCTAATGTTAGCATGTTAGCACCAGCAGCCTGCTCTCTTCTCAGGTTAACGTCCACCTGCCTGTTCAAAATAGGGTTACATTTTTCTCTGATTGAGTGGTTACATGCCAGTTTATTCAGACACATACAAACTTTTTTCACTTTCTAGATCAAAATGCTGTCAAACTCTACTGTTTCTATGAGCTGTCATCTGTCTCACTTTGCTGATTACAGCATTTGAGTCATCCAGCCATAGCGAGGGGCGCTGCAGCCCCAGATAGTGGCTAACAACTGCATGACATCCTAGAGGCAACAGTTAACTGGCGTTGTACCAGTATTTCTTGTGCCAACTAGTGAGGGAGGCGATGTTTATTTGTTCAGCCGACTAACTTTCCAGCATTATTCAGAATATGACAATGTTCCAAATTTGATTTGTCTTTTCCAAATTTAGTGTTATGCTGAATGTTTCTGCCTTCTGTGCACATTCATATCATGCGTCTCAATTGGGTTTTTACCGCAGTTTGAGACACACAACCTCTTGCCTGTTTACAGTCAAATCTGTGTGTTGTAAACTTTCAAATGAAGCCTGGGGTAGGGATGCACGCACAAAGGAAAGGCCCACAATTTTGGCCAGAAGAGAAACACATTTACTTTTAAACGTTATGAAAGAGTTGGAGTTTTAGACGCGTGCAAATATTGCAACACTGACCTTTTCTAGAATGTCCTTAAACAGATGTGGTAAATAAGGCAAATAAGGCCATTGCAGGGGCACTAACTGGAGAACTGAGGAAAACTGGAGCACCTGGAGGAAACCCACACAGGCTTAGAGACAACAAGCATCAAACTCCACAAAGAAAGTCCGTGTGCGATTCAGGATGCAAACCTACAACATTCTTGCTGTGAAGTGAAAGTGCCGCACCACCATGCAACCTGTGAATGAGATTGAAAATGAAAGATGGAGGCTGCGTTTGCACAGTTGAATAAGTCCGGCACCAGTGGAAAACCTTAAATAAAATCTTATTTCAAATTATTAAAATATCCACACTTTTCTATAATTGAACTAAGCACATGAACAGGAATATTAGAATATTCAATTTCATTAGCCATGCAATCAGCTTAGTAGGAATATTGTCCTTTTTCAGTAAGGCAAAAACCAGAATATTTGTGCATGTAGAAGTAGTCACTGGTGTACAGGGGATTTCTCCTTGTGTCATTAAATGTGTGCCATATTGGTATGTACTCAAGTCCCCCAGTGGCTGCATGTGAACCCTGATTTGGAAAAGATTGCTTGTTTCCCCTCAGAGTGGCAGGACATGGTTGTTCAAGTTGACATTTACTTTGTTTGACTTGAGGTTGAACTGCGTGGCCTGTTCCAGAGAGCCTCCCAGTCTCTAAATAGACCCCAGCAGATGCCCAGTCTCTTTGTGGAGATGTCTGGTAGGATAAAAGTTCAACACAAATTCCTGCAGGGTCTTGGGAATTTTGTCTGAATCGATCAGTCAGCAGATAAGACTCGTTGGACTAAAACTGTGCGACGCAGGCAGCCCATTGGACCAACGTGTGTTTATGTTAGAGAATCAACTGATGTGTGATTAAAAATGACTCATGACAGGAAAATACAGCTGGTTACAGACCGAAGGGAATTATAGTATCAAAATACATTATTTAAATTTGTGACTGCTCCCTTCTTCTCTAAATTGATATTTAATTGATGCCCATAGGGAGGCCACAAGTCAGGAGTTCCCCTACAAATGATAGGGATTAAGTGTCTGGCTCAAGAGTTTCTCAGCAGGATAGATGTCAGGAGGGCTTGGACAGACAAAATAATGATTTCAGGAAGCAGTGAACAGAGGCTCTGTGGATATTGTAGTTCTCTTGGTCCTTTAAGTCTTACAGTATGTGTGTGTATCCCAGCAGCCAGGCACAGTTTTACTGCAGCTAAATGTCTTTATAAGGCAGCGTTGTTTTGTCTGTCCAGTGGAATCCAGGAAAAAAACATTCCTGCAAATCTGCCATGTGTTTCTCAAATAATTATGGAAGGATTTTTTAAATTCTTCTTCCTAGTTGGTGTCTGATCTTCCATATTAAAAACACAAGTTCTACACACATAAACTTACTTGTATTTTCTGTTTTTGTGTAGAATAGATGAATGAAAACTGGTCAAGAGGAACTTGACAGAATCTGAGCTTCACTGAGCTGGTTGTTTGTTTTAATCTTGCTGGAGTACATGACGGGTGGGGCTTGTATCCCGTAGCAAAACACAATCAGAGCCCAAATATGTGCACTATTTGAACGTCAGTTTAGTACATAGCAGTCTGCATTGCCCAGATGTGGTATGCACTGCTATCTGGTGCAAATAAATTCAACCAGAGAGAGAATTTGCAGCTCAAGACTGCACCTTCCTTTTGTTTTTCCAGTGGGCTAGAGATAATAATTTAAGATTTCAAGTCAAGAACACTGTGCTGAAACTCAAAATGCTCCTGTTTGTCTAACTGTATGAACTGCTGTGAATGATTTGACCTTTGAACCCTTCTATGGGCAGTTAAAGAGAACTTTGAACCGGAAGTCTCTAATAATATGGAGCAGGCCAGCAAGGCAGGGAAGCTGGCATTTCCCCTTGCCTTTGCTCCTCATATTTCATTGTTTCCTGCAGCTCCTCTTCATGGTTAGTTGGGGAATCCTGTGTGCAGACAGGCTCACGTATTTAAGAATCAAAATTGTGGGGATTTGACACATGCTCCTAAGAGTTACATAACTCACAATTCAAGCCTTTGAAGTTAAAATTGTCACTCTATATCTGGTGTTTCCTGGATTTCACCGTGAAATTACTTGGTAAATTATTTTCATGTGCTGTTTAAGGAACAATGGTGCCCCTGTTTTAACTGCTGTAACTGCAGAGAGGCTTGAAGAGGTGTGGTGCAGGAAGGGACAACTCTATCTTTTCTCCTGCAGAACAAACAGAGGGATCAAAGTACCCAAGCTGCTCAGGTAGAGAAGGCTTGTCAAGAAGAGACACCCATAGTCAAGGATCAGACTTCGTACTCCTCCTCTGAGATATGGTTGAGAAAATATACTCGATTTTTTTATTAAAAGCTAGGGCTGCACAATTAATTGCAATATTATCGAAATCGCAATGTCGCCAAGTGTAGTATTAAAAACGCTGAACCAGAACCAAATATGCAAAAATGATCATTTCCACTAATTGTATCGCAATTCAGTCAAAATAATTGCATTATAAATCCATAATGATAAATCCAGCACTGAATGTCTTCTGTAGTTATCTGTTCTTTTTTTTTTTCCTTCTTGAAAACATTATTGTTGTTGGCATATTAGTCGCTCTCTGGCAATCCCAAGATGCCTTGGGTTGAGTCTTGGGCTGTCGACCAATCAGAGGATGTGTTCCTGACTTTTGTGTGACTTTGCTGATCCATAGATGTATATAGACCCATAGAACCTTTAAAATATGCAGTGATGACAGTAATGAGCTCAACCCCGCAGTAGGCATCACATGGCTGCGGTATTGTGGTTATGCGTTTGTGTGTGTGGGCAGCAATAGCTGCCTAAATGTGCTCTATATTTGGAATATTTCCATTGCTTTAGCTTGCCTTCAGACAGACTTCTGCCACAGGAAACCCCTGCCAGATATCACTCTCACTACCTCAACCAGACTCCATTGGCAACATCGGTCATTTTACTTCACAGAACACACGAGTTTCTGGCATACCGCTGCCTCGATCGGTTAGTTTTATTGTGTTACTGTGCGACATTGATGTTTTAAAAGGTTAGTTCAGATTCACTGAAGTCACACAACAAGACAAACTAACCGGTCGAGGCAGCGGTAGACCAGCAACTCCAGTGTTCTTGTGCGAGGTAAAATCATGGATTTTCCCAGTGGAGTCTGGTTGGGTTAGAGAGAGCGATATTTGGCTCATATAACGGTAGTTTCCCATTAGAAAAAAACAGCACGTTAAATCAGTGAAAGCAGACATTTTGCTGCTGATCCTGTCCACATTAGTACATTACTTAGCTTCCTGCACCGGTACTCCTGCTACTTCTCCAAACTCGGGGTGTGTCAACTGACATCTACTGTAAATCATACTCTGACTATTAATAAATAGTACCTCCCACAACCCGACTTTAAATAATCTTCATTATCCCTTTAATGCTGATGACATTTTTATGACCCAACATGTGTTTTATGTCATAGGCTCCTTTTAAAGTTAAAAGTGTTGTCAAATTTGGTGATGAAGCATTTTTAGGCCAGCCTTCTTTCCTTAGAGCTCACATATTTGCCTTATTTATGCCTTTGTTCATTCCTCAGTAATAAAACTTAAGTCGATGTGCAGCACACACAGTTCTGGCTGATACTGTTCGCCACAAAGATGAAAATGGGTGATTCTGTGCAGCAAATGCCTCTAAGAATATTTAATCCCAACCCGCTTATTAAAGTTTTTTCCTCTTAGTGGTGGTCAGCGACTGGAAGAGAAATATTTATAGATGAATGCGAAGATAGAGTGTGTTCTCCTGTTAACTTCCTGCTCATTTGCCCAGTAGTTCTTGGCTGTGCCGAGGAGCAGCGAGGCGAGGGAGTGTACTGTCAATTATAATCAGAGGCCTTAAGATAGGGGATCCGAATCAGATGGAAGGCCAGTTGCACTCATAAAATATTCTTCTTTTATGTTTTAGTCGTAAAAACTTAATAAAAATTCATTGCTAGAGCTGCTTCATTGCCTCAGACTGACATTCCTAGGAGATTTCTTGCTAATCAAGAAGAAAGAGTCTCCCCCGAGCTGACGGATTCATAGAAGGCTTTTTTGAGAAATGCCTCGTGGGCCTGCTCCCCTGCAATCCGGCAGTGAAAAGTCCAGTCTCGCCACAAGAATTTCCATACAACCGTCTGTAATCTGAAACACATTACCATCCTTACATAAACAGGGCCTGTGCTCGTGTAGCTTTATTCCCCTCTAAAATAAGTTCACCAGCTCACAGAGACGTCTCATTTGTGGACTGCCTGAGTTGGCAGGCGGGGTCGGCAGCAGGCCGTTCAGCAAGCTTTCACCAGTTTTAATTCTTTTTTTAGTGCCTTTGTGTCATAGTTTTTATTTCATCTGGCCACTGCTCTTCACCATTTTGTCTTATAACTTTATTCCTCTTATATGGTGTAATTTATGTGCCTTGCATACACACAGTATATTGGATCACTGATATTTTAAGTCGCAGCAAGAATGAGCCGTGGGATTTTCTAAAACTGGGTATTAAACCTCACTATTTCTTGAATACTCACCCAGATGTGTAGCATCATTTACTATCAAAAGTATTGTGATATCAGTGTTGAATGTTTGGTCACTTGGCTGCTCATTCTTTTTCTTTGATGAGATGGTTTTTCAACTAAAACATAGTTGAAACAGCAGTTGAGGAGAAATCTCTCTGTTTTAGTCAGCGTTGTCTCCATGTTGGCTTTAGAGCTCAGGAGCAGCTTCTGAATGGACCCTGTGGTGAGACTGTCATTTGCTGATTTTAAAGAAACTTCTTGTTCAGCTGATTTTGTTAAGATAACTTTATGCATTGTTGCAAATTTGCCTTATTTTGTTAAAGCACAGGTGTGCTGATTTTTACACATCCAAGTCTGTTTTCTAGTCTAATAAATTGCCTCAAGTGATGTCTCATGAGTCAGCAGTGATGAGGGCTGAAGACAGCAAATTTAAAAAAGAAAAAAATCTGGGTGGTCTGAAAGAAGTGAACCTATCAGACCTCTGCAGACTGCTCCTCATCTCTGCTCGAGGCTTTTAGCTCAAAGCTAAATCAGCTGCTACTAGCATAACACACCTAAAATCTCCAATGGAACTATTGGTGGTTGAGATGTGTTATGGGTAATGTAGGCGCTAGTTTTTGATAAGGAATAGGAAAGGAAATAAATCATTAGATTCTGTTGCATCCTTTTGTTGCTTCACTTTTGGAACAGTCCATTGCGGGGGTGGACAGCCTGGCCTAAAAATAATATCATGATCTGTTTAATTGCAGTCTTAATCCACAATGTTATTTGCAGTCTTTTTTTTTCCAACTGTATCTCCATTTTCAAATATTAGCTAATGATAACCAATGTTTTGTTTTTCTCATGTAGTGCTGATGGGTTCATTTCTGCCACCCTGAGTTGCACCATTTACATCACACAAGGAGGAGCCACATGAAATAATTTGTCCAGTAAACACTGCCATCTAGTTAGCAACATCACTGTAATGGTTTGTTCATGTAGAGCAGATCCGCTCAGTCTTGTGAAGTTTTGAGACAGTGGTAGGAGAACATTAAATACTGCAATCTCTTCGACTTGTCTGAAATATAGATTGTGAACACTTTCAAAATCAATTACAGTCTAAAATCACCAGATCATGCACCACTAGATTATAGTAAAACAGCCTCGTAAAAAGTGTGTTGTCCAAATCTAAACTCAGGAGGGCTGCAAACTTATTTCCATAGTCGATTAATCGGTCAATTATTTTCTTGGTTAATTGATTAATAGAAGTTTGACCTAAAAAATGTCTGAAAATGGTTTCCCAAACCCCAAGATGACGTCTTTAAATGTGTTGTTTTGTCCATAATCTAAAGATATTAAGTTTACTGTCATAAAGGAATAAAGAAACCAGAAAGTATTCACATTTAACAAGCTGGAATTTCTTACAAAATTATTAATGACTGAGATAAAATGGTTTTGCTGACCCTGGTCATCTTTGAGGAACTCTAAGGTTGCAGTTTTTGCTTTGTATTCTACACAAATTCTTCTTGCCTTCTATAATTTTTTAATATCCGAATTTAAAATGATTACCCTGAAAGAATAATTTTTTACTGTTGTCATTTGTACTGTCTCACCAGAGGATTTAATGTTGTCGGTGTCACATTAAAGCTGTCTGGCTCATGATTTAACAACCAACCGCATCCTCTGTCTGCAACATTACCCCCAGACACAACTTCCCAGAAGCCTTGTTCTCTGGCCCACACACACACATGCACACACACTCACACGAGACACGGTGCATTCATGCAACACTCTTATCTCCTATCTGATCCTCATTCTCTGCAGTAATGAGCGTTAAGTTTTTCAGGAATCGGCTTGCATGGCGTCGTGTTGGGGAATCCTTGATGATGCGTGTGTGACTCAGATGGGTGATGTTGCACACGAGTGTGTGTGTGTGAGAGAGAGAGCATAGATATGGGTGTTTTCTTTGTGTACAGTTTGTGTGTCGGTGGTGGATGTGATGTCATCCTGTGCTTCCTTCAGTGTTGTATTGTTCTCTTGTCCACCTGTTGGAGCTGTGTCCTGAGCCGCGGTGGGGGTGGAACAGCTTACTCACTTTCACAGCCAGGGCCTCACATCACTTCACAGTGACACACACACACACACACACACAGGGCTGGGATTATTTACTGCCACTATTTGATGCACATTTGTTTTCCTTTAGCAGTCTTTTGAAAGTGGTGGAAAGTAACTAAGTACATTGACGATTTATGTACTACTTTACCTGAGTGTTTTCATTTTATGGAGTCGGTTTTATTGTTTTTCATGCTCCCAGATTCCTGTTCAAGTTCATTTCTACAATAATAATATTAATAAACTGACAATAAAACTGCTCAAACTTTGTGTATCTATATGTGCCTAATACCTGTCCTCTGTTGTCTGCTTTTAAAGCCATTTATTTCTTCTGTGTCAGGTCTAGGGCTGCACAATTCCAAATGCAAAAATAATGGCAATGTGACCAAGTGCAGTATCCAAATTGCAATATGACTTTTTTTTTACCAGCCCTTGTCAGGACAGCTTGTATATTATTCCATGACTTTTCCTGGTGTTTGAGGTTTTTGCCGTGGTATTGTTTCAGTGTTGAAATATTTTAGGCAGGTGTCGTATTGAAGTCATCATTTTGGTATCGTGACAACAATACATGACCTGTTGTAGGGGACCCGAACCCTAATTTGAGAACCACTGCACTGACTAATGGACCTAACTGTGTATAAAGTAGTATTAATGTAATATATGATAATTTATCAGTCACAGGGGAAAAAACTTTTATTTCAGTAGACTTTTTAATGTAGGACTTTTTCTTGTATCTGAGCATTTTTATTGGTACTTTTACTTCAGTAAGGGTTAAGTAAGGTGAGGTACTTCTTTCCACCACTGTCTTTGCTCTGTATTGTTAATAATCCTATTGTTCCTGTCCCTGCCCATTTTTCCCTCCCCCGTCTGTCCTCATGCTGTTTTACTTTGTCCATCTGTCTGTTTTTGTGCTCTTCTCTGCCCTTCTTTTAGCCCTGACAGAAATCATAGTGCCTTCCTGAAATAGCATGTTGAGTAATGTCTGGTTCTTTTGGATCGGTTCATTTCTCCATTTTTTTTTTCTTCTCTCGCTCCCCCTTTTTTTTTCTCCAAATCCATCCAGTCATGCATTTTCATGGCTGAGCCCACTGAGATTTTTTTCATCAGCTGCCGCTAGCCACTGTGTTAGAGCATAAACAGGTTCAGCATCAGGCAAGCAGCCAGGTCCAAAAACCCCACCATGACCTCTCCCTTCATTTCTCCTGCTTTTACCAGAGAGACCTTTTATTGAGTTTTATTATTGAGTTTTCTGCAACTTACAGTAACAACATATGTTGTGTGTGTAAAGGGGGTGTGGTGGATGGCTGTGATCCCAGTCAGCAAAGAAAGGAGGGTCAGAGCCACCTGATCTGCAGCCAGGCTGTTTACACATGGCTCCCATTTCCCCAAAGTATCCAGGCCTGCAGCCTCATGAGAACATCCTGTAGTGTGAAGGAACACATGCTCAAGCGTGGCCTTATGACTCTGTCTTTGGAGTGTGCTGTTGTTGTGCTACTACTTGAAAAATATTGTTTGTTAAAGTCCTGCAGAATGCATACAAGGTAGATAAGGTAACTTTAGCTAATTAATTTCCTGTCACCCTTAATGCCTATGAAAAAATCCACATCCACACCCATAGGTCTATCTCTAAGATGCAGATGAGGTTGACAACAATCTCCTCATCATAGAGTTGTTATTGTGGGATCTGACCTGGGACTGATCTCTGTGGAACAATGTCAAATCGGGAAAGTAAGGCTGCAACTAATGATTATTTCATCGATTATTGAAACAATTAATTGACTAGTTGCTCAAAATAAAAACCTTGTATTTTGAGTTTTTACACCAAAGTTTGTGAGAGACAGATACACAGAGAGGATCATGTTTAGAAGTACCAGTGTCCAGTACAACTCCCTTAAGAGTTTTGCAGATCAAGGGTTGCCTTCTAGACACAACAGAGACAGAGAGAGGAGCACAGCTCCAAAAATAGAAAATCTGTTTGTGGCAGCCTGTGTCTTAATTGTGTTGCGTTGCCACAAATAAATGAATGTACGGGAAACACTGATATTCAAGCCATGTTTTTGTTCTTGATGGTGGAATCCTTCATGCAGGTATAGACAGAGTTGTCTTGGCTTTTAACTGATAGCTAGCTAATAAGCTACCCTACTGAGTTGAGTCCGAGTCTGCATTGTCCACATGTCCAGCGTGTCTCCTCTTCAAATGTTTGTGCATTACTGACATACTCCCACGATAAGCTCGGTCTGCCTTACAAATCTTGCAGGTAATTGTTTTCTTTCCACGTTGGGTGTGAAGTGTTTACCTGTTGCTACGTGGTCATTGTTGCACATGTGCTCCTCTCAGCAGAGATGGGAAGCATCTGGAAGATGGCTCACTCGCTGCCTCCATCACCTCGAGAAAAACAAAGATTTTGGCATCAGTTTTTTTGACTACGTCAATTGTTGCACCCCTATCATGAAGTAAAGCTGGTTAAATGGATGTGGAAATGCAGTTGTAACCTGTCTGTCTTAATGTCAGTTTTCAATATCTGAAAACAAACAAAGCTGATAGTCCTGGAGCGTGCCAAGTATCTATCTTTTATAATATTATTATATTAATATTGCAAATGGGAAATTAACTTTTTAGTGCTAGAATAATAAATTGATTTTTTTTATCCATTAGATGGTGCTGAGTCTTTTTTCTGGTGAAATCACCATCAGTGGGATTGGTTGTTTTGTTGAGATGAGTAGACTGAAAACTTAGATAAAACAGATGTTAACAAAGCTGTCTTTTGGAGACTTCATTTGCAGTTGTAAAATGTAATAAAATGCAATGAATTGCAGTATATTTGTTTCAAATGCACAACATATTGCAAAATGAATCTCAATAATAATGTATCATTACTTAAGCATTGGATAATACCATATTGTGGGGCCTCTGGTGATTCCCACTGCAAGTTCCACTCATGAGGGATTCACATGGAACGAAGCATGCTCACACTGGCTGAAACTCAAAAAACAAGAGCTTGCACTTTGCACATGATTAGTGCACATGTCATGTAATGACATAATCTATTGTTGCTGTGTTATGACCTTTTTCGTCCAGTCCACATCAAGGTAAAGACAGCTCAAGATTGCACTGAAGTAGTGTTGCTTGTTGCAGTAATGGAGAAAGTGAAGGCAGTGTCTGAGTGTGTTTGTATCACATCCTGCACATCCTCATGTTTTGGCTGTTTTTTGTTGTTGACAGATGGGATGTCAGCCTCTCTCTGCATCTCTTCTAATTCATTAACATTATATCATTTACACACACACACACACACACACACACACACACACACACACACACACACACACACACACAGAGCATCATTAAAGGGCAGGAAAGTGGGCCACGGTCTTGTGTTCAGACCAGAGTCTTTAGGTGTTAGATAACAGAAGATTTAGTCAAGCCTGTGTCATCAGAACATAAAAACATGATGCAATCACCATGACATTGTATTACACAGTTTTGTCTGTGTTACATTAGATTTGTTTTTTTGGGGAAACTTTTTGGGGAAACTTCTGATACAAGAAGTTTTGTATTAAAGTCTTACATAATCTGTCTGCCTGCTCCAGCTGTGGTGCAAGCCAGCTGTGTTAGTAGCAAGGAAACTACCTCTTCTGATTCTGGGAGAAGATTGATGTCGGGCCACAGGGAGGGTGGATGTGTTATGTGTTGATGGGCTGCGTCTCGTACAGACAGTCTGGGAGCTGCTGTTTAGCACTAAGCAGGCTTTACAAAGCAGCGGAAAATCCCCTAATGCAGGGCCCAGATGTCTGATGGCTGCAGACCATGAAGGAGGCCTCTGTCACACTGTACATGAAAGAGTGGAGTAGAGGAGAGAAAGGTGGAGTAGAGCAACACTTGACTCATTTCTGGTGGGTCCCCAAAATGAAAACCAAACTGATATGTCTCAGCCAGAAGCCCAATGTGATATTAAACCTCAACTTTGTCCTAAAGTAGTGTCGATTTTTATTAGCCACTAAGGACCAATAGCTGTCATAAAGAGTTCATAAATGTACAACAGTTTACACCACATAACACACAAAGATAGGCCTGGTTTAATTCTTAATCAGCAAAACTTAACTGATAGCTGCTACCTCTGACCAAATCAACAGGTTAAACTACAGTAACTAACTTCTAGTTGTTCATAAAACATCAGCATATAACTGTCCCAGTTTTATAAAACTCTGATTTACAGGATAGGACAGCAGAACGTTTCACTACCAGATTTGGTTCGTTTAGGCGTATGTGAACGCAGCAGTTGCACTCAACTCTACGAAGGGCAAAACAAGTGGGCCAAGATCGCCTAGAACGGGTAGTCTTCACTCAAACTCTGCAGTTTTTTGTTTGCAGTCAGAATGCAATCGGTCCCACCGTCTGAAAGAACCAGCAAACACATCGTCTGATGATTAAAGATTATCTAATCGAATCTACCTGAAGAACAGTTGTCATGTGAGTGTGTGGTGGTGGTGGTAAAGTTTTATCAAATTAGTCCCTGAATCGGAACAAATACAGGTCAGAAAACTTCCCGAGACAATAGTGTGCGTCCAACTTTGTGACAGCAGTTTGGCCTTTTCCTGTTTAAACGTGGCAGTGCCCCTGTGAACAAAGCAAAGTCCATAGAGAAATGGGCTTTGTGGTTTGGTGTGCAGTAATGTGACTGGATTGCAGAAAGCTCAGACCCCATCGAACACCTTTGTGATGAGCTGCTTTGTGTCTGAATGGGAGCTAATCCCTGTAGCCAGGTTCCAAAATCTAGTGGAAAACTTGAAACTGGGAGAGTGGAGGCTGTCGTGGCAGCAAATTAATGCCCATGGTTTTGGAAAGAGATGTTCAGCGATCACATATGGGTGCAATGTTAGTGTATCAGTGCAGTTTTGACCAGCTATGGTAAAGTTAAGGCGACAGGTGGGTCAAAAAATGTAAGTGCAAATATCTGTAGTAATTAGTACTCAATTTATGATATTACAATACTTTTATCAGGTACAGTATTGAATCATCTCATGATTATGAGCTAGCAGACAGATGTTAACAGCCATCTTCTGTTTGCTTTGACACTGTTTATGCCATCATCCGACTTCGAATTAGATGATTGCTGAGATGCTAGATTTCCGTTACTGTTGTTGTTTTCCTCTTATCCATTCAGAGCTATCATCACTTATCTTTGTATCCATCTGCCAAACTGCCTGATCCAGGACGTCCTGGACTCTACTTGGCTTTCTCATTTCTCATTTTCTGTGCATGGGCATGAACTCAATGAACTCAAGTGTTTGCAGTTTAATATGGCCTTGAATCACTTGATCTGTTGCAAGTAATGTTTTGCATTTGCAGTATGTGCTTTATGTTGTGTTATGGGGATATGTTAAATTTTTCCTACTGGGCGCCGTCAGCCCATCAATCAGCAGTTGCCGAAATATTTGTCGCCCCCTCCCACCTCCTTCTGTTCTGAGTGTCTCAGTTGGGAGATGTGCGCAAGCAGTGAATTTAATACCTGCAAAACCAAAAATATTCAGTGTACTATCATATAAGGCAAAGAAAAACACCAAATCCTCACACACGAGAAGCTGGAAAACTACACCATGCAGATGAGATGAACAAAGCAGCGCCAGCGTCTCTGTAAGAAAACCAATTTTTCAAAGACAAGATGTCCCTTATACCCAGCAGCTATGGGGATAAACCCTGAAGCATACTGCTATTAGTCTAAACAAGAGCAGTGACGGTAATGAACTCTGAGATAAAAGTGGAACGGACACAGATTATCTGCCTTCATAATTCCTCGAATGACCCTGAAGTTCAAACACATAATGATGACGACACGTGCCGGCTCAGCTCCACACCAACATGGGCTGTAGATCGCGCCATAAAGTCCCAATATAGGACACATTTATCAGATTCCTTAATTGCGACACCTTTTTGTGGTGTAAGACACACTCAAAAATGTGTATTTAAGTCTGGATGAACTCTCTCTGTAGCCTTGAAATTCTGCTTTTTGCAACAAATCTGCACCATTTTGAATTTAACTTTACAAGCAGACGCTAACAAGCTGATAAAGTTTTTATGATGCATCATAACATACAGTACTTTTCATTTTGGAATTGCTCTGCATATGTGCTGTTTTTGCAGTGGCTCATGTTGGATCTTGCTTTCTTGCTGAAAGCTTGTGATTTCGCGACAATTTCAAGTGTTAAGCAGAGTCAGGAAATCATATAAAATGTCATAATTAGTCCATTGTGTCCAGCCTCAGGGTAGAGATGTTCAGGGTGGCATTCTCACATCATCACTTTTACCTCTTAATTCTTTTCTGAAGTTTTTTTTTCTGTTGGGGAGAGGGGGAAGGGATTGTCGGTGAGAAAATGTTATAAATCGGTTGCACTCCTCCCTCAGTTAACCATAAAAAAGACCCACCCAAACAAGATTGGAGACAGTGGTTGTGCTGAGCTTTGCTCTGTAATTCACATCTGAAGGGAGTGTGTATGTGCATATGTGTATACATGCTGTAGGTTTGTACATCAGTGTGTTTGCGTCTGTGTGGCATTAGGGTTCCTCTGGTATTTTTGGAGCAGACAAAGCTCCTCGGCTGAGTGAAAAACATGTCTGTCTTTGTTTTTGTGCAGCACAAATCTTTGAAGTCACTTTTTCACATCTTTGTGCAGTCGCCTGTGTCTGATTTTATGAGTCACAGCAGGATCAGCTATGACCCGCTATGTTAACAGTAGCCTGCTGACCTGTCAGAGCGTGTGTAGTTCAGGGGTGCTGCGTCATAACATTTAGTGAGCGGGCATGCATTTTATGTAAGTGACGAAGAAGAAAATCCCTAGATCAGGATCACACACGTTATGTTGTTCCTCATGTGTCAGCTTCTGCTCTGGCTGTGGTATTTAGTAGTAGTCATGTGGAGATGATGATGAGGGAGGTGGGTGATGCTGCTGGCTTGTAAGAACCCAGTTTAACTGTGTTGTGACTATAAAGTTCTTCCACTGCAGAAAATCTTACATGCTGGTGGCTTGAATCATGTCATGTTCTTGTCCAACAAAAAGATGGTGGCATCTGTTCTTCCTTGCTTCATATCTGCACAGTGGAGGTGGTAGTGGCTCATTTTATGTTGTGTTGTTGTAATCTATTTTATTTATTTTCAATTTTTTTTGCATAAGAAAGTAAACTTTTTTAACTCCTATTTTATACTGTAACACTCTCCCGAAAATTTTATTTTAAAAAGGCAGTAAAACACCTTGCAAATTTTTTTAAAAAGTGACATATATTGCAGCATATTAAATTATAGTCCCTATATTGTGATATACATGTCATATTGCCATTTTCTTTCCAATACACAGCTCTTAAGTTTAAGGCACCCTTATTGAGATTTTGACCACCTATGAAAAATCCACAGTTAGTCTCTCTCACTGGGTGGAAATGTCACCATTTTTTACATTTTTGACAATGAACATAAAACACTTAGAGCTACAACAAATAATCTATTATTGATCGACTATTATACTGTATACTAAATTAATATGCATCTATTATGATAATCATGTCATTCTTTAATATTAAAAAGACAAAATTCTCTTATTTCAGCCTCTTAAATTTGAAGGATTTCTGGTTTCTTTAATCCTCTATGACTGTAAAATGAATATTTGTGAGTTGTGGACAGAAACAGACATTTGAGGACATCTATTGGGCTGTGATCAACATTTTTTGACACTTCATGGACCAAACAACTAATCGGTTAATTGAGAAAATAGTCGACCGATCAATCAACAATGAAAATAATTGCTAGTATTAGTAATACACTATATTAAGCCAAAGAATTTGACCATATTTTATATTGAGTTAATCCAAAAGTAACGAAAAGTAATCAAGTTATGTAATTTAATTTTGGGTTACTTGAATTACGTTACTGGCTACATTTTTAAGAGGTAATCAGTAACTGTATCAGAATACAATTTTTAAAGCAGCCCCCCCAACCCTGCATATTACATAATTGTTTCAGGTGATGATAATGTTGAGAACTGAGTTTTAAATTTCCAATTGTTGACTCTTCTGCATTGATTCAGAATCTTTTAAGAAAGAATCATGATGCAGCTGAGAATCAATTATTTGTGTTTTTAGTTTGATTTGATGTTTTGTTCTTTGCAGAGTCCAACAAAGCTGCAGTACACAGTTCATCACATCATGGTGTGAAGTTATTTTACTTCATTTAGAACAAATTTCAGGAAAGTTGGATGATTCATCGTGATAGTATGCATCACCATGACGTTTTTGGCCAGAATCTGATACTGGTAAATCCCTCAGGATCATCAGGGGTCTGGCAGTTTATTCTTGCTACCTCTTTATCCTCACCCCTTCTCTTCCTCCTCTGTCTGTCTGTCTGCCTGTCTGTCTCGTATTTCCCAGCAGAACTTGGGAGGGGTCCTTTTTGGAAAGAGATCACACGGCTGCAGGTCAGACTAGTTTAGACTCACTTCCCTTCACAGCTGGATGGACAGAAATATGAGAGAGGGAGCAGAAGATGATGTAGAGGAGTTTCACTGTTACACACCAGGATTTATGGACCCTCCCTTCCAGTTTTATGCGCTTAACTCTCTTTAAACTCATACCTGTATCCTGTGGCTTCAGATGGGCCACTGCTGTGTTACCAGTTATGAATCTGATTCAGTCTCTGTGCACCTATAAATAGCATTTCTATGAGACTATTATGACCCATACGGTTCTCTAATCTCTGTCCTGTGTGTCCATTTAAATCCTCCTAAATGAGAGTGGAACAGATGGATCAGCCAGCCAACACTGTATCTCAGCTGACACGCTCCAGCTGATTGATTTCTTCTCTTCTCTTCTCTTCTCTTCTCTTCTCTTCTCTTCTCTTCTCTTCTCTTCTCTTCTCTTCTCTTCTCTTCTCTTCTCTTCTCTTCTCTTCTCTTCTCTTCATCCATTCCCCGTGAAATGATGACAGACAAACATGAATCATAGATGCTATTTAGAAACTCAGAGGTGGGGGAAGAACACCTGGGCCTTTGTGCAGCTTCACAAAGGATCCTGATGACTTTTTTTTGGGGGGGGGGGAGTGGTTTGTTTTGCGATTTGTTTGTCCAGTGTGTATTGTTTTGTTAGCGTGTGGGGAAATGAAAACCACAATGCCACACTGACACTCCCAATAATAATATTTATACAAACATCCCTTTGACGTATGCATGATCTCTCAAAACAGAATATCTTACAATAAATTATATCTCTGTAATGCAGCTGGGAAAAGACAAACTATGCTAACAAAAAAAGTCTTGACTTATCTTGATAATTTTACAGATGTGGACCAGATGGGATCAACATGCTGTAACAGCTTTAATTAAGTGCTGCTATGTGACTCCACAACTGTTATCTTCAGAGGCTGCCTAAATATCAGACAAGTTAGAGTTTTAACTTTATTGTCATTACAACAGGAGTTAAAAAGTGTTCTTGCAGCAGGGAGCACCAGAGCTGCTATGATTAGTCAATCAATCGATTGGTTGTTAAACTATGAAATTAATCACCAACTATTTTGATAACTGATTAATCGTTCTCATTTTTTTAAGAAACAAAAAAGTCCAAATTCTCTGATTTTAGTTTCTCAAATGTGGATATTTTCTGGTTTCTTTAGTCGTCTGTAACTGTAAACTGAATATCTGTGGGTTGTGAACAAAACAAGACATTTGAGGACATGACCTTGGGTTTTTTGGAGAGAATGATCAACGTTTTTTCCTATTTTTTGGATTTTCTGACATTGTGCACATAATTACAAGGAAAACCATAAGCTAAAAAGAGGAAAAGAATAATTTCTTAATATCTAGAGACTGTTTTTGTTTGCAACGTTATAGCATCAGTTTATAGAGGTAAGGCACAGAACAATGAGGGGATTTTGTTTCTGGTTTCTTTGCTCCTCTATGACATTAACAGAATATCTTTGGGTTTGGCATAAAACAAGACGTCTTAGGACATGACCTTGGGCTTTGGGAAACAAACATTTTTCACCATTTTCTGACTTTAACAGACCGAACAAATAATCGATAAATCAAGGAAATACTCAACAATGGAAACAGCTGTTTGTTTTGGCCCCTGTTACCGAGTGTTAATAACCCTTTTTGTTGCAGTTGGCACACTCGTTGCCCACCCTCTTTGGGACCAGCTCAGTGTCCCATATGTAAAATACCTGTAGATATTTTCATTATGCAGAGCAGACACTGTCATCTTCTTTCTATGCATCCCCAGCTGGGACTCCAGATACCCCCCCTCCCATCATGTAAACCATTGTTGACAATCCCCCAGAAGCTATTGTACATGTGCGTTAAGTGGGCAGCTCGCTGTGTTAGCCCATGTAGGGGGAGACGGAGGGCCTGTGCCAGACAAAGACCTCCGATTGACATCTGAACAATGGAGCGGGCACACAGCAGCCTCCTGACTCAGGGGAGGGGAGGGCACAATGGAGCTTTTTCTGTAGCACCAGGGGAGGAAGAGCCAGCATGTTAGCTTAGCTCCTTAGAGAAATTATTGTGAACCTGCTTATTCTATGCAATGAAATATGGGGCTGAATGAACAGGCAGTGATACTGATGCAAGGCAGCAAAGGCCTTTACAGGCAGAGGGAGAGATGGGAGGTTTTAGCGGTTTAGAAGGACCGCCAGATTGGACGGGTGCATTTGGTTTGTACTACAGAGTGTGAGGCGAGTCATGTGTGATTGCTTAAAAGTTAAAGAGTCTACCAATAAATGGAAATCAATGACCTGAAATAGTAAGAAAAGTTCTTATTATAAAACATAGCTGCATCATTTGTCAAATGATTAGCTGTGAAGTAGAGCGATTATTTGTGATTAAAAGGCTTAAATCCTCCAGTTGTTTCTGATTACTGTCGTGCCAGTTAGTGCGTGGCCTGACATGCAGTATAAATGCTGGCACATGCATCTGGACACACAAGGATGAGCTAATCCAAGCATGTGCTGCTCTGTTAAGTAATGTGTTAAATGCATGCAGTTGTAGCAAAGCATTGTTGTGCCTAGCTGCTGCATGTGCAGACTGTAATGCATGGAGTCCCCTTAAGCCACAAGGATAAAACAACAGTTATATTAATCTGAAATAGACACTTCATCAATAAAAATAAAACTGCTCAGGCTCATAAACAACCTTGATACATATTTCTTGATTTTTATTTCCCTGAGTCAACATGCAAGTTGCTTTACTGTTGTGACACTGTTCGTGTTGACGCTGTTTTTGTTGGTACTTTTAAAAGTGTACAGAAGATAAGATGGATTAAAAAGGCCAAGGCTCGAGTCTATTTAAACTAAGAGTCAAGGTTTAGGAAACACTGGCTGATGTCGTGAGTATCTGTCGACAGCTTCACTTGTAATGTTTGACATTTAAGGCCCTTGATTTTGACAAAAAATGTGCTAATTGCAGCAACAACAAAGCAGTGCTTCATTTGTAATTCTACCAGCAAGTCAGCACGTATGTTTAAAAAGTGAAATCTCAACGTCTGGCATCTCTTTAAGCAAATATGACCATTTGCTTAATTGAGTTTATCTGGCAACTGCATCAAAACCCTCAATCAGAAATACTTTACATAGGCTGGTTAGCACCGTTTCGAAATAATCTGCTTCTGGCCTTGTTTGCAAGGCAGCGGCAGAGGTTTGGCAGCTGTGAAGAAAGGGACTATTCTTCTGTGGAGAGGGAAACTGGGATCCTGGTCCTCTTCTGAGAGGAAGGAAGTCAGGCAGGCGGCCTGGGGCGGAGAGAGAGAGAAGCCGAGAGAGAGAGATAGAAAGATTACATGAGTGAGAAAGAGAGAAGGGCACAGAAAGTCAGAGAGGCAAAGTGAGGCTGAGCTATAATGCATCTCTAAAAGTATTTGCACACCAGAACATTACACCCATATAGTAATAATGAAAGTCAGTCCCACCAGGATTTTGCAGGCTTTTTTGTGGGATTGTTGTGGCCTAAAATGCCTGATTTCACAGCAGCTTTTCTAAAAAACATTCAACGTTTTTTGTTTGTAATGATATTGTGATAGCAAGTGAAACTTTCCAAAAAAGTTGTGGTTTATCTTATTATTTTTTTACATAAATCATCAAAAATCAAAGACAACTTCTAGTAGAGTAGAGAATAAAGCTGCACTCTGCAAAAATTGTACAAAATATGGTTTATTATTATCATTATTATTATTGATGTTGTTGTAAATGAAGAAATGCACCTGGGGGATGTTCCACAGAGAAGCTAGATCTTTTTTGAACTCAAACTCAGTCAAAACAGCACAAAATTAAAAATCTACAAGTCCACAGACCATTGATAAATGTCAACAACAATGATGTATTACATTTGAGCAGGGGACTGCTATGATTGGTGGGAGGCTACGACGATTGGTAGGGATGAGAATGGAGAACCTGTTTCAAATTGTCCCATCTGTCAGAATCATATGCCTCAGAGCTTTTCAATCCCTCATATTGATGTTTTTCAGCTGCACATTGCAAAACGATGTCTCGTGCGTCTATGTTGCTGTAAACTTGCAACAAGAAGGAGTCATGGTGGAGAGGAAGAAACTATCTCAGATACAACTTTGATAAAAAACAGTTGTGTTGACGCTGAAAACCTGTGTACATCTACTTTTTCCCACACAGGAAATTAATCAGGAATCAATGAGAAAATCACTAAAGAATGGGACAGATATGCAGAATCAATAATGTCAATGGTAGCAATAAATGTTATCTATTCCCATCCTTAATGATTGGTCAAATCTGCAGAAAAGTTGTGGTGATTGGACAAAAGTGGAAGTTTGGCTGGCTGCAGGGATTTTCTCATATTCAGTGTCAGTGTTCAAATTCATCCCCAAAGGTTGGAGGGGGTTCGGGTCAGATCCTCCCACACCTGCGTGGGGAAAAAAAAAAACATTTTGTGATGGAGCTGGCTTTGTGCACAAAGGCTATTGGAATTTTGACACCGAAAAAGGAACCCAAACTGTTGACATTGTATGCTGCAACAATAACACAAAGGCGTGTGGTCAGTGAGAGAAGGAGGAGCAGAAACTGGATATTTTCCTCAACACATTTTTGGTTTGTATTATAGTAACTTCCTTATTGACCGTGATGAAGGTGAAGGTGAAGGTGTGACAACAACTCTTCTAGCAGCCTTATGTTTGATTGTAACATGGAAAGTTGTGCCCTTGGACAGATGTGACTCTATGAACTCAGTGTCGTAAAATTTATGGCTTCTTTACATTTCAGTAGTGTCAATATTTGATAAACTTATTGATAATGGCTAATGTTTAGCTTGTTATAAAGTAAGCTGCACAAAGGCAAGTGTTGCAAGCACAGTGGTGCAGTTCCTTTGTTACTGAAACACATTTTTCCTTTACAAATGAACAAGTACTATCAATAAAGTTGATTATTTACCTTTTGAGTGTCCTGCATGATGAATGTCTGCATTCAGCTACAGCTTTTAAAATGTGATATTGATTTGTTTGGGGACAATTTTGATATATATTACAATTTCTAAACTAAAGGTGCAGTGATTAATTGGCAACTATTTTGATAATTGATTAATTGTTTTCTTTGTTTTTGTTTTTGTTTTTATTAACTCCTGTCTGACAGCAAACTGAATATTTTGGGGTTTTGGACAAAACAGGACATTTGAGGATTTTACCTCAGGATTCAGGAAACACTGATCAGCATCTTTCATTTTCTCACATTTTATGAACCAAACAAATAATCGATTAGTCGAGAAAATAATCAACAGACTAATCGATTTTCAGTGATTTCTGGTTACTTGTTTACCATGTTGGGAAGTAATGAAGTATGCGTTATTTACTAGTAGTTTAACTACATTTTGCAGTAACTTGATGTTATTTCAACTACATTCATATTTGCATAGTGATTCAAGTAATTAAATAACTTTTTGACATTTTTTGTGCAGTTGTTTACTGGAACTACAAACAATTTTGGGCCCTAAAAAGAGAGAAATAATTGTTTAAGTTTTTACTTTACAGTTGCTTCTCTACTGTAATTGAATTTCCTTTGACCAGCCCTGCCTGCTTTTTCTTTCATCCTGACCGCTGTGAAGGTTTTCACAGGCAATAAATTGTCAGGCAGCTGCACCTCACGAGTAATGATTGTTGGTATTTATTAACAAATGTTCAGAGAAGTTGTTGCATGTTATTTCAGAAGTTACCTCGCTAACTGATTAATCCTGGATGGTGAAACAGCCCCACCTGGACTCAGCTTCTAGTAGGGCTGCACAGTTCATCGAAATATTATTAAAATCGCAATATGGCCGAGGAAAAATGTGTGACAATGCAGCATTATAATGAAGAAGTGTAGTGCTGCAGAGATGCTCTGACCTGCAAATCTCCAGATGTAAGAAACATGCTTGTTTAGCTCACATTCACTTTCCTATGAAGAAGTTTCTTCTTCTTCTTCTTCTTCTTCTTCTTCTTCTTCTTCTTCTTCTTCTTCTTCTTCTTCTTCTTCTTCTTCTTCTTCTTCTTCTTCTTCTTCTACTACTTCTTCTACTTCTTCTTCTTTGTAGTGACTTTTTTTGTATTGTAATTTGTTATAATTTCCTATCACATGTACATTTTCAATTTAATATAATTAATATTATTATACAAAGTAGTCTGAACTAAACAAAGTAGCTTTAATTGACCAAACCAGATTTCTCCCCAGGGTAGCTTGCTGGAGTTCAACTTTTTCAAAAGTAGCTTCTCCCACCCTGCTTATGTGATACTGGACTGTGCAGAACTCTGTGATTTGAGAATACTATTCTCATATTTCACCATAACAGTACAAACATGGGAGCAGTTTATTTTCAAAAAAGCCTGTAGTCAGTCTATGGAGTCCAAACTATGAAACTATACAATTAAACATGGGCTCTTGTTCTTTTAATCTGACATGTGAATGCTTATAAATACAGAAGGTGAAAATGTTGTTGCAGAACTTTCAGTCTTCAGCCTAACATTTGATTAAGTTCCTAAATGTCCTTTTTTTGTGTCCTCCTTCAGGTTTGAGAAGGGGAGGATCTACAGCTACATCGGGGAGGTGGTGGTGTCCGTCAATCCCTACCGTGCCATGAACATCTACGGCCGCGACACCATCGAGCAGTACAAGGGCCGCGAGCTGTACGAGAGGCCGCCCCACCTCTTCGCCATCGCTGACGCTGCTTACAAAGCCATGAAGAGGAGGAACAAAGACACCTGTATTGTCATCTCAGGTAACACGGGATGCCCCCCTGCATGGACCAGACAGAGAGCACAAAGACGCTTCACTCTCTTGTACTTTTTACAAATTAAAGTTTGGGATCTTATCTTTTCTGAGCAGGTTGGGTTTTATTTGCCTTTTAATATGAAGTCCCACTGCAATGATCATTTATTTTCTCTTTCTCTCTCTCTCCTGAGAGATGTTCTGTAGCAAAGACTAATAAAAAAAAATATTGGTACCACTTTACAATAAAACTACCCCTAAAATGATTTATATTAGTTATTAATTAGGTTGTATAAACACCTTAAAATTCATTAATAAGCACATTAGATGAAATGGACAACAGTGACAGTGACCGCAGATCTCATTACTTTTTTTAGTTTATTCTGTTTTCACCATCAGAAGCATTTATACCTGTCAGCTTCAACAGATATTTGTTAATAAATTACTTGAATTTAACCACCGACAGCATATCTTAATAATCAGAAAGTTTAATTTGGCATTAAATTAACACGTCAAATGACCAAACACATACTCTGAGACTTTGGCAGTATTGTTTTCCTTGATATTTTCAGTATCAGTAGTAATCACTCATTGATAAGATTAATTAGGAGTAAGCAGGAACTGGATCTTGCCAAATAGTGAGCCCACATTGATGTATAGAAACTGCAAGGGTGAATATTTCACCAAAAGTACTTTTATATGTGTAAAAATCCAGAACATATGCAGCCTGCCAGAAATTTAACACTTCAACATACTGTAATTCTTTTTTTTTATTAATTAAATCTTCATTTATTTCCAAAATTCTAAACAAAATTACATCATAACAGCCATTTTATATGCAGTAACAATAAAAGATATGATACTTAGAACCTAATTTTGTTGGTAAGTTAATCTTAAATATTAAATTATAGAAATATTACAGTTACAATCTACAAAAAAAGGTGTTTTGTATATAAACCAAGTAACTTGTATCTTAAATACACGTCTGACATTTGTAACAAAGCAAACTGCTGAGTTATGATGATTTTAATTAAGGAGACAATCTTTCTAAACTTAAAAACACATTATTTTTCATATATAATCAGCACAGGTGTTTCCAGAGCATATTATTATGTTATATTATATTGTATAGTTATGTTTAAAATGACATGTTGATGAGAAACTGTCTGTTTTTCTCAGAAATTGGTTTTCCAGACCATATAACTTCTTTATAACTGTTTAATGATTTATAAAGTGTTTACAACCTAATAATGTTATGTTATGTTTTATAACCTAATAATGAACCGAAGTAATTTATAAAAGTAGTGTTTTTATAAAGTGGTATCAAGATATTAAAAAAAACATCTGTTGAAAACAAAAGCATGTTTCCTAAAAATAAAAGATATTTCATGTGGTCTCAAGCTGTGTGACAGCATGTACAGAGGATGAAGCGCCACCCAGTGGTCAGACGGGGAACTGAGCCCCTGATATCTTCTCATGAATCCATTCCAGGGCAAGAATCAGACAAAAAGTCTGCACAGTGTGTTAATATCGCTCAGCAGTTTTAATTAAGAAATGTTTTGATCTCATAAAGATGTTTGCCAGGCAGTGTCAAACCTTCAAAGATCTCTGCAGGGTTGAAAAGTTGCTCAACGCCCTACACTCTGTGTGTGTCATGAATGCATACAAAGACAAAGATGCAGCTTGGTCTAATAGTGCTGCTAAAAGATGAAGATTAGTTTGTAATATTTTTGTGACACACAGTGTAGATTTCAAAATTAAAATGCATTTGCAACAGAAAACAGCAAATCAGGCTGTGGTGAAGAGTCTTAGACTGCAGTGTGGTGGCAAAAAAAATAAATTAGGGAATTCTTTTCAGTTTTTGGGGTTTCTGATGACATTTTAATGTTTAGCTATTTAAAATACTCGAGGTTTGGTGGTTTACTGTTGTTTAATTTGCCTTGTGTGTGTGTTTTTGTTGTTGCAGGGGAAAGTGGAGCAGGAAAAACAGAAGCCAGCAAGTATATCATGCAGTATATCGCTGCTATCACCAATCCAAATCAGAGGGCTGAAGTTGAAAGGTGAGTTACTGACACTGTCACACCTAAACACACTTATGCAAACAGGCTTGGTTTGGTGATCAGATATTACCAGATGGGGAGGAGTTTTTTTCTCCTGTTAATTTGTGTATTACGGTTATGATGCATCATTGCTCCTGCTGCAGTGACTCACTGGAAATTTTCACCACAAAATCCTGTTGGTACATCGCATACGGATGTGTTTTGTTTAGCCAAATGAGAGTGTAAATCATAGTTTTGACCTATTTCTAAGATCTGTCAAGAACAATAACATCCACAAAAACTTCATGGCTCATTAATATTTCTTATCAGACAGCAGTGACATTTATTACAGGTCACTGTTATATTATTTTATCACAGCTAAGAAGTAGGTTATGTCAGTGAACGAACACTGTCAATAGTCAAAGTCTGTTCAATCACAGTGAGATAAGTTACAGCTCAACAAGTCCACACTGATAACTGAGTGGGTGTGGACTCTTCACCGTATTACAGGATGGTTATATTGAAAGTGTATGGAAACTCGATGGATCTTAGGAGGAAAGCAGGAGATGAGCTTTGATTCGAAGTAGACAAAATGTAGGTCAGAGATTAAGATAAGATTTGTGCAGGGAAAAGGTTTTAAGGTCAACTCTTATGTCACAGTTACGGTTAAATGGTGAAAACAAACAGCTGGAGATACGTTTGAATATATAGAACTTCCAAAAACTGCACAAATGCACATACAAAGTGGACCAAAGTGGACGTTATCAAAATCAGAATCAGAAGTATTTTACTGGGGGGAATTGTTAACGTTAGTGCACATGTTGAATTAATGCATTGTACTTGCTCTGTTAAGTCATATATAATATAGTAAGTGTAGGTTATACCAGCAGGAAATGTGGGTCATCATGATCTCATTTGGGTCAGAGATCAGCCAGTCTCTGTGTGACAGGAATATGTGTATTATTATAAAATTGTATGTTTTTTTATTTCCTCCACAGTCCTCTGCCCTTGTGCTAGCAGATTTCAATGTAATATCTCCTAGAAAAAAAAAAAGAAAATTCACTTTTAAATGTATTTTTGCCTTCAGCCAAATGTTTAAGTTAGAGAAAATTCCTTGAATAGTATTGGGGTTGCAGAATAAATATCAGGACCGAAAGATTAAAGGCTAGTAATTAGAAATTTATAATATGCCAATAATGAAAGTACAGCTGTAATATATTGACTATAATAATACCTGATTTGACAGATTATGTCAAAGCATTTCATTTGAATTTATAAAGCAAAATGCTCCATAAACGCCAAAGTATGTTTGCGAAGTTTTTGATGAACTGAACATTTGAAGAGTCAGAACTGATCTCTGTTATTGTTGTCAGTTATATTTGGCATGTTAAATCATCCATCTTTGCTTACTACATCTGAGCCTGTTGTACACTCAGCTGTGCATCAACTATAGGTTATATGAACTTCGTTTTAAAATGATCAGCTGTGAAATCATCAGTTATTTTATCAGCCTGGATGGGTCTATCTCTGGTCTGGCCAGGATTCGTAGTCACGATTCAATTTTTTTTATAAATGTCTGTGTTTTTCTTTGTAATAAACCTCCATTATTGGGGGCAGCACAACAAGATATAAACACATTATTGGCAGATCATCATCTTATAAAGTTGATAGAGGGTGAAAAAGTGCAAAAAGTTTCTTATTTAGCAAACTCTGAGCTACATTAACATTTATTTAGAGTTGTGTTTTGACCAACTTGAGAAAAATCTGTGGCTCTTTAGCTGCTAAATGCTCTGTGATGTTTATTAACTTTGTCTGACTGCCTGCTTTGACTGGAAACAACGCTGATGAGAGTGAATCAGAACAATAAACTTGCAGGTCATAAAATAAAAACAAAGATACTTAAAAGGTCCATGGAGTCGAGGGAACTGCAGTATCCGGTAATAATTCTCCGTAAGTTTCACATTACATTCAATTACAAAAAAAGCAGGCTGTGGTAAACACTTCTTGATGTTGGTCTGGTGGTACAGTGGGGCTACAGATGTGGTCACTCCTTCATCCCGGTTGTACCTGGTCGACCTCCTAACCTGTGATATCGCCGTGCCTCCCTGCAGGGTAAAAAACATGCTGCTTAAATCCAACTGTGTCCTGGAGGCCTTCGGGAACGCCAAGACCAACCGCAATGACAACTCCAGCCGCTTTGGCAAGTACATGGACATCAACTTTGACTTCAAGGGGGATCCCATCGGGGGCCACATCAACAACTACCTGCTGGAAAAGGTAAAGGCACTTCAGCGAACCAGGGTAGCTTACCTGGTGATAATGAAGTCAGTGTTTTTTTTTCCACTTATTTAGTACAATAAGACTGTATTGTACCTACTGTAGAATGAGTTTGTTTGTTATACAACTGGTTGTTTAAGCCAAGCATTTCTTCAGAATGTACTCCAAATGTGCTGATTATTCCCACACAGGACTGTTAGTCATATGGTGGCCATGGTTCTCTTTATCCCTCCATGGTGCACATGAGTGGTGCACAAACCGGGTTTCTGGATGTCTGTTGAGGTTGCGTGATAACAAACAAGACACTGCAGGAAATTAAGAACCTGTTCTGCTACACAGATTAGGTTCATTTTATGGACTTCTTTTTAATTGCGGGTATTTAAATGAAACAATCTGAGTAAGGAACATGAGACTTTCAACCTGTCACAAAAGGTTGCAAGTAGACATGGATCCGCTTTAAAGGGTCGCAAGCCAAAAACTTTGGGAACCAGTGGCCTGTGTAGTAAGAAACAAAGACATATGTGCCACCGTCATATTGAACAAGGCAAGACTGACCTGCAAACAAATACAAGCAAAACAGGGAGCTGCTGTTTCTCTGTATAAAAAGCACTATAACAGTTACATCTCTCATGAATTTAAAAATGATTTGTTGATTGGTTGAGAAATGTATGTTGAGCACAGTGGCGGTGACTTTATCACAGCAACGAGCCAAAGTGGCCACTGTGGTGTCCACATATTTATGTCTATGGTAATGGAGCTTTTGTGACAAAACTTCCCTCTCTTGTTTGTTGCTTTAACACAGCTGGTTTTTCTTACACTGTTCTGTTTTGCATCTTTTTTTGTCCCCACCAGTCCAGGGTCATTTTCCAGCAGCCAGGAGAGAGGAGCTTTCATTCATTTTACCAGGTAAATGTGTGTGTGTGTGTGTGTGTGTGTGTGTGTGTGTGTGTGTGTGTGTGTGTGTGTGTGTGTGTGTGTGCACCTGTGTGTTTGCATGTGAAGAGAGTGTATGTGCAGTTTATGCTGGGCGCGCAGTTGATACTGTGTTTGTGAATGACTGAACTGACCAGCAGGAACATGACTCCATGCAGCTTTTCTGAGTCATCAAGAGACCTTTTGTTCCTGCATGTAGGAGTTTACTGAGTAGAAAATGAGGCAAAGGTTTGTGTTGGATGTTGAGTCTGAGAACATGAAGAGATCTTCTTGATAGACGCATTAAAGGGATAGTTCAGATTATTATAAGTGGGGTTGTATGACGTACTTATTCATAGTAAGTGTTTTACCTACAGTAGATGGCCACTGGCACACTCCCAAGTTTGAGAAGCACCAGAAGTTTCGGGGTACTTTAGCCACTGAACAACATTTTTTATCAGTTTAAGTGTACTAAAATTGCCTAAAGTATTGAAGTATCTGTGTCTTTTTTGATACCATCTGTTTAAAAACAATGCAGTGCTAACAGTTAATAGTACTGAAAGTACCAAGGCTATAAAAGAAATAATCTAAAAACTCATCCTGCATGAAATTTGGCTTGCAGCACAGCAAAACCAGACAGACTTTTTATTTTGTATCAGCACTGTGTGCAGGTTTTTAACTTAGAAAAAGAAATAAAATCCTGTTTTGTGTGCCGCAGATATTTTTTCTTTGTGTCATGGTATAGAAAGAGGTACAGAGTATTTTTTTTTTGTATTAGTATATGTTTAAAAATCTGAAAATGTATGGAGAGGTATGTTACTTTGCCATCAGACAGCCTTTTCTGACGTGCAGCCGTTGTTATATAAGCCAAATATCGCTCTCTCCAATCCAACCAAACTCCATTAGCAAAACCATGAACTTTACTTTGCAGATCACGGTCTACCGCTGCCTTGATCTGTTAGTTTGTTTGTGTCATCGTATGATTTCGGTGTTTTAAAAGGATAGTTCAGATTCACAAAAGTCACACAACAACACAGACAAACTAAACAATCACAACAGTTATGGGCTAGCAACAACTGTGTCGTGTAAGGTAAAATTCCTGATTTTGCCAAAGGAGTCTGGGGAGGGTATTTGGCTGGTTTTCCAGGGCAAGATAAAGTGGTGAAATAAAGAGGCCACTTAAACCAATTAAGTCTTTTTAGATGGTCCTTTTTTAGGTAGCTAATATACATTTTTTATATACACTTAACTTCTGTGCTGATACTTCTCTCTGCTTCTTCAAATGGGGAGTATGTTGACCAACTTTTACTATGGATAAATTCAAAGATTGTAGGCATGCTAATGACTCAGGCAGCAATATATACATTATATATGGATAAAATTACACAATGTAAATAAGTTGTAGCTGTATAATAGCTATAAAAACATGACAAAGGTGTTGTATGAAGTGTTGTAAGTAAGTTTGTGTGTTTCTTGTTCTCCACCAGCTGCTCAGAGGAGCTCCTGACTCCCTGTTACGCTCTATTCACATCCAGAAGGACCCGACAGCCTACAACTACATCAAAGTTGGAGGGCAGATGAAGGTAGTCTAAACAGCTGACATGCAGTTCAACTTGCCTACACACAGACAAACAAATAAAAAAAGGGTAAAAGTGTACGAAAACCCCCAAAAAACGAAAGTCTGAGTGTGATATCAAGTTTGTTTGCAGAAGTATAAATACAGTCGAGTACATAACTTAGAATTGTGTGTTTTCTCACCACAGTTTACAAGTTTTTGAAACAAACCACACAAATCATATGTTTAGAGAATAAAGTATCAAAGACCAGGATTTCTCAGGAATCGTCATTATGTTGCTGTACAGAGGAGTGTTTCTTTCTGCTGCGTGCCGCCGTCTTTGCGTGAGCTTAATGAGTAGGAACAAAACCACTTGACAGCAACAAACAGCCTGATGTCATGGAACACAATACAACCAAACAGCTGAGGTGGCGGTTTGTACACTGTGTGCCTCAGCAGCTCCTATTTTTATATAACGAGACATCACAGTTCAGCACCAGTGTAATTTAATTAACTGTGGGAATTTGATATCCCGGCTGGATTAATTGGAGGAGAAGGGAAAAGACTGTGGCTCCGAGGCAAACAGGGTTCCTTGAAAACGCTTGAATTTTAATGTAGAGTTTCCAAGGTTTGAAAAGTGCCTAGAATTTGGATAAAGTGCTTGAATTTGCTTGAAGGTGTGATTGCATTACTTTCACAAAAGCAGAAATCAGAGAATTTGGGCTTCTTTTTTTTGTTCCTGTCACGATCTTCTCAGTTGAAAAATTGGTCCAAACATTTGGAGCACACGGACGTGCATATGTTCTTTCCTTGAGCAGTTATTTTCTTTATCAGTTGATCTGTCAATGATTTTCTCATTAATCGATCAATCTTTGGTCCATAAAATGGCAGAAAAATGGTGTTCAAAGTCCAAGGTGACATCCTTAAATGTCTTGTTTTGTCCACAACCCAAATATATTCATTTACAGTCAGAGAGGAGGAAAGAAACCAGAAAATATTCACATTTTAAAGGCTGAACTCTGAGCATTTGGACATGTTTTAATTAAAAAAGTCATTGTAATTACTTTTTTAATTAAGCAGAATAGTTGGCAATTAATTTAATTATCACTTCATAATCGATAGGTTGCCTTATTTGCTACCCTTTTTCATTTAAATAATTAGAATTAAATTATAATTATAATTAAATTAAATTTTAAAACATGAAACTTTGTGTTTTTCTTTAGTTTGTCACTGTTCTGTAGAATTCTGTCCTGAAACATAATTGTGGTTGTTTTTAGCACTATAACATCCAATTTAAATATTTTGAGCATTAATATTTATATAAATATGCCATTTACTCCAGTTGTAAGGTGCTGGAAAAGCTTGAAAATGCACCATGAAAGTGCTTGAAAAGTGCTTGAATTTGACTTTGGAAAAGGTCTAACACCTCTTGACAAAACACATGAAAAATGTACAATGTTCAATTCAAATCAACCAGCTTTTAAGGATATTAGTTATTTTAAAACCTGACAAAACATTGCATTACATCGTTCCTTTTTGGTAATTTGTAATCATCCTTCTCCAACATTTCTCCTTTCTCTCTCCAGTCCTGCATCAACGATGGAGCTGATTTCAAAGCTGTGGCCGATGCCATGAAAGTGATCGGTTTCACGGGGGATGAGATTCAGACTGTTTACAAGATCCTGGCCACCATCCTGCATCTGGTAATTCTTATACTTATAATTCAGATTTTGTACCTCATAATTGAACTTTTATATTAAAAAAATGTGGGAGAATCCTAGTAAAAATGGAAGGTTTGACATTTATTCCCAATACTCTTTCATAAAATTGGAAAAAAAATATTATGCACAAAGGAATGAGCTCTTCTCTCTGGTTTCTCTTCTAGGGCAACCTGACGTTCGGTGTGGACGGCGACGTGACCTTGATAGAGAACAAAAAGCTGGTGTCTGTGATCAGGGAGCTGCTGTCCACCAAAGAAGAAAACGTGGAGAAGGCCCTGCTCTACCGCACTGTAGCCACGGGTCGAGACGTCATCGAGAAACAGCACACGACGCAGGAGGCCAGCTACGGACGGGATGCTCTTGCCAAGGTTATTACTGAGAGGATAGAGGAAATTACATGTTGGTCAGGCTGCACAAAACAGAACAAAAAAAAACACAACACTGGCCTGCTGATGTCCGCAGGGTGATGACATTTTGTTAAACGCTCTGCGATATTTTTACTGCGATTCACACTGATTCACACAAGCATGAGTCACAATGTTATGACTCCAGACAGAGGCTGGAGACTGAGGAGGAAGCAATGCATGTGGGCAGCTTGAGGACCGGCACTGTGGGCTGTGAACAAACGTCTGACTCACTCATATGGTGACATTTCACTCTGAGCGGACCCATCTGTAACTGTTCCTCGTCTGTGTGCCAGACTAGTCTGTGCCCCTGAGCAAGGCACTGATCACCATTAGTCCGCTCCACACTTCAGCACATTCATTTATTTAATATTTTTGTCGTCCTCAGGCCATGTATGAGCGTCTGTTCTGCTGGATTGTGGGACGGATCAATGACATCATCGAGGTGAAAAACTACGACGCCAGAGTCCACGGGAAGAACACGGTCATCGGCGTGCTGGACATCTACGGTTTTGAGATTTTCCAGAACAACAGGTTCGAATGAGACAGAATATTCCACCAATATAAAAAGCATCAAAACATCAGCATCTTTATATTAAGTATTTTACATTTGTGTCGTGTTTTAAAGGGATGGTTTGGATTATTTGAAGTCGGTGGTTGGTGAAAGAAGCAAAGCAATGTACTGCTGTGGACAGAATTGACAGCAAAATGTATTTTTTTTTTTTTCACATGTATCTTTATTGGGTTATCAATATATGATGTATATCCACAGTGTGACATGTCACCCATTTTTACATTTTAAACAACTATATAAACACAAAACACAAGCTGACCCTCCTACTTCACCAACTTGAGAGCCAAACCTGTGTTAACAAACACAACATCAAAACAACAGACAAACAAGTAAAACCCACATATGGGAGGAACTGAAAGAAATTCTAAAATTTAAGTGTATTGTGTGTAGGGCTACATGTACCATTCACTCCTCAAAACAACTTAATATATTATGTTAATCTTCCAGAGAAGGAATAGAATTGACATAGGACAGAATAGGATCCCAAATATTGTTAAATTTTTCAGAGTGACCCCTTATACTATACTTAATTTTCTCTAAGTATAGGAAGGACATTAAGTCTTTCAGCCAAGAATTAGGAGATGGAGGCTTCTGATCCTTCCAGTGAAGTAAGATACGCCTGCGGGCAACCACAGAGGCAAAAGCAATGATATTGCTCTCCTTTGAGGTAAAACAAATGAATTCTTTAGGGACACCAAAAATAGAGGTCAATGGGCTTGGAATTACAGGTTTATTTAGAGCTTTTGAAAGTGTATCATAAAAAGAGGACCAAAATGAACTCAGCTTTGGACAGGAAAAAAACATATGTGTGTGATTGGCAGGGGATAAACAGCATCTGTCACACACATCACCTGTGTTAAACAGTTTATCAAGTTTGACTTTGGATAGGTGTGTCCTATGTAAGACCTTAAACTGGATCAGTGTAGCAAAATGTATTTTAGCCACCTAAAAAATGGCCCACCTAAAAAAGAAAACAATATTAGTTTTAGTGTTCATGACATTTAGTGTATTTTCACTGCTTTACCCTGCTGTCAGAAAGCCTTTTCTGACAGGAAACTGCAGTTACATATGCTAAACATCGCTCTCTCCAAACCAACCAAACTCCATTGGCAAAACCATTGTTCACCGTTGCAGAACAGAGGAGGTACTGGTCTACAGCTGCCTTGATTGGTTGGTTTTGTTTGTGTTACTGTGTGACTTTTGTCTTATGCACAATATGTCAGTGACACAATAACACAAACAAACTAATCGACTGAGACTGCGGTTGACCAGCAACTCCCATGTTCTGCAACATAAAATTACTGTTTTTGCCAGTGGAGTTTGGTTGGGTGAGATGAGAGCAGTATTTGGCTTATACAACAGCAGTTTCCCATCAGAAAAAACTGTCTCATGGCAAGTTAAAGGGTGAAAATATTCCAAATACAGATAAATTACACTTAAACTCAGACAGATTTTTTTGATGGCTCTCTTTTAGGTGGCTAAAATACATTTTTCCGCTGACTCCGTCCACAGCAGAACATTGTGTAGCTTCTGTGCTGGCACTCATCTCTGCTTCTCCAAACTGGGCGCGTGCCGATTGACATCTACTGTAGATAAAGACTATCAATAAGCACCTCATACATTCACTCTCCTCTGTTTCATGTTTTGTAGCTTTGAACAGTTCTGCATCAACTACTGTAATGAGAAGCTGCAGCAGCTTTTCATCCAGCTGGTGCTGAAGCAGGAACAGGAAGAGTATCAGCGAGAAGGAATCCCCTGGAAACATGTATGGATAATAGTCCTGCTGTGTTTAATTTATTTGCTTTATGGTTGGAAGAACGTTTTCATTTCTTATAATTATTCAGAGGATGTTGGGTGTCTCTCAACCTCTCTTAGTTGTACAGAATGAAATTCAATACCTTTGATTTTTGTCCTCTGTGTCCTCTGTTTGTCAGATTGATTACTTTAATAACCAGATCATTGTGGATCTGGTGGAGCAGCAGCATAAGGGCATCTTCTCTGTGCTGGATGAAGCCTGTATGAACGTGGGCAAAGTCACAGATGAGGTTTTCCTCCAGGGACTCAACGGCAAACTGGCCAAACACGCCCACTACACCAGCCGCAAGGTAGGACACCCTAAATACAGATCGTCTGACTTATTGTAATTTTGACATTTACAAAAATCCAACGTCGCCGTGTTTATTTGAACCTGGTCTTTGATCTGTATCACACGTCATACTTCCTATCATGATGTTTCCTTTCACATTCACTACAAGTAGGGAAGGGAATGTGACAGTTGTGCATTGCAAAACACTGTAAAACTGTGTTTACGCTGCTGAAAAACTTTCAACAAGGAGTCATGGCAGAGAGGAAGGAACAGCCCAAAGCGTGGCATCATTTCATGAAGAAACATGGCAACAATGCCTACAAATACATTCATATTAATAACATAAAATATTATTTTTTATACTCTTGAAGAAAGACAAATTATAGCTTTGATTAGTCCATTCACATAAAATTTATCTACAACTCTTCTGATAATCAATTAATCCTTAGTTAAGGATTCTTCTAATTTTGAAGTTAATTATGAAGAAAAATGCCACTCATTTTATGGTTCTGGCTTCTCAAATGTGAGACTTTGCTGTTTGTTCTCATCTTGACAAAGTGTTGAACTGAATAGTTTTTGGACTGTTGGTTTGACAAATCAAAAAATTTAATAACCTCACCTCAAGATCGAGGAACTCGTCTGGTTTGCATTTTCCACTATTTTCTGACGTTTTACAGAATTAATGAATTAATTGAGAAATAATTGGAATATTAATCTACATAAAATTGATAGTCCATGCAGCCCAGTGCTGAATTTGTTCTTTTACAGAGGAAATAATTTACAGGTTATGCAGTGAGTGGCGTAATTTGCACCTATAACTAAACAAGCAAAAATATAAAAAAAATAAACCTCAACATAAACATGGAGCATCAGATTGTGGTGATGCAGGATGTTGCTGTAGTAACCTGAGAACACCAGAGGGCAGATTACACCGTGCAGTAAGTAACCATTAGCAGCAGAGGGAAGAGACCGAATATGATCCTGTTAGTTTTAATAATCAGGAAGGCTCACAGTCTAATTCACTCTAATGGCCTGAATGGGGCAGACAAAACATAAGCCAATTTACTCCGCTAACATCCTCACTTTGTGTCGGGATCAGATCACTTCGATAAGGTGAAAGTCACTCATCATCACAGATCTTAAGGTCAGAGTATTTCAGTTTCTCTATAGATGTTAAACATGTAAAATGATGTTTGGGACAGCTGATAAACAGACAGCAGTGACTTATTTTTATTTTTTAAATGACTGCGGTTTCCTGTGTGGACACAAGAGGGCATCAGCTGTCAGAGGGAGCGAGCGGGAGTCTGACTCGACACTTTGCACAAGTGATGTCACTGCCAGCCAATGAGAGTGTGTGGAGCTGGTGCTCTGCTGTGTTAGAACGGGTGCTGGAGGGAGAAGGAGGTGAAGGGGATGTTTTTACAAATGTATGAGGAGAAACAAGCAGAGAACTGGGAGGAGGAGAGGGAGTGAAGTGGTGATGCAGTGAAATGAATGATGAGTCGTAGGTAAACATCTATGTGTACTGTACATTCCTGGACACTAATTAATCGGTTATTCCATCAGTTATCAACTATTAAATTAATCACCATCTATTCTGATAATCTGTTAATTGATTTGAGTCATTTTTTAACAAAGAAAATGTCCAAATTCTCTGATTTCAGCTTCTTAAATGTGAATATTTTCTGGTTTCTTTACTTCTATAATACAGTAAGATGAAAATCTTGCCATTTTTCACCATTTTCCGACATTTTACAGACCAAACAACTTCACAGTTAATCGAGAAAATAATCAACAGATTAATCGACGATGAATTATTAGTTGCAGTTCTGTTTCTGTTTTTATTTGTGCAACGGAGCTCTGATTCTGTATTTTAAACCTAGTTTTGCTCAACTCTGATTAGAACTTATTTTAATCTTTGTTGATGCAACCCAGTCTTAAAGCAACGAGCTACAAAGTGAGGCATGTTTTAAGAAATCCTGTAGAGGTCGTCTGCAGTGGCCGTGGGTTCGACTCCCGCTTGCAGCCCTGTACGTGCATGTCACCCCCCCAAGTAAGACCATATTTCTAAAAATGTGCTCACTTAACGCTCACCATAAGCTTGTAGATCTGGTACTGCATCCTAGCTCTTATGGAACTGACTAACTCTCCTTTCACGTCGCTGCAGCTCTTCACAGGGCCAGACTTGTAGTAATTTTCGTCTCTTTTAGTACTTGTTCCCTCGTTCTGGGAGAACAAGCTGAAATGTGCCAAGGTGATGGCCATCTTGGCGTTGGTGACATATATTGTGCAAGATCAGAGATGTAGGTCACTGAGCAGTTTCACACAAAACTAAACGCCACTTTTACTATTTTTACACACAGTTTTTTAAAACAGGGAACTTTTGTGGTGATATAAATTGTCAAATGTGTAATTCAAGGCACAATTGAAACAGGATAAACACAATTATATGTCTCTCTGTCTCTCTCTATCGTACATGTTTCCTCTGAAATAAGGTCCCATGGGGACTTCACCTCTATTCAGATGCAGTGTTCCCATGTGATGCAAAGAAAGACTATGAGGTCAAATAATGGTCTCTGAATCCCACAGACAGTTACTCCTTATAGAGAATAACCTGCACAATGACAAACGGTGAATAAAGCAAGGTTGAGTCATGGGGTAAAGATTGCTGTGTGCTGCAGGCTGTATTGATTGACGAAGCTTCCCTTTACTCCTCATCATCTCGGAGTCGATATGCTCCCTGCTGTCGCCCCTCTGCTGCTCCCTGACCTGCTCCTCTGGCAGCAGACTTTAAAAGACATGTGAAATGAAGGGTTGAAACTTACTGTGATCCAGCTGTTACTTCCTGGAACCTATACTGCTATGAATCAATATTAGCCAGAAATCTTTTCTTTCTTTTTTTTTCCTTGTACTGTCTGGAGTCCTGTTGCCAGGCAACATTAACATAATGGACTTTTTGTCAGGAAGTGGTGTGAGTTGTTGGGGGCTTTAGTAGATCTCCAGGGTTTTTTTGGGGCGGGGGCGGGGTAGACACAGATGATGTGTATTTCCATTTAGATTAACAGTCAGGAAAGTTAATTTAGCCGGAGTGCATTAGAGGCAAGGCTTTCATATAACTTTTAATGTTGTTGTCATTGAAATGAATCCACTGAAGCAAAGGCATCCCCATGACACACTATAATGTGGTTATAAGAACATTTTAAGTGTTTATTAATGCACAGTATTTGTCAGCAATTCTTCTCCTATGAAGATTTATTTTATATTATTATTACAACTTGTAAAGTTAACAACATTATAGCCTAGGGCTAGCTTGATGCATCAGTATTGTGATATGAGACTAGATGGCGTCTTTTTGGATAATATAGTTAAAAAGGAGTAAAGAGTTGCATTTGGATACATGTGGTTCTGTCTCCTTTCCTAAATTTATTAGAATAGAAAGAGGTGGTGTACTGGATTCATATGAACACATTAGAGCCACATGAAACCTTTATTTAACCAATTAAAGAATGAGCTCTTTTATGTAGCTGATGGTGATTTATTATTGTCTCTGGTCTTGCATATATTGAGAGGTCTTTTTGTACATTGATTAATATTAGGGTGATTCATTTTGAGGGTGATTAATTGTCCCATATGGACATTAATTAAAAAAGGTGTAGCAGCAGGGCGGCTCTGTCTATAATCAGGCATTTTGTTGACAGCACCACTTAGTGGTCAAAGTAATATTTGCAGATTGAACATACCTGTTATTGACTGAAATTATTTTTCATTGTTTGAAATCGTTGTAAAGCAACACTCGTGGAGAAACCTTTTGTTTGCACTGCTGCACAATATGAAACTGAAGAATCTAATTTCAAGCAAGCGATAATTTAGTTATGTTTTTAATCATATATTACTTGTGTTGGTATTTTAAACTTTTGATGGAATCTTAAAATATTAGTTTTCATAAAAGTAAGAAAAGCCACTTACTTTTATACTCTTTATTTTTTTTTACTTTTCAGTGGATTTTGAAAGATTTTCTTTTCCTTTCTGGAGCCGAGTAGAACCTTGAGATTTCTGAATTAATCTCCAAAGTAAAAAGAGAAAGAAATACTCTCAGTGTACGTTAGTGTGACCCGAAATAGACATCCTAACCCACACTCATGATGCAAATTAGCTCTTGGGAAAGTTCTAAAAAATTTCAAGGCTGTGAGGGTACAAAGTGTACACGAGCTCTGCAGACTTTAAACACCCACCGCTGCTCTCTACCCTCGTAGCTCACATCACTTCTCGTCTGTCTGCCAGGATAAAAGTGTGAAGGTGGAAAAAAAAAGATGAAGTGCGAGAGAGAAAGAGGGAGACGGGCAGAGAGGAAGAGAGGTGCACAGGAGAGACTGGGAATTAAATGTGAGAGGAAGAGAGATATGCACATCAAGGGAGAGAAAAGGGGTGAGGCATGCAGACGGGGAGAATGAAAACCACCGATGCAGCACCAGAAGAAGTATACTTTTAGTATATTTTTATGTTAACAATGAATCAAGTGACTATATTTAATATAAAATAGGTGACTTTTATTGACAGAACTACAGAAAATTATCACGCAAATCTGCAGCTTCCTTACTTCCTTTGTTTTAGGCTCTTGTATCTCATTATTTTGGCTTTCTGGTCCATATAATCGCTCTTGTCATTCTCATTTCCGACAGCATCAGGCAGCTGTTTCTGTAGCAAAAAGAGTGCCAATAGTGTGCACTATCTTCCCAGCACCGAATGGTAGACACACAAAGTTAGCAAACAGCTGGAGAACACAGCGAAACATTTAGCAGCATATTTTTCTCAGAAGCTGGAGACGATATTAGATTTATCAGAAACACAATTCCAAATGTGAAAGCTAATGTTGCTCTGATGTGTAAATAAGCACACAGACACATTTGCATAGTTGTTTCTGGAAGTTGGTCCCAAGCGCCTCCTTCCTGGTGACATCACGCACATTGTGAAAGACAACAAGTGATCACAGATCTTGGGGAAATGCTGCAAAGTCATGACCTGCCCTACTCTGTCTCTGATTGGCTAGCGCTCCTTACCTTCTTTGGTTTGGGTTGGTTTAGTACAAGTATTGAGATTTAGAGGCAGAGTAGGGTGAGTCGTGCCTTCGCTGTCGAGCGCTCTGTGGTCTGTATCATCTCTCAGCCAAGACATGGAAATAATTTATGACTCAGTAATTACCAAATATGATGCAGTGACCATCGTAACAGAAAAAATATCATGTAGTTTGAACCTGGGATTAAAGATACTGTTCTGTGTGTAGAATATAAAACAACACAAGGGAATCTTTGCATACATAGTTTGTGCAAATGTGACCCACTTTGTTAAGAAACACAAATGTATACCCTGAGAAAAATTTAAATTGCCTGAGTCTGGATATTCAAGTTTTCCCACTGCACCCAGTGGACTGATTCTCCATGAAAGTTCTGTCTGATATCAGGCAACAAATCTAAAGTTGTTACAATTCACATAGTAGCTTTAATGATAAAGAAATCATATTGCGATTATCGACAGCTATTGCATCGTTTTCACTTTCATTTCACTGAAAAAAATAATTAAAATCAAGATGATATGACATTTGTTGGGGTTGGAATCAATCAAACATGTTTTCTTACATCTAGAGAACAAGATTTGTGGGCCAGGACATCTCTGCAGCACTACAGTGCTTCATTATAATGCTGTTTTGTCTCTCAAAAAATTGTAGCTACTGCAAATTTTGTGATTACTTGTGCAGCCCTAGTCTCTAATCTACATCATTCATGTAGAAGATTTCTGGAAGGAAATGTCCCGTAACCATTTGGTTTAAGAACAACTGTGTTCCTCAGTGAAATATGTGACATTTTAGGGAAAAGACCAGACATGATTTAGCACAAATTTAAAGCAACTTCTGTTACCTTTTGATGCAAAGTACATTTGCTTGACATAAAAGTGTGTCCTTGACTGTAAATTGGACCTAGAGCTGAGATTTCTCTGTCAAGCTGCTGGTTCGAAGGTCAAGAATGAATCTCAGTGACACAGCCACCACAAGACAAACAAAATCTACATATTGAGCATCATCAATTTCTGCTTCACGCCGATCATCCTGTGTATCATGAGAGCCTTACTGCCAAGAACTGAGGAGACAAAAAAAAGAGAGATGCATTGGAAGAAAATGAGTCAGAGATCTATTCCAGGAGATGTTCCTGTAACACAATCTGTGCTCTCTGTCTGCAGTTATGTTCTCGCTCTGCTTCCAGGACTGAATGATGCTCGACTCTGGTTTACAGCACACACATCCTGTTCTTAACCCTGTCCGTTCATTCATTCATTCACTCGACACTGCATGTGCACCATAAATGCAAATCACACACACGTTTATGGACACGTGGCTGTCTACGGTGCTGCATACATACACATGCAGGCACATGTTGACACAGTCCTGAAAACAGATGAAAAGCAGAAAGAGAACGGAAGTAGGGAGACAAAGTTTAGATCACTAACAGATGCACTCTGTTGTGGCTCCTAAACTGAGCTTCCACGTCTCAGTGTGTCTTGTTGCTTCGCAGTCTGATGATGAGAAATTCTTTTTATTGGCTTCCAGGCTTGTTGTGAATTAATCAGGCGCTTTTGATGCATGGCAGCCACGGGCTTGTTTACAGAGATGTCTTACCTAAAGGGAAACGCTGCGGATGATGCTTCACTCAGATTTTTTTTTTTTTTTGTGTGCGTTGATGCAGTAAAATCTGGCTGTCTCCAGTTGTTTTCCATCAGCTTGTGTTTGCTAGACGCTACACTTTCATCATTTTAACTGGTTTCATAAATGTTTTAACTCTTGTTGACCCACTGCCAGCTAACTGCGCACTTGTTTATTTGAGTCATAGAGGGGGTTTTTTGCTATTTTTAGGTCATTGCACCACAACCAATCTGACTGGTGATATTCTTTATGTCTCTCACTGTCTTACTGCCTGATTTTGATCCTCTGTGCCATAGAGCTCCAGTGTTGTCTGCACATGAAGGTGCACAGCTGTAGAGCAAACTAAACACAGAAGGTTGAAGACAGCAGTTGGTCTTTGTAATTTTTACTGGAAATTGTTGGATTTGCAAGTATAGACTAGAACTGTCAAATCTGTTCCTCACGCCAGGAAACAAGTGAAAGATCAACATTAAGTCCCTATAACAAGACAAAAATGATGAAAATGTAGCAAGATGAAAACAACATAAGATGACAAAAACAATGTAAAAGACAAAAATTACATTAAAGACTTAACAAGATGAGAAGCACAAAAAACACAGGATGAGAATGACGTAACAAGACAAAAACGACGTAGAAGATGAAAATGACGTACAAAATGTAATGAGACAAAAACAAGATAAAAGGTGTAAAGAGATGTGAGATGATGAGAATGATGTAACGAGACAAAAATGCTGCAACAGATGTTGCAAAACAAAAACGATGTAACAAAACATAACAAGACGAGAACTATGTAGCAGCACGTTAGAAGACAAAAATGACATGAAAGTCGCAGCAACACCAACACGAAGTTAAAGACGTAACAGGATAAAACGGATGGAGAGGGAGGTGAGGTTCAGTTATCTTTGCACAGAAACAGTCAGTAGAAATGTCATTTTTACTTTTTTACTTTGAGTAGATTTCAGAGCCTGTAGGTTTTCTCTTTTACTTGAATAAAGAAGTTGAATCAGTATTTCTGCTTTTACTTTAGTTTCTTTTTTTTTCGTTTTAAAGAGTATCTTTACTTGGGGAAGGGTACTAGGGAAGTATTGAGAGACAGAATGATGCATTGATGCTTTGGGCTTTTTATGGGATTTCTTTATTATATAGACATATAACATCAGCCTTATCCTTGAATGAAGACTGAGCTGAAGCATCAGCGTGGTTCCCAACACTCCTCGTTCTCTCATCGTCTCGTTGTTTGTTGCCTTCATCTTCCCAGAAGTGCTTTTCTTAGTCACTTGCTGACACAGTAGTTCCATTTCCTGCCTCTCCCGTCTCTTTCTTTTTTCTCTCTTCCACAGTCCCTCTTTGAATAGCTTCACTCCCTTTATCACTTCTTACTCCATCTGCCTCCATATTTACTTTTCTCAAGAGTCGCAGCACATGGCCTGTACAGGTGCGGCATAATGATAGGATGTGAAGTGTGTGTATTAGTGCATGTGTCCTCTGTCGGCTGCTACATGTGTGAACGCATGTCAGGGGTCTCCACTAAGTGGTAAAGCTTTCATGGGCCATGTGTTGGTAATGCTAATCACAGAGTTACCCTGGTCATTAGCTCCTGGGCGGCACAAGGTCATCAGCAGCAGCAAGGACACGCAGAGCGGTCTAATTAATGTCCATGAGAGCATGAAGCAAGTGGATATAGTAGCCAGTTCAGTATGGAGACGGTTTGACAGGTGTTACGTGAGTTGTACTCATATATTCGTCTGTCTAATGTGAGGATGTAGCTCGATCCTACATGTTTTAATACCCTGACAGCTGCCAGTCAGTGCATTGGCCATGAAATGCAAAATCCATCTCCTCATCTGCCGCCTGGATAAGCTCCCATGGTACCCGCTGTGAGTTCTTGACAGGTTTGGAGACAGTCTGACGCTACTCGTCGGGAGGTCTGGCTTGCACCCTCGTGGATGGCTGTTTAAGTCCAAGGGCTGCAGAACAAGAAGAGGATACAGGTGGAAAACAGAGTTGTAGGAGACGGGATCGCAGGAGGTGCATGTGGACAACAAAAAGTCAGAAAGAGAGAAGTCTACCAACCACCGAGTTTTGTTTTTTCTGAACAGAGGGACGGCTGAAGTGTCAAAAGCTGTTTGGGGTGTGTTGTAAAGCTGTCCACACATTTTTACATTACACACTGACTAGCAGAGCAAATAACAGATGAGCCTTACACGTTTTCCAGGCCTGGTTCAGAGAATAAAGATGGAAACATGTTCATGTATTGACCCAATTTTACACGATTTTAGGGTCAAATCATTTTTATTGGTCAAACTGTTGAGAGGAGGTAGTTAAGAAAAAAAAATAACAGCACATTTTCTCACAATATAAATAAAGTCTCCTAACTTGATGGATATGTAATTTTATATTGTAATATTGATATACATATTCATGGATCATGATACAGTAAATCTTCTGGAAATCACCAGATTTGAGTTTCATTTCGATCAACAAAAATCTACTTCAGCCACCAAATGTAGGGGCTCGGTGGCCCGTGGGGCCAGTGCTTCAAAATAATAGTGTCTTTCCCTGTGAAATTATTAATTTGTCAGATAATTTATTGCACTCAGATATGATTATTTTATGCACTTATTTCTCAAATGAAAGAGAAACTAGTTTTTATGGAAATATCGTCAAAAAGGATGGTTTGGAGGGAAAGAAGGGAACTTTTTGGAGGTACAAGTAAGTTACAGAAGTTATAGAAGCAAGGCTGATTTAAGAAATTTACATTAGTTGTGAAAAAATAACTCAGACACCTAATTTACTCATCTACAGAGGGAGGAATCTGAAGTGCACCGTTGTGACATCGCTCATATATGTGGTCATTTGTCCACTTGCATCACTTCTAGTTAGGAAGCTGTGCTACTCGTTATCAACTGCTGCAAGCCAGCTGAGTTTCCTCGTAAAAGAGACCAGAATTATTCCTCGTCATGACAACAGTACACTCTTTCATTACTTTTGATTTTGAGTGCAGAACTTTCACCAAAAAAATCTGCAAATGCTTTTATTTCATATTGTTTGCAAATGACCGGGATAATCCGCTTGTAGGTGTGCGTTAAACAAGTCACTTCACTGCAGGTGGTTCTTCGCCTCCACGTCGTGCCTTCAACCGTTTAACGCACGCCTACTCATTGATTATCCTTTACTTAATGCCTTCTTGGTGCAAAACAATTTCTTTAATGTCTATCAGTCTGGATTTCGAGCACAGCACAGCACTGAGACTGCACTTGTAAAAGTTCTGAATGACATTCATCTGAGCAGTGATGCATCAAAGATTTCAGTTCTGGTATTACTGGACCTCAGTGCTGCATTCGACACAGTCGACCATAAGACTCTGCTCGACAGACTTGAAAAGTGGGTGGGACTTTCTGGCACTGTGCTAAATTGGTTTAAATCTTATTTACAAGACAGGGATTTCTTTGTGTCACTTGGCAATTATGAATCTGTGCGAACAAAAATGACATGTGGAGTTCCTCAAGGGTCCATTCTTGGGCCTCTTCTGTTCAACATCTATATGCTCCCTCTTGCTCAGATTATGGAATATCACAACATCTCCTTCCATACTTATGCAGATGACACACAACTCTATATTACAGTGTCACCAGATGACTACAGTCCCCTACATCTGTTAAATAAGTGCAATGATGAAATCAATACATGGATGTGCCAGAATTTCCTACAACTAAACACAGACAAAACTGAGATAGTTGTTTTTGGCCCTAAAGAACAAAGATCAAAAGTGAGTGCTCACCTTGAATCCATGACACTAAAACCTAAAAATCAAGCCAGAAATCTTGGTGTCATTCTGGACAAAAGACCTAAAATATATCTCTGATTTGCTTATACGTTATGAAGCACCAAGACCCCTCAGATCATCTGGAACAGGTTTAGTCAGTGTTCCCAGGATCAGAACCAAACAAGGTGAAGCAGCCTTTAGTTTCTGTGCTCCCCACCTGTGGAACAAACTTCCAGAACACCTGAGGCCAGCTGAAACTGCCGGCTTATTTAAATCAGGTCTTAAAACATTACTGTTTACTGCAGCCTACCAGTGAAGTGGATATGTTACATATTTCTGCTGTCGCTTTTGTTTTATGTTTGCTTCTTTCTTTATATGCATTTCTGTAATGTTTTAAACTCTTTATTGTCCTGCTTTTAGCTTTGTTTTTAATTATCTCAAATGCAATTTTAATGCTCTTTTATTGTTTCTAATTTAATGCATTTTCAAGTTCTGTAAAGCACCTTGAATTGCCTTGTGTATGAATGGTGCTATATAAATAAAATTGCCTTGCCTTGCCTTTACTTATCGAATCAGAATCCTTTATTTGTTCTTATTAGTTTTATCTTTCAACATTTGTTAGTAACTGGAGGAGAGTGCATTCATGAACGAAACCTGAGACGGTATTAATTTGTCAACAGTCAGAGATTTTTCCATATTATTCCCTATTCCTTTAATATCTCTAAGTTTATGAGGCTTGAGCCAGTAAATCAATATGCAGGCCTGTTTTATGGCAATATTTGATTTAAAGGATTGTCGTATCAGTGTGACAAAATATGATAATTTGTCTGATAATTTATTGCATTAGGTCACAAAAACAGACACACAGATCTGGTTATTTTATGTGCTCATTTCTCAACTGAGAACTGAGAGAAACGGTTTTCCAGATAATTTACACGTATACTAAGATCCTATCAACAGTTTGACCAATAAAAATAATTTAAAGATTAGTATTGTGCCTGTTCTTTGATAAAGTCTGAGAACAAGACACCTGAATAAAGTGTCTTCGTATGGTGTTGTTCTATCCTGACCTTTGACAGATGACGATCATCCTTTAAAAGGTGATTTGGTGATGGTGGAGGAGAGCGCTGTCTAACATCTCACTCTGTAGGTGTGCAAATAGGTTACCTTATGGTGACTGTAGAGGCCGTTGCTTATGAGTCACGCCACAGACCTCTCGAGCCTTGTATGGCTGCATCCCACGATATTTTCCATGCATGTTTCTAAGTTTTCTTATTAATCCGTCACCCACCTTTATGTTAGATAATGTACATGACGCATATGACGTGAGGTATGGCGTTCAAGTGGTGCTTCTGTCACTGCAGAGGGCTTTGGGTCAACGTCATGGCCATCTGTGGCCTCAATATGCCGCTGTATATTTTCTACATGAGGCAGGAAAAAGAACAGTCAGGATCCTGTGCTTCCATTTCTACAGTTAATGCTGTGGTTTTTTCTCTGCAAACAACATCTTAACACACATCACAGTAAAGAGAGCAGAAGGTGAACAGAAGCATCTTATGAACTCTTGCCGTCACATTAACGCCGGGTGCTGCTACTGTACAGTCAGTCCACCACGTTCCTGTTATTTTCTCCGTCTCTCGCCTTCTCACCTTCCCGCCTGTTTTTCTCTGCATCTAATTTATATGTTCCTGTCAACGCCCTACCTGCTCTGCTCTGCCTTTGTCTTCATTATATTTAATAAAATTGAAAACTAACCTTCATGCTTGTCATCTCTGTGCTACTCGTGAGCTAATTATTTTTTATTACGTGTCACTTTGCTCTTCTTTCTGTCTTACTTCAGTCTACTTTCTCACTGCCTTTACATGCACTATTAATCTGAATATGACAATATTCAGAATTCATTCATGTAAACAGGATATTCCATTTGGATATTCCCAATTAGGGCTTATTCCAAATGTTGTGTTTTCCAATGATTATTCAGACTTTAGGAGCATTTTTTGTGCATTTTGTGCATTCAGAATCTGCATCTCTTTTGGAATCTTTCACGATAACATGAATTTTAAAAAATCTGTTCTTTCAGAGTTAAGGCCTATGGCTGTAATGTGCTGGAAAATGCACCTTGAAATGCTTGAAAAGTGCTTGAATTTGACTGGAAAAGCTGGTCTGCATACAAAAGGAGACAAGAGGTGGATCACACTTGAATATAGCACAATACACAGTAAATATGTGATTATATAGAAGCTATAAATATGGCAGTTTGCAAGGCTGGATTAGAGATGTTTGCACAAAAGTAAAGCCCACATCAGACAGAGAAACACGCCTACTTTTAAACATTATGAAAGACTGTAGGTCATACATAATTGGGTAAATGAGAGGCTGCACATCTGCATGTAAACAGGAATATTAGTGACATATTCATTTTCATTAGCTATGTAAACAGAAATATTGTGTAAACTGGAATGTTTTATGCATGTAAATGTAGTTACTGTGCCTGAATCTGCTTAATTAATCTGTTAATTTATCTGTCTAGCTATTAGTGCTCCATTTTTAGATGAGAGACGAGGCTCATATGAAGGTTGAGATGGCTGTAGAGGACTTAATAATTTTTTTTGTTTTTTTAAAGAAATCTGTCAAATATACAGTATACAGTAGAGCTGAATTAGTAAGTTCAGGGGTTCTCTACCTTTTCCAAATTAAGGCCCCCTTCTCATTGTTGTAATATCATGGACCACCTTCTCCACTAAATGAGACAAATTAAACTTGGCTGTGATGCGATTTCACAACATTCAACACGCTGTTCATTCATGTGCTTTCTATGAGTCCAGATTTTATCTGTTCAGGGTCATATTTCCTCATCACTCACTGAGGTTGTCGTTTGCTTCTTCAGCTACAGAAACTGATCTATTTTATGTCGCTGCATCCAAGGGAACATTAACCAGCTAACAGTACAAAACAAAACATGTTTGTCTCTACCTGGTGATGTGTCGTGACTGGTGAGGCGATATCCATTTGTCATTTTGTTTATGTGAATTCTTGAGAATATTTAGATATTAAGAAAAGAGGCTTTGCAAATATAAAGACAAAAAAAAACAAATTAAATCTAACCGTTTAGCAGTATCAGTACCTCCTCGGCCTACATGGAACCTCAACAGTTTTTCACTGGGTTGACATTTTAATAGATCAAACAATTAATTGGGGGAAATAATGATGCTGCAGCACGTGCTACTGGTAGTTAATTTTCAGACATTAATCCAGGCTGGGAAAGTTTGCTGAATTTGCTCTTCTTCGGTCCTGTCCTGCTTTACATTCATGGAGCGCTACGCCTGAAGCTGTTCAACATAATCATTGCTTTACTGCCTGAATTAGCCTCACTAGCATTTCTGCTAAAACAACTGGGGGATAAGTGTATTACTCTACAGTTATTTTTACTTTTTTTTCCCTCCCTGCACAGATTTTAGCAGCTGGTGTCAGGGTTTTGACAGATGCCCATTAAATTTCTGTTCTACCTGTTAAAACTTTATTCTCCACTTGGCTGCTGTCTGTCAAGAACACATTTCTGATGACAAGACAGAATAATTAGAATTGAAAGTTTAGTAAAGCAATATATTTTATATGATGTGTGTATATATATATATATATATGTGTGTGTGTGTGTGTGTATACATATATATATATATATGTATGTATATATATATATATATATATATATATATATATATATATATATATATATATATATATATATATATATATATATATATATATATACACACACATCTTTTTCTACTGATTTTCAGGCAAAGCATCCTGAAGAAAATATGTCTGGTATAAAGGATAGATATAGTAAATGGCATATATGTTTTGGAAAAGATGGCCTGAATTCACTGCTGTATAAAAACTACTTCTCTTTGTCTGAACGAAAATGCATTCATTAAATTCTTGACCAACTGGATTAAATATGTGCAGCCCTTAGGTATTGATTGAATTCCCCTGCAGTAATGTTGTTTTATTGTAGAAAAACACAGTGATCTTCAATATATTTTTCTTTCAAATATCCCCCTGACATACTTTTCATTGCTCATGTGTGCACAATTTGCCTCTCCCAAAATGTAAAAAGTTTTGAATATTGAAATATTCTGTGGTCGCCAGAGGAAGGAAACCTGCTTTTGTCTGGATGTCTGTTTTGTTATCTAAACTGCTGTTCCAGAATTTAAAAAATGATTTTCTTTTGTAGGTGATGGAGAGGAATGCTTGGCACAAAGTGAGGATGATTTAAAAAAATAGTTTAAACTTTAACTTTTTAGAACAATTCATGATTATTGACATTTTTGTTGAATAAATGTCTGATCTTAATCCACTAGTTGTTCCAGCTCCATTGTGTAGGATATAGTGTAATATTCTGAAGAGGAATAAATGCTGTAATATAAATAGACTTGATCAGTATTGGTCTGTGATCTGTTCCAGCTGTCAATTATTTCCTCTGAATTGAAAGTCTTAGAATATCTCTCTCTGCCTGCTGGCTCTTGCTCATGTTCCTCCCTTCCCCACTTCCTCCTCTCATTATTCTGACCTTGTTTCTGTTAGTTTGCCCTCGAAACTCGCACACACACTCACACGCAACAAAAACACAGCCATCACCATCACACCCTCGGTCTTAACATTAGGCTGAATCCCAAACACAGAGGAGGTGCTAATAATAAAGCTGCCAAGACGTGTGTCTGCTCGTGTGTGTGTGTGTGTGTGTGTGTGTGTGTGTGTGTGTGTGTGTGTGTGTGTGTGTGTTGGAGTGTGACTGATTGTGATGGATGAGGGACAGTGCGGCTTCCAGCAGATGCAGGCTGTCTGTCTGACAGTGCATCTGTTTGTCTCTCTGTTCTGTGTGTTTGCATGCATTCACGTATATTTCTCCTGTAAGTGTTTTATTTATTCATCCTCTGAAAACGTGTGTGCGGTCTTAATTTCCAGATAGATTATTGGCTCGTCTTGCGAAAGTCCACACAGGCCTGAAATTAAGATCTTGAGTATCTTAATCAAATAATGTTCGAGCCACTAAATTATGCAGCACGGTATCGTAGATAATCTTTTTTAATAACGTTTTCTTCAGTTTGTTTGCAGAGTGAGTTACTGTTTGCAATAAAAACTTCAGAGAATTTTACTGGAAGCACTTCAGTGCTTCAGTGGATTTCTGAAGTGCTGGGGAGGTAAATAGTTTTGTGATTTCTCTGAGGAATTTCTCTTGGATCTGTCAGAGATTTACTTTTGTGTCCTGTGTGGTTTTGGACCTGAATCAAGGCTGACTGATTCATTCAGCTCTCTGATGTAAATCTGGCTGTTTCTCCAAGGTTTTTATTGTGTGTACAACATTTCCTCTCATAAGAGACTGTTCCTTCTTTCATTGTCTGAGAGTGTGTGTGTGTGTGCATGTGTGCGTGTGTGTGTGTGTGTGTGTGTCTGAGAGCTCTGAGTGCTTCAGTGACTCATTCAACATTTTCACAAAGACCCAAAGTGATGGAACACAGTGTATTGGCTCTGCTGATGAAAATAGCATCCAGGTGGAAGGCAGTGTTGCTGTAAAAGTTTTATTTGTTGGCCCTGCTTTCCTTCTGCTCCTCCACACCAGTGTCCACGTTTTCTGCAACTCAAGGGCACCATATGGCCAGAAGTATGTGGACACACACAGCATTTTGGATCCTGGCTGCGGGGATTTGCTCCCATTCAGACAAAAACAATTGAGCTACTTTTAAAGTGTCACTGCAGGTTGATTTTGCAGTCCCCTGTTTGGTAGACCTATTTTGCATGCAAATTATTGTTGTCATGACAACTGGAATGCCTTGAAAAAAAAATTATAATCAAAACCAATTTTGATACCACGGGGGAAATTGTTTTTTTAGACATGGATTAACTGTGGTCTGCGTTTTTGTATATAAAAAGTTTCTCTCTGCAGTAGTAATTGGAAAAAGGTTCTGTCTCTCATCACCGTGACGTTGCCAGTTTTGATACCATCATGCCTGTGCAGAGACCAAAACCTTTGCTCAGTGACTGAACCTGGCAACATGTGTGTGCTGTGTGCTGCTCAGAAGTGCTGGGCGGATCAAGGAGCTGTTGCTCATTAAGAAATAATTGCAGCATGTAATCTCCCCTAAAATCAAATTGCCCTGTGCATCTAGTCCTGATGGGAACTACGGGGCGATTTAAAGGGCCAGATCAATGGTGCACAGGGATATCCACATGCTTTTGGCTGAATTAAATATCTGTCTGTACTTCTGTACCTGTATTACCATTTAGACATCAGTCCTCATTGCTCTCCAAAGCTTTAATCTGGCTGCTTCCTCCACTCGTGTCCTCCTTTTTCTTACATGCTAATCACTTCTCTCTTTTCTTGGGATTCTCATGACAGCGCGGGATACCTCTCTCCACTTCTGTCTTCCTCTAATCTCTGATGTCAGCGTAATACTTTTAGTGGCAGGAAGCCGAATCATCAGCAGAAGCTGATGCGAGGCTGTGACAGACCTCCCTACATCTCCATTCATGCTTCTCTCCTGCTAACTGCCCTACATACAGGCATCAATATCACACACTTTAAAACTTTTTTTTTAGCTTGTCTCTTCCCATCACGTTTAATTCACCTCCTCTCTTCATCCTCCTCTTCCTCAGCCCTCGTTTCACGTCTCCGCTGTCCCCATTCTTGAATTTTATTCATCACGTCATGCAAATTCCTCCCTGTCTTGCTCTGCTCCTCCTTCTCCTCCTTTCTGTCAGGCTTTATCCTCCCTGACATTGGTGTTTTCCGCGTCACTGCCTTTGATATTGCAGCACCTCGAACAGTTTTAAGAATCATTCTTCGGCTTAACCTGGATGGAGGAATGACAAAAGGACCACTTAAGAATCCACGGAGGCTTGAAATTCAATTGAGCATATATTCACAAGATGGACAATTTACTCAAAATGTGTGGGAAAGCCACACATCTGCAACTTCAGAAAGGACAAAACAAGCTTGCAAATGATATTGAAGCCAGATTTAGAGCCCACATTTATTATTGGAAGCTTCTCCTCCTCTGCTCCAGGTTAGCTGTCATATTTGTCACATTAGATTAGAATTTGCCACCTACTTATGTAGTGACAAGAGCTATAAGTAAGTTTAATCGCATATATGCAGGTTTTTTTTAAAACAGGTAAACCCTGTGAAAACAGGTGATTGACAGTAGACCTGTTTGCCTTTCTTTTTTCTGATGTGCACTTGCAAATTGGGAGACAAGTCACGTGTGCAGGAGAGCAGATTTTTTAAACGTGTCTGTTTGTTCAGCTCTCAGTGCTTTAATTGACTGCTTCATGTTCTCTTTCAGCTGACAGGAGTCGTTTTAAGTTGCTGCTGATGAAAAAACGACATTTCCTGATTTTGCTATTTCATAATAAAAGCTTTTAGATAACAAAATAATGGGCGACTTTTATTGTGAAGAATTTACAGGAATTAAAAGTCAAACTGAGGCAAACCAAGCAGCAGGTGTGGATAAAAAAATAGCAAAAGAGTCACAGAAGTTACAGACTGAAGTTAAAAACCATTATAAGAGCATTTGTAAAAATGCATTCTGAAAACATCTTAACTTGAGACCGAGGGTCGACAGTGTGCAACTCTCAGGTTTTAACAAATTCTGAAACAATGAAACATAAACCGTGCCAGATGCCAGGTAGGCACGTTGAATATTTGTTATTGTGTATATTCATCAAAAGCTCTCAGTTTTAAATGTTCAAATGCTACAATGATGGCTTTTTGCATAATTTATCATGGTTTGCAAAGAACGCAGGTCTGACAGCAGCAAAATAGCTGTTTACGTTTGTTTGTGCAAGATCCCTCACGTTTTTCAAAGACATTGGTCAGACGTTATTTATTCAGGACAAAGGGCAGCCAGAAAACACTGGGTGAAGGCACGCTTTCTTTAAAGTTTAGGCTGAAAAGGTTGAGGAAGTTTGTTTTGTGCACATCTTATACTCTGTCTGATTATGTCTGAAGTAGTTGTTGTTGTTACATGGCCATAACCAGGCCAGAGAGGAGACGTTTCAATTGACTTGCAATTTGCTCATTAGTTCTTCAGATTTATAAATGATAATGAGTTTTTAGAATTTGAATACTTCCATTAATTAATAGCAAAGTAAACACTGATGTAGTACTGACAGCTGCACCAGCATAACAAATATCATTCCCCAGATAAATGTTGAATGTTTTTAAGTTGACTAAAGGTTTCATAACTGTTCACTCACTTCTGTCTGTCTGTCTGTCTGTCTGTCTGTCTGTCTGTCTGTCTGTCTGCAGCTCTCACCGACTGACAAGAGCCTGGAGTTTGACAGAGACTTTCGCATCAGGCACTATGCAGGAGATGTGGTGTAAGTATCTTAAAGTTTTATTTATTCAGGAAGAGCTTTTACCAGTGATTCATGCTCTTTTCCCACATTTGTACTTTTTTACATATTCATGCCTCAGAGCCGCCTGCTGAAACCGCAGTCTTGTACTTTTGGCCGCTTCACTTCAGCAGATGGGAGTCGGGGTTCATTAATGGAAGTTGATGGTTGTTTTGGGGACACAGGAGCATGACCCACTCACACTTTATTTATGTTCTTCTCATAACCACAGCTTCTTTGTAAATGCAGCACTCTGTATTTCAATGTTTGCCAACACAGAGTTACTTTCTGAGGTGGGATGCATAATTCATTTGATCTCTTACTTTATATAATGCCCTTGATCACTTCATGTAAAATATAGCAAACACTATTTGGGGAATTTCCATTTCTATGCATGACTAAAATTATAATGTAATACTGTCTTATGGGGGTTCAAAGAATGGGTTTTCATCCACATGCAAAAATTATTACACATTATCACACCTGGTGGAGTTCATGCTTTGTGTATGTACAGGTGTATGTGTGCATCCCCACCCCTTGAGTTGGTTAAAATCTGCTGTTCTGCTATTTCACTGCTAGATGCCACTAAATCCTACAGACTGCTCCTTTAAATTAAAATGAAAAAAAAAAACATTCCCAAAAAACAACCAGGGATAGACCAACTACATGACCCATCAGATTCATGTTTTTTGTGAACATTTATGACTGTATGATCAAGGACCTCGTTTGGTTGCAGTGATTCACAATTTTTAAAAAACCTTTTACAATACTGTTACACAATGCTATATATAATAAAGAAAATTTACACTATACTATGCAAAAAAAAAAAAAAATCAAAATTTTGCAAATCTACGCTGGTTGCATCTGGCAATTTTGGTGGCATTGCAGTAGATGCTTCAGCATCTGTTACCCGACAGAGATCTGCACCCCACTGAGGGCACTCTTCTAGTTAGTATGTATAAATATGTAGCTGTTTGATTTTAGACAAAGACAACATGATCATCTCGGCTTTAACTTAAAAGCTCTTCTTTTTAGCTGAAAACAGTTGTTTCATGTAGAGGCTCGGAAACCATAAAGAGTAACTTAATACCCACCTAATATCTTTCTTTTCCTACCACCAGGGGTAACGGTCTTGAATTACTCTTTAAATTGTAAATACATTTTATCAGAGAAATAATACTGCACTGTAACTTCAGGAACACAGCTGAAACTTTAAATAAAACACAGATGTAACAGTGGCAGCCAGAATATTATGACCGTGCTCAAGAGCAATGTCAGTCCGAGGTCACATTATGAACTCAGTTAAATTAAACACCACTCTCTTCAGTCAGACCCAAAACATTTCATTCAAATGCACTGCAACATTTTCAGTTGCATTTTTAAATGTGCACACTGAGGGGAAAAGATCAAACAGGCTGTCAGCTTTTCTGCAGAAAATAACCCAAAATGGATAAATCTTGTATCAGTGTGAATGAGGAATAGCAGATCAAGGGTTATTTTTATGCTCATAAAACTTTCAGACACGTGACAAGAGTTTTCTTCAGACCCTGGTGCTAATTTAAGACATGATTTCTATTATACTGAGCGCCCAGTGAACATGTGCTGAATCATCGGACGAACAAATATCCACGCTGTAATTGGCATCAAAAATAACCCTGTTTGTTCAGCGTGGAACAGCCGACAATTTGCCCCTACTTGACATTCAAAACTTAAGGACACACACTTAAGCACACACACACACACACACACACACACTGATGCACACACTTGAACATTTCAGCTACATCTTCATTGAATGACATCCCCCAAAATGACAGCACCGCTTCCCAATCCCCAAAGTACTTGTGCATCGTTGAAATGAATAAATCACACATGCTAAGCCCCCAAAAAGTGCTCTCAGGGAGACGTGTTGAGCCCATTTGTGCGGGCTAAGTGTCTGCCACCCAGGGGAGGACTCAGAGCAGAGGAGCAGGGCCCGACTGGCCTGATTGATCCCTGAGCCACTTAGACCATCTCACAGCGTGGTGTGTAACAGCTCTGTTGTATTTATAGCAGGTTCATCACTAACAGCACACATGAAATTAGAGTGTATGTTAACATGAGGCTATATTTAGATTATCTCACAAATTATACACCCATACACCTCTCATTCTGTGTTCTTTCTTTATTTTCTCACAAGAAATAGTTGGTGGTTGATCTAATCGATTAATCCAGAAAATAATTGACACATTAATTTACTATGAAAATTAGTCGCAGCCCCTGTCTGGACCTTGTAAATTGTGTTAGTTTCTGAAAGAAAATGCAAGATCCAAAAAAAATTAGGGAATACGACAAGTTCTCCTAAATCATTCATACAAACCACTTAAGAAGAAATCTATTTGAACGAGGGGTTTTTGCATGAGGCCCGTTTTCCATCAGCTTTGACTACACTTTAGTACAGCAGCGTCTTCAAATGTCTTCCTCCACAAACATGACAATGAGTTTGGGGTTCTCCACCATCCGGCACGGTCACCAGATCTCAGCAGCAGAATCTGCAGCCGCTGCCTGATGCCATCATCTCAACATTTAACGTTTCCAGCACCTTGTTGAACCTGCAATACTCACAAACTATGCAACCTTCACTGCTTGTACATATATATTTATTATTACTAATACCCAGTATTCGAAAGGTGTACCTAATAAAGTGGCCACTGTGTGCAAACTTTTCTTCAGGATGACTCAGAGTTTGATTTAAGTAAAAATCAAAGTAATCATGTAGTTATGACATTACAGGTTAAAGACAGTGAGCAGGACAGTGTGTGCAAACAGAACCGAAGTGCATTTACCTGCTTCTTTCTCTTCCCAGGTACTCAGTGGTCGGTTTCATAGATAAGAACAAAGACACTCTGTTCCAGGATTTCAAGAGACTGCTGTACAACAGGTGATACACACACACACACAGTAATACACACCGCTTCAATCACCTCCACACACACTCTTCCTTGCAGCACTTTGATTACATGACACCTCTGTAGAAAAAAAACACAGGACGGGGCGAGTACGACTAATCTCCTCTCAGCTCGCTCTTATCCTCCTCCTCTTCCTCCTCCTCCTCCAATCCAATCCTCTGGTGTTTTTGCTCTGCTGAATATAAATGTGAGGTCTAGTAATTCCTGACCTGTCTAATGTGCATTTTATGATACTCTCCACATGGGTCAAAGGCAGGAGATTTGGATAGCAGCCAAAAATGTTTTAACATGGGTGATTACGACATAATGGTAGCACCTTTTGGTTTGGGGTTGTACCCAGAGTCTGCATTAAAATTCAAATTTTACAAGCTAGGAGTCATTCAGACAGACCTCAATCATTATAATTTTTGCACTTGAAAACCTCTTTCCGCTGGAGGCCAGAAACACTAGATTGTGCTCTGATTTTTCTGTCATGTAAGTGTTGTTTTCTGTGCTTATCCAACTCGACCTTTTTTTTCTTTCGTCCGTCCAGTTCTAACCCGGTACTGAAGGGGATGTGGCCTGAAGGCAAACTGAGCATCACTGAGGTCACAAAACGGCCGCTGACAGCCGCAACACTCTTCAAAAACTCCATGATCTTGTTGGTGGAGAATCTCGCCTCCAAGGTGAGGGGACGGATAAACCATTTTGGAAGTGTTGCATCCAGGAGTGCAGTAGAGGCTAAACACATAAAGGCCAGTGATCCACCTCTCAAATCCTGATGTGGTGTTTACACTGCCCACTGTGGGAGTTTACACACACTTCACATCACTGTAGACCTTTTTGTGCCCTCAAACTAGGCTACCTCTCTGTTTCTGCTGCAGTTCTAGGATCACTCTGCACACTGTCCCCATGTCAGCGTTATTGTATCCTATTAACACAGTGCGACTATGAACCCACCACCCTCACATGCTGGACAGGACTTAAAACAAACGCACCTTTGCGATAAAGCTAACAGGTGGTCTGTGAATACTGCATGGAGCAGAGGAATGAAATGAGAGTTCAGAGGCGGGACAGATGATATTTAAATTCTCTCAGTTTGCAGGTTGAAGACAGATTAAATTCAGATTCAGTAAATGTAAACACGCTGTCACCCCCTGTTGCCGTCTGTAGGAACCCTACTATGTTCGCTGCATCAAGCCCAATGATGTCAAGTCGCCTCTACTGTTCGAGCAGGAGCGATGCCGCCATCAGGTGGAGTACCTCGGGCTGCTGGAGAACGTCAGAGTGCGGCGTGCCGGCTTCGCCTACAGACAGACATACCCACGCTTCCTACAGAGGTAACCACAACTTAATATTCATTCTAAGCACTTTTGATAAACCCTGTTTCAGTGAGGTATTATTTGCTCCCATTAAATGTTTTTATTTCTGTTTTTTATTAATTGTTTTGTCTATAAAAATGAAAAATGGCCACTAACAAAGACCACGCCAATGTGAACATTTTATTGGTTATGAAGGATGGAGGAGAGCTTGGATGGTGAGGTAGGGGTCTGGAAGGGGGATGTGGGATGAAGGGAAGGAGGGAAGGGGGGAAGCGGTTAGGATTTGAGGGATAGAGGGATGAAGGGAGAGGGATGAGAGGGTGTTGGGTGAGGGATGTACAGGAAGGAGGAAATGGTGGATGGGATGTAGGGTGTAAGGTGTTGGACAGACGGATTGGTACGGTGGAGTCGGCTGGTGGCCAGAGGACTGGTTAGAACCAGGTGGGGCTGAGACTATGGTGGCTCTTGCAGTCTTCTGGAGTTCAGAGCCCCTTTGGCTTCTTTATTAAAGCGAAGAGAAGAAGAAGAAGAAGAAGAAGAAGAAGAAGAAGAAGAAGAAGAAGAAGAAGAAGAAGAAGAAGAAGAAGAAAAAGAAGAAGAAGGAAAAAAAAGAGGGGTCGGGGAGGGAGGGATGTGGAAACAGATGAGGTGCGTTTAAGTATTCGTTGTGCGCAAATAAAACTGTCTGAGACGTGGTCTTGGTTCTTGAATCTTGTTATAAAACTTTATTTATATGTGGAGCCAGGTCAAGGGTTCCAGCGAATCCACAGCTGATAAAGGTAATGTTTCTACATATTCAATAAAATGCATCATATCTGTTTTTCAGGACAAAGGTGATCTTCTCTCAGAGCATACAGTTTGTAATTTCTGATAGGGAATCTGACCTCCAGGTTAATGCAATCTGGATTTCTGGAAACAGCAATAAATAATAAATACATTTTCTGAAACTCTGATTTAGTTTAAAGTTTGTTACGTTTCCTAGGAGACGGAGCGCTCTGACGTTATTGGAAATGTTTGGGTCGCATGAGTCAGAATTTTAGTGCAGCCTGATCTTTATCTGCATCTGTGCAGAAATGCCGTCTTTGAGCAGAATGAATGGACATGAAAAAAAAAGCTTTGCAGCAGTTGGGTGTTACTTTAGCATCCGGATGACGCGGTTAAGAAGCTTGGGCCCCTGCAACAGACCGTTTACATGACACGTATTAATGCTGCTGGTCAGTTCTGCTGTAGATTAATTTGGTTCAGTGGATTTAAGCCCTTGAGGAAAAATTACCCAAATTATAGTCATATTTCATAATTTGATGTATCGTCCGGTCTTATTAGGGTCGTGACTTGAAGGTTAAATGTTTGCTTTAAAATCTGAATGTGAGAAGTGATTGAGTAACACCTCCTCCCTCACCTCACACACTTTATATTTAAGTGTTCTGGACAAACACGAAGCCCGAAACCCCCTGAAGCTGCACATCGAGCCGCCATGAAGGATGTTAAATGACAAGTCCTGACTGTGGGGTGTGAGTATGTGTTGTGTAACCCTAATCAGCTCCAATCTAATCAAATCTTAGCTGCTAATCAGTTATGTATCCAGCAGCCTTTACAAAATGACCCCCTTCATCATCATCATCTTTTGGTTTAACAGTAATTTTTTCAGTTTGTCAGTTTACAAGCATAATATTTTTCTCCTCTGAGCTTGATTAAAAGCAGGCTGGATTATAAATACTAGAGAGAGATATTGTGGTAAAATATTGTCATTGTGCTGCAGAAATTACCCCATTTCAATGTGGTAAAATAGCAAACAATTGCTAGTCGATAACTCGTGTTAGTAACTCATGTTTTATTCATAAGTTCTCGAAGCTGACATTACAAGTCTGTTTACATCCCAATTAGAACAAATCTGCTTGTAAGTGGAGCCGATAATGGATTTCTGAGGGTGATACTAACATTGATATGTAAGAGGCACAAAAATCTGTTATTTTTGCCCCTCTGTGGATATAAAGGGCTCATTTTAAGGTAGCAGAAACACAATGATTCTTACTTTCAGGTGATTATACACTAATGAGCTTACTTATGAATATTTTATTCCATTTCCACCTAAATCGTACACACTGGACCTTTAAATTAGTTTAGAAGATCAGACTGAAATATATAAAAAGCAAGGCAAGTTTATTAGTATAGCGCATTTTATAAATAAAGGCAATATAAGGTGTTTTACATAATGCATTTGAGCAAACAGGAAATTCAGTATAAAACAATAAAGGGCAGAAACTATTTGAAAAAAGTTTTTGCCCTGGATTTGGAGGGAGTCACAGTTGGAACAAGTCATGAATCTTCTGCAGTGGTGGAAAGTTTACTAAGTACATTTACTCAAGTACAATTCTGAGGTACTTCAGGAATACTAATATTAGTTACTTTTCATGTAAAAATGTATTTCAGTTTCCTACACATTCATAACAGTAATAATGACCCTATAATATAATATAATATAATATAATATAATATAATATAATATAATAGCATAGAATAGAATAGAATAGAACAGAATAGTTGAGCACCTTTACTTTTGATACTTGAAATAAATTTTGTTGATAATATTTCTGCATGTATGTTCCCTGTAAAGCCTGAAATATCAAAAAATGCCAGAAAGTTTTTCCAAAATTAATATTTTTTTTCTATCATATTTGATACATCAGGCATTTATGAAATTTCACTGATCTCAGTATTTTTTCTTATAAACAAAAACAAATATTTATTGCTTTTGAAACATTTGGCACATTTAAATAAGTCTGGTTCCTTTTCATTTTGCCTTGTGGAAGCAAAAACAATATAATCTGATTTGGTTAATATAGAATGTACTTTATGATGGCCAAGTAATTGTTTTGTGAAAATCAATTAAAAAGACAATTAGCAGCAAGTACTCGCTTGATAAAGAGGCAAACAATAGATCAGAAAATAATAATGCAAATTAAAGAAAAGCACTTTCACAAGGTCAGTATTTCACATTTTTGTGTCATTTCATAGTCTAAACAATTAATTCATGAAAGTAATCATCACTTGCAGCAATAAATATTTCTAATTTTGACAATGTGAAGCCTCGCGTACAGGTTCTTTCATAAGAGTGTTCAGTCGTGCCTCACAACAAAAATAGACAGAAGACAGAGGGTCAGGGCTCATTGAGATCAGGGCCAGACTTCAGAGACGAGAAATGGACAGATGCGGGTCCTTGGACTCTTGGACGTCACCTCATGTTTCCCTGTGGAGGCCAAGTGCGAGCAAAGACCCAGAAAGCTTCTCTCACATATTGCACACATGCTGTGACCGTTGTGTAACAGATGAGATCTTAAGCCTGACAGGCTGCTTTTGAGTTGTTCTAATGGTACTTTTTGCCTGAGATTGGTCCGTCTTAATGGCCCACAATCACACAAACACACCCTTTACTGTACAGATACTATACACACACACTCGTTGTGGTCTCGCCCTTGTTCTCCAGCTGTCACATTTGCCCACTGCCCTCGTAGGAAACCGTCGTGCTGAACGGAGGATTAGGTAATGAGTCTTTTGCGTAATGTGCTAACAAGTCATCCAACTCTGTCACTCCAATCCCCCTCGATGATGTATTTGGACTGGGTCTTACATCACAGCCTTGCCAGTGGGTCGGCTGTGAAATGACACGGGAGCGCAGTCTGTTGACAAGTGCTCGGATTTTGGAACACAGAGAGTATCACCGCTGTCTTGGAATGGCCTCATAATCTCGATTATTTCAAGGTTTTTTTCACACGAATGTTAGGTTTTTCTCTGCTTTGTAGTTTTTGACGTGTGAAAAAATTCTTTAAAAATGTAGAAAATGCTTTAAATTCATGGTAGCGGTGATGCTTTGTCACCGTCC